>NC_138551.1:118204736-118897350 GCF_964273705.1 Natrix helvetica | reverse complement strand
TTGCAACTGTAGAAGATTCAAATGTGAACAGACCTTTTTAAAATTCCCTTTCTAGTTCCATCCTTTCCTGGAGAAGAATGAGTTTCACAATGTTTCCATCACAAAACTCTATGTGGACCAAAATGGAGATGTAACAGCGGATCTGGCCTTTTTGGGCTTCATAGTTCTCCCCAATGAGGATCTCAGGAAAGAGGTTCTGGGTTTTTTTGAAAGGCAGAAACTTATTATCAGAGAAAATGTCCTTTCACGGCTAAAGTTGCTCAACAAGGTGGGGAAAAGTGGTGGGTCTTTGTATCCATGATAGTTGGTGTCATCTAATTGTAATTCTTCAACAGGAAGGACCTTTTCTCAGTTACTGATCTGGGCCTTATAAATATCCCTTTGGGACACAGGCTTCGTTCTCCTGTCCCCTGTGCTGACTTACCTTCCCAGTTTGAGGGACACGTTCTCCTGTCCTCACCTCCAGACCTCATCTCACTCCAGTTCTAGAAACTAGGCAGTCAGTTTCAGTCTTAGTTCACTGGCTTATCAGTCAAATCAGTTGAAGAAATAAATATACATAGGGGTCAGCAACCCACAGCTCTGGAGGCCTGCTGGCCACATGATCACAGAAGCATCTTGGACAAGGAGCTGCATGGAGCTCTTTCATCCCTCTGCTGCGGCTCCCTGTTGCCGGTGGGTGCCATGATTTTGAGAGGAGCTTCCATTTGGGTGGGGGAGGACCAGGAGGAGACTCTATGGCAAAGAAGTGGATTTTTCGGTCAGCTCAACAATAGATAGGACTTTTGGTTAGGACAGGAAGAGGAAAAAGGACGCCGTGCTAGGAGGAGATTCTAAGGTGGGTGAACCGGACTTCCAGTCAGCTCTTGAATTGAATGGGGGGCTTCCGGTTAGGACCTTTGTGGCTGTTTTCTCTTCTGTGGGAAATGGGTCCAAATGGCTCTTTGAGTGTTTAAGGTTGCAGACCCCTGCTCTGGCAGTCCCTTGGTGCTTCAGGATTTGTGAAAGATATGTTTTTTAAATCATGTCTGCCAGCTCCTTCAGAAGACTGGGATATAGTCTGTCAGGTCCCGGTGATTTGAACTCCTCTAGCGTGGACATGTGTTCTCTTACCATTTTCTTGCCTATTTTAATTTGAATTCCTAGTCTGTCATTTACAGTTCTGTCTTTGGTAAATTGGGCTATTTTTTTCTTTTTGTGTGAAAACAGATGCAAAGAGAGAATTAAGCAGTTCTGCTTTCTCCCTGCTGACTGTCACTTCCTTGCCATCTTCTCCCATTAATGGACATTATTTCCTTGACTTTTTTCTTGTTTTTTACGTTTGAAAAAACTCTTTTTTAAAATTATTTTTGACATTTTTTGCAAGTCTTAGTTCATTCTGAGCCTTCACTTTCCTGACCTCCTATTTGGGGATTTTGGCTGTCTGCTGATATTCTGCCTTAGTTATGTGTCCCGTTTTCCATTTATTATATCTTTTGTCTTTCGGTTTATCAGAGAGTTCATTGTGCATTTATTCTGGTTCCTTCTTGGATGTCTTATTTTTCTTTTTCAGTGATATTGTGCTGGACTGGGTTTCTACGATTGTATTTTTCAGAGTTTCCCAAGCTTCTTGAATTATTTTTCCCCTTAAAATTTTCATCTATGGAATCCTTCCAAGGCACTCTTTAAGTTTGTTGAAATAGGCTGTTTTAAAGTCTTAGACACTGGTTGGATTATGTTCTATAGATGGTGTCATAAATCCGATGCACTAAAATTTTACTAAATATGAAATTCTAAACTTTAAAATGACCAGATCATCATGTTTTTAAAATGGTGGGTATATGAAGAATGGAGGAATGCATGTAAATAGGGCTACTGGGAGGAACCAACCAGTTGTCACTGAATAATGAATGTTTTCTCAACTCCATTCCTCCAGACTTTATTAAATAGAAAAACCCTTTTTTGGTAAAGTGAGATGCCAAAAGCAAAAGGCAGAAAACTAAAGGAAAAATCTACCAGTATTTTATCTCCTTCAAGTATTTGGAACTAGTCAGAGATTTCACATTTACCTAAGTGGAGACCAGATGCTACTTGGCTAATGTCTGTGTCCATCTCTATTTTCCATGCATGTTGACTATTAACACATTTTCTCTGGCATTCCTATATTTTTCTGCTTAGTCCCTGCCTCAGTCCAAATGTGTGGAAAGTTGTCGTTCTGGATTTGTCAAGATGGCTCGAGAAGGAGAGCCAGTTTGCTGCTACGACTGTATTCCTTGTCCGGATGGGACCATCTCCACTCAGGAAGGTGGGTGACATTGGAAAAAAAATGGCAGGCTCATTCTTAGAGTTTAAACACTTTGCTAAAAAAAAAACACTCTCTGATATTCTATCCATTGACTAAGTTAGGACATAATCAGAGAATCTATAATTTCTATAAATAAACAAATAAATTCTTATTAGTGTGTCAGTGTGGGATTAACATTAAAATATTTGTTTCCAACCCACACTTTATTACTCTTAAATAACTCAAGGCAGTGAACACACACAATACTCCTTCATCCTACTTTCCTCATAAAAATCCTGTGAGGTGGGTTGAGTTCAGAGAGATCAACTGGCCAGAGTTACCCATCCAGATTTTATGTCTAAATAACAGAACAACAGAATTGAAAAAACCTTGGAGGTCTTACAGTCCAGCCTCCTGCTCAGGCAGGAAACCCTATACCATTCCAGATAAATGGTTGTCCAATCTCTTCTTAAAAACTTCCACTGTTGGAGCATTTACTATTTCTGGAGGCAAGTCTTTCCACTGAATAATTTTTCTAACTGTCAGGAAATTTCTCCTTAGTTCCAGGTAGCTTGCCTCCTTGATTAGTTCCTACCTGTTGCTTCTTGCTCATTCTGAGCCTTTGCTTTACTGACTTCATATTTGCAGATTCAGGCTGTTGATACTCAGTCTTTTTATTTTTTGTATTTGTCCTTTTTTTCTTTCAGTTTACACAGAAGATCTTTGTGCAATTATACTGGATTGTTCATAGATTTTTTGTTTTTCTTTCTCAGTGGTATTGTGCAGGTCTGGGCTTTTATGATCATATTTTTCAGAGTTTCCCATGCTTCTTGAGTTGTTTTCCCCTTTAGGATTTTCATCTATGGAATTTTTTAATAGTCTCTCTCTGAGTTTGTTAAAATCAGCTCTTTTAAAATTTAAGACACTGGCTGAATTATGTTTTATTGCTTGTGTTTGTATTATCCTGAATTCCAACATGACGTAGTCACTCTCGCTCAAAGTTCTGTCAACTTCAACTCCCTCTATCACTTCTTATCTATTAGTAAGAATTGGGTCCAGTATAGCTTTTGCCCTAGTTCCCTCCACTGCCATTTGGATGACAAAGTTGTCAGCTAGGTTGGTTAAGAGTCTTTGATCTCCCACTTGCTGCCGTGGTTGTCTCCCAGTTGATATCAGGGTAGTTAAAGTTTCCCATTACTACAGTGGTGTGTTTCCTACATACATTTGTTAGTTGTTTAGCAAAAAGTTCATCTATTTCTTCTGCTTGGTTGGGTGGCCTGCATTATACACCTATGGCTATGTCATTCTTTTTATATTGACTCATGTGGATTCTACAAGGTTTTCATCCTTGGTTTTGTGGGGAGGGGGGAGTTTGTAGAGATACAATGATCTTTTATATCTAATGCAACGCTACCTCCTCTTTTATCAGACCTGTTTCTTCTGAATAGTTTCTATCCTTTCACCAGTACTTTCCAGTCATGAGTTTCATTTCTCCATGTTCCAGTAATGGCAACTACATCATACCTACATGTACTAGTACTTCAAGTTCACCCTGTTTGTTCCCTAAACTTTAAGTGTAAACATATAGGCATTTGAGTCCTTTATGAGTCTTGGGTATTATGTTTGTTATATCTCCTACTTTGTAACTCCTATCCATCACTTTCTACTTCATTGTGTTTTTCCTTTTCTTCTTCTTCTTTGTGGAATGGTGGTATGGACAGTTATGAAGGAACTCATTACATGAATATTCTGCCAGCTGACTAGATATTACAACATACTGAAGGTATCCTTCACGTCCAGAATACTAAGAAGTGCCGTGTGGAAAGACTCAGGAATTTTGCCAAGAAAGTTTATTTGATTCACTCTTTACCTCTAAATAATGTAGGTTCCTGTGAAGATTCTGCATGTGACAGATGAAATAATTAACATCCTAGGACTTCCTCCAATTTTATAGACATAGCTATAAATATTCTTATAGATATTTATATACATAGCATATTTTTAGAAAAATATATTATTTTTATGTTTTCCCAGATACAAAAAAATGCACTGAATGTCCAGATGATAAATATCCAAATGAGGACAGAGTCCAATGTATCCCCAAAGTTATAGCCTTCCTGTCTTATGAAGAACTTCTGGGCATCATCCTGGTCTCTTTTACTCTACTCTTGTTCCTAACTACAGTCCTTGTTTTAATCATCTTCATAAAATACAGAGAAACTCCCCTTGTCAAAGCCAACAACCGGGATCTCTCCTACATCCTCCTGGTCTCCCTCCTGCTTTGCTTCTTGTCTTCTTCTCTCTTCGTTGGTCAACCAAGGAAAGCCACCTGCCTTCTCCGACAAACAGTTTTCAGCATCATCTTCTCAGTTGCCATTTCTTCTCTCTTGGCCAAAACCATCACGGTGGTGCTGGCTTTCCTGGCCACAAAACCTGGAAACCGAGTGAAGAGATGGTTGGGGAAGAGCTTGGCCAACTCCATCATCCTTTCTTCTTCTGCTGTCCAAATTATCATCTGCTCCATCTGGCTGGGAGTTTCTGCCCCATTCCCTGACTCTGACCTCCACTCCCAGCCTGGAGAGATCATCCTGCAATGCAACGAAGGGGCTGTTGTCATGTTCTACGTCACCCTCAGCTACATGGGCTTCCTGGCTGCCATCTGCTTCACAGTGGCTTTCCTGGCCAGGAATCTGCCTGGGGCCTTCAACGAAGCCAAGCTGATCACCTTCAGCATGCTGGTCTTCTGCAGTGTCTGGGTGACTTTTGTGCCCACCTACCTGAGCACCAAAGGGAAATACATGGTGGCTGTTCAGGTCTTCTCCATCCTGGCCTCCAGTGCTGGTCTGCTGGTCTGCATCTTCATCCCCAAGTGCTACATTATCCTTCTAAGGCCAGACCTGAACACAAAGGAGCATCTCACAGCCAGAACAAATATAAAAACGTGAGACACAACACCATGATATTTTTTAAAAATGTAAAATTTCCTTTTATTTCAAAAAAAGACATTATTTCAACTTATATAGTGTGCAGGAATCAAAGAAATCATGTCTACATTTTTCAATGAGAAATGGTTGAATGACTGTAATTCATATACGGTAAATCCCTTCATTTTAATCTCAATAAATCTTGCTAGAGAGTTGAAAGATTTGAAATTCAGAGAAATTTGCTGTTCAGCAATTGCCAATAAACAATTGATCCCTTTTAAGAATCCATTTGAGTAACTTTTCCTACTGACAGTGTCTGTGTTTGTGATTCTCTTCAGGAGAAGCTTTGGGGGGGGGGCAGAATGGCTGGGAGGTAGGTTGGATCTACTCTCAGCTCTGGAGACCAATATTCACTACTATTATATGGTCCCTTCTTGATGTGCTGATAACACCCGCTCCACAGAACAGCTGTCTGGGATTTCAGTTGGGGGTTGTTTTTGTTGTTTAGGTATCTTTCTTTAAGAAATCGTCAGTGCATTTTTTTTCTTTTGTCATCCAGAGAAATAAAATAGCAACATATAATGATATTCAGACCCTTTAATTTCCCACTCTACATTTTGTACCTAAAGCATATATGAATATCTGAATATTTTCTCTGCTCCTCTTCCAAGCTTGTCTTGTCTGTGAAGGGCTGGAGAAGACGCCCAGAGAAAGGGGACCTTGAGACTCTCCCCAGGAGGAGGTTGAAGAGATCCTGTCTCAAGGCAGCTGCATCATTGACCAGGTCACAAACCTTCAATGCTGCAGGTCCAAGAAGATGGAAAATGTGGGCGGGGAGAGCAGGGGGTGGGGCTTTGAGAATTCTAGAAAGAGGCACCCAGGGAAGCTGATCTGCTCTCCAATCACAGAGTTTGCTGATCATTTGGGAATCAATATTTCGGTATCAGAATGGCTCCTAATTGTGAATGGAATCCCAGTTCTCCACATCCCACATTAATCTGAGAAAATACTTCCAAGTTTCACAATCAAAAAGGCCTAAGGCCGGATTGGAACTCAAGAGTCTCCTGGTGGTTGGCCCAAAGTCCCCCAGGAAGTTTTCATGCCTATGGGAGGATTAGAACTCAGAGTCTCCTGGACTTCGGCCCAAACTCAGCCAGCTGGCTTTCACACTAAGGCGGAACTGGAACTCACAATCTCTTGTCTCAAAGTCGCCCATTTGGCTTTTATTTTAAAGCTGGTTTTAAAACTTTCGTGACTGAAGCAAACTCCCTGGGCTGCCTTTGGTTCTCTGCCCCACCCCGGGCACTCCTTGGCCCCCCTCGCCTTCAGCAGCACAAAAGGCTCCTTCTGCCGCGACTCCTCCCTCCTCGCCCAAACAGACAGCTGTCACTCAAACCCCTTTCCTAACCCGCTCCCTCATGCCCAGGTCGGGTAGCGCCAGCCCAATCAGGCAGTTTGCCTGAGACCCCTCCCCTCCGGCTGCCTCGTCCCCGCAGAAGCCTCCTTGGGGATTGCCGGGAGCCACGCCAGGAGCGCAGAGAGCAGGAGAGGGCAGGAGAAGAGCGGGGCAGGCGGGCGAGCGAGTGAGCGGCCGGAGGTCCCGCGGGGGACGAGCGTGGCTCCCGGATCTCAGAGCGGGTGAAGCCCGCGGGCAGCCTCTGGGGCACTGAGCCCACGCAGGACCCCGAGGGGGCTGCAGGGGGAGCTTATCTCACAACCCCCGCAGACTCTGTAAGGCAGGCGGGCGCTGCAGAGGTGGGGGGCGGCGGGAAAGCCGGTCTTGGGAGGAGCAGATCGGCCACTGCCTGGCTCCGGCGAGGGGCTCTCTCTCCCCGAGGTTGCAGCCGTCGGGCGGGGGAGAAACGGCGCCCAGCTCAACTCCCGGGGCAGGAGAGGCGAGGAACAGCAGATGCACAGTTGGAGGCTCCTGGAAGAGGGAGGGGGCGGAAAGGAACCTAATCTTCTCTCGGTCCTGGGGTGGTGGTGGAGGTATCAAATCCCCCCTTTTTTTTACTTGCATCCAATTAAGGGATCTTTGTCCCTCCCGCCCAGTTTAGTCGTTTCCCCGCTCTTCCTCTGACCCTGCATTCCTACCATGGCGGTCCTCCTGCCTGGCAGCTATCTGCCCAGAAGCCCATGGAGGGGCAGCCGAGGGGCATCCCCCCCACTGAAAAGCTTTGTCAGTGGCTGCGCTGAGGCTCCTTAGCTAGGAGACCCCCCCTCGCCAAACTATAATGGTGTTTGTGAGGTAGTTACCACGGGTGGTGGGGGAAGCTCCGCCCCTCTTCGCCCCCCAAACTACAGCGGGCAACATCTGGGCCAGTGAGGCTTCGTCTGCCTTGCGAGAAGTGTTAGATACTCCCCCTTTCTAGTTGTTGACAAGGACAATCGCAGTCTCCACTCAGGTCCTCTCCTTTCAGGCAGAACAGAGAGACCCTGATTGGCTGAAGAGCTGGGCAGCTTCCCCTTAAAAAGGGGAGCTGCCAGACCCTAGTCAGTGGATGCCTGTACTTGACCTAATAAAGAGCTGTTGTCATCACTTGCCTTTTGTGCCTTCATTACCCTATCTAATACTGGCGACGAAGGTGGGATTGGAAGGCAATTAGGCTGACAAAAGAGCAAAACTCACTACAAAGAGCTTGGTCACAAGACAGGGATTCCGCCTGGAGCACAGGGAGGCATACTAGCCATTTGTGAACCCAGAGAGAGTGTCAGAATGGCCACCTATGCCCAACCACCTCCGTTCAACCCAGCCACAGATGACTGGGACGCCTATATGCTGCGGTTCGACGTTTTCTTGGAGGCGAACGATCTCGGCGGTGCCTCGGATCTCCGGAAGAAGAATCTGTTCCTGGGATACTGCGGCCCCGCAGTTCTTGATACCGCCAAGAACCTCTCGGAACCGACACCGCTACCAGCCGTCTCCTGGTCCACCTTACAGCAGGCATTGAAGACTCACTACGCCCCGAAACCGTCCAAGTACATACGGCACTATCATTTTCACCAGAGGAACCAGTTGGAGGGCGAGTCCATAAATGAGTACATCGCCGAACTCCGGAAAGCCGCAACTCATTGCGAGTTCCGGGATCTGGACGATGCACTTTTGGACCGGATCATAATGGGGGTCCGAGACCGGGGTCTGCAGGCAAGACTGCTGGCGAGGAGCAACCTCTCCCTCCAGATCGCCCTCGATGAGGCACGGGTGACCGAGTCCGCGCAGAAGTCCGTTGAAACTCTCCAACGCCTCTCCGCACCCTCCAAGGCCCCCAGGAGCACCCGCGTCCACCGCAAAACCGTAGAACAAGAGAGCTCCGAGAGCGACGAGGAGGTCAGCCACCGCATGCGCAGTAGCCGCGCAGTGCCGGCACGAAAACTCAAATCGCCCACCCTGCCCTGTGCCAGTTGTGGAGGCGATCACGCAAGAGCAACCTGCCAGTTCCGGGACGCGACATGCCAGCGATGCGAACGGAAGGGGCATATAGCCAGAGTATGCCGCAGCGAACTCCCTGCAGCCAGTGGTCGGGCCGAGGGAACGGAGAGAGGGCCGAATCGGAGGCAGCGACCCAGCCAGAGGCAGCTCCGCAGGGCAGAGGTTGACAACCACGTGGCCAACCTCACCGCATCTGACCAGAAACACCAGGGGCATCACTCGATTCCAAGCATCACGGTCCCTGTTCGGCACATGCGGATCAGCCGCCCAAGGAAGCTCAAGGTCACCGTTTTCATCGAGGGCGCCCCCTGCGAGATGGAGATCGACACCGGGTCAGCTCTCACCATCATTTCATGGGCAGTGCTGAAACGGACGGTCCCCACGATGCGAAAGGTGGACCTCAGGAGCCCCGACGTCCGTCTCCGCGACTATCAAGGAAACCTGGTTCCCCTCGTGGGACAAGGCACATTCACGGTACGCTACAAATGGATCACGAAGAAATTTCAGGTGATCGTGGTGCGGGACAACCTCCAGAGCCTTTTCGGACTGGACTGGTTCCAGGCTCTGGGAATGGTCGTGGTCGAAGTCAACACCCTAGAAGAAGCAGACCCAGCAACCATTGCCGCCACGGGGAGTGCTGCGGAAACTATATTTAAGGAGTTCCAGGACGTTTTTGCCTCCGGCCTGGGTGAGTACAAGGGGGACCCCATATCGTTTAGCCTAGACCCGAACGTGGCCCCAATTCGGCTCAAACCCGGTGGGAAACGCCAATAGTGACTCCGGTCAAGCCTGATGGGTCAATCAGATTGTGTGCCGATTACAAATGCACAATCAACAAGGGGTTGCAACAAAGTGCGTACCCCGTACCCGTAGTCCAACACTTACTGCATTCGCTCGGCCCAGGGAAGGTTTTCGCAAAATTGGATTTGGTGCAGGCGTACCAGCAGCTGCCAGTAGATAGCGCTACTGCAGAGGCCCAGACCATAGTAACACACAGGGGAGTGTTCAAGTGCAACCGCCTGCAATTCGGCGTTAGTATTGCCCCTGGGTTATTCCAAAGTATTATGGAACGCCTCTTGCAAGGAATACCGGGAGTCGTTCCCTATTTCGATGACATCCTGGTCTCCGCCGCAAATGAAGCGCAACTCATAGAAAGAGTTCGCGCTGTGTTAGACAGAATCCGGAAAAAGGGCCTCCGGCTCAAAAAAGAGAAGTGCAAAATAAACGTACCCAGGGTGGAGTTTCTAGGATACATGATTGACGGCTCCGGGATTCACCCAACCAACCAGAAAATCAGGGCCATTAGGGAAGCCCCCACTCCCCGGAATCAGGCTGAACTCCAGGCGTTCCTTGGGCTCCTTAACTTTTATAGCGTGTTCCTCAAGCAGAAAGTGACGGTTGCTGAACCGCTACACCGCCTGCTATCAAAGAACGCGGAGTGGTCATGGGGGAAAGCCAAAGCCAAGGCGTTTCAAAATGCATTCCTTACATACTATTCTGAACTCCATCAGACAGGGAGACTTGTTGTGTTCCATTGACTTAACGGAGGCCTACCTCCATGTCCCTATTCTACCACAGCATAGACGGTTCCTTCGTTTTGAGTATTCAGGTCATCATTTTCAATACACTGCCCTCCCCTTTGGTCTATCTTCAGCCCCTCGGGTCTTTACAAAGATCCTGGCTGCCTTGATTGCGGCTCTCAGGGAAGTGCCTATTCGTCTCCAGGCCTACCTGGATGACATACTTATCCAATCTTCATCCCCACGTCAGGCACGAAGGGACCTTGCGTCCACTATGCAGGCACTTCAGGAACACAGTTTTTCCATCAATGTACCCAAGAGTAATCTACATCCTTCCACCAGGTTGGTGCACTTGGGAGCGTTGATTGATACAGAGGTATGCCAGGTGTACTTGTCTCGTGAGAGGCAGGACAATATTAGAGCCTTAGCAAGCCAGGTGGCCATGGCACACAGGTGCTCCTTGGCTTCTCTATCTAAATTGCTGGGTACCATGGTGTCAGCCATTGGAATTGTCCCGTGGGCTCGGTTACACTCACGACGCCTACAATGGTTCCTCTTGCCGTTTCAGAGGAAACTCGTGAGCTGCTCCCTGGCCAAGGCCCTGGTCCCAGCGGAAGTCAAGCGTTCACTCAGTTGGTGGACGTCTCCAGCAATTTCAAAGGGTCTTCTTTTCAAGGATCAGGACTTCCTAACTGTTACCACAGATGCCAGCCTCTTCGGCTGGGGTGCTACCTTTCAAACGCAGGTAGCGCAGGGCCAGTGGGACTAGGAAACCAGAACACACAATATCAACTGGCTAGAGTTGAGGGCGGTCCATCTGGCCGTCAGTTCCTCCCATGGGAAGACATGTGTTGGTGCTCACGGACAACGTATCAGCAAAGGCTCACATAAACCGTCAAGGGGGCACCAAATCTCGAGCCCTCATGGACAAAGCCATGAGACTGGGCCTTTGGGCAGAAAAGCACTTGTTGTCCCTCACCGCGGAACACATCTCTGGGGTGGAGAATGTACAGGCAGACTGGCTCAGTCGCGAGACTCTGGACAATGCCAAGTGGCAACTCCACCCCTCAATTTTCCAGGACATTGTGGACAGGTTTGGTATGCCTGTGATAGACCTCTTTGCCACCCCACAGAACAGCCACCTTCCCAGGTTTTTCTCCCTGTACCCGGCATATCGGTCAGAGGGGGTGGATGCCCTGAGGTGCTCATGGCCTACAGGCCTCCTATATGCCTTCCCGCCTCTACCCCTTTTGCCCAGGGTCATTCAGAAGGTTCTGAGGGAGAAGGCCGAGGTGGTGTTGGTAGCTCCATACTGGCCTCGCAGGACTTGGTTCGCCGATCTGCGAACTCTTTCAGTGGACAGGCCCTGGAGAATACCTCTGGACAGGATATCGCTCCATAAGGGGTCGCTGGAACATCCAGACCTGCAGTGGTTCCAGTTGACCGCCTGGCATTTGAGCGGGGCATCCTGAGGGGTGACAATTTCTCTCCCAAGGTTATTGCAACTATTCAGGCCACCAGGCACCCGTCCATGGATAGAATATACAATGCCACCTGGAGAATTTTCTGTTCTTGGTGTGCGGGTAAGATCTTGAACCCAATCAGGGTCACGATACCACAGCTATTAGAGTTCCTACAGGAAGGGTTGGATAAGGGGCTGGCACCAAACACCATCCGAAGACAAGTGGCAGCCATTTCATCAGTTTTCGCTTGCAAGGGGTCCCCTTCCCTGGCTCAGCTGCCCATGGTACGTAGTTTTCTCAGGGGGGCGTCCAATCTTAAGCCCCCTGCAGTCCATAGATACCCTTCCTGGGATTTGACCAAGGTCCTTGAAGCCTTGACCGAGGCTCCCTTTGAACCTCTGCAGGAGGTGTCACTCAGGTTTCTATCTCTAAAGGTATCCTTTCTGGTGGCCATAACCTCAGCACGTCGCATTTCGGAGTTGCAGGCTCTTTCGTCCAGGAAAGAGCTGTGCATTTTCCATACAGACCAAGTGGTCTTGCACCTGGACCCCTCCTTCGTCCCAAAGGTGTGCTCCTGCTTCCATAGGACTCAGGAGGTTGTTCTCCCCAACTTCTGTCCCCATCTGACCCATCCTCTGGAACACAAGTGGCACACCTTGGACGTCAGGAGGGCCCTCGAGATCTACTTACAACGTACAGCTGCAACTCAGAAATCCGATGCTCTGTTTGTCTCCTTTCAGCCCACTTCACTGGGCAACAAGGTCTCGACCCCTACCATAGGCAGGTGGTTAAAGGCCTGCATCTCCACGGCCTACCAGTCTCAATCTCTTCCAGCACCTGCCAGGGTCACAGCGCATTCTACCAGAAGCGCTTCAACATCAGCAGCATGGGCGGCTCAGGCATCACTGCAGGAAATCTGTAGGGCGGCCACCTGGGCTACACCCAATGCATTTATCAAACATTATAAAATGGATTCCTTTGCATCAGCGGAGGCGGCATTTGGTCGCAGGGTACTGCAATCGGTGATTGGGGCTGATGCTTCTTTGCCACAATCTTAGGCCCACCCTGGGACACCTAGGCTTTGGTACGTCCCAGTCTGGATGCTGCCTCCACCACTAGGGAGAAAGGGCGTTGGTACTTACCTGAGACGCCTCTTCTCCTAGGGTGGAGGCAGCATCCAGCCCCTCCCTGGTGGGAATGTGTGGTCTCTAACCTTTGCCTTACGTATTGTTATTTGTTTCTGGTTGTTACATGTTGAATAAAAAAAAAGTCGTGTTCGTTCTGTCAGGGAATGGGTGTACCCTATGGAGTCGGCAAGTCAAGATGGAAAGGGTACAGGTATGTTCTATTTAACGGCGATAACGCACTGGGTCTACTACATTTCTTCGTCAAAAGCTGGATCTACCTAGCAACAAGGGGCAGAGTTTAAAATTTGTTACAAGACCCAGTCCTCAATATGATTGGATGAAGGTTAACCCAGTCTGGATGCTGCCTCCACGCTAGGAGAAGAGGCGTCTCAGGTAAGTACCAACGCCCTTTTTGCTTGGAATTCCTTGTTTGGAGCTAAAAGTGGATTCCTTTCCCATTTTGACCAGAATCCCAAAGCTCCCTTAACCTCTGAATTTGGAGAAGCTTTTGGAATTGAATGGACTCGCGTGGCTGTGGGACACAACCAATCATGGGAACCGAACCAAGGATGAAAGGGAAGAGTTCAACCCAATGGATCTTTCCAAGGAATCCGTTTTTCTAGAACTAGTTTAAGTTTGGAAGATACTGAGAGGATCCTCGGAATGTCCCGGGGGCAGCATAGAGCAGGGGGCTCCAACCTTGGCAACTTTGAGCCTAGAGGGCTTCAGCTCCCAGGATTAGCTTTGCTGGCTGGGGAATTTGGGAGCTGAAGTCCTCCAGGCTTAAAGTTGCCAAGGTTGGAGACCCCTGGCATAGAGCCTATTTTTGTGGTTGCTATCCTTTTCTTGGGTGTTATCTTTATTCTTATGCACTGACCGGCCAAGGGATGCGCAAAGGACCCCGTGGCCTTCTGGCTGGAATAGCAGGCAGAATAGGGGGGGCAAGAGGCCTTGGAGCTGTCGGGGAGGGGGCAATTTTGGGACGGTGGGGTGGGAGCGAGCCAAGAGAAAGGAGCAGCTGCGCTGAGAAGGGGGGGGTTGGAGGCAATGGAAGAGGCCCCTTTGGAAGAGGGAGGGAAAGACTTACCTGCTGGCTGGCTTTTCCGCAGCGCTCTGGTCGCCCATCTAGGTGAGACCCTTAGCACTCCAGCTGAGCACCTGAGATGCTTCAGCCTCGCTGTGGAAGCCGCTCTGCGAGACCCGCTGTTTTTCCATCCCTTCACTCGCTTTCTCTGGTGGCGCCTCTTCTTCCGCCTTTCTGCGGCGCTTTGCCCCCTCCTTCCCCGACGCCCCCCTTTCCCCCTCCTTTGCTCCCCGGCTTTGAGCCCCATCCTCCAGCCGCTTCCTTTCACCCACAACCACCACCTGCCCCAAAAGAAGACCCCCCAGACCACCTCCCGCCCACAGCCAACCTCTCTCCTGCACGCCCAGATCCCTGCGCTCCCCCCAAAAAACCCCTGCCCTCCCCAAACAACCCCCGCGCTCCCTGCAGCTCCCCAAAGACAAACCTCGGCCTTTTGCACCTGCGCCCCTCCCCTCTTCTCCCCTCGCCCGTTCAGAAAGGGCTCATTGACTTCCCAGAAAAGCTGGCCTGGATTTTCCCAGCACACGGAGACCGGCATTTGGGCAGCTGCTAAAGGGTTCCGATCCCAAAGAAGACTCTGGTTGGTTTGTTGGTTTGTTGGTTGATTGAATTGATTGATTGCAATTATGTGCCATCCACCTCATCAGAGATGACTCTGGGCGTCTTAGAAACATTAAAACTTGTACACATTTAATTAATAAAACAAAAGATAAGAATAACCAAATATTTGAGGGCTGCCACAGAGAAGGGGGTGGTGGGGTCATCAAAGAGAGAAGCAACCTGGAACTAAGGAGGAATTTCCGGACAGTGAGAAGCAAGAAGGAGTGGAACGATTTGCCTTCAGAAGTGGTGGATGCGCCATTGCGGGAGGTTCTTAAGAAGAGACTGGACAGCCATTTGTCCGGAATGGTCCAGGGTGTCCTGCTTGTGCAGAGGGCTGGACTAGATGACCCCCAAGTTCCCTTAGAAAGAAATCTGCGTTTCTTTGAATGCAACATTTGGAAAGTCTTGATTCTTTCTTACTATAAATGTACTGCTTTGGATTAATATTTTTATTAATTGTTATATTCTTATGAATTCAGTGAATAATGCTATCTTCTTGACTGGGATCCCCTGATCATTAGCCGTAGGGTTTAGCCCCACCAAGGCTCTCTCGGCCATCCCGCAGGCACTGCTTCCCCCGCCAAAGGACTCAGCAGTCCCCGAGACGCTCCGGTCCCAGCGCCCTTCGGACTCAAGCCAAGCAACCGGGTAGAGTTGAAGGGCCCCTCGGAGACTCTGCAGGTGGCCTCTTCCTGATACAAATTCAGCTCCAGCCTCATGGGAGCCTCTTCCTTCTCCTTGTCTGACTTCTCAAAGTAGCTGGTATCCCGCTAGATCCTTTTCCATTCAGCTCTTTCACGGAGCTCCGTCTTCCCAGGGCTGATCGAGGCTCCCAGGGATTTTGGGTTGGTTGTTCAGGCAAGATTGGCTGGGTGGGTTTTGCTCTGCTGTGTAAGGGCTGCTGTGTAAGAGGACATCTCAAATAGGCTCCTCCAGGCACTTGGTGGCAGTTGATGAGGGAGGAAAAGTCCGTGGAAGGGAAAGACGGGAGGGAGGGGAAGGGGAGACCAAGGAATGCCCAGAAGACTTGGGGTCTGTTAGATTCAGGCAACGAGAGAACAGACTCCGGACACGTAGTGACTTAACAGCTCTTTATTAGTAGTAGTAGTGATCCAGCTTGCTCTGTGGTCTGAGGGTTCCCCTTTTATAGGGATCGGGTACGCCTCTCGACCAATCAGATTGATACCTGTTTCCCGCCATACCAGCGGACCAGAGAGGAAACTTAACGCGATATATGTTAATATCTAACAGGGTCCCTTATGAAGAAGCAGCGTCCTCACTGGTTTGATCTCTGAAGTTTTGAGGAGGCTGACACTTATTCGGTTATTTGCCCTTACAAAACAATTAAAACTGAAGGGAAGGAGGGATTATTCGCACCTCCTTTTTCCTTTCCTTTCTTTTTCCCAGCCCCCTCCTGCCTCCTCCCTCCCTTCCTGCCTCCGTTTCCATTTCACTCTTTCCGTTCAGAGGACGCAGTGTCAGTGCAAATCCCCCATTCATTGGGATCAGCCTGATTGTGTCCTTGGATGGGATCGCACGCTAACACCTCCTCCTCCTGCCCCTCCCTGCTTCTCTGTCACCGCGCCCCTATAGACAGCCCTCGCGCCCGCCCCGCTCCCTTATACCAAGGGGGGGACAGCAGGAAGAGGTTGCGCCAGCTTTGCACCAGACCCCTCCTCTTCACCCGAACTCCTTGCCCCGCACTGCCAAACCCCCTCGGAGCTCCTTGCAGGGGAGCTTTCTCTCGCAGTCACCCCTCCAGCCTCCCACCCGCGAAGGACGTGCCCCGCTTCTCCGCCAATCAAGAGACCCCCGTCCATTTTCTTCCTTCCCCCACTCCCCTCGCCTAGAGAAACAGGCTTCCTTTTAGTGACCTCATCAAAGCACAAACCCCTCCGAACAGAGCAGGGGTCTCTAAATAAGTGGGTAGGGCGGGGGGGGCTGCTGAATCCCGCAGTGGAAAGTGCTTCAGGGCGGTGGGACTGCTGTGGGGAGGGTCTCCACTAGTCCTAGCTTAGGCATGAAAGCCAGCTGGGGGAGTTTGGGGTGAATATCAAGGAAGCTCTGAGTTCTAGTTCTGACTTAGAAGTGATTGAAGGTTGGGTGACTTTGGACCAATCAGCAGGGGATGGGGAGTTCTAGTCCCATCTTAAGCAAGAAAGCTCGCTGTTTCTTTGGACACTCTCCCCCCCACACACACACATACACACCAGAAAACTCTTGAGTTCCAGTCCTGCCTTAATACTTATTGGTTGTGGGGGTGAAATTGCTCGCTATTAATCTTGGTCTGACCCATCAAAGCCTTTTAACCTGCTTACAATGGGATTCACAAAGCGATTCGTTTGCAATCAGAAGCCATTCTGGGACCTCAAATTCTGTTCCAATTGATCAGCAATCTCTGTGTTTGGGAAGCGGGATACTTTCCATGGATTCCTAAAAATCTAGATGTTCCCACCTTTAACCCCACATTCGTCTTACCCCTGGATACACAGCATTGAACCCTCCTGCCAAAGTCCAGACCATTGGGTCAATGATGGGGCTGCCTTTAGACAGGATCCCTTCAGCCTCCTCCTGGGGAGAGTCTCAAGGTCCCCTTTCTCTGGGCATCTTCTCCAGCCCTTCACAGACAAGACAAGCTTGGAAGAGGAGCAGAGAAAATGCTTTAGGTACAAATTGTAGGGTGGAAAATTAAAAGGCCTGGATATCATTAGATGTTGCTATTTTAATTCTCTGGGTGAGAAAAGAAGAACATAAAGTGAGGATTTCTTAAAGGTACACACCTAAACACCAACCCCAATCTGAAATCCTAGACAGCCGTTGTGATCAACACTTTCTGTACAATGGATTTCAATGGGCACATCAAGAAGGAACCATATAATAGTAATGAATACTTGTTTCCCCCTGGAGGACCCCACCCAGCTGCTTTGGTGGGAGGGACAATGGTCCCCATGGAGATAATTATACACCGTGGTTGGGGCTTCCTTCCCACAGCCTCCGTCTTACTTCTTTTCCTGCTCACTCGCTCACACAGAGACACTTTTAGATGCTGTCAGCAGGAATAATTGCTCAAAGGATTTCTTAAAAGGTGTCATGTTCATTGGCAGTTGCTGAATATTAAATTCCTGTGAATGACTTTCACAGAGTTCTATTTAACTAGATTTATTGGGATGAAAGGGGAAAGAGTTACAAGAAGTACAGTCATTCAATCATTTCCCATTCTGAAAAAAGTAGATTTGATTTTCTTTGGCTCCTGCCAATTATCTAAATGGAAAGAATTTCTCCTTCCAAATAAAACAATCTTTAACAATTTTTCCAATATCACAATGCTGTTATATCTCGTGTTTTTACATTTGTTCTGGCTGTGAGATGCTCCTTTGTGTTCAGGTCTGGCCTCAGAAGGATAATGTAGCACTTGGGGATGAAGATGCAGCCCAGCAGACCAGCACTGGAGGCCAGGATGGAGAAGACCTGCACAGCCACCATGTATTTCCCTTTGGTGCTCAGGTAGGTGGGCACAAAAGTCACCCAGACACTGCAGAAGACCAGCATGCTTAAGGTGATCAACTTGGCTTTGTTGAAGGCTCCAGGCAGATTTCTGGCCAGGAATGCCACTGTGAAGCAGATGGCAGCCAGGAAGCCCATGTAGCTGAGGGTGACGTAGAACATGAAAACAGCCCCTTCGTTGCATTGCAGGATGATCTCTCCAGGCTGGGAGTGGAGGTCAGAGTAAGGGAATGGGGAAGAAACTCCCAGCCAGATGGAGCAGATGATAATTTGGAGAACAGAAGAAGAAAGGATGATGGAGTTGGCCAAGCTCTTCCCCAACCATCTCTTCACTTGGTTTCCTGGTTTTGTGGCCAGGAAAGCCAGCACCACCATGATGGTTTTGGCCAAGAGAGAAGAAACAGCAACTAAGAAGATGATGCTGAAGACCGTCTGTCGGAGAAGGCAGGTGGCTTTCCTTGGTTGACCAATGAAGAAAAGAGGAGACAAGAAGCAAAGCAGGAGGGAGACCAGGAGGATGTAGGAGAGGTCCCAGTTGTTGGTTTGACAAGGGGAGTTTCTTTGTATTTAATGAAAATGATTAAAATAAGGCCTGTGATTAGGAAGAAGAATAGGGCAAAAGAGACCAGGATGGTTCCCAGATGTTCTTCATAAGACAGGTAGGTTATAACTTTGGGGATACATTGGACTCTTTTCTTATTTGGATATTTATCATCTGGACACTTGGTACATTTTTCTGTAGCTGAGAAAGTCAAAAAACAATATTTCGTTAATATTTTGAATTTTTTTTTGCATCAAGAAATACCATTTTTGAATAACACCTGATTCCAGGAACATTTTCCAAGATGTGTTGCTCAACCATTCCACAGGGGGGGAAAGGATAACATAATTTACTAATGCCTACATAGCTAAGGTATATGAAATTGGAGGATTTCTAGTGCATTTTGAATAAACAAAAAAGAGTTGAGTTTCAATGCAAACTTTAATTTACACTTTCATCAAAATGCTGTGGATGAAACCACTTCCACAAAGCTTTCCTTTCCTCTAGTGTCACCCACCTTCCTGAGTGGAGAATGTCTCCTCCGGACAAGGAACGCAGTCGTAGCAGCAAACTGGCTCTCCTTCTCGAGCCCTCTTGAGAAATCCAGGATGACAACTTTCCACACATTTGGAGTCAGGCAGGGACTGAGCAGAAAAACAAGGAATGCCAAAGAAAAGATATTAGGACTCTCCGTCCATGGAAAATGGAAGGAGAAATGGACATTAGAGAAGTAGATTCTGGGCTTCATGGAGGTAAATAGTGAAATCTTTGACTCCTTCCAAATAGATGTAGGAGATGTGACCCTGGAAGGTTCTTTCTTTAGTTCCTCCCTTTTGCTTCTGGCATTTAACATTGCAATAATAAAGACTTTTCAATTTAATAAAGTCTGGAGGGATGGAATTGAGTAAAGATTTTAGTATTAAGTGACAAACAAACAGTTCCTCCTCATGACTGTATTAAAATGCATTCCTCGACTCTTCATCTATCCATGGTTAGGATGATCCCATATTAGATTTTTGAATAAATTCATCATCAAAGATGTATTAAATTGTTACTTTATTAGATTTCTTTAAGTAGAGTAAAAGATTAAAATGGAAACTTCTGACCAGAGGAATCTGGAAAGGTTTCTACTGGACTACAGAAAGCAAAGCTGCTCCCCTTTGACACCAGTTCCAAAAAGTCTCCCAGTTAAGAGATAAAGGAAAAATTCCTCATAAATTATAGCTGATGATGTTTCCTAGTTTGGGTAATAAAACATCTGCAAGAAAACAAGGAAGCTCAGAGGCACCAAGGATCCCTCATGTCAACCTTGAGCTACAAATATTCTCCTTTATTAAGACAAAAGGTTTCTGCATAGTTTCTGGAAGTCTAGTGAGACTGAGTGAGATCATGAGAAGGTGTCCCTGAAAAAGATTCAGATCTTTGGCTGCAACAGATGGGAGATAAATGTGAGTCCCGGGTCAGAAGGAGACTTTTTTTTTGCAATTTTTTTATTTTTTATTTTCAAAACAAGCATAAAAATCCTCCTTCTTTACATACTATAGAAAGTGTATCAGTTGGTTACAAAAGGCTTTTGTGCATCTCTTCCACCGTCATCAAGTATAATTCACATTAACTCTAATATCTTAACTCAGATGTTTATACCTGTTACTATCATCATACCTCCATTTATTTGACTATGATTGTTTAAACGTCCTTCATTATAAAATACACCAAAATTTAATACATAACCACATACTGGCATTTCATTTACTTACTCATAAAATCCTCCATTGACACTTGTGAGGTTTCACTGGTGCTCGGGGTCCTTGCCACCTGCAAGGACCGGGGGGAGGCTTGCTTCTCCGGGGACCCTCGCGAGGGTGCGTGCCATCAGCACGGGGGCACCTGACTCAAAAACCACTCGACACCATGAAGTCCTCGAGGTGGGCGCACACAGATTGCTCCGTCCGACCCCTTTTATTAGGAAGCTTACACAAAGAAGTAACATTCTATTGGTCAAAGAGCCAAGCATAAGCATAGATAACTACTGCCACATATACAGAAACATGATACTGCACATAGCTTGTTCATGGTCATATGATTTACAGGAAATCTTGTAAATGTTCAGGAATAGAAACTTATAGAAAAACGAAACTTATCTTGTACTTGGGCCTAGCTTCAATCCAGGCCAGTGATCGCTACATTTCCTCTGTTTTTATTTTCTTAAAGCAATTCAAAACCAGGGGCTTTCGATGTCTCCAGAGTGCAGGTCTGAGGTAGCAGGCTGAGACCCTTCGGTTCCAACCTACCGCTCTCACCAAACACCTCTTTGGCATCTAGTTCCCCCTCTAAGTCGCTCTCATTATCAAGGAAATTTAAAAGCGGTTGTTTGACATCATCACCTGAACGTTTAACCACATGACTAAGAAATTGAACCGTTTTACGTGTTTCAGCAACATTATCATCCAGATTTTGTAAGCGATTCTTTAAGAATTTAAGCAATCTTCCCAGCACACATGGTCCTATTGTACAAACAAGAAGGAGGAATATTACGGGGCCTATGATGGCAGAAAGTAAAGTAGTCAACCAAGGGGAAAGAGTAAACAGACCTTGATACCAACTATGTGTTGCTTGCCTTTCCCTTTCTCGTTCTTTAAGGCGTTTGCTCAATTCTGCCATGGAGTCAAGTACAATACCTGAGCTGTCTGTATAAAAGCAACACTCTTCTTTTAGGGCAACACATAATCCCCCGCTTTTCAAAAACAAAAGCTCTAACCCACGTCTGTTTTGCAAAACAACTTCAGAAAGAGAGGTCAAAGAGTCTTGGAGGGCCACAATGGATGTTTCTATGCGCTGGAGGTCAGCATCAACGTCAGTGCTAAGGCGGCGAATTTGCTGATCGTTGACCACGAGACCAGCGATTCCAGTGGCAGCTCCTGCTGCCCCCAGGCCCAAAAGGACCGACAAAGTGAGTGCTGTGACGACCTCTCGTTTGGCTGTCAAAAAATAGTGAGAGGGGGCCATGACATCAATAAATTGAGAGTTGGAAAAAACAGATATCTTAGGCAATAAGTGGACCTGGATACAAAAGGAGCGTTGTTGGTGAAGAATGTCTCCTTGAACACAGGCAGTGGCTCCTGTAGAGCAAGCCCAAATGGAGCCATTGGTGGGAATAAAAAAATATCCTGTAAAATAATTGGAAAGATCAGCAGTGGAGTGGGAAGAAAACAAAGTCACCCAGCCCCCATGAATATCAGATGACTGGACAGAAGAAGACATCCGAAATTTAGGCAAATAAATAGTACATTGATGATATAAATCTGTAGAGGCATTAATACAATATTGTAAATAATTAGAGGAAACATAGCCTATGCAACAACCCTGACCAATAATAGAAGAAACAGTAATAGAAAAGTTACTCCAGCGACAGGTGGTATCTGAAGTAGCATTAGTAAAGGAAAAAGGTGAGTCAATGGCTTCATAAAATGGTGGTTGAGGAAAAAGGCACATCCAGCACTCCGGATCAGCATTAGGAAAGGCATGACTGTTATTAAGAGCAGAATAGGAGGAAGAAATAAGAGACAGTAAAGCTTATTACTTAAAAATATACAGTTAACTACTTTAGCACATGTTACATTTTCAAGAACTGCTACTATCAGTGTATACAAAGCAATTGCATCAGGGGGAGGATCATAAGCAATTAATCCTCAATGAGAGATAGTCTTATAATTCGAACCAATGAAGTGTTGAATTACTGCAGACAAAATTCAAACAGGATCCAAACATGTAGAAAGCAAATGTTTCATGTACAGTTCAAGTCAGTGTGTGTAATGTTAGTTGCACCCATAGATTTTTATTGCAGTCACTGTTCAAATGAGTTTTTTGGTGAGATGACAAAACAAGTAAACATAAACAAATGATGACTAATGATGACTAAAAACTTGGCAAAAATGGCAGCACATAAGTTGTCGTGTCGTTGTTTCAGCACTGCTTTGGTGGTTTTTGGTTTTTCATATCACTGGACAGCTGTTTTGGCAAGATCGTATTGGCCACTGTGCTGTCTGTAAAGTCATCTTGGTCATCTCTGGAACTGGATTTGGGAACTGGTACGACAATATTCTTGGCTAAACAAACATCACGTACTAGAATCCATAAAAATCTGTAAAAGCAAGCACAGCATATCCTCGTCCCCCTTGCGGGGGAGGCAAACAAACTTTTTAAATCTATTATGTTACCTATGCCAAATTAGCCAAATTGGGGTACACCAAATTGTTAGGTACCCAAAATCCCTCCTTTTTTATTTGTTTGAAAAAACAGTCCTTAAAGGACCAATTAACACGTTCCACAATGGCTTAACCTGTGGAATTATAAGGAAAATAAAAACCCCAAATTTAAAACAATGTTCCAATTAATACAAAATTACAAAAAGGCCAATGAAAAATAGGCCAGGCCATTGTCAGTCTTTAAAAAGAAAAAGTTTGCCCAAGGCAGTAAAGGCTGAAAAAAAGATGAGAAATAACATAAATAGCTGTTTCTTCTCATTGAAATGTGGCCAAAAATAAAAATAAATAATACAATAATAATACAATAGTAGAGTTGGAAGGGACCTTGGAGGTCTTCTAGTCCAACCCCCTGACTAAATAAATAAATTTACTTCTAAAAAGCCAAAAAAAAGGAAACATAGGTGACATCCATTTGCCATAGTGATTAGAGGCCAAATCATAAAAATTAACTTCCTTGTCCCCAGAGGGGGATGCCCCAGAACACTGGGGGCAAGATGAAACAATTTGTTTGGCCTGGTTGAGTGGCATATGGCAAGATTGTGCCAGTCCCCAGGCATTTTGATAAAAAAAATAATCAAAAATAAATCTGAAAAAAAAAACATAGTTTAAAAAAAAATACCTAGAAAATTAAAAATAAATTGACACACATAATGAAAGTCAAAAATATAGTTAAAAAGCTTGTTAAGAAAAGATGTGAAAAATTAAAATAGCAACAAACAATTTTTAGTGTTGCAAGAACAACAGTATTGCAAGGTAGGAAACTTTCATGAGAGTCCTTATAAGCAATTTCATCCTCCATCCAAAAAAAAAAAGTCTTATGAAAGCAAAAAATCAAAAACAATAGGCAAGCAGGAAAGTCATACAGACCACATAATTAGTTAAAGCACACTAAAGAAAAAAGTTATTCTGAAAATAAAATTGAAAATCAGATTTTGGAATAGGAAAAATAATATTAATTAAATCAGTCCAATTTCTACAATAAACCCAAGGTTATTAAGTCCACAACTGCCTAAAAAAATAATGGCAAAACATTTTAAAACGGAGCCTTTTTATCTTTAAAAAAAACATCAAAAGAATTAGCTGACAAGTTACGCAAACCACAAATGGAATGCTCAAAATCTCATTAATCTTTTCAACTGTGGCAAGGGCACGAAAAAGAAAAAATAAATCAAATAAAAAACTTTAAGTAGCGGCAGACACAAACGGACAAACCCAAACAAAGGTTCCCCAATAGCTGCCATAAATTGATTAGCAAAATAACTCCGTGTTCATTTAAACAAAGAAATTTGGAGCAAAAAAGATTGTAACATTTCATGCAGTTATACTTTACTGGAACAATCTGCAATTCATACAATACAATACAATACAACACAATAACAGAGTTGGAAGGGACCCTAGAGGTCCACCAGTCCAACCCCCCTGCCCAGGCAGGAAACCCTATACCATTTCAGACAAATAACCATCCAACATCCTCTCAAAGACCTTCAATGTTGGGGCATTCACAACCCCTGGAAACAAGCCGTTCCACTGACCAATTGCTCTAACTGTTAGGAAATCTCTCCCCAGCTCAAAGCCATCTCTCTCTCAAGCTAAACATACCCAGTTCCTGCAACCGTTTTTCACATGCTCTAGTCTCCATCAATTACCTTCGTTACCCTTCTCTGCACTCCTTCCAGTAAAAAATCATGTTTTATTTTTAAAAGCCAATTGGGTTATAATCATATCTACCATATCAAAATCATTCTCAAAACCAATAATTGCTCTCCAGCATTCAAACGTAACATTTCCCGTTGCTAATTTCACCAACAATTCCATTTCAGCCTCAAAATTATCTGTCTGTTGTTTTCCTGCAATTTGTTAAACAGGCTCTTCCAAAAAGGGGAGGAGGTGGGGGGGGAGGGAACATTTCAAAAGAAAAGAAAGTGGAGGGGGGGAAGCAACAAGCAGAGGCCGACACAGAGTCTTTCTAAAGAGGGAAAAGTGTGTGTGTGTGGGGGGGGGGAAACAACAAACATCCCGGAGAGGGGGAGGTAGGGGGAGAGGAAACATAAACCAGCACAAAACTCTTTCAAAAGAAAAGAAGGGGGGGTAAGAGGCAGACACACAGAGTCAAACTTTTCTTGCGAAGCAGGCCAAGGAAGGATAGAAAAAAGCAATCCTTTAAACTAATTACTTTATGATCTTGTGGAATCAATTTAGGTGGAGAGACAAAAAACATATGTTTATTCCCCTCCTCTTTTGCTAATTGTTCCTCTAACCGTAGAGGAGCTGAAAAATTAACATCTCCATGAGGAGTTGAGAGGCCAATTGAAGATAATTTTGGAGAAAGAATTTTTACTTGATAGATAACACTTTTGCAGGGGCTCTTTGTGTCTTGTGGAAATAAATCCCAATCTTCCACATAGACATTTTTATGGAGCCTTTTCCAGATAAGCCGGACATTGTTTTTCTAAGTACTAGAAAAATTTACTTAAAGAAACTTTAGAAAGAGGATAGATAGTGGTGCCGTTAATTTTTTGCAAGCAATTTGCCTTCTCCACCAAGGTAAGAAGCTCGTCCCTATGCACTGACGAAGCTTTGGAAAGTGAGGGGCCCATACTTACGATGATTGCCAGGTGCGTAAGACGGGGGTGGAGGCGACGCAGACCTAGACAGGAATCACGTCGGGGTCACCAGTTGCGTAGCTGCACTGGTGAGGGGGTCCTTGCCACCTGCAAGGACCGGGGGGAGGCTTGCTTCTCCGGGGACCCTCGCGAGGGTGCGTGCCACGCACGGAGGCACCTGACTCAAGAACAACTCGACACCATGAAGTCCTCGAGGTGGGCGCACACAGATTGCTCCGTCCGACCCCTTTTATTAGGAAGCTTACACAAAGAAGTAACATTCTATTGGTCAGAGAGCCAAGCATAAGCATAGATAACTACTGCCACATATACAGAAACATGATACTGCACATAGCTTGTTCATGGTCATATGATTTACAGGAAATCTTGTAAATGTTCAGGAATAGAAACTTATAGAAAAACGAAACTTATCTTGTACTTAGGCCTAGCTTCAATCCAGGCCAGTGATCGCTACAGACACTAAATCCTTATATCCTATTCTAGTCAAACATCCATAATATTTAATGGCAAAATTTTCTAATCCTCCTTTCCAAATCACTGTTTACAATTTACATTCAGTTTCCTTATGTTATACACATACACACACACACACACACATCATTATCATTATCCTTTCTTTATTTGACTATATCCTATATCGTAACATTTTCCCCCTAATAATCAAGACTTAAATATGTCTGATTTAGTTCTTTTTTATTGTTACTATTATTATTAACCTTTATATATAATCCAAAAGGATTTCTAACCTTCTCTTCACGGGTATTATTCAATATTCATATCCAATTATTGCTTATCATAACACTACACAATGTATATCAGGGACGTGCGGTCAGGGGAGGCAGGGGAGGCAGAGCCTCACAGCTCTCATCATGAAAATTATAAAAAAAAGGGAAAAGGCGCTGAGGAGCCTTCTGCACACGTGGTCGAGAATGGGAGCGCTCCGTGGTCCCCTTCATGTTGACTTAGGACTCAGGAGAGGAATGGGACCACGTGTGCAGGAGGCTCCTCTAGCCTCAGCCTCCCTCCTGCGCACATCCCATTCCCCGCCATCCTAAGTCAACATGAAGGGGACCGCGGAGTGTGAGCCGCAGTCCCACGGAGCACGCTCCGTGGTCCCCTTCATGTTGACTCAGGAGTCAGGAAGGAGGGATTCCCCTCCTTCCTGACTCCTGAGTCAACATGTAGGTGACCGCGGAGCACGAGCTGCGGGACCGCGGAGCACGAGCCGCGGGACCGCGGAGCACGAGCCGCGGGACCGCGGAGCACGAGCCGCGGGACCGCGGAGCACGAGCCGCGGTCCCCTTCATGTTGACTTAGGAAGGCGGGGAATGGGACGTGCGCAGGAGGGAGGCTGACGTGGTCCCATTCCCCGCCTTCCTGAGTCAGGGGGAGGGAAGAGCCCCTGAAGGCAGTGAGCGGCGCTGGGGGAGATGGTGGCCAATGCAAGCAGGTGATGCCTTGCGGAGGAGGGAGAAAGCGAAGCTGAAGAGGCGGGTGGAGGCCCCTGGCTTTGCGGGAGGGAAGTGCCACGGTTTTGGGAGCGGAGGAAGGTCTCCATTTTGTGCCCCGTTTCCTTCCCCAATCGCCTTGTACGGCTCGGAAAGAGAGCTCTGACTCGGCAAACGAACCTCGGGCTTGCACGCCTGCTCTGGGCATGTCCGCAGGAGGGACGAAGAGACACCCAAGTCCTCCATGGGGCTTTCATTGTGCAATCGAATCCGGGAAAGAGAAACCTTCTGCTGTTTTTAATGTCAGCTGGCACAGAAGGGGTTTTTGGGAGGAAAGCGATTTTTTTTATTCCGTGGTAATCCAGTTTCAGAGAGGTCAGGAGCCGGCCTTCTCCATATATTCAGATGGTTAAATTAATGTCGGAACCAGGGGTTGCCTGGTCTATCTCCAGTATGAGGTCATTGGGGTGTTTATTATAGAGTGCTTAAGTCAGTTTGGCATCCAGGTTATATGACTAATCCTTTACAGGATTTAGGATGGCCTTTTTTAAAAAAAATCATCAATCACTCAGGAAGGAGTGGGACCACCTGTGCAGGAAGCTCCTCAGCGCTAGCCTCCTGCACACGTGGTCCCATTCCCCTCCTTCCTAAGTCAAAATGAAGGGGACCGCGGCTCACGCTGATGATGTCACCAGCCTCACCAGCCATAAACCTCACCGCACGTCACTGGTATACATTACTATCATTATTAATTTTTCATTTAGCTGTACCTATTTATCACTAACTTTAGCTAGGTTTAGCTAGTTTTAAATTATACTCTTCCATCTATTAACCTGTATCTTTCCAATAACAAAACAATCTCATATATTAATAATAATAATAATAATAATAATAATAATAAAATTTATTTCTTAGCCGCACCCTCTCCCGAAGGACTCGGGGCGGCGTACAAGAAAACACATAAAATATAAAATGGACAACACATACACAATAAACAAATACATGGACATGGACATGGAGAAGGGAGGCAGATAAATAGAGACAATAAAAACACAGTAAAATCTAAAAACCCCAGAATTAAAATTAAAAAAAACCCGTCAGGAGCAGAGTGAGCGAACTATGGTTGAGCCAGGCCAGCTATTTGGAATAGGTGGGTCTTGAGCTTTATCCGAAAGGCGCGGAGGTCAGAGGTAGTCCTAATATCCGGGGGAAGGTCATTCCACAGGGCTGGGCCCGCTACAGAGAAGGCTCTACTCCTAGACACCGCCCCCCGACATTGTCTGGCGGACGGCACCTGGAGGAGTCCCTCTCTGTGCGAGCGGATTGGTCGCAGGGATGTATGGGGCAGGATACGATCCCGCAGGTATCTAGGTCCTGAGCCATGGAGCGCTTTAAAGATCATTATCAAGACCTTGAAACGCACCCGGTAGACCACAGGTAGCCAGTGCAGCTCGCGCAGGAAAGGTGTCACATGGGAGTACCTTGTACTCCCCATTATTACCCGCGCGGCCGCGTTCTGGACCAACTGTAGTCTCCGAGTGCATTTCAAGGGAAGCCCCATGTAGAGAGCGTTGCAGTAGTCCAGGCGAGACGTCACCAGCGCATGAGTGACTGTGCGCAAGGCATCCCGGTCCAATAGGGGGCGCAATTGGCGCACCAGGCGAACCTGGTGGAACGCCCCCCTTGCCACGGCCGTCACATGGTCATCCATGGATAGCCGGGAATGCAGGAGGACGCCCAAATTGCGCGCCCGCTCCACCGGGGCAAGTTGTACGCCCCCGATGGCCAGAGATGGAATTAACTGGTTGAACCGGGGGGCCGGCAGCCACAGCCACTCTGTCTTGGAAGGGTTGAGCCTGAGTCGGTTGTCATCCATCCAGACCCGTACGGCTTCCACACACCGGGACATCACTTCGACGGCTTCGTTGGGGTGGTTCGGGGTGGAAATGTACAGCTGAGTATCATCAGCGTACAGATGATATCCCACCCCAAAACCACGGATGATCTCACCCAGCGGCTTCATATATGTGTTGAACAGGAGCGGTGAGAGGACCGACCCCTGCGGCACCCCACAGATAAGGGGGCTTAGAGTCGACCTCTGCTCCCCTGTCAACACACGTTGCGTCCGGCCGGAGAGGTAGGAGCCGAACCACCGTAGAACGGTGCCCCCGACCCCCAACCCCTCCAGTCGGTGCAACAGGATACCATGGTCGATGGTATCAAAAGCCGCCGAGAGATCTAATAGGACCAGGATAGAGGAACAACCCCTATCTCTGGCCCTCCAGAGATCATCCACCAACGCGACCAAGGCCGTCTCCGTGCTGTGTCCGGGGCGAAAGCCGGACTGGCGCGGGTCTAGATAATCATTTTCCTCCAGATGTCGTGGAAACTGATAAGCCACCACACTCTCTACAACCTTCGTCAAAAAGGGAAGGTTGGAGACAGGACGATAATTGGCCAGCTCCATAGGGTCCAGGGAAGGCTTCTTGAGCAAGGGTCTCACCACCGCCTCTTTCAAGGCGGCTGGAAGAGACCCCTCGCCCAGCGAAGCGTTCACTAGGCCCTGGAGCCAGTCGCGTGTAACCTCCCAGGATGCCAGTACAAGCCAGGAGGGACACGGGTCCAGTAAACATGTGGTAGGTCGCAGTCGTCCACGCACTCTGTCCAAATATTCTACCATCTGTGGAACCAGTCCTCCAAACATCTTCTTAATCAAGTCTGTATGGACTCCTCTTAGCAACTTCTTGCTTGTAAAATCTCTCATGAATTCTTGAAGCCCTCTTTCTGCTTCCTTGTTCAGCTTATCTTTGTTTATCAGCAGTGTTATCAAATATTTTGCAGATAGGATTTCATAGTCCATAGATTCTTTAATTTTTTCTTCTTCTTCTATATCTTGCCCTTTGAAATAAATTTCCTCTCCATTTAATTCCTCTTTCAATATTCCATTCTTTCTTTTTTCAGAAATATACCAATTGCCATAGATATCAACAAGTTTAACTTCTTCATGTTCATCTTCCATTTCGGTTTTTGGAGTTTCAATCCCCTCATTTTGCATTTGAAGAATATCCTTCATTTTTCCATGTTTTATTGTTGAATACATCAAGAATTCCAATTTTCTTTCAATTTTTTCCTCCGTGTTTAATAATTTTTGCAGTTCTGAAAATATTCCTTGCAAATTCAAATCCTCCACGTTGTTTTGAGATGCCATATTCATACTCAGTTGCTTTGGCTTACAAGGTCAGATAAGATTAAAGCATGTGTTCACAAAGACCACTGTTTCTTGCAAATAATGCTGCTCTCACCTCTCTGTGAACAAAAACAAACTTGAAAGGGACAGCTGTGGACTCTTAAGATAGCCAAACAGCCAGGCAGTAAAACCTTGAAATGCCAAAGTCAAAACGATCCATGAAAGAGAGAAAAGAACGTTCCGTCTTTGAATTCACAAAGACTCCGATCAGCCTCCGGGGTGGGGATTTTTTTTTTTTTTGTATCTCTTTTATATATCAAATGAAACAAAGAAATCCAATTTAAATGAGTTAGAAAAAAGTTCCCACAACAATAAAAGAGGAAAAAGTTAATCTGTAGTTTATAGAGAGTCACAAAGAGAAGTTAGAAGAAGAAAAGCTTGATCCATCCGTTTCAAAAAGTTTGCACAGATTCAATCCATGTAAATAACATTTTAAAAATATGATACCCACTGTTCAAGACCATTCCAAAGATCAAATTCGCCGCTAAGTTCTTCTATTCTTTAATTTGAATTGGTTTTTAAGTTTTTATAGGCAATCTTTTTTTAAAAAACAATAAAAATTCCTCACCAGCTGGAAACACTTTCTCTTTCCACATCGTTCCGTTTGGAGCTGCCCTGACTTTGTCAGCCTTGGCTGGATTTTTTGTCACCGGCTTGAAGATCTTCTCTTGCTTCCTTCGGAGATTTTGCAATATCCTCGAGATCAGTAAGACGTAATCTTCCTATTCACCATCTCTTCGGGATGGTTTAGGTCCAAATTAGGACCCCCCAATGGCAAAAGTATCGACTGCAATCTCAGAGCATTGAGATTGCACGTCGTTCCGTCACGACTTCAGCTCCTCTACAACCCCCTATTTTTGAAATAATTTTGGGGGGTTAAAAAGTCATCTTATACGCCAGAAAATACGATACTCACAGGAATAATAATGTAAATGGCTGATAAAATTAAACACATATTAATTTTATTAGCATGTTAGTGTTAATTAAAAAATGCAGTAAAGCATAATTAATATGTTGCTGTATTTATGTGATAGAAGGTGCATTGAAGGGTTAACATACACAGATTAACAGGGGGGGGGGCTATGATCGTGGGGGCCAAGTGCCCATCAGTCCCAGGCCTTAAGACAGCCCTGCCTGCAGCAGAAGAGCAGCAGACAAGGCCCCCTCCTCCCTCAATGAGGTCCTGTCCCTTGGTTTGCTCCTCCAGAACAATCCCAGCTTCTCGGGTGGCTCCTCTGGAGAACCCATCGCCCACCCTTGTGCCAGGTGGGGAAGTCACCCACGGAGGACAGAAGGGCCCCTCCTCCCCCCACAGCACAAGGAAAGGGGGCCTCCCCCACACAAGCAGGGCCTCCCCTCCCCCAGAGAGCCTGTCCAATGTGACCAACTAAAGGAGACAAATATGGTTTCCCTGCAACTTTTCTGCCAAAGGCGTATATCAGGAGGGCCTCCATCTCCAACTTCCATTACGATCTAATCGTGATGGCTTCCCGGTTGCAAAGGGATCCATGGTCCATGTGGGAGGGAAACAGCCTGAGAAGTTAGTCCAACTGACCTTCCCAGAGTTGCCCAGAGACCTGGCTTCATCTGTGGGCCCTGCAGAGGCCTCAGATGGGGCTGAGTTCCAAAACGGGGGAGCCTTTTCTGAAGGCCTGTGTTGAGGGGCCCTTTGAGAGCCTCAGGAGTCCTGGGGAAGGTGGGGTTTCTCTTGAGGGGACCTGGATGAGGAGGCAGGAGGCTCCCCGGAGGGAAGAAAGGGGACCTTGCAGAGGAAGCCCCAACATCTTCCACGCTTGTGAAGGGATCTTTCTTTTCTACATGTTGAGAAAGAAACTTCTGCCTGGGATTTTGGGGGACTCTCTCTTGGTCAGTAAAGATCCAGCAGGAGGAGGAAGCTGTGGGCTTATCATGTTTTGTACCCCTTTAACCCCCTGCCCCAGATGCCTTTAGTTTTATGTCTTTTTTAAAGAAATGGGCAGTTAGTATTTGAAAGCAAAGCCTCTGGGATTCATGTCATGGTTTAAACAATGGGCCTCGTATAGTCTTGTTACCAAAAGAGGGAAGATGGCTGCAGCCCAGACCTTTCTTTGGGGGGCTGTGCAGGGGGTTTGCCTCAACTGAAAATGGGGGTGTGTGTCGCTGCAAGGTTTGCGACACACTCAAGTCCGGATTCACCTGTTTGGGTCTTCAGGGTTCTCCCATGGGAGGGAGAACGAGCCCCGGTCCTCACCGGGAATTTGGAGGGTCCACGCGTGGACGATAGCCGCAATTCAAGACATCACACAAAGAGTTTTCTCGAGGGAGGCAAGCACAGAATGCTTGGAGAATGTGAAAGCTACATTTCTCCTGACGTGTTCTGCACAAACCCATTTATTGCATAGTTTTACAAAGGCTGGGAGATAGGCACGTACAAGAAAAGTACACTCAGTAATTTCCCACAAATAACAAGAAAACAGTTATCAAATATTGTAACAAGCAAACAGCTATAGTTAAATGTTGCAGTTAGCCAACATCCTATGCAAGCACTTTTTAAGGTCATTTTCTCACGGCCTACTTGCGTTTCAGCTTCAGCAAAGCCTGAACCAATCTACTACTACTGTTATACACTCACATCTCCTCTGTTTTTGTTTTTTAAGAAAGGTCAGTATCCCTCTAAGGCTAGGTATTCCTCTAACGACCCACCCTCCGGTAGGCAGCGAGAAGGACCACTCACCTTATCCGGGAACTGAAGATCACCTTCTGTGTCAGAGTTTAAATCTGAAAATGTCAACAATGGTTGTTTGCAAGTATCATGTGAGGAGGGTAGCAAGTTTTGCAGTAAGTTTAAATCTTTTCGAGTAGCACTAACTTCTCGATCTATATCACCAAGACGAGTGCGTAAAAAGTGAAGCAATTTTCCCATTATACAAGGGCCAATGGCACAAGCAAGCAAGATTAAAATCAAGGGACCCATGAGTGCTGAAAGCAAAGTTGTAAGCCATGGGGAAAAATTAAACATTCCCTGATACCATGTGTGAAACTGGGTGCGTTCTGTCTCTCTATCTTTCAGTCGGGTATTTAATTCTGCCATAGAATCGAGTACAATGCCTGAACTGTCGGTATAAAAACAGCATTCTTCTTTCAAAGCTACACACAAGCCCCCCTGTTTTAAAAATAACAAATCCAATCCCCTCCTGTTCTGTAAAACAACTTCAGATAAGGAGGTAAGGGAATTCTGGAGAGCAACCATAGATTGTTCAATGCGTTTGAGATCGGCATCAACTTCAACACTGAGCCTGCGAATGTTTTGGTCCGCTACAACCATTCCTGCGATGCCTGTTGCCGCTCCAGAGGCTCCTAGGCCCAGGAGAAGGGCCAAAGTCATAGTAGTGACTATTTCACGTTTTGACCGTGGGAGGTATTGAGGTGTCTCCATTCGAGAAAGAAAGTCGTTATCAGAAAAGACAGACATTTTAGGGAGAAGATATATTTGAATACAAAAAGCTCTTTGTTTGTGTAAGATGTCCCCACTGACACATGCAGTGGCACCGGTAGAGCAGGCCCAAATAGAGCCATTGGAGGGAATAAAAAATTGACCTTTATACCGTCGGGAGAGATCGGCTGTGGGAAGGAGGGTGTGCATAGTAGTCCATCCACCTGTGGGAAGTCCTAGTCTTGCACCAGGCAACCACATTTGGCAAAGGTGATAAGCATCAGAAGAAGCATTAATACAGAAGTGAGAAAAGTTAGAGGGTACATACCCAAGACAACAACCTTGACCTTCAATTGAGGACACTGTTATAGAAGAGTTAGACCACCGACAAGTGGTATCTGTGATACTATTGGTAAAAGGTACGGCAGAACCTATGGCCTCATAAAAGGGAGGTTGGGAGGACATACACAACCAACACCTTGTGTCATTGTGAGGGAAGGCACCAGCCGCCGCGAGGGCATCGTGTGCAGAAGAAACCAAAGTCACCAATGGATTATCATTTTTAGTCAAGGGCTGTAAAAAAGGTGAACTAAGTTGCATGTTTGGGCCTACAGGTGGGGACGTTTCTTCAGTCCTGGTAAGGCGAATTGTGAAAACATTACCTGGATGGCCCCGATACCAATAGTCAGAGTTATCGTTTGACCTTCCCCCCCTTGCAAGGTAGCCATAATAAAACCCGAATAGGTATCCACCGAAACATGGATATATTTCCAAGGGGCAAAGGATGAATATTGAGTCACATCCATTTGCCATGTCTCACAGGCCGAGATACCCCTAGGGTTCACGCCCTGTGGGATAGCAGCAGCCTGGAGACTACAGGTCGGGCATTGTTGAATAATTGCAGTGGCTTCTTGATGTGTAATGCCAAACTGCTTGACAAGTGCTTTTTTGTTCTGATGAAAATAGTCATGGCTTTCCCCAGCCGTCAGAGTTAACAGACAGACTGGTGAAGCATGCTTACAGGCTTCATCTGCCATATGGTTCCCTTCAGAGAGGAAACCAGGTAAATTTTGATGACTTCTAATATGTGCCACAAACAGATGATGGGCGCGGAGGTGTAACAAATCCTGGAGCTGTAAAAAAAGCTTCATTAATGGGACAGAGGTGGAAGGAGAAATATATGCATCATAGATGCAAGACACCAAATGAAAAACATATAAACTGTCAGTAATGATGTTAAGAGGTTGGTTGGGGAATACTGACAGAGCCAGATTAAAAGCGGACAGCTCCGCCTGCTGGGCAGAGGGCTGTAAGGAAGTTTGGCGAGTCTGCCATTGGTTAGCAGAATCTTGCCATGCACAAGCGCCCACTGATTTTGAGCCATCAGTGAACACAGTAAGAGCCTCCTTGATAGGAGAAGAAGCGACAGGGGTAGTAAAGAGAATAGGAACAGTCTTAAGGACTTGAATTCTTGGATCTGGAGGGAGATGGCAGGAGACATTGCCATTCCAGTCCTCCAGAGCACTTTGCAAAGCATCTGAAGATTGAAACAAAGATTCCCACTGGCTTAATTTAAAAGGTACATAAAGGGAACAAAACTCTATTCCCATCAGTGCCTTAGTGCGGCGCCTCCCCTTTTCAATAAGGAGAGCCATTTGTAGGGCTTTGGTAGTAATAGAAGCCCTAGGGGTGTGAGCCAAATGTAACCATTCTAAAATAAACATTTTCTTTTCTACAGACAATTGGAAAATAACAGCTGTAAGAAGAGACGGAGTAGAGAGAATAGCAAACAGGAGAGGTTGATTTGATAGTGACCTATCAACCCATTTTTGGGTGAGCGCAGCGTTAACCTGGGCAAGAGCGTTCTTGTGCTCCTGCTGTAAACAGACAGTGTCTGAAGGATGCTTAAGGCCCACCAAAGCAGAAAATAAGGGAGAAAGAACATGGGTTGGAATGGACAAATAGGGCCTAGCCCAATTGAGAGTTCCCAGATATTGCTGAAGTTGTATAAGTGTGGCCGTTTCTGGGAGGTGTAACATGGGGAGAACGGGCATGGCAGCAGAGGCCATGAGTTTATGACCCAAATATTGCATGGGGTATGAAGTTTGTACTTTATCAGGGGCAACATAAAGACCCGATTGGGCGAGAACAGTATACAAAAAGGAAAGAGTCTGAGAAACAGTGCCTTTTGGACCATCAGCTGCTATCAAGATATCATCCATATAATGGTAGATCAAAAACGTGGGATGTGCATCTCGATAAGGTTGCAAGGCCTTATCAACAAAATATTGACACATCGTGGGAGAATTAATCATCCCCTGAGGGAGGGCCTTCCACTGATACCTAGTAGTAGGCCTAGAGTTGTTAAATTGAGGAATGGTAAAGGCAAACAAAATCCTGTCAGCAGGCACGAGAGGAATGGAAAAAAAGCAGTCCTTCAGGTCAATGACAACTAGATCATAATTGTGAGGAATCAAATTAGGGTTTGGCAATCCACATTGTAGGGGGCCCATGGGTTGAATAATAGAATTGATTTTTCTTAAATCTTGAAGAAGACGGTGTTTGCCATTTTTCTTTTGAATGACAAAAACCGGAGTATTATACGGACTAGTAGAGGGCTCAAGGTGACCCTCCTGAAGCTGTTGAGCAACCAGCTGCTGCAAAATTTCAACTTTCTCCTGGGTCATATGCCACTGGTCCACCCAAATAGGGGCAGAAGATTTAAGGGTAAGGGGTAAAGGAACAGGAGGCATGATAGAAAACGTCAAGGAATAGTAAGAGTGGCGTGAAGTTGGGACAGTAAGTCTCTTCCCCACAAATTAGTATGGAGAGGAAGAATGAAGGGGCGGAGATATGCAGTGACAGAAGAGTGGGGAGTAGAGGCAGTCAGCCAAGAAGTGCTAACCTTGGCAGCCTGTGCTCCGCCCACACCTTGCACCGTGGAGGCGTCAGTAAAAGGCCAGGAGGGGGGCCATTCAGATGAACGGATGACGGACACGTCAGCACCCGTGTCAATGAGACTGGAAAAGGAGCGCCCGTTGAGAAGAATGGAAATTACGGGCTTGGCGTTCTGGACAGGCTGTTGAAGAGCAAGAAGAGAGGGGTGTTCAGGAGAAGGGAGGAGGATCAGGGTAGCCACAACAGTGCCTTCCTTCAGAGAAAAGCATCGGTCTCCTATGGCGGCCAAAGAAATGTTTTTGAGAGAGTCCGAGTTATGCAGAAAGGGGGCGGCAATCACACCTTCCAGCGTGAGAGAAGAATTAGGCATCAGGAGAACAGGAACATCGGGAGGGAGTGGGGCAAACAAAGAGACCTTCAGGGGCATGGTAAAAACCGAGCCTGGGTCATCATACACAAAATCCTTAGAAAGACGAACAGGAAAAGCAAGAGAAAAATTATTGGCCAAGGGATGAAGGTCAGCCTTTGGAGCGGGGCTGGCTGGTCGCCCCCCACTCAGTTTCCCTGGGATGGAGTGGAGTTGGGAATCTTTGCACAATTGCGTGCCCAATGAAAACCTTCCCGACACCTAGGGCACACAGTTTTCGGCTTTTTGTTGTTAGCAGGTAGAGGGCTCTGTGGTTGGCTGCGAGGAGCCCCGCCGCCGCCAGGCATGCGGCATTGGCCTTTGAAATGACCTGGCTTACCACAGTTGAAACAATTGCCATTGCGAGCAACAGGAAAAGCTTGGCTCTCCCCACCCCCTATGGAGGATGTTAGCGCAGCAGCCAAAGCAGACATTTTATGAATTGTAGTACGCACAACCCGACAAGCCTGCAAAAATTCTGCAAGAGAAACACCTGGTTTTGCGGAAAGGGGTTGCAAAACCCTTTTGCAGTCCTCATTTGCATTTTCAAAAGCCAATTTTATCATAAGCTCGTTACGAGCAGATGGATTCTGAATTTGTCTCTCCAAGGCAAGTTGGAGACGATTAATAAAGGTGGCATAAGGCTCACTTGGTTCTTGAATTATTTTTAAAAAATTCTGAGCTGAGCGGCCATCTGCATCATCCACTTGTTTGAGCGCTCCCATGGCGCACAGGCGGATGATAGCAAAAGCTCGGCGCGGGGTATTTTGCTGCTGAACAAGGCTGGTAAATTGTCCGGTGCCTTTTATGTGATCACCTTGGACGCCCTGGGGCAGCCCCCGAACAATCTCAGCATCTGCCATTTTATTATATTCCGAAAACCAAATGACAAATTGGGCAGGGGTAAGCAACATAGAAAACAAAAGTTTCCAATCATACATTAACATGACAACATCAGTTTCAGTTAAAGAATCAAGTAATCCTGTCACATATGGAGAGTGGATTCCATATTGGGTTACAGCCTCCTTCAGATGTCTCAGGTCCCTTTGATTAAAATTATCATAATAGGGACCCACACCTCCCCGATTTAAGTGTAGGGGGTAGGTAGAGGTTGAGGCTTCTGATTCGGAAGAAAGTGTGGATTTGGCAGAAGCAACAAAAGCAGAAAAGGAGCCAGCCCGCGGATCCACATCGGGCAAATCAACAGGAAATTCAGAGGGAGGAGAAGCAAAGGGCTCCGCAGGGGGAGCGGAGGAAGCGACTGAAAGTTTAGGAGCCTCATAGGGAGGTGGAGACACCTTTGGAGTTACGTTCGAAGGGGAAGAGTTAGGAACGGAAGAAGAAAAGGAATTTTCAGAAGGAGGATTAGGATAGAGAGTTTCTAAAGCAAACATAACAGCCCTCCAGGTGACCAAGATGTCGGGTGGCGCTCGGGGAGCCTCATGAAGGAATTTCCCGAGACGTATCCAAGTAATTTTTTTAAGGTTACCTGCTTCTGGATAGGCGGGACATTTTTCACAGACATAGGACAGAAAGGAAGCGATAGATTTGCGAGAAAGCGGGTAGACAGTAATGCCATTAATCTTTTGGATACAATTTGCACTTTTCACAAGAGCTAAAAGCTCCTCTCGATGATGAGCAGAAGCTTTAGAGCACGGGGTGCCCATGACTTACGTGTACAGTGGCGCGTCCGGCCGGGTAAGGTCACAGGAGTGAAGGAGAGCACACCGCTAGACAACGATCGTGCCCATGAAGACGCCAAGACAGGACCGGACGAGCCCCCAGATGTCGCTGCAAGGTTTGCGACACACTCAAGTCCGGATTCACCTGTTTGGGTCTTCAGGGTTCTCCCATGGGAGGGAGAACGAGCCCCGGTCCTCACCGGGAATTTGGAGGGTCCACGCGTGGACGATAGCCGCAATTCAAGACATCACACAAAGAGTTTTCTCGAGGGAGGCAAGCACAGAATGCTTGGAGAATGTGAAAGCTACATTTCTCCTGACGTGTTCTGCACAAACCCATTTATTGCATAGTTTTACAAAGGCTGGGAGATAGGCACGTACAAGAAAAGTACACTCAGTAATTTCCCACAAATAACAAGAAAACAGTTATCAAATATTGTAACAAGCAAACAGCTATAGTTAAATGTTGCAGTTAGCCAACATCCTATGCAAGCACTTTTTAAGGTCATTTTCTCACGGCCTACTTGCGTTTCAGCTTCAGCAAAGCCTGAACCAATCTACTACTACTGTTATACACTCACAGGTGTGAAATGGATAAAACCCATAAAGGGCCTGGTAAGAAGAAGCGGCTGGGAGGAACTTCTGCTCTTTCTTTGAGGATAAATGAGGGTTTTACAGTTGACCCAACTTGCCATGCCAGCCACTCTGAGAATGGGCAGCTCACACATTATGTGAGCGTGTCGATACAAGCATTTCAGCCGTGCCCCGGCACACGCAAAAATGGCCTTGCTCTCATTTTTGCTCTGGAACGGAGAAATGGCTCCTTTTAACCATCCATCATAATCCAGGATAAGAAAAGGAGAAGGAGGCCCATTCATATAACACAACTGAATCAGTTCAGAACAATGTGAGGTCAGTCTGGGCTGAAGAGGCAGTTGGAGATTGTGGACTTTCTGCTCCAGTCCCAGAAATCTGTTTATTTTAAATGATTTATAGAGCCACCCATCCCACATTAATGACATACCAGACTCCATACTCACAAAGCACTAGAAGCTTGAATTTGATTTGGGAATTTATCTCTCCCTTCAATGGCTGGGGTGAGATTTTTATTTCACAAATAGGAAAGCTTACACATTTTTTAAAATTAAAGAAAAATTCTAAATTCTTTCAACCAGAGCAGAAAGTAATGTTAACACTATAACTAGTTTAGCTATTTTCTATAAGCTGTTTGACGACACTGTTTTCTTTAACGTCCAATTTCCCTTCATCTTCCCATCTTTCTGCCCTGCGTCTCCAATAGATTTGCTTAAGGCTGGATTTTATCATTCTATGCTTTTAATTGCTGTATATCTCATGGATCACACTCTAGGGAGCTAAACAACTTTTTCTACTGAGTTTGATCCTTTTTTCATTGCTTGGTGTTTACTTTTAATTTTTCTTCTGTCAAAGACTACATTTTACTTGGTTTTTTAAAATATATTTTAAAATATCCCTTCGTTTCCTCTGACCCTTCCCTCCCTCTAATTCTGAGCTTTATCTGAGCAGGGTTTCCTAAAAGAAAGCAGATTTCGCATTCAAATCCTCCGGTTGCTGGAGGTGCGGCTAGAGGGAGGGGGATTTCCCCCCTCCCTTGGACAAGCGGCTTGAAAAGATTTTGCTATCGCCCCCAGGGGAAGGAGGAGGGGGGAGAGCCAACTAATGATGCCTCACCCCTGTAAAAGTGACTTTCATTGGACTTAGCTCCAGAATTTATGGGTGAACTGAGAATCTTCTGAACTTTTAAAAGTTTGCTATGCCTCTGAGCCCAAAGCTGGCAGGGCAAGATGGCACACTTCCGTTGTATTCATGAACTCTGAAACCTGACTCCACCTTTAAAACTCAGGCTTCCGGTCTTTGTCTCCGTGCCACCCAGAAGAATCTCTTGTGGATTGTCATTTTCTGAACCCTCTGGAGAGAAAATTTTTCTCTGTTGCTAGACTGACTAAAGAAACTCCCAGCTGCTTGGATCTTCTGCCTCCTGAACTCATCTGCCTGCTCTACTTCTTCAGCTGTCCAGTCTCTACACTGACTGATCTCTCTGTTTTATAAACTATGTCTCCAAAAAGACCACCACCTGGAAAACCTGGTTTTGCTACCTCTGCACCGACATCTGCAACATCCAGTCCTGCCACACAGTCAAAGATTACAGAACTAATGCAACCCAAGAGTACAGAGATGGATTTGCAACAAATGCTTCAGCAACTCATACAAGGCCAGGAAGAAATTAAGAAACAATTGAAGGAAATGAAGGAGGAAATTAAAGAGAATCAAGTCCAAATTTATAAGAACTCACAGAGACTGGACCTCGTGGAGGGTGGGGTGGCGGAGGCAAGGGGGAGGGGGTTGAAGCTTTGCAGAAGGGTAACAAAGAACTTGATATCCAACAAATGAAAACAGAGTTTGAGAGAATGTCCTTTTATCTTAGATTTCAAAATGTTATAGAAGCAGATGGGGAAAATATAAGGGACATCATGACTAATATTTTAGCTGAATATATACACAAAGATAAACAACAGATGGAATGGGAGATAGACCTGGTCTATAGAGTGAACTCAGCATATGCCAGAACACACAATGTGCCCAGGGAGGTCCATATCAAATTTCTTAGGAAAAGCACAAGAGATACAATCCTGGGTGTACAAAGGGGGCAAGCATTGACATATCACGACAGGGAGATAACCATCTTGAAACAGATCCCAAAAAAAATTAGGGAAAAAAGGAAAAATTATTCGCAATTGGCGAATAAATTATACCAGAAAGGGGTGTGGTTTAGATGGTTGATGCCTGAAGGGATGCTGATATTCTGGGAGGAGACAAGAATCAGAATCAATACACCCATAGAGGCTCAGGCCTTTATGGAAAAAAATAAAGCGATCCTAGAAAAAACAGAAGACTCTTCAACGGTTACACAGGACACGGGAGGGGCCGGAGCTCTGCCAGCGGGGGGAGAAGGGGCAACACTAAGAAAGCTCAGATCACAAAAATGAGTAAAAAAATCACATTGTTATAAACAGACCGAAAGTAATAATGAAATTATACCTAGACTATATATTATAATATATAAGCTGATTGAAATATTTTTATAGAAGTGATATGCTGATTTTATACGATTTTATATTAATGTTTTATACATAGATGTACCTTATGAGTTTGGAGGGAGGGGGCGTCTGCCATACTTGCAACTGCCAAAATTTGTATACCATTCCACTTACCCTTTTCCTTATAAATGTTTTAAAAAACCAATAAAACTTTTTGAAAAAAAAAAATCCTCCGGTTGTCAAGGAAGACAAAAATCCCGCCCTCCCTCTCTTTAGTGGTTGCCTCTATTCCTGGCCCGCCCCCTTCATCATGACAACCCTGTAGCCAATCAAATGGGGGGAGAGGGGAAGATGGTTGCCTGGGAGCTTCCCGGCCCTCAGCCTGATGGAGAAGAGGCTGAAGAAGCCAAGCCAAAGGGGGGGGGGTCAAATAAAGAGCAACATTCAAAGTTTTGGGGATGATGAGAAAAAGGCAAAACCTCCCAGAATTGCAGAGGGGGGGGGCTTAAGCTCCCTCCCGAGGAAAGGCTGCAATGAAGAGGGTCTCCTCAGCTGGGGGATGTGGGGGCTCTGCAGGGGCCACAGGGACCCCCATCTTCCTCAGAGTCACAGAGGGTCCCTTCCAGAGTGAGGCTGGCTGCCTTTTCCTCCCAGACAACCCCGGATCCCCCTTGGAAGACCCAGCCCTGCATGGCTTCTCCCCGACAGGAGCTTCTCCTGGAAAGACATGCTGGAGAAACCCCCAACATTCAACCCTGGGATCCATAAACCAGGTTGGTCTCATCCCAGGAATGCCCCACATCCCCTCCTCCTTCCTGGCCATCCTGGGCTTTCTCCGTGGGTCTGGGCTTTGCTTTCCCCTGGGTGCCCCATACATAGAAAGAAGTGGCTGTGCAACATGGGATATGGTCTCCCCCTTCCCAAGACTCAGAAGATAGAACCTGGAGGGGGATTTTGCAGATCTGCTTCCCTTCCCCAACACAAGGCTCCCCAGCTTCCTTCTCCCAAGAGGGGCTCCCCACAGCTATGCAGAGTCCTCTCTGGCATCCCTGCAAGAGCCCCCTTGCCTGGCCTCTGCATGGAAAAGGGTGGCAGGGGAACATGGGATATGGGCTTCTGCATTCCCAGTGTCTGAAGATGGAAATTGGATTTTGTAGGTCAGCTTTTTCATCTGCAACACGAGGGTCCTGAGCTTCCCTTCCCTCCCTCCCTCTCCTCCCTATACTTCCTTCCTTCCTTCCTTGAGAGCAGACTTGATTTCACCATCTCTTTTCACTTGTTTTTTTCCTCACTCAGCCGGGCAGAGTCTGGCATCCCTGCAACAGCTCCCTTGCCTGGCCTCTGCATGGGAAAGGGTGGCAGGGGAACATGGGATATGAGCTTCTGCATTCCTGGGATGGAAGTTGGATTTTGTAGATCAGCTTTTTCATCTGTAACACTAGAGTCCTGATCTCCCCTTCACCCCCTCCCCTCCTCATCTGGGGTGAGGGGCAGACTTGATTTCTCCATCTCTTTCACTTGTTTTTTTCCTAACCTCTGTTTGTGTGTGTGTGTGTGTGTGTGTGTGTGATTTTTTTTTAAGTCTGCAAACTTCTGGTAACTACTTTTTCACTAAAGTTTATTTTGTTCTTGGAGTCTGGCCACACTATTTCATCAGCCCTTTTGTGTGGCGCCTTTGAGCATTAGCTTTCAAAATAAAGAACATTTTGGCTCCAACTCAGCAGGCAGCTATTTTAGATCTATTTTCATGCTCTGGCATTAACTGGCCTCTGGGATTTTCTCCTTAACCACTATGCCAACAAACGTCACATTTCTTTTTGTCTTTAGCCACAGGTGCCGTGTATTTCCACTGGGGCCACTTTCAAGCATGGAGAGCCCAGAACTCTCAATTCTAGATGATGGATTTAATTCCATCTCTGCCCCTGTTATTATGAATCACATGGGGATTATTTCCCTTTCATTTCCCTCCAGAGAATTTTCCAACAACCTTTGAGTCCAACAACGAGTTGAATTATCCAAGGATCCCTCCTGAGAAGGAGAATTATGATAAAAGTTTCAGCTCTGCTCTTTGGCCGAATCCTCCAGGGGAGACTTTGGGCAGAGAAATATGGAGTTTTGGGACAGGCAGGGTCTGTGCTCTTGAATGTCCGTCTCTCTCCTTTCCAGATGAAGCTGAGTGTTTCTCTGTGTTTGAATCAGGAAAGCAACTGGATCATATTCCACTTTGTGAGAGTCCTTTGATTTCTTCTAATTCTTCTTTAGAAACAAGAAGAAGATTGATTGATTCACCCCATGAATGATGGACCTCCTGCTTCTGCTTCTAATGCTGTTGGTGTCCCATCCAGTCTCTGGGAAGCTGAAAATGAAATGCCCGCAGAGTTTGGAGCACCAGGATGGAAAACGACCACAGAGCATTTTCAGCCCAGGAGACCATCTCATCGGTATAGTCATCAGTGGATTCGAAAAATTGCATACAAACTTGCTTTTCAACGTGGCTCCTTCTCTTCAGTTTGTTTTTCATGATCCGTAAGTCATTCAGGGTGATATAGTTGCACTCCCTCCATTCTAACACTCTCCTTCTTTTCTGTTTTTATTTTTTTATTTATTCCTATATTGGAGATTATGTCTAATTTCCTGAATGATTTTGATTTCCATGGCTTCTCTCTTTGTCTGATTTTGTGAAAGAAACTCAAATCGAAAAATAGGCCTGAAAAAAAAGCTGAAAGGGCTGCAGGTTATTTTCCTCTTTCAGTTCAATCCTTAATTTATCACTTGAATAATGAATTTTATTTAAAGTAGTGGTGGAACCAGTTGTAGTTACTGCACCTCAGCCCATTTCCATATTTGTATAACTGATTATTGCTTTTTGATCAATGTTGGCTTAAGGTTCAGTAGGCTTTTGGGGGCTTATATATTTTTAAAAAGTATTTGTTGCTGCCCATTATAATAACGTTTTTGTTTACAATAGGGAAATTTATGGTTTTCTACATGTCTTAATATTCATTTTCAACATTCAAACGGTCAACATGAATTCCCAGCTCCTGCACAATCTCACACTTGGCTACAACATCCATGCCAACTATTGGAGCACTTTTCGCACTTCAGATGCCTTGCTGGACATTCTCTCCACTGGAGAAGCCAATGTCCCCAACTACGGCTGTGGAAGGAAGGACAACCTTCTGGCTCTTTTTGATGGAGCTAGAAGGGACATCTCCATCCAGATATCAACATTAGGAGGCACCTACAAAGTCCCACAGGTTTGTGTGTGTTTTTCTCTCTCTGGTAAAGTGAGGGGTGGGTGGTGGTGGGTGAGCAATAGATGCAATCATGTCTTTTCCATGGAATTCAAGAGCTACTTTTCTACATATTAGCAAAAATGACAATATTTTACCCCATTATGTTCGTGTTGAGATTAATCATAAAAAGCCTGAAATGCAAGCAATACATTCCCCGGAGAAGACATTCTACCAACTATTTAACTGATCAAAAAATATCCCTCGTTGTTGGGGCCTCTATTGGCATCTTCATTTCCACATATAAATAATATCCAGTCGGATTGATAGAAATAGTAGCATTTTATCTATCTAAAAAGTGGAATAAAAAGGACTCTAGCAATTATATGCCAAATAGACTAGCAGATATTGTGGCTGAAATGTATGCCTGGATCCTCTTAGTTAAACTTGAGAAAAATGCATTCCTTGCAGAAGAAACAGAAGGTTTTAGGTAGTGAATAGCTATATAGATTTTATAAGAAATATTGCATGTCAATAATCTAATATTGGTAACAAATTTGTCTTGAAATATCTAATCTATATCAGCAAAATAAAACACAGTTTTTCTGGCTTTCTAGATGTTAGTGCATTTGTCATAATTAACAGAGAAATATTATATAGGAAATTGATTGCCCTCAAAATGGAGCTCAGCCTTGTTGGCCCTGATCCAGGCTCTTTCTCCAGGTCCTTGTTTGAGAGGGAGGTTTGGGCTCAATAGATCAATGAGAAAAAGGATTGATACTTACCAAGGAGGAAGGGAAGGATGCAACACACTTGTTATTCTCTCTTCATATTGAAAATTTACTTCAACTAATGAAGGATCCAAACACAGATCATAAATAAATGTTATTTCTTTCTTTGCCAAAAATTACTAAATTAGTGGACCAGTGAAATGCAGTGCACATAGTTTCCAGTACTTGGACTTTAGAAAGGCTTTGACAAAGTAAACCACTATCTACTTCTTGGTAAGCTAAAAATATGTGGGATAGACAGCATCACCCCCAGATGGACTCAGCCTGTGGTCCTCAATGGAACTACATCTACATGAGGGAAACAAGCAGTGGGAGACCCCAAGTTTCCATTTTAGGCCCAGTCCTCTTCAACATCTTCATCAATGGTTTGGATGAGGGATAGATGGGAAATCATCAAATTTACAGATGACACTAAACTGACCGGAATAGCCAACAGCCCAGAAGATAGGCTCAAGATCCAGATGGATCTAGATAGACTTGAACCCTGGGCCTATCTAACAAAAGGAAATTCAGTAAAGAGAAAAGTAAAGTAATACAATAGCAGAGTTGGAAGGGACCTTGGAGGTCTTCTAGTCCAACCCCCTGCCTAGGCAGGAAACCCTATACCGTTTCAGACAAATGGCTATCCAACATCTTAAAGATTTCCACAACTTCTGGAGGCAAGCTGTTCCACTGATTAATTGTTCTAACTGTCAGGAAATTTCTCCTCAGTTCTAAGTTGCTTCTCTCCTTGATTAGTTTCCACTCATTGCTTCTTGTTCTACCCTCAGTGCCTTGGAAAATAGTTTGACCCCCTCTTTGTGGCAACCCCTGAGTCTTACACTGAGGCTAGAAAAACCAAATGTACAGGTACAGATTAGGTGAAACCTTGCTTAATAGCAGGAACTGTGAAAGGGATCTTGGAATCTTAGTGGACAATCTCTCAAATGTGAGCCAACAATGTGTGGCAGCAGCCAAAAAAAGCCACTGCAATCCTAGGCTGCATTAACAGAAGGATAGAATCCAAATCACGAGAAGCATTGGTACCATTTTATAATGCCTTGATAAAACCACCCTTGGAATAGGGCATTGATGGCGAACCCTTTTGGCACCAAGTGCTCTTGTCTGGGATGCAATCTGGAAGAGGAGTTGACCAGTGTGCATGTTGGTCCATACATGTGCACCAGGCAGCTCCTCTTCCAGTTCCTGGCACTGCCGCGCATGTAAAGGCCAGCTGATCGTCTTGCTCACATGCACACAAGAAACCCGGAAGAGCAACGGGCAAGGCCATGCGTGCCAGTCGACATGGCTTTGCGTTCCACTTAGCCCAAGCTAAGAATCTGAAGCAGAGGGCACCATTTCCCCTCCTGCGGCCTCTGTGCATCCATTTTTGGCCTCCCCAGCCCCCAGAACCACTCTGCCGGCCAAAAGCTTTGGTCTTACTTTGCAGTTTCAGTCCGTGGGGCTTGCGAAGGGAAGGCCTGCGCTCAGCTGGTGGGTGGGGACTGGCAAGTGGGTGGGGTGATTTGGGCAGGGCAGCCTCGTGGTCCCATGTGGGCTGGATTAACGGCTTCAGTGGCCTGTATCCTGCCCGTGGGACGTAGTTTGAGGACCCCTGGTATAGGGTCTCCTTCTTGAGCAGGGGGTTGGACTAGAAGACCTCAAAGATCCTTTCCAACCCTTTTATTTTGTTATAAGTTCTGTTATGGGTACACATGTTTAGCATGCTAAATACCTATTGAAACATGCTGATTTACACTGTGATATTATCATACTTACACATTGGATTGTATACCCTGTGAGGAAGACTTGGGTTCTTTTGTCATAGTAATTATCTGATAATTAATACTGGTAAATCAAGCTCAAAAGTTATGATCTTTGGGAAATGACATCCTAGCCATAGATGGTCAGTCAATAGAGCAAATAAGACCTTTCCTTACCTGGGGTTGTTTTCTCTGAGTCTGAATCTTGTCTCCCTCATCATCAAAGGAGCTCAGTTAGATCAAAGACATGAGTGAAAGTGGTGCTTAAAAGAAAACCTCAGAGCTCTCCAGCTTCCTCAGCCCCAATTATTGAAGTATATGAGGCCAAGGTTTCCCCCATGTTCTTACATCAATCTGATGTTTGGGGCTTCAGAGAGAAACCACCAGCAGAACCAACCGAAATCACAGCCTCCGAGGAGTATCTTGGGGTGGACAAAAGGACTTCAGCTGCTGCCCCCCAGAGCTCATTTGGGAATTTACACAATTTCTACTTTGTCTAAAATGAGAAAATATGGGTATTGGCATAAAATTTAATCTATGGAAACTAACAGACTCTGAAAATTGTGGCTGTTAGAACAGACAAAATTTCAATTAAAGACCAATCTTGGATTCTACTACTGACAAATTGTATGAGGAACTAAGGTCTCCCTGTTTCTTGTACAACTGGAGAAGCTAAAAAGATTCCTCCACAAAGAATCTGGGCCTTAGAAGCATTAAAATATGCAGCAATCCTGAAAAATTATAGTAGGCCCTTTATTGGAATAGAATACTTCAGTTGGCATTTGCACATGTTAATCTAATTGCAATAAATTGTAGGGGTGAGATACAGTAATATGATTTATATTGTTTATAGTTTTTAAATTTATTTATTATTTTCCACTTTTATAATACAATCTTGCTAATATTCTGTCTTTAATATTTTAAACAATGTCGAATTAATAAATTATTCTAATGCTTTCATGAGAACAAAATTGGATTTATTAAAATCTAATATTTTGCACTTGATTTGACCCAAATATAACACAGCATTCTTCATTGTGCAAGGTTTTTGAATGCAGCTCAGAATCTGATAAGTCCAGTGAAACTCTGAAGACGAAGCTATGGATTATCAGCTTTTATTTCTGCAGAAAGCAAAAGACTGGATGACCTTTTTGTCTCCCACCTTAACAGAGCAGGCAGAGAGAGAAAAACAGGCATGTGCCAAAAACTTTTCCAAACATCTTATAGCTTGCACAGAACATCATTGGTATAGAAACATAATTTGATATCACATAAATTTCATGATTTTTGTCAGCGCTCTGAAAACCATAGAATGTAGAAGGGAAAAGAAATCCATTTTTTGGAGTATAACTCATAGCTTTGTTAGGGAATGCTGAACAGACATTTTAAGGTACAAGCAAGGCTACTTGGCAGAATCCACATTCTACTTTTCACAAGACGTTACTTTGCTAGGCTAAGCTTGGCAAATTGCCTAGAAGTTTTATCTATGTAGTTGGCACGTTAGGTTACAATGGAGCTTCTCTCAACAGCAATTTAACAAAAGCTGAATTAGGTTACACTCTGTGCAGTGGCGTAGCGTGGGGGGTGCAGGGGGTGCCGGCCGCACCGGGCGCAACATCTGGGGGGGCGCCCTGACTCGCCCCGCGCCGCCCTTTGCCGGACTGTGGCCGCCTCTTTCCGCGCCCGGCTTGGCCTGCGAACTAAGCTCCCCGGCCCCGGCCCGCCCAGGCCCCTCCTGCGCACCGCCTACCTCCCAGCGGAGCCGGCAAGACCCGCCGCGCCGCCCCCGCGGGAGCCGAAGGAGAGCGGCGCTGCGCTCCGTCTGCCCGCGACTGCAACGCCACAGCGTCCTCCTGCTCCGCCTGGAGCGCCCCGGGGAGCCGGCGCCTTCCCGAAGCCCCTGGTGCGCCTCCCACCCCCGCGGCACCTGCTTCCCTTCAGTCGAGCCTTTTCCCGCTGCCCTGTCGAGCTCCTCCTCGGGAGGAAGGCAGGAGGCCAGCATGGAGAGCCTCACTTGACTGATGCCGACCAAGGGGCAGCTGCAGTCGGGCCGCCCTCGGGTTAGGGGGCGCAAATTACTTGCCCCGGGTGCTGACAACCCACGCTACGCCACTGACTCTGTGTATGCTCTAATGCAGTGATGGCAAACCTTTTAGCGACCGAATGCCCAAACCGCAACCCAAAACCCACTTATTTATCTCGGAGTGCCAACACGGCAATTTAACCTGAATAATGAGGTTTTAGTTTAGAAAAACAACTCATACATGATTAACGTCTTTTCTTTGAAAAAAACCCACAATAACAGCGCATTCAATGATACAAACACCTTTTATGGAAAGGTAAACGTTTGCATTTGGCATGCTTTTGATTAAAGTGACTTTTGCTGTTGTATGCATGCTGATAATCTTTCTAACCTTGACTCATACTTTGAGAGTTTGAGAGCAACACATGAAGCACTCAGGTCATCTGTTAGTCCAGGGGTGTCTCTTTTGCAGAGTCAGGGATCCAGAAACTTTCATTCTCGGGGGTGGGTGGGGGGGGTGGGGAAAGTGGTTACCTGCAGGTCTCCTGCTCCTCCCCTCCCCCCAACTACTTTCCCCTTAGCTACTTAATGAGGCTTCTTTGTCTCAAGGAGCAGCAAATGGGGCCAGACAGAGACAGGCAATCCAAGTGTGTTTGGCAGAGAAAGCATACTTCAGCCAAGGCACCCAAACTGCTGCCAATGGTGTGGGCCACAGCTGAGCATGCAAATGGGGCCAGACAGAGACAGGGAGGGTAAGAGAGTAATCTAAGTGTGTGTGTGTGTGTGTGTGTGTGTGTGTGTGTGTGTGTGTTAGAGAAAGCATGCTTCAGCCAGGGCACCCAAACTGGTGTGGCCGACACCTGAGCAGGGAGGCAGGGTGTGTGTGTGTACTTTCATCCTCATTCAAGCAGGGCCTCTTATTTCCTCCCCAGCACAGTTGGGGCATGAAGGCTGCTGCCACCTAAGCACCATGATTGCCCCCTCCCCAGCCAGCCAGCCAGCCCCACCTGACCTGCTCCCTGCCGGCTCCTGCAAAGCCTCGCCATTCTCCTCCTCCTCTTCTTCTTCGTGGGGTCGTCCTCCTCCGCCCAAGTGGCAGTGGGCTCCACAGGACAGGTTTTCATTTCTGCCCTGGGGCAGAAAACTCTGGTGGGCTGGAAGTGAGTGTGAATGGCCTGGCTCTCCAGGGCTTCCTGGGTCAGTTGGAGGCTTCCTTCAGCCTTCAAACAGTTGCAGGGCTTGTTTGGGATTTTTTGCTTCCAGGTTGGTGCAGGAGGCTTTCCAGGGCCAAAATGGGGAAAAAAAACCTGTGCTTTCTGCACCCCATTTTGGCCCTGGAAAGCCTCCTGCACCAACCTGGAAGCAAAAAATAAAAAATAAAACCCCTGCAACTGTTTGAAGGCTGAAGGAAGCCTCCAACTGAGTGAGAAAGCACTGGAGGTCCAGACCATTCACTTCCAGCCCAGCGGACTTTCCTGCACAATGTGAGCACACACACAGACACACACACAAACACACAAACAGACACTGCATACTCATGCATCCCTCGCCCTGGCCCTTGGCAATTTTGAAACCCACCACTGTTAGCAACCCACAAGGAGGGGATACTTTCCTAAGAGCTCACAATTCGGGAATAACTGGGGGAAAACCCTGCGCTTTCCATGCCCCATTTTGGCCCTGGAAAGCCTCCTGCACCAACCTGGAAGCAACTCCCCCCCCAAACCCTGCAACTGTTTGAAGGCTGAAGGAAGCCTCCAACTGAGCCAGGAAGCACTGGGGGGTGGGGGGGGGGAGGCCATTCACACTTCCAGCCTACCGGAGCTTCCTGCACAATGTGAGCCCCCCTCCCCCACTGCATTCTCACGCGTCCCCTGCCTTGGCCCTCCACAAAGGCCCGAAAACCAGATGGCCGGCAGGAGGTGCGCCTGCATGTGGATGCTAGTGGAGCTGGGCTGGGGTGGCTGGTGTGCCAGGAGAGGACGCTCTGCATGCCACAGGTTCCCCATCACAGCTCTAATCCTTTCAATTCCTTTTTCAGATCAATCATGTAAGAGCTTCAGAGACTCTGAGTGATAAAAGCCGATTCCCCTTTTTCCACCAGATGGAGCCAAAAGAAGGATTCCAGTACTCAGCAATTGTCCAGCTGCTCCTCCACTTCAGATGGACCCTGATTGGCCTCTTTGCTTCAGACGCAGAAAAGGGGGAGAATTTCATGAGGATTTTTACTCCTGTGCTTGTCAGGAATGGAATTTGTGTGGTTATATCACAACTGTTCTCAAAGACTGGATATACTGCATACCTCAGGGATTCCCTCTCTAAGTGGAGACAAGTCAACGTCTTTGTTCACTTCATGGAACATGATTCCATTTGGGAGAGAATTCTTCCTTTCCATTTAACATTTATGCGTCTCCCAAGACCCATTGAGGGGAAAGTCTGGATCCTCACAAATTTTGTAGGGTATAAAATAAACAAGCGCAGACTTCTCAAATACATCCATAGTATTTGGGGCTTTGGTTATCTGGGAAAAGAAAGGCCAAAAGATTCTGCCTTTGAACCCTTTTTCTTTGTGGAAGTAAAGATTAAAGATCCTTATTTTCATTGTTCTCTTTCAAAGAATGTCTTTTCTGTCAAAGGCCGCAGAAGATGCACCCATAAAGCCCCACTGGAGACCCAGAGGAAAAGGGACAGATTAAGGATCCAAAATGACTACCACCATTACAGTCTCATGAAGACTCTGGCCCAGGCCCTGAATGCTGCATATTCCTCCAGACCGAGGAGGGGAAGGAAGGAGGGAGAAAAGATCTTGGGGTCTCCAAGGTTGCAGCCATGGCAGGTATGGGGGTCCCGATATGGATCCATTAATCTTAGATCCTTTGGAGGAGGAATCCAGAGGAGAAGGAGGGGAACCATCTCAACAGATCTGGCCAATTTAATTACTCAGGGAATTAATGGTTCCAAAGAGTAGATACCATGGCATTTTTATATTTAGCACTGCTATTGGAAAATGCTATATTCCTTTTAAAATAAATTCCCGTATTTGTGGGTTTGTGATGAGCCTTGTGGAATTCCACGTTCCTTCCGTCCCCATTGCAGGTGGGTCTGTGTGCAGCTGGAGAGGCAGCTAAGCCCCTCTATTCTCCTCCAATGAAAGGGAGCCTGACGTGGATCTGGATGCTTTATTGGGAGAAGAGGGCAGGTGAAACTGAGGAGATGCAAAGAGTGGGAATCAAATAGAAAGACGAGATAGGCAGCATTAACTAATAGCCAGCAAAGAAGCAGCTGGAACCTCTCCAGCGATGCTCCGTGTGAGGGATGGAGGCGTCTCCGGATGACTAGGGGTCTCGGGCACAACGGCTGCTTCCGTCTTCTCCAAAGGCTGACAGAAAAGGGAGTCTGGCTTCAGACCGTTTAGTGAGGCTTATCTGCCCCCGGCCACTAGGTGGGGCTAGAGCAACAACAGCACAACAGTTACCGTATTTTTCAGAATATAAGACGCACCTTTTTCCTTCAAAAAAGAGGCTGAAAATCTGGGTGCGTCTTATACAACGAATACAGCATTTTTTGCCTCACGAAGCCCCGCCCCTTCACCAAAATGGCCGTGCATACCCTTATGGAGGCTTTCAGAGAGCTTCTGGGGGCTGGGGGGGCAGTAAGGAGCACGAAATGGACCCTTTGTGCCCCCCACAACCCCCAGCAGCACTCTATAAGTCTCTATACGGCTATGCATGCAATTTTTTTTGACAAAAAACAAGCTTGTTTTTGAGAAAAACCTGGCATTTTTTTATCAATTTGCCCCCCCCCCCCAGGAACATTCTGCAAGCCCCCCCCCAAGGCTATTTTTAAAAGGGGGGGGGCATTTTCACAAAAACAAGCTGTTTTGGGGAGCTTTGCAGAGTGTAAAAACTTTTTCCCCCTCTTGGAAAGCTCTTTAACTGGTTGATGAGAATTACATTGATCAAGTGCTGTGCCAGCAGAAACAAAGTCTTAGGTGCTGCAGATTGTCAGCGATTTCCTTCTCCAGCACATGGATAAATACACCTTGAAACATCTACCTATCTACCTACTCTTTCTCTCTCCGTCCCTCCCTACTGTATTTCTCTCGCTATCTCTTTTTATTTCTCTCTCTCTATCCCTCTATCTACCTACCCCCCCTCTCTCTATCCCTACCTACCTACTGTATTTCTCTATCTCTATATCTCTCTCTATTTCTCTCTATCTCTATCCCTTTATCTACCTCCCTTCCTCCCTACCTAATTACTCTCTCTCTCTCCCTACCTATTGTATTTCTCTCTCTTTCTCTCCCTCTATCTATCTACCTACTTTTTTAAAAAAAATTACCTCTTCAAATCCTTGGTGCGTCTTATACTCCGGTGCATCGTATACTCCGAAAAATACGGTATATGTTGTGGCATGACAACCGTTATAAATTAGAAGGAGACACTGAGACCATCTAGCCCAACCCCCTCCACTCTGCAGGAATCCCAGTTCAAGCTTCTCTGACTGATGGCTGCTCAGTCTTTGCTCTCAGACAATCCATGAAGAGGAGACTGAACTTCTCTGCTTCACTGGCTCAGCTTTAAAACAGCTCCTCCTTTTATGATATTTTTTTTTCTCTCATTCAGTTAAAATCTCCTCTCTTGTAACTGAATTCACTTTTTCCATGTCTGACACTCTGGAATAAGAGTGAACAGATCTTACACTCGTGTGTAACAGGAGTCAATTATTGAAAGAGGGTTGTATCCAGTGGTGGGATTCAAATCTTTTTACTACTGGTTCTGTGGGCATGGCTTGGTGGTCTTGTGACTGGGTGGGTGTGGCTTAGTGGTCATGTGATTGGGTGGATGTAGCCAACTTGACATCATTCCCGTCAAGAGGTACCTTGCCTGGCCTCTCCTTGCGTCAACAAGATACAATTTCCCTGTCTATTTATTTACTACTAATGAACATCCAAAATACACAATTTAATCCTATGTATATATGCCATATGTGTACATACATATTACAAGGTATAGTCTGTGTATAGGCCCACAAAAAGATACATTATTTACTTTATACACTGTATGTGTATGTACACACACACACACACACACACACCTCTTCTAAAACTATACACATTCAACCTCACTTATTACGTTTGGAAAAACACACCCAGAGTCCACTTTCTGCCACACATTTAACTATCACTTCTGCACATTTGAACATTACACAGGCCTTCAGATGTTCTTCCCTAGCCTGCACATGACTGTTAGAGCCAGGAGATGTCATGGATTGCGTAAAATGTGGCAAAGCTCACTTCACAATGCTCTTGCTTAGCAACCAAAATATTGGGCTCAATTGTCTTAAGTCAAGGAATGTCTCTTCCTTCCTCTGCATGGCAGCCTTGTCCCAGTAAATTCCTTCCCTTTTCTGGCAATTTTCCTCTCTGTTAGAGGCACCAAAATAATCCAGGGGATATTGTTATGTATCACAAGTTTTCCCTCTGGTCCGTTTCACTAGGGGGCGCTCTGCTAAACGCTGATTGGCTGGCTGCTTGACAGCCGGCATATATAAAGGCTGTCAAAGCAGAGCTCAGCTGTTGCCTGTTAGCTAAATGCGCGAAATGTGAATTGCCGCGTTGGCAACCTGTTAGCATTTTGTTAAGTCCTGGCTTGCCTCCGTTTGTCCACCTATGTTCTCCGCAAGATAGAACATTTGGCGACGAAGGTGGGATGCTCAGGAGGAGCCCAGGCAGAGCTGTGAATTCACTAACCACGAGCTGAGTCACTAAGAGCTGAATTCCCTCAGGGGATCACTCGACGAGAGGTCGAGTAAGTCACTTGCCTACGAAGGCTACCTCCGGTTATCAATCAAGGAACGAATTTACCTCAGAAATGGCATCGATGAATACGTTAGCCACTTTCAACGCGACCACAGAGACCTGGGCTTCATACATTTCACGTTTTGAGTGTTTTTTAGAAGCCAACAGCTTTACAGATTTAACTGAACAGCGGAAAAAGGCATGTTTTTTAAATTTATGTAGTACGGAGATGTTTAATTTGGCAGAGACCCTAGTTGCCCCACACTCTGTTCACGAGGTAACCTGGGACGTATTAATGACCAAATTAAAAAATCATTATGCCCCAGCGCTCTCCCGTACAACACGTAGATTTCCTTTTTACCGCAGGGTTCAGCAGGAAGGAGAGTCTATAAACGACTATGTGGCTGCTTTACGAGCCGCAGCTGTTCATTGCAGATTTAAAGACTTAGATGAAGTCCTGACAGATCAGATTGTGGGGGGTGTTAGGGACCTCCGTATAAAGCGCCGCCTGCTGGCCAAACCTGAACTCGACTTACAAACAGCCCTTGACGAAGCCAGGGCTGTAGAGCTGTCAAATAAATCCACAGAAGAAATCCAGAAATTCGCAAAGCCTCTGCCCACAGACAAGACCACTGAGGTTCACCATGACGACGTCCTCGATGACACCGGGGCCATCGGAAATGATGAAGTACATCGTCTACGTGGTGAGCAACTTAAGGGGTGACCGGGTAAGGCTATATCCCGAACAAATTGCCCTGGGTGTGGGGGTAAGCATGATAGGGCGGACTGCCGTTTCAAAAACGCGTCCTGCCTCCGTTGTGGAAAAAGGGGCCATTTGGCAAGAGTTTGTAGGGCAGCTGCGCCTTGTGCCAGCGCCTTAGAAGGGAACTCTCCCAACACCAACCAGGGGTTCAGAAAACCCTCTAATTTAAGCAGGAGCACAGGCTCCAGGAAACAGGACTCCTGTTTTACAGTCAGTGAGGACAGAGATGAGTCTGAAGTAGATCAGATCATCCATGCCCCGAGAGGAAAAATTTTCCTCACAGTTAAGCTAGAGGGCAAACCCTGCCAGATGGAGGTAGATACTGGATCAGCAGTGTCTATCATATCGTGGGCAGGAATTAAGAGACTAGTGCCAGACATCTCCCAAGCAAGATTAACCCCATGACCATTGAAGCTAAGGGATTTTCAGGGAAATCCCATTCCTGTGCTGGGGAAATTTTCTTGTAAGGTGTCATTTAAGCAGTATCATAAGAGGCTCCCTCTTATTGTAGTCAGGGGTCCCAGGCCAAGCTTGTTAGGGCTGGAGTGGTTTGAAGCCCTGGGTCTAGCAATAACCGGCATAGATCAGATTCAGACCACTCCACACCTTGACATATTGATTAAGGAATTTCCCGAAGTTTTTGGGGACGGGTTAGGGAAATACACTGGCACTCCTATTTTGTTCAATTTAGACCCCCAGGTACCACCACGGTGTCTTAAGCCGTGCAGAGTGCCTTTTGCTTTAAAACCCAAAGTAGATGCCGAATTGGACAAGCTATTGGCCCAAGGAGTGTTAGAACCTATTGACCATGCCCGTTGGGAAACTCCCATTGTCATACCAGTGAAGCATGATGGGTCTGTGCGCATCTGTGGGGACTGTAAATGCACGCTTAACCACGCATTGTAACAGAGCGCATACCCTGTGCCAGTGGTGCAGCATTTGCTGCACTCTCTGGGTCAGGGAACCATATTTGCAAAGCTCGATCTGGCTCAGGTGTATCAGCAGTTGCCTGTGGATGAGGCAACTGCTGAAGCCCAGACAATAGTCACCCATATGGGCGCGTTCAAGTGCAACCGCTTACAGTTTGGGATTAGCGTAGCGCCTGGGCTATTTCAAAACTTGATGGAAAGGCTTCTACAAGGGATACCAGGCGTCGTGCCTTACTTTGACGACGTCCTGGTATCAGCCCGTTCCCTGTCACACCTTATGGCCCGTTTGCGAACTGTACTTCAGCGTTTCCGTGGTGCTGGTTTAAAACTGAAGACTACCAAGTGCCAAATTGCAGTTCCCCAAGTTGAATTTTTGGGATTTTTAGTAGATAAAAAAGGGATCCATCCGACCCCTGAGAAGGTGCGGGCGATTAATCAGCCCCCCCCCCCCCCCCGACAAACAAAGCCGAGCTTCAAGCCTTTTTGGGTCTGCTCAATTTTTACAATATTTTTCTGCCTCACAAGGCGTCTGTGGTGGAGCCCCTCCTCCGATTGCTAGACCGATCAGCTAAATGGTTTTGGGGGGAAAAGGAAGCCACAGCTTTTGAAAATGTCAAGAAGTTTTTAACCTCTGAGACTGTTTTGCACCAGTACAGTGAGTCCCTCCCGGTGATCCTGACTTGTGACGCGTCTCCCTATGGGGTCGGAGCAGTCTTAAGCCATCGTCTGCAGTCCAGGCTAGAAGCACCGGTGGCGTTTTTCTCCCGCACCCTGTCTTCACCCGAAAGAAACTATAGCCAACTCGATCGGGAAGAGTAGAACAACCTAGAGACTTACCTGATCTTCCCCGTGAACTTCCAGCGGTGATAGAGTCGGGCAGGGAAAGGCCCGAGTCTTTGAGAACCATGGCCACTAACCCCGAAGCAGAAGTCACTCTGCGGAGATCTGGGCGGGTCCGTCGCAGACCGGGGTATTTGCAAGACTACGCATGCGCGCTCTAAGTGTGAAGGAGTGTTATGTATCACAAGTTTTCCCTCTGGTCCGTTTCACTAGGGGGCGCTGTGCTAAACGCTGATTGGCTGCCTGCTTGACAGCCGGCATATATAAAGGCTGTCAAAGCAGAGCTCAGCTGTTGCCTGTTAGCTAAATGCGCAAAATGTGAATTGCCGCGTTGGCAACCTGTTAGCAATAAATTGTTAGCATTTTGTTAAGTCCTGGCTCGCCTCCGTTTGTCCACCTATGTTCTCCGCAAGATAGAACAGATATAATGTCTCCAGCTGGAGCAGGGGGTGGACTAGATGGTTTCAAGGTCCCTTCTGACCCTACTAGAGCAGGGCTTGGACTAGAAAATGACCTCCAAGATCCCTTCCAGCCCTTTCAAACATTGTTCTGCTGTTTGAGTCTTCTGAAGCCATGGTTTGTGTCCTTCCTCTCATTTTCCCTCTTTCCCTCCCTCCTGCCCTCTCTTCCTCCCTCCATGTATCTATTGACCCATCCATCCAACTATATCTCATTCACTTCCTCCTCCCTCTCTTCACTTCCCTCTCTTTCTTTCGCTTCCTTCCATAACTCCCTCTTTCTTTCTCTCTCTCTCTCCTTTCCTTTATTTTCCTTTCTTTTTCCTTTTCTTTCATCTCTCTCTCCCTCTCTCTCTTATTACCCCTTCCTTTCCTCCTTCCAAAGCTAGGAGATCCACCTGAAACAAAAACTCCTTTGGATGAAACCGCCCATTTTACACACACACACACACACACACACACACTCTTCCAACCAGCTCTGCGCCTCGCCTCATTGTTTGATTTTAGTGGTGGGCTGGTGGCCGAAGTCCTTTCCAAGCACCTGGCAGCATCGCTCGCATCCCAGGAAAGCCCGGCTGATTAACTTATTGGGACGCGTTTCGATCGGTGCCTCTTCCTCGCAGGCAAGCTTCTCTCTCTGGAGCAGGCAGAGAAGGGGGACTTGCAGGGATAAGATTGTGAGTTTGTGTGCGTGTGTGTGTGTGTGAGTGAGAGAGAGAGAGAAAGAGAGAGAGAGAGAGAGTAAGAGCAAGAGAGAGGGGGGAAAGAAAAAGAGAGTGAGAGTGAGGAATCAGAAGCTCTTCACCCTTGTGGGCCGCCTGGGAGGAGGTGGAAATGAGGCGAGGGCCTCTCCCCATTTCCTCTGGATCTCCCTCCCTCTTCCCCAAGTTTTTCTTTCCTCCCATCCATTCTCTCCCCCACTCCTGAGAGCAAGGCGGCGCTGCTTTGCCTGGGAGTTTTCTGGGCCCTGGAAGGGGGTGGGTTCCCCAGAACTTCTTTCCGAGAAGCGTCATTCTGAAATCCGCGTTGGAGGGCATGTGCGTGGGGTGTCCAATGAGGGGCTTTTAGCTGGAGGCACCTCTGGCCAGGGGGAAAATTGGAGTGGCTTGGGTGAGTCAGGAGGGACAATTGAAATCTGTTGGCTGAGCTGGTCAATCCACCACCCCCCGTTGGGCCTGGCCGAACTTTCCTCCCTCCCTCTGTTCACCGCGGAGCTGCTGCAACCTCTCCCCCAACACGCTGCCCAGTTATAGGCCCAGCCTGACCTTCCCTGCAGTATTTGGGGGGGGGGGGGGGTGTTCCTCTGTTTGGGGGTAGAATTTGGCTGCAGAAACACAAGGTGGGCAGCCTTGGAGGGCCTGTTCACCCTTCCCCTTTTCCTCTCAGCCCTGCAAAACCAGGAATCTCCCCCCCCTCCAAGCAACAACTGAGACTGTGCAGGGGGGAGGAGGGGGGGCAAGAGAAGAAGATCTGAAAGACCCCAATTCCGCAGCAAGAGGAGTTTCTGCAATGGGGAGGGGGAGGGGGTAGCCCCATCTTCCAAAGGCCTTTTAGTCATAATTGCCATCAGAGCAGATGTTGGGGAGGGGGTCAAGGAGGAAAGGGGTCCCCTGACTCTCCCTCAGACCCGAAGGAAGGAAGGTGGGAGGGAGGGAGGGAGGGAGGGGAGGAAGGAAGGAAGGAAGGAAGGAAGGAAGGAAGGGGAAAGGGGAAGGGGAAGGGGAAGGGAGGGATGGGAAAGGAAATGGAAAAGAAGGAAAGGATAAAAAACGGAGGGAATGGGAAGGGAAGGATAAAGGAAAAGAGAAAGGAAAGGAAAGAGGGAAACGGTGAAGAATGGCCCCTGCTGGAGTGGTCAGGAGCAGCCTGAGGTGGGCATTCGGGAGCAGACCAAGACAAACAGGAGGCCACGGCAAAGACAGGCAAACAGGCTGGGCTGCGTGGCCACGTGGTCGAGGCAAGGGAGCCAAACAGCAGCTGCAGCAGTGACTCTAAGGCCCCAGCCAAGGCGTGCGAGGCAAGTAGTGGTGGGGAGAGACGTGGCCAAGCAGAATTTTTACTATTGGTTCATTCAAACCAGGCCGGACCGTCTGAATCCCACCACTGGCTGTATCCTCCCTTCCCCAACCGAGAGATTGTTTCAATTGGAAAAGGGGCTCCCAGACTCCTCTTGATCTTCAGCTCTTCTCCTTGTTGTCTTTCCTCAAGGCTAAAAGCAGCTCCTTTCAACTCTTCTTTGGCTTCATTGTCCTTCCCTGAAGTTCACGTAGATTGTGTGCAAATTCTCCTCCACGTGTGATGCCTGCAAGGGGACCTGGTCCTTGAGTTGGGGTCTCCCCAAACCAGAACGTTCACTTCCTCAGATTCTTATGGCTGCATTTGCCTTCTTTCCAAGGACATCTCCCGGCTGACTCAGATTCTGTTTCCAGTTAACTTCTATTTTGAGATCATTTTCACAAACATACATATCAAGTTTGTTATCCCTCATCTTTTTTCCAGTCCATCATTCATGTTCTTATATGAGGCTCGATTGTTAGTCAAGTCCTAGTTGCTAAAAATGAGATACTTTTCTTCTGCTTTTTACTTATGAACCCTTCTCTTTGTGCTAATCATAAATATTGTTTCTTGAAACTTGATATTCCTCTTATAAAATTTTATTTTATTCAAAAAGGTAAAATACAAGTTTTGGAAAATAAAACTATTACAAAGACAAAACAAAACTAGATAAAACATTAAAAACAGAGAAAGACATGCATATTGTCTCCCCAATTGAATACAATACAGCAATAATAGTTTCTCCCACTTGCAAAATAGGCCCACAATTATAAACTATATATCTACTGGACTTGTCATCTATCTGCTGTATATAAAGATCATAGTTAACAGGCAATCCAACAATAAAGTTAAATTTCAAAACTTCAAAATTGTCGGTTATCTGCTATTGTATTTAACTCACAGAAAATTTCTACCACAGACCAACACAATCATTACCTCTGATCCATCCATAAACTGTCCAGGGTTAAACATCTTTGTTTCATTCTTATAATAAAAATACATTTCCTTAAAATTTTAATTAGGATCTTTCCCAACAACTGCTTTCCATTCCCCAAAGTTATAGGACCTCCTGTAAATGGAAAAACAACGGCTCTTAAGACTTGTTTTCCAGTTAAATATGACAAGTCCATTCCCCAATCTCCCTCAATCTTTTTGAAAGAATCCATTTCCTCAGTCCTCCGTTCTGTCCACTTTGAGTCTTCAGGGTCCATGGCCTCTCCAGCCATCTCCAAGCAGCCTCCCTTCAAAGCAGACTCCTCCTTCAGGGATGCCAGCAGCAAATTAAATTCTAGTCCATCCATCCAATCCATCCTATTCAACAATTGTTGCTTGCTTCTGATTATCTCCTTTAAGTTGATTTAAAGCCATTGTTATTTTATCAAACTTTTAAAATGAAGTTTCAAATAAGGCTTCTAAGTTGAAAGACTTTATATTCTTTAAATCACATCAAATTAGCTTAGTCTAAGATCCTATTAATTACCGTATTAATGACAACATAGAATAATTGTTGACCAAAGGCAAATTTGTATCCATCACTTTTAGGTTTCATAAGAAAGATTAAAAAGGGTTAAAAATTATTTGAGTATCATTTTGAAGACAGTTTTTATCTACTTAGTTATCATACCATCCACCCCTCAGGTTTCTAATCCTATCACAAAATTATTTCTGAGTCCTTTAGTGAAATCCAGTTCTATCACCAGAGTTCCCATAATCTATTTAGGAAGTGTAATGATGTGTGAGAATGATTTTTGGGATGAGGGGAAGAGAGGCTGCCTAGGGAAGGATCAGATAAGAGGGGAGAATCCTGCAGCTGCATAATTGGAGAGAAAGAAACTCAGGATCCTCACTAACTTTTCAGACTGAGAAAAGAGCTGGTGGGAGATTTGTTCTTTCAGATCTGCAAAAAAAATAATAATAATGTCGTATTACAATCAAGTAGAATTAGCACATTTAGAGATGTTTTCCATCAGGATGACCAGGGAGAAGATTAGCCTGACAACTTTCTTCATGATCAACCCATGCTTTCTGGGAAACCTGTTGTTCTCAAAGAGTTTATGGATCATCTTTTATTTCTCTGTTCATTTTATTTGCCATTTGCTCTAGAACGTTCCCTATAATTGACCAATTGTGTCGATTACATTTTCTTTATATTTTGTCACTAAATGATTGACAAATTTTTCTCAAACTTTTTCATTCACTTATGAAGAGACTGGCAGTATTTGTATCCTATTTAACCATATTTGGAGATTAGACAATTGTAGAAGAAAGATTCAATGTGGGATAAGAAACAAAGTTTTCTGCTTTTCAAATTCCTGGATGTTCCCATTCTAGTTTCATCCCTTTCTGGAGAAGAATGAATTTTGGAATATTTCTAACTGGAAACTCTACTTGGACCAAAATGGAGAGATAAAAGCAGATCTGTACATTTCGGGCTTCTTGGTTCTCCCCAAGAAGGATGTTGTGGAAGAGACTCTGGCATATTTTCAAAAAGAGAGACTTTCTATCAAAGAAGATGCTCTTTCAGGGCTAAAGTTGCTTAATAAGGTGAGATAAATTTTGGTGTTTTTTCTCTGTTTTCCAAAGCCTGAGGTCCCATTTCAAGTGGGCAAAGCCTAGAGTCTCCAGGATGGTTGGCTTTCCATGCCAGTTGTTGTCATCTAATGGAAGTTCTTCAACAGACGGGACCTAAGTGGAGGGGCTTTGCTATGTTTTATGGAAATCTTTCAAGATCTTACTGGTCAGAGGTTTCTTTCTTCATCACAGTTTTATTTTGTTATTGAAAAATCTAATGGAATAGAAATTTCCTAAATGTTTTACAATAAATTTTATTCTCAGTTTTAATATGAATATATCATCATATGTATATCTTTTTTCAATTCTATCTCTGCTGACTTTATTAAGTAGAAAAATACTTTATTGTAATGTTAAATGCCAAAAGCAAAGAGAGGAACTGCATGAAGAATCTGCCAGTAGTTAGTTATACCTCCTGCATCTTCTTAGTAGTAGTCAGGTATTTCATATTTACTTACGTGAAGACCAGAGGTTGTTTGGCTAATGTCAGTGTCTATCTCTATTTTCCATGAATGTTGTCTATTAACACATTTTCTTTGGCATTCTTCATTTTTCTGCTCAGTCCCTGCCTCAGTCCAACTGTGCAGAAAATTGTCATCCTGGATTTGTCAAGAGGGCTCGAGAAGGAGAGCCAGTTTGCTGCTATGACTGCGTTCCTTGTCCAGAGGGGACCTTCTCCACTCAGGAAGGTGGGTCTCACTGAGGAAAATGGGAGGCTTTGTGGAACTGGATCCATTCAGAACATTTTCATGAAAGTGCAAGTTAAAAGACACAAGCTCACCTTTTTAAATTTTTAATATGCACAATTTCTTATCTAAAAGGAAGTAAATCAAAAAGTCTTTCAAGGAGGAGCTGGGAGGAGCTGGGAGGAGGGGGTGGCAGTCTGGGCAAGCTTTACTAATAGCAGAGGAAACATCTCTCCTGCTTTCTAGTCTGGATATGTGCTGCTAAGTTCCCCTTTCTAAGAAGATCTGAGTTCTTTGAAACTTGATGAATTGTTTTAGGTCCACCTTCTGAAAGATCTTGCAATTCACTGTAAATTGCATCCTCCTCTTGAGGATCACTGAGAAGGTGTCACTGGTCCATAATGTGGTGCTGTGGATAGTTATGGGGGGAACTCATTGCACAAATATTCTGCCAGTCATGTAGATCAATTAATCAATCAGAGTAGAGCTGGAAAGGACCTTGGAGGTCTTCTAGTGCTACCCCCTGCTCAAGCAGGAGACCTGATACCATTTCAGACAAGTTACTGTCCAGTCTCTTCTTAAAAAACATCCAATGTTGAAGCACCCACAACTTCTGGAGGCCAGATGTTCCACTGGTTAATTGTTGTCACTGTTAGGAAATTTCTCCTGAATTCCATATAGCTTCCAGATGTTACAAGATACTGTAGGTATCCTCTAAATCCAGTATATTTATTGTTATGTGGCACGACTCTAAATACTTGTATAAAAAGATGATATGATTCATTATTAAACTGTAGTAGCTTCCTATGAATTGCATTACACATTACACCAGAAATAATTAATACCCTAGGACTTTCCTCAACTTCATATACCTAGCTACTTTAAAAAAAAATTACATCCTTCTTATGCTATTTTTAATGAAAAATAAAAGGAACGAAATATTAAAGAAAATTGATTTTTGGTTTCTCAGATGCAGAAAAATGCACCAAGTGTCCAGATGACAAATATCCAAATGAGGCCAGAGTCCAATGTATCCCCAAAGTTATAGCCTTCCTGTCTTATGAAGAACATCTGGGCATCATCCTGGTCTCTTTTGCCCTGCTCTTGTTCCTAACTACAGTCCTTGTTTTAATCATCTTCATTAAATACGGAGAAACTCCCATTGTCAAAGCCAACAATCGGGACCTCTCCTACATCCTCCTGGTCTCCCTTCTGATTTGCTTCTTGTCTCCTTCTCTCTTCATTGGTCAACCAAGGAAAGCCACCTGCCTTCTCCGACAAATGGTTTTCAGCATCATCTTCTCAGTTGCTGTTTCTTCTCTCTTGGCCAAAACCATCACGGTAGTGCTGGCTTTCCTGGCCACAAAACCAGGAAATCGGGTGAAGAGATGGTTGGGGAAGAGCTTGGCCAATTCCATCATCCTTTCTTCTTCTGCAGTCCAAATTGTCACCTGCTCCATCTGGCTGGGAGTTTTTCCCCCCTTCCCTGACTCTGACCTCCACTCCCAGCATGGAGAGATCATCCTGCAATGCAATGAAGGGGCTGTTGTCATGTTCTACGTCACCCTCAGCTACATGGGCTTCCTGGCTGCCATCTGCTTCACGGTGGCTTTCCTGGCCAGGAATCTGCCTGGGGCCTTCAATGAAGCCAAGCTGATCACCTTCAGCATGCTGGTCTTCTGCAGTGTCTGGGTGACTTTTGTGCCCACCTACCTGAGCACCAAAGGGAAATACATGGTGGCTGTTCAGGTCTTCTCCATCCTGGCCTCCAGTGCTGGTCTGCTGGGCTGCATCTTCATCCCCAAGTGCTACATTATCCTTCTGAGGCCAGACCTGAACACAAAGGAGCATCTCACAGCCAGAATAAATATAAAAGCATGAGATATAATACCATTATGATATTGGAAGAATTGTTAAAGTTTATTTTATTTGAAAGGAGATATTCTTTCCATTTAGATTGTATGCAGGAGTCAAAGAAAATATTTATATGTTTCAAAGTAGGAAATTATTGAATTGTTTTAGCTCCCTTCCCTTTCAACTTAATAAACCTTGCTGAAAGTCATTCAGAGGAATTTGCTGTACAGCAACAGCTACTGAATTTGACACCTTTAAAAATAATTCAGGCACTTGTTCCTACAATTAATTTTTGTGTGTGTGTTTGTGTATGAGAGAGAGAGAGAGACAGAGAGAGACAGAGACAGAGAGAGGGGGGAGGCAGGAGGAAGCTGTGGGAACCAAGAACCAGCATGGGTGGCTGATCCTCTCCCTGAGAATGCCAGAATGATGTGAAATGCCATGTTTGACTGGCTGTCAGCTGGGGAGGGAAATCGAATATAGAATTCTTTCTTGATTTCCTGATAAAACCTCCTTTGCAGAAAGTGTTCAGCAGAACAGCTGTCTGGGATTTCAGTTTGTGATTGTTTTTATTTTGGTATAAACTTCACACCAAAATAATAAAAACAAAGTAAATTAAAAAAAATGTGTAAAATTTCCACTGTATTTTTTTTCTTTGATCAACCAGAGAATTAAAACAGCTGTTTTCACACCCTTTAATTTTCCACTCTACAATTTCTACCTAAAGCATTTTCTCTGCTCTTCTTCCATGCTTGTCTTGTCAATGAAGGGCTGGAGAAGATGGCCAGAGAAAGGGGACCTTGAGACTCTCCCCAGGAGGAGGTTGGAGGGATCCTGTCTAAAGGCAGCTGCATCATTGACCAGGTCACAAACCTTCAATGCTGCATAATATCCATCCAGGTCCAAGAAGGGGCTGAATTAGGGGGTGGGGGACTTTGAGGTTTCTAGGATGAGGCACCCATGGAAGCTCTTCTGCTCCCCATCACACAGATTGCTGATCAGTTGGTAATCAGTGTTTAGGACTATGAATGGCTCCTAATTGGGAATAGGATCCCTTTGCAATTTCATTTTAAGGAGGTAAGAAAAGATCTGATGGATCAGAAGAAGGTCAGTCTAAGATTCACAGGGACCACACAGAAGTCTCTGGTTCTCCAACAAGCAGAAGAAGGCAGAGACTTATGGCTTTGCTCAACATGGAACAGACATTTTTGCACAATTTCACTTTCTTCCATCACACATCACAATATTGGACACTCGGACATCTCACACTCTAGGAATCCCCAATTCTGGTATCCCAAATTAATCTGAGAAAATATTTCCAACTTTCACAGCCCCATTCAATAAGAACTAAGGTGGGACTGGAACTCAGGAGTCTCCTGGTGATTGGCTCCAAGTCGCCCCTTTGGCTTTTATTTGATGGTAAATAAATGTAAAAACATGAGATATAACACCATTATGATATTGGAAGAATTGTTAATGTTTCTTTTATTTGAAAGGAGATATTCTTTCCACTTAGATAGTAGGCAGGAGCCAAAGAAAATCAAATCGACTTGTTTCAGAATGAGAAATGATTGAATGGCTGTACTTCTTGTATCTCCCTATTCAACCCAATAAATCTTGCTAAAGAGAACTCTGGGAAAGTCATTCAGAGGAATGTAATATTCAGCAACTACCAATGACCCAGACACCTTATGAAAAATAATTGAGGCACTTGTTCCTACTGACAGAAACTAAAGGTTCGTGTATGTGAGAGAGAGAGAGTAAGATCATAAGAGGTAAGATGAGAGCTGTAGGAGCCCTGCTCTAACCGTGTTGTTGGATCATCTCCATGAGAAGCCTTGGAATGGCAGAATGACCTGGAATGCAGGGATTGATCTGCTCTCCATCACTATTATGTCCTCCTTTCTTGATTTCCTGATAAAACCCCTTTCACAGAAAGCATCAACCGGAACAGCTGTCTGAGGTTTCACTTTGGGTTTGTTATTATTTCCCTATCTACCTTTTAGAAATCCCCACTTTTTCCTTCCTCATCCAGAGAATGAAAATAGCAACATCTAATCTGTCCCTTTAAATTCCCACTCTTTCATTTGTCCATAAAGCCTTTCCCTCCTTCTATTCCGAGTAGGCTTCTGTGTATGAAGGGCTGGAGAAGACTCCCAGAGGAAAAAGCCCTTGAGACTCTCTCCGGGAGGAGATTGAAGGGATCCTTTTAGACCAAAAGCTCTGGATTGGGGCATGACCATTGAATGCCACCTATTCATCCAGGTCAAGAAGAGGAGGGGGAGGAAAGGGGGGAATTACAAATCCAGGTTTCTAGCAAGAGGCACCCATGGAAAGTCTTCTGCTTTCCAACCACAGAGATTGTGGATGAATCAGGAGTCATCCTGGGGTTTCAGAATGGCTTCTGGTTGCCACTTGGATCCCTTTGCAAATTCCATTTTAAGCAGATAAAAAAGGTTTGATGGATCAGACCAAGGTCAATCTAAACTCCACGCTGACCCCCCAGATGCCTCTGATCTGCCCACAAGCGGGAGGGGGAGGGACGTATCACTTGGCCCAACATGGAACCAGGTAGGAGTGGGATTCAGCCAGTTCCGGTTGTGAATTGTAGGAGCAGTTCAGCGAACAGGCCGAATTACCCGGGCCTGGCTCCGCCCTCCCCTCCCCTCCCTGAGAAAATGACCTGTCTCAAGATCCCATGGACCACTTGGGCTCAGGCAGTGGAATTCCCCGCTGATTCCCACTCTACGCAAAGCGAAGGAATCGCAGAAAGGCTGCCGAGTCCACAATGGGGCTTCCTCGAACTTCGGTATTGGGAGGGTCCAGAAAGAAGGAGGACCAATGGGAACTCTCCCTTCTGCAGCGTCATCGGTCTCCGGGCAGAGTCTCCCTTGACTTCCCCAGTGCAGGAGAGCGTTTCAAGCAGAGAAGAAGCCCCAGTTGGTTCTTCAGGCCAAGATCCCCTCTCCCACTTTCCCCGCCTCTCTCTCTGCACAACTGGATCTCCTCCTTCGGGTGAAGCCCCAAAGGACTCTGCCCAGAGACCGATGACGCTCAAGCAGGGAGAATTCCCATTGGTGCTGCTACTGGTTCTGGCCCCTTTCACCTCCAAAGATCAACACTTCCTCCCACCCACCCCCCTGCACAATTCAGAACCACCGATTTCATTTCAGAGATGAAGGTTTCTGCCGTGGAGGAGAAGGTTTCTGCGCTGGAGGAGAAGAGGGCAGGCGCACCGCATAGCCAGGGAGGACTTGGGGGTCACAGAAAGCCCCCAATCCAAAGGGAAGCTACGGAAAGCTCTCAGCTAAACCAGGAAGAGGCGGAGAGGCTCCTCAGGGATCTAATCCCAGCTTCCCCCCACCCACCCCTTCCCGGGGGAATCCTCCGCTGGGCTCTCTCTGAAAAGGCACCGCAGAAGAAAAATGCCATTTCCTTCCTTCAAACACGTGTCTCTCCTGCTCAGAACGTATGGAGGAAGCAGCCCCTTCCGATTTCCCACCCGTCAACCCCGATTGTGTCGGGATCTCCCTCTTTCTTTCTGTGGCTCAGGAAGATCCCCGTTTCCTTGCAAAACAGCCCCGAATGAAGATCCCAGAATAAAGTTTGGCACTTTCTCCTCCGTTTTCCGCTCCTTTCTTCGGAGAACTTCGATACCCTTGCGATAAAGGTCTCCTCCGATATCCACGATTTCCCTCTTCTCCTGATAAGTCTCATTCCTTCCTTCTTTGCCAGTTGTGGTTGATGCAGCCAATGGCGGGGGGGGATCTGGCAGCCCCTGTTAGTTTCTCAAACTGATCTCCCCCCACCCCCATGCATTCCTTCCCAGGTCCTTTTGGCTGGAGGGACAGAGAGGAGCCAATGCCTGGCTTTTCCAGAGGTGTCTGTGGATGGAAGCCTCCCTGGGGCTTTCTATGCCCCTTGACAAGCTCCTCTTCAATGTAAGTTTTCTGGCCATGAAAAAGAGCGTTGAGTGTGTTAGTTCAAGGCCAGTTTGACATTCCTTTGAAAGACTCTTTGAATCTTGTGCTGCACAAAAGGTCCGTTTATATTGGGAAGGAAAGTTGGGTTCTGCCAGCTAGAATGTTTCTGATTCGGCCATTACTAAGTCAGTTACAGGTTTTTTTTTTAATGCTCCAGATGATAATGAGGCTCTTAGAGCCAGACTTTTTCTGTTTTTACTACTTTTATTCATTTTTCAACACTAGACGGATGCCCTGCCTGGTTGATGCTCTCAGGACAAACCATATAAAGCATATCCCATCCTCATTCTGATACTGTGAAGTCTGCTCTTCTCTGTATCCTTAACCACAGATAATAAGATTTGTACTGTTCATGGGATGAGTCAAATGTACAGAAACATAAGCGAGGGCGCCAGGTGCTGAATTACGCACAGACTCCACCTCCTGCTTTAAAGTAAGGCATCCCCTCCAAAATAAGACTTAATATCGGGTTTTTTATACATAAAATCATCATTAGGGCACAGAACTGGTTGTTAAATTGTTTGAATCCCACCACTGGGCTGCTGTGCCTTGTTCTGACGTTCCCCAGGTGTGTGGGGACAGCCATGACTGTATGTTTGGGCAAGGCAGAGGGGAGTATGGGGGTGACTTACCATCCATCTCTCTCTCTCTCTCTCTCTCTCTCTGTGTGTGTGTGTGTGTGTGTGTGTGTGAGTCTAGATTAAGTGGCCATCTCTCTCCGCTAAATAAATCAAGAGAACGTGGCGTTTCTCTCTAATCTCCTGTCCAAGGGCCTCATCCAGGCAATCCTGGAGAATGAGGAATTTGCGTGAAGTCTGTGTGAGTTGATGTAACGGGAAGGGAAAGGGGGATTGAAAGAGAAGGGCGAGGGGAGGGGGATTGAAAGAGGAAGGGGAGGGGAGGGGAAAGGGGGATTGAAAGAGAAGGGGGAGGGGAGGGGGATTGAAAGAGGAAGGGGAGGGGAAGAAACCTCGTCAACTTCCCTTGCCTTTGGATGATTTTGTAACTACAAATAACCAAACAAGACTCAGCCTGACCTGCTCAAAACTTCCCAGATGAAAGCAATGCCAAAGCTGCGCTCTTCAGAAGAAACCCACTGCAGCTCTCTGGGCTTCTGGGCATTTGGTGATTTCCCCCCTCCCCCTCTTCCCCCTCCCCCTCTCTCCCCTCTTTCCTGTCCATGGACTTTCCCTCCTCATCTGCCACCGGTGTCCGCAGCGTATTTGTGACGTTCCCTTACGCAGCTCTTACACAGGAGCTGCTAATTACCCCCTGCCAGACCGAGGTCCCTGCCGCAGGTGAAAAGGAATGGATCCGGGGACTGAAGGGGCGTCTGCAGATCCCCAGAGCCGGAAGGTCTGAAGAGGAGGAAGCGGGTCCGGCTCAACTGGAGCAAAAGGCAGACTTCGCCCCCCCCCCCCTTAATTTGGGCAGCTGTCACCTCTTCATTCCTCCCCCAAGGCAGAGGAAGCCCCTCCTTCTCCAGATGTTGCTGCCTACAGTTGTGGGAGTGAAGAAGGGCCCAGTTGTCCCAATCACCTCTCCCCCCACCTGCAACTTCCCAATAAACCCCACCCCGAGATCGGACATGGGGGAGGGGAGGTTCGGGAGCCCCCGGGACTCAGCCCAACCGCCGACCACAAAGGCAGAGGGGGGAGGAAAGGGGGCGTCTGGCCTTGGGCGCAGCTACCCTCGCCCCCTCCCTCCATTCGCTTCTCAGTGAGCAGCTGCCGGCCAGAAGGAGCGCAGCGGGCGAGAGAAGAGCGGATTCCTCCCAGGCGGCTGCAGGATCGGGTGCGTGGGCGGTCTGCGCCTCTTCCCTCCAGCGCCAGGTCGGGGCTCCCATTGCAGAGTCTGCGGTGGAGCCGGCGAGGAGGGGGCCCGGGGACCCACGGAGGGCGGGTGGGCGGGCGGAGCGACCGCAGCCACCCGGATCTGCCAGAGGGAGAAGCGCCTCGGACGGGCAGGCTGCCTAAGGGTTCTGGAGCCCACGCAGAACCTTTACGCGGAGGGGAGAGTCGGTCGGCGCCTGGGGGGGGGGGAGAGGGTGGATCGGCCCCCTCAGGGCTCCAGAAATGGGCTCAACGAAAGCCGCCCGGATTTCTCGCCCTTCCAGGTTGCGCTGCGCCGGGATGGGGCGGAAAGGCGCTGGGTCCGCCGGGGGCTGCAGGCCCTTCGGAGAGGCGACGTTGCCCGAGGGTGGGATGCGAAGGTCCCTGATTGAGTCTCTCGATCCCTCGGATGGAACCTCCGTCCCTTCCAAGACTCTCTGGCAACTATTCCTCCCCCCCTCCAAAGAACAAAGTGGGGCTCTGGATTGACAAACAGGCTTTATTGGACGGTCAGCGCAGCTTTAGGGGGTCCTCTGTCAGCTTCCCCAGCCCCAAAACCCCTCGGCCTCAGTCCCTCAGTGGGCAGATAAGAGCAAGAAAGAGAGGGGGGATCTGGAGGCTGAACCAGGGGATGGTCGATTAAGGCACCCCCACCCAGGGACTAGTTCCGTGGAGAGAGGTTTTTCCCTGGACCAGAAGAGGAAGGGAGGGGGGTTCGTGGGCTGCCTGCCTCCTGCAGGTGAGGCTTGCTGGTTTTTGAGTACCAGTTTCTGGCATGCAGGGAGGGGGCACTGGATTAAGGGACTGGGTGTGTTTGGTGTAACGAGTAGAAGGTGCATTAACAGATTAACAGAGTTGGAAGAAAAGGACTGCAGGGGATGGGATGACACCTTCCAATATTTGGCCCAGAGAAGAGAGGCTCAATTCATCCTCTGGAGCCCCCGAAGACAGGGAAAAGGAGCAACGGGATGGAAGCTCGGAGAAGTGAGATCCAACCGAGAAGCCAGGAGAAATTTCCTGACAGGTGAAAAACTCTTCATCAGTGGAAGAATTTGCATCCCAGAAGTTGTTGAAGCTGCTCCATTGATGGAGATTTCCAAGAAGAGATAGGACAAGCATTTGCCTGAAATTTCCATCTTGAGAAGCAGGTTGGTCTTGAGGACCTCCAAGGTCCCTTCCAACTCTGTTGTTTTGTTATTCTGATTCAGTCCAAACGTGAATTCAGAGACTGGTCAACAGAATTGCTTATTAAAAACCATCTTATACACCTTTGACAATTTGTCTGGTGTCAAATACCAACAAGTAATCATTTTATAAAAGTTCTCTTTTAGGTTGCAGTTCAGCCTAAATTTTAATGTAGAACACATCTTTTCCCATTGCTCCAATATTATGACCAAAATTATAACCAATCCAGTGAATCATGCAACATTTAACATATTCACTGTTAATGGATTCACCATCTACTTCTTCTTTTTAGCTTCTTCTTTTATTCTTCCTCTTCTAATTGGAATTGCATTTGGATTTTGTGTGTTATATTGTCATCTAGAGTCATTCTGGAATCTGGCAGAATCTAAATGTAATAAACAAAAAAATGGATTTTCTTAACTTAGATACTAGATGTTCAACTATTAAAAAGATAATCTTTCAAATAAAAGGTGTTTGGGTGTGGATAAATAGACAAACCAATTTTGGGTGTGTTCATGAGGCTGCCTGAGTCAAGATGGATTAAAATAAGGACTTTTTAAGTGTCTGTCTGGAAATGGACTCGAATGAATCTCACTGGGCTGATTTGTCACATTTTGAAATAAACCTCTCAAGTGGGAAAGAAGCAAGAGAATAGGAAGGCTACAGTATGCAGAGACACATCTCAGGCCAAACCAGTTATTATTGAGGGCAGCAAGATAACTTTGCATTGTATTTCTCATTCACCAGGCTGTTTCCAAGGTGACAGAAAACTTCTTGGAAAGAAAAGAGGGAGGAAGAAATCCCCAGGGCTTCCAAAATTATAGGGGAAAGGTGTGACACCTGCTACAGTTCCTCTGCAGAGCTAAAAATGAGCCTGTAAACAAGAACTTCCTTCCAAAGACACAGAACACTCTCCCTCCCTCTGTGTATGCGTGGTTTTTGTTTAACTACACAAAGTTCTGTGACTAGTTTCAACTGAGCCTCGTTGTGTTCTTGGAGAATGGCCACACTATTGCATCAGCTGTTTTGTGGCAATGCCCCTGAGCATTAACTTTCAAAGTAAAGTAAATTTATTCTGCTCCCTGAAATAACAGAGAGCTATTTCAGATCTGTGACATGCTCAGGCATTAACTGACCCCTGGGATTTTCTCTTTAACTACTATGCCAACAAATATCAGATGTCTTTTCCTTCAGCCGTAGGTGCTGTGTATTCCCTCCAGGGCCAATTTCAAGGTTGGAGATCCCAAACTTCTTAATTTTAGATGACGGATTTAATTCTATCTCTGCCTCTATCATTATAAGCCACGTGGGGATTATTTCCCTTTCATTTCCCTCCAGAGAAACAGCCAACAAACTTTGAGTGCAAAAACTAATTGGAGAATTATGATAAAAGTTTCTGCTCTGCTCTTTGGCCAAATCCTCCAGGGGAGACTCTGGGCAGAGACCCAGGGAGTCAGGAGCAGCTTCTCCTCCCACTGACTCCGAATGGAAACTTTTCCTGCTGGAGAACTTGGCTTCAGGCAAAAAGTGTCTAAGAGTAATTTCAGACTTTGGACTCCCCTCCCCACTGAAGATCAGGGCTGCCTGGATCCCTTCCCATCAAAGCGTCTCCAGGGCAATCATGAAAGATGAGCCCAAAAGCAGAAACTGCTTCTCCCTTTTTGCAGCTTGTGGAAACCTGCAACCGTCTGAATGCTTGAATCAAAAGACGGCTTCCTATTTCATTGTCTCTTAGCTCCACTTTGCCCATCGCTCTTATTAAATCAGTAAAAGGCCAATTATGGCTTCTCAATACACTGAGATATGTTTTAGAAACAGGAAATAGACACAGGAAATCTTTCTTCTGGAGAAAGCTTTGTACATATCACCCCAACCCCAATTTAGGTTCCTTGAAACATATTAAATTAAATAGCTTAAATTACATTCCTAAAAAAATAATCCCAGAAGAGTAAAATATTCTGCTTTACCTTTATTATTATGATTAGATTGTGCATACGCTCACACAAAGGAAGCCCACTTTTTGCATTGTGGCCCCATCATGTGCACTGGGCTCAGAAAATGACTCCATGTTAGGTCGTTTGTTTTAAGCACCATTAACTCACCTCAGTTCACCCCCTGGCTCAGGGCACCTCAACCTTGGCAACTTCAAGATGGCTGGACTTCAACTCCCAGAATTCCCCAGTCCTTAATCTGTGCTGGCTGTGGAATTCTGGGAGTTGAAGTTCACCCATCTTAAAGATGCCAAGATGGAGAAATACTGCTCTACATAGAAGTCAGCACTACCAAAGAGAGTGTGTATGTGTGTGTGTGCAAGAAACCCATCAATGTTCTTTCTCAATCCCTTCGGATTGAGAAAGAACTACCTCTAGAGAGGGAAGGTTCAGAAATGGGGACTTTTCTTGCATGGAATGAAGTTTAAGGAGCAAAATGGGGGCATAAGCAGAGGTTTGAGGCAGCTTTTTAAACCCCTCTGAACGACCCTCAAAACATTTAGAGTGCAACGGAAATTGTGTACTGTGCAGTCAACTTTCATTTACTCCCATGTTTCTTAAGTTTAGCTGTCTGGGGAATTCTGGGAGTTGAAGTCCACCCATCTGAAAGTCTCCAGCGTTGAGAAACACTGGTTGACGTTGATTCAGCCCTGAAACCGGCTTTCCCATCCTAAACTTTCTTCCCTGGTGAAGGAGACTTTGGTTTTTCTACTGATTGTTAAGAGGCTTTTGAGCTTCTCCTTGCAGGGTTTTCCAGCTTGGTTTCTGCCCTGGACCTTCCCGCTCTGTTTCACGTGGAGTAAGTAAACACACTGCAAGCCATCCCTGTGCAGAAGCCGCCTGATTGGAGAGGGAAAACTACAAGAACAACCGGAAATGCATCACAGGAACAATAGAGATGAATGTGATACAGGAAACAACTGCAATAGAGAGGAATGATAGAGCTGCATGGAAGGTAGACATAACACCTGTAACATCTTCCCCTTTTCAGATTAACCAAACAACATTGTGAAATTTCAGATGAGAACCAGCACCAACACATCCTCTACAGGTTAAGTCTCTGACCTCTGCCAGAGAAAACGGGGCATGTGGGGCCACATACCCCCTCCCCACCAAGCTCCGTTTTCACTGATCCTTTGCTATTTCCAGACCCCCCTCCCCCTGGACAAGATCTAAGTCTGGTTTCGTTCTGTAGGCCTTGAGTTTGACCCCCCTGTCCTAATGGTAGTTCCAGCACACAAGTCAGGGAGAAGTTCACATTCCCAGAAGTCTGAATAAAGATCCACTAATATGAGGCCCTCTTTTCCTGCTGTAGGGAGAAACGTCCATCTGGGTTCAGTTGCAAGTGGGGAAAAATAGACTGGAAACATGGAGGCTGCTTGGAAAGATGGCTTTTAATGGTGGACAAGATCCCCTGCCCTGATGATGTTGGGTGAAGAAGGAAAAAGGGAAGAGAGGCTGAGGGTGCCTGAGTTTTGTACCCTCTCTGGGCTTTTGGATCTGAGCCAGGGACGTGCGGTCAGGGAAGGCGGGGGAGGCAGAGCCTCACCTCTCATCATGAAATAATAATATATAATAATAATATCCATGAGGGAGTTTCATATATATAAGAGGAAGAGGAGGGAGGAGGAGGAGCGCACGCGGAGCGGTGCCAGCTGGGCAACTGGCAGAGGCAGGAGGGTTCTCGGAAGCGCCAATAACCTTCCTGCCCCCGCTGTACTTTGCGCGCTCCTCGCGACTGCAATAGATGCCCAGAAGTGGCAGGAGCTTGATGACATCGCCGCAGCTGCCATGCGTGGACAGACGGAGGTAGCCAGAGTGGCGCCGAGGCAGTCCGGCGGACGAGCGACCGAGGATCAGGCTGCCTGATCCTCCATCGCTCGCTCGCTCGCTCGCTCTTTCGTCCGCCCGGATCCCTCGGCGCCACTCTGGTTACCTCCGTCCAGCCGCGCCCAGCAGCGACGTCGGCAACGTCATCAAGACGAAGTGCCTTGGAGGCGAAGTGCTTTTCAGTGTTTTTCTGTGCGTCTGGCGTTTAGGTAGATAGCTGGATGTCCTAAACGCCAGACGCACAGAAAAGCACTGAAAAGCAGCTGCTATTGGGGATCGTGGAGCGCGAGCCGGCGGAGCGTGCTCAGGAAGGCGGGAATGGGATCATGTGTGCTGGAGGCTGAGGCAGCCTCAGCCTCCAGCACACATGGTCCCATTCCCCGCCTTCCTGATGACGTCCCCAGCCTCACCAGCCATAAACCTCACTGCACGTCACTGATATATTCCAATTGGTTGTCAGGCTCCCATGGGGCCATGCAGGGGCAACTCTTTCCTGAGTCCCAAGTTTGGTTGAGCCTTGCTGGGTGATGATGTAATGAAAGAGCTTTGGGATTCCTATTATGGCTCTGCCTGAGGGAGGTAGATCTTTGTTATGTAGAATAGACTGGCTCAGGCCTTAATGGCCCATTGACAAAGGGGTGGGGGGCAGGAAGCTGCTTTGTCTTTAAAACATGTTTCTCCTTTTTTCATCTAGGCAAATATAATATTCTGCCTTTTTAATATTCCATAAAATATTTCATTTTTCTAGGAGATGGGTGGGTGCTAACTTCCTACCCTACGTGGTTGAAAAAATCTATATTGATGAACTGCCAAGGATGTGACGGTGTCTCATGTGATATCATAGTTTCTTTTTGTTGCAAATGTGCACATTCTTTGCAAGTGGGACAATTGCTACCAAAGTCTTTGATTTCGCCTTGCATGTTAGGTCAGTAAAGAGTGTCACAGGCTTTTCTATAGCATGGCTCACTCCCAGTGTGGCTTGAATGTATGCACAATAACATCTCTGCTCTCAGTGACTTTCTCACTATGACTCTCTGAAGGATCAATATTCCCTCACGATTGCAGGACCTGCCTCCTTCTCATCCGGCCACCCACTCAGAATGACCATCTTCAGTGCCTGTAAGGCTGCATCAGTGTCTGTGTGCTGCCTGAGCTGACGTAGACCCTGATTTGTGACATTAAGCTAGTCTGCTTGATTGACTTGATTTTTAGAGGGTTTAAGCATTTTTAAGGCATCTAGGATGGCTTTAGTATCCCATTTCTGCTCCTCTTTAAGTGTTAAAATTGTGCTTGTAAACATGGAGGCATTTGCTGCCCATCAGCCTCCTCAGTGTGGCTGCTTGCACTGCTGCCGGCTTCTCCTTTCAGCCTCTGGCCAGGGAGAGACCCCCAAACTCTGCTCTGAAGTCCCCCCAGTTGCTGCTGCAGCCTCCGCTCCCCCTAATGGCCTCAGGCAGGGGAGGCTGTTAGCGGCTGCCATGATGTGGGTTTTCCCGCTTCAAGTGCTCGGCTTCCAGGCCGGGACCACAAGTGCCAGACTGGCATGTGTCACATGTGGAGAGGCAGCACAGGTTCAGATCCCGCTTCTTCTGACACCACGTTTCATGCAGAGAAAGTAAAGGCAACACAAGCCATCACTGAGCAGAAGCCATTTTGTTAGAGAGTCATACAACAAGAACAGGAAATGCATCACAGGAACCATAAAGGAGAATCCTAGAGTGGCAATGTGATATAGGAAACAGGTGCAATAGAGATGAATGCTAGAGCTGCTTATAAGGTAGACATAACACCTGTAACACTAGTCTGACCACAAGGGATCAAAGTAAAACAGGAACAGAGAGGCTCCCAATTAAGTCTTCAAAGCACTTGGATGGTTTTTGGTGTGGAAAAGCATCAGAGTTGGGAATGTCAAAAAGATCCCACCCCCCAAGTGCCTCCACACCACCAGAGAAAGGGAGACCAGGTGCCCCCCAAACCATCTTCTAGGTGGGCATGGCAAGAAATAAAGTTGCTCCATCCATAATGATGTGGGCACCTCTACAAGCTTACCTGCAAACCTCCCAACCCAAGATTCAGTTAATAAATGAAGAGACTTCAAAATATAAAGGATCTCAGTGTCTTACATGAACACGGAATGACAACACGGAAAGCATTAAGGGGAAAAAAAATAAACATTTCTATCCACTCTATAACTTTCTCCCCAATGATACAGTCCAGAGGCTTTCAGCTACCAGCCTCTTAGTCGGCTCTCATCCAGAAATTGACATTGCTAGAAAAGATAGGAAATGAAATTTCACAAGGCACAAACAGTGTTAAAATCAGCCCCAATTTAGGATTCATATACGGAGTTCTGATACATAAAAAAAATCACCAACAGGGCCTCCTCTTAACATTAGGGAGGGTTTATGAGTGTTGATTGCTTCCTTGGCATTAGAAGAGAGGCAGCACTAAAGCTATGGGACATCCACCTGGAGTGGCACCCAACTCTGGGCTCTGGGAGACCTTCCCCAGCAGTCCCTGAAGACAAGAGGCCATGTTGAAGGACAGCAGAAGTCAATCTCTTTGTTATTGATTTTTTCTTCCTGCATCGTCATTTTCTGGACGTGTCCTGACAGGAAGGGTCACAATCCTCAGAATAACGGTGACCAAAGAGGTGTATCCAGTAGTGGGATTCAGCCAGTTCACACCACTTCAGGAGAACCAGTTGTTAACTTTCTGAACAGTTTGGTGAACTGGTTGTTGGAAGAAATCATTAGGGCAGAGAACCAGTTGTTAAATTATTTGAATCCCACCACTGGGTGTATCTGTGATTTTTCTCCCACATGTTTTTCTCCAGCCTCTCCTCTGCACATGGATCCCAGAAGAAGTTCAGGTTCCCAAGAGGAAAAGTTGCTTCTCACTGTAATTATGGCCCTCTGGGCCTTTGAGATTTCTATGCCTTTGATGTAAATGTCATATTGAAGCAACATGGAAGGGATTTTGCATCAGAAAAGGATAAAATCCTTAGGTCAAGCTATGTGGGAAGAAGTTTTAGGAGAGGCAAGGTCTGTACTCTTGAATGCACCTTTCTCTTCTTTCCAGGTGACGCTCTGATTGTCTCTGTCTGAATCAGAAAAGACACTGGCATTTCCACCTTCTGAGAATGGTCTAAATTCTTCCAACTCTTGTTCGTGGTTAGAAGCGGTCAGGGGATTGATTCAGCCCATGAATTATGGGCGTCTTGCTCCTGCTTTTGATGCTGCTCATGTCTCATCCAGTCTCTGGGAAGCTGAGAAAGAAGTGTGCGATCAATTTGGATCACCAGGATGGACAGAATACATGGACCTATTACAAGCCAGGAGACCATATCGTCAGTATGATCATAACTGAAAGAATAATATCAGATGCAACATTGGTTTTCAACAGTGCTCCTTCTATTCAGTCTGATTTGTAAGTCATTCAGGGTGATGGAGTTGCATCCCTTCCATTTGCAGTTCTAACTCTCTCCTTCTTTTCTTTTTATTTCACTTACTTTCATAGTGCAGGGCCTGTTTAATTTCCTGAATGATTTAATTTCCATGAGTTCCCTCTTTTGCCTGATTTTGTGGAAGAGACTCAGATCCAAAGTTGGGGTTGAAAAAAAAGCTGAAATAATTCCTGATGATTTTCCTTTCCCAGTTCAATCTTGAGTTCATCACTTGAATTCCGAATTTTGTTTAAAGTAGTGATAGAAACAGTTGTAATTGCATCAGCCCAGCCCATTTCAATACTTTTATAATTGATCAGAAAGAGGTTTGCATTTTTTTAAAAAAAAATATTTTGTTGCTCTTGATGATAATGATGGACATTTCTTTACAGTAAGCTTTCTTACGGAGTTTCAAAAACCTTACACTTCATTTTCAACATTCAAGAAATCCACAAGAATCCCCAACTCCTGCACAACCTCACACTGGGCTACAACATCCATGACAACAATCTGAACACTTTACGCACTTCAGATGTCCTGCTGGACTTGCTTTCCACTGGAGAAGCCAATGTCCCCAACTACGGCTGTGGAAGGAAGGAGAACCTTCTGGCTCTTCATGATGGAGCTAAAAGGGAAATCTCCATCCAGGCGTCAACATTAGCAGCCCTTTACAAAGTCGCACAGGTTTGTCTGTGGTTTTCTCTAACTGGTAAAGTGAAGGGTGGAGGGTAGGGGATGAGCAATAGGTCCAATATCTTCTCTCCAGAATTCAGGAGGTGTTTTTCTCCATATTAGCAAGCATCTTAACTATTTTTATTCTATTAATGTTCAAATTCATCATAAAAGGCCTGATGAGCAATAATGTTCCAGGAGAAGATTTTCTACCAGTTATTCCACTATTCAAAAAAAATATCCCTTGTTGTAGGACCCTCTATTGGCCATTACAGTTAGTCTCTCAGATATTGTGGCTAAAATATAAGCCACATTTCTCTTAAGTAAATTTGAGAGTGGGTAGAAGAAGAAGACAGGGCAGAAGAACAAACATATTTTAGGGAGAGTCATATAAATTTGTATAATCAATTAATAATCTAATATTGACAAAAATTGTCTTGAAATAATTACAAAATATGTCAGTCAGATAAACCACTTTTTCTGGCTTTATTTATACTAGTGCAGCATCTGGCACAGTAAATGGAGAAATGTTATGGAGGAAACCGATTACCCTCAATATGGAGCTCAGCCTGTTGGCCCTGATTCAAGTCCTTTCTCTAAGCCCTTGTTTGAGAGGGAGGTTTGGGCTCAATGGAGCCAAGAGAAGAAGGTTGGATACTTACCAAGGGGAAAGTAAAAGGTGCATATCTGAACCTTTGTTATTCAGTCTAAATATGAATGACTCACCTGCACTAATGAAGGATCCTGAAGTCTTCATGTCTCATGTACTAAATGCATATTGGAATGGCCTGACTTACACTGATAATATGATATTACTATTATATGTTGGATTGTGTAAGCTGTTAAGGAGTCTTTGATCATATTGTCATTGGATCATTAATAAATCAAAGTCCAAAGTTTTGGTCTTGGAAAAGGACATAATGGTGAGCCAATAAAGCAAATTAACACCTTTCCTTACCTGGGGAGGTTTTCTCTGAGATTGAATCTTGGGTCCCTCATCATCAAAGGAGCTTATTTAGAGGAAGGACATGAATGAATCTAGTGCTTAAAGTGAAACCTCTCAGCTCTCCAGCTTCTTTAGCCCCAACTATTAAAGTACATAAGGCCAAAGTTCCCCCATATTATTTATTATTTATTTATTTTATTACATTTATAGACCGCCCCCTCTCCCCGAAGGGACTCTGGGCGGTGTACAGACAGAAGCTAAAATACCGTATACACAATAAAAAATATATTAGAAACCCCTTAAAAACAAATTAAATATAGAGTCTGTACCATAATAATAAAAATTAAAAAACAGCTTAAAAAGTCTACCCCCAGAAATTTCAAATACCGGCCAGGAGGATTGAGGATTAAAACTACGATTGGGCCAGGCCAGCTAATTGGAACAGGTGGGTCTTGAGTTTCTTGTGGAAGGAGTGGAGATCGGTGGTAGTTCTGATGTCGGGGGGGAGGTCATTCCAGAGGGTCAGGCCCATCACAGAGAAGGCCCTACTCCTGGGCGCCGCCCACTGGCATTGCTTAGTGGACGGCACCCGGAGGCGTCCCTCTCTGTGAGAGCGAATTGGTCGCAGGGATGTGTGGGGCAGGATGCGATCCCGCAAATAGCTAGGTCCTGTGCCATGGAGCGCTTTAAAGGTGATAGTCAACACTTTGAAACGCACCCGAAAAGCCACAGGTAGCCAATGCAGCTCGCGCAGGAGAGGTGTTATATGGGAGTACCTGGTACTTCCCATGATTGCCCGCGCGGCCGCATTCTGGACCAGCTGCAGCCTTCGGGTGCATCTCAAGGGGAGCCCCATGTAGAGAGCATTGCAATAGTCCAGGCGGGACATCACAAGCGCGTGAGTGACTGTGTGAAGGGTGTCCCGATCCAATAGGGAACGCAATTGGTGCACCAGGCGAACCTGGTGGAATGCCCACCTTGCCACGGCTGTCACATGGTCATCCATCGACAGCCGGGCATCTAGGAGGACGTCCAAATTGCGCGCCTGTTCCACGGGGGCCAGTTGTTTGCCCCCGATGGCCAGAGATGGAACCCACTGGTTGAACCGGGGCGCCGGTAACCACAGCCACTCCGTCTTGGAGGGGTTGAGTTTGAGCCTGTTGCTTCCCATCCAGACCCGCACGGCCTCCAGGCACCGGGACATCACTTCGATTCTTATACTAGGCTGATATTTGGGGCTTCAAACAGAATCACTAGTAGAACAAACCTATCACTGCATCTGAGAAGTGCCTTGGGAGTAGATAAAAGGACTTCAACTGTTGCCCTTAGAGCCGATTTGGGAATTTACATTACTTCTTTGCTTAAAATCAGGCTATAATAGTATTGGTTTAAAATTAAAGCTATGGAAAATGACAGACTCCCCAAATTGTATCTATCAGAACAGAGAAATCTCAATTAAAGACCATCTTGGATGGTACAACTGACAATTCTATTGGGAGCTGCAGTCTCTCTGTCTCTTGTACAGTTGGAGAAAAGGGTAAAAAAATGGTTCCATTTTTTGGCTTAATTTTTTTCTTATATTTCATTTTTATACACAGTCTTGTTAATATTCTGTTAATATTTTAAATGATGACAAAACAAACTATTCTAATATGTTCATAAGAACAAAGTTGGGTTAATTTAAAGCTAATATTTTGGGCTTGATCTGATCCCCATATAACACAACATTCCTGAATGGTTTTTTTTCAGACCAGAGATAACTTTGCTTCAAAGGCTCTGAGTGATAAAAGTCAATTCCCCTTTTTCCACCAGATGCTCCCCAAAGAAGGATTCCAGTACCCAGCAATTGTCCAGCTGCTCCTCCACTTCAGATGGACCCTGATTGGCCTCTTTGCTTCAGACACCGAGAAGGGAGAGAATTTCATGAGGATTTTTACTCCTGTGCTTGTCAGGAATGGAATTTGTGTGGTTATATCACAACGATTCTCAAAGACTGGACATGCAGCATCACTCAGGGATTCCCTCTCTAAGTGGAGACAAGTCAACGTCTTTGTTCACTTCATAGAAATTGTTTCCCCTTTGGACAGAATTCTTCCTTTCCATTTAACACTTATGCATTTGCCAGGACCCATTGAGGGGAAAGTCTGGATCCTCACAAGTCTTATAGTGTATCCAATAGAAAAGCACAGACTTCTCAAATACATACATAGTATTTGGAAGTTTGGTATTGTTTGGAAAGAAAGACCAAACAATGATGCTTTTGAACCCCATTTCTTTGTGGAAGATCTGCTTGAAGACCATTATTTTCATTGTTCTCTTTCAAAGCATATATTTTCTGTCAAAGGCCGGAGAAGATGCACCCAGAAAGCCCCACTGGAGACCCAGGAGAAAAGGGACAGGAGACGGGTCCCAAATCTCTACTATTATTACACTCTCACAAAGACTCTGGCCCATGTCTTGAATGCTGCCTATTCCTCCAGATCGAGGAGGAGAAGGAAGGAGGATGAAAAGATCTTGGGGTCTCCAAGGCTGCAGCCGTGGCAGGTATGGGGGGGGTCTCGATATGGATCCATTAACCTGAGATCCTTTGGAGAAGGAGTCCAGTGGAGAAGGAGAGGAACCACCTCAACCTACTTATGCTACTAAAGTTGGACAGATTTGACCAATCTAATTGCTGAGGGGAAAGTGCTCGAAAGAGTAGACACCATGACAGATAAATTTTCATATTCAACATAGCTGATTTTAAAAGGCATTTTATTCAATGCATTTTTAAATAAATCCCTGTATATGTGTGGTTTTGTGATCAACATCATGTAACATTACCCTTATAAATTTGGAGGAGACCCTGAGACCATCTAGCCCAACCCCTCTTCTTTGCAGGAATCCCAGTTAAAGCTTCTCTGACTGATGGCTGCTCAGTCTTTGCCTTAAGACAGACATGTCAAACTCAAGGTCCATGGCCCACATCAGGCCCACAATGTGGTTAGATCTGGCCCATGCAGCTGTCCTAGAGACAGTGAGGGGTCAGCCCCCCTGCCTCCTGCCCTGCTCCCATGTGCATGCAGCTGACATGTGACGAGCGCCGTCTTGCCCTGCATCCAGCATCGGGTGGCTGCCACGCTACCATGCTCCCCGCAGAGTGTAGAGCCCAGCAGCTGTGCGCTGCCTGCCACCAGTGCCTCCGCCACCTCCATGGCTCATTCACCGGCCCAGCCTCACCCACTGGCCCTACAGGCACTTTCCTTTCACTTAGATGCCATTCAGTCAGGACTGGTGTGGGGACCTCCAGGAAGCCACCATGAGCAACCTGGCCAAGGAGAGCAAGCACTGCAGCCGCAGCCGTGAGGAAGAGCTCAGGAGCTTGTGGGCTGGGCTCCACTGCCTGGGGCTCTGGACAGCTTATGGCATCATCTGGAGGGTCCTCTGAGTGGCCTGACAGGGACGGTGAGGCTCCTTTGTTGGACAAGACTTTGGTGCTTGCCCTGGTTTCACCTTTCTCCACTAGATTCCCTCTGGATTCCCCCTCGAAGCCTTGCCTGTGTGCGCTCCCCCCCATGAAGCGAAGGAGGACACTGCTGCGTGTGGAATCCTGGAGGAGAAAGTTTGCAGGAAGCCGTTTCCTCCGAGTCCAACTTCTGCCTTGAATGGGGATGGCCGCAGTGTCAAAGTCCGTGAAGGGGAGACTGAACTTCTCTCCTTGACTGGCTCAGCTCTTTCAGGATATTTTTCCTCTCATTCGGCCAGAATCTCCTCTCTTGTCTCCGAGTTCATGTTACCAGGACTGACTCTCTGGAATAACCCTGAAAAGATTCTAAGCTTTTGTCTCAGCATCTTTCAGTTAGACTGAATCCTCCCTTCTCTCACTGAGAGATTTTGTAAGATGAAGAAGCTGCTCCCAGACTTCTTTATTTTCACTTCCGTAGAGCAAGATGGCTCTTCTCCTCCTCGACTTTCTTTGAGGCCAAGAGCAGCTCCTTTGAGGTCTTTCTTGGCTTCTTTGCCTGACCCAGGTTTTGGGCAAAGTCTTCTCCAAGTATGGGACTCCAAGGGGACCTGGGACTTGAGTTGGGGTCTCTCCAAACCAGGACTTCCTGGGAGTCTGATGGATGCATTTGCCTTCTTTCCTGCTGACTCACATTCAGTTTGCAATCATCTAGTATTTTGATATTGTTTTCGTAAACACACTTAATAATTTTGGTATCCCTCATCTTCCTTCCACTGCTTCATTATATGAGATCCTATAGTTTATCAGGTCATAAAAATCAGATATTTTCCCACTGCATTTTTACTCATGCACTCCTTTCAATTAGGAAATCAGAAATAATTCCTTAGAAATTTAATACTGTTTAAAACATATCAAATTAGCTTCTTCTGAGAACTGTTATAAACACTGCATCAAACTTTGAATTACAGAGATTTATCAATTCTTCTGTACTGACAGCACAGAAAAATGGATCACCCAGGACAAGTTATTATTCATATCTACCCAGTATTATGAGAAATATCAAAAACATTAAAAGTTATTTGAGTACAATTTTTATGACAGTTTTTATCCACTTAATCATACCATTGACCTCTCATTTAACTAAGTTTCTAGTCACATTACAAAAAATGTTATTAGTACTTTACTGAAATCAAGTTATACTACAATCATTGCTATAATCTGTGAGATTTACAGGTTCAGATATACAAACTTTTGTTAAAGTAGCATTACAATAAAGTTGAATTAGTTCATCTCATGATGTTTCCTGTCTGTTCTACCAGGGAGAAGATTAGCCTGACAATTTTCTTACTTTCTGTTAATCAACTTGCTGTTTCCAATGAATGTATGAATAATCTCATTTTATCTGTTATTCATTTTATTTGACACCTGCTCTAGTAGATTTACTATAATTGAGCAATTGTGTCAATTATATTTTCCCAATAGATATCTTCTCAGTATATAATTGACAAATCTTGCTGAATATTCTTTCTTTGCTTATGAAGATAATATTCTCCTAACTAAGCATATTTGAAAGATAGGAAATTGTAGAAGAAATATTCAAATCTGTGACAAGAAACAGTTTTCTGCATTTCATATTCTTGGATGTTTCAATACTAGTTTCATCCCTTTCTGGACAAGAATGTGTTTTGCAATCTTTCCCACTTAAAACTCTACTTGGACCAAAATGGAGAAATAGCAGCAGATCTGGCCTTCTGGGGCTCCTTGGTTCTCCCCAAGGAAGATGTCAGGAAAGAGATTCTGGCGTCTTTTGAAAGACAGATACTTATTATCAGACAAGATACTCTTACACAGTTTAGGCTGCTCAACAAGGTGGGTGAAATTATGGTGTCTTTGTTTTCCAAAGCCTGAGGTCCCATTTCAAGTGAGCTCAGCCTTGTCCCCAAGGTGGTTGACCTTCGGGTTGAACTGAATGTGGGGAGTAGAAACCTGATGGTTTTCTTAGACTGTTTGGGAGGTTTCCGTGCTATTCCATTTTGTAGCATCTACAATCTAGTATCTTCATCAGAAACCCAGAAGGGCCGGGGAGTATGTAGCTACTTGCATTGGTTTTGTTTGCTTCTTGTACACAAATAGCAAAGAAGAAGGCAATTCAGTTGACCAGTGCCTGAGTTTAGGTTTGGAGAGGTAAAATTAAATCATGATTGGATGGAGGTCCTTTGGGTTCCACTGGGAAGAAGCTTCATCTTGTTCTGCTTGGGGAAAGTGTTCATAGTCTGGGAAGTTCTTCCACAGACCAGACTGGTCAGAGTTAATCCATACCTCCCTTTCACACACACACACACCCTGGGATGGAGCGAGTGACCTTCTTCTCCTAAGAAGAACCTCCAAGGCTCTCTGTTCGCATGAAATCACCATGACTGTCATGATGTTCCCAAGGACAGATGATCCCTGACCCAGACAACTGAAGCACTGAAACAAGACTTTGATCCAAAGGAAAGCCATTCCTCATCTATGAAGTTACAAGGGAGAAATTGAAAGGAAACGCTAGATTTGGCCTTTGTCTTGTAAGAGGATCCTTTTTGAGGGACATGTTCTCATGATCTCACACTCATCTCAACTCACTCCAGTTCTAGAAACTAGGCAGTCAGTTTTAGTTTGACTTCTCCAGTATGGCAGACACCAAAATTGAACAATAAATATGCAAATCAACAAAGAATATCTCCTTTAAAATAGACAGTCCTAATTTCTAAGAAATATTTCCTTTGTATTTTAAATTTGAGAGAGTTTTGGACTGCTTTCAAAGGAGAGAAGCTTTGCAATGCTTTACATACTTTAGAAGAAAACTTTCCAGATCCTACTGGTCAGAAGTTTCTTTCTTCACCACAGGCCATGATGAGGAATTCCTGGCTTTCACTTACTGCTTAAATCTTTTCTCAATTCCATCCACTCAGATTTTATTAAATAGAAACTTCCTTTATTGCAATGTGATATGCCAGAACCAAAAGGGAGGAATTAAATGAAGAATCTGCAGTAGTTGCATCTCCTAAACTTATTTTGAATCACTTAGAGATTTCAAATTTATCTAAGTGAATTGTAGAGACTACTTGGGAAATGTCTATGCCTACCTCCATTTTCCATGGATGGAGAGTCCTAACACATTTTCTTTGGCATTCCTTGTTTTTCTGCTCAGTCCCTGCCTCAGTCCAAATGTGTGGAAAGTTGTCATCCTGGATTTGTCAAGAGGGCTCGAGAAGGAGAGCCAGGTTGCTGCTATGACTGCGTTCCTTGTCCAGAGGGGACCTTCTCCACTCAGGAAGGTGGGTGAGACTGGAGGAAAGAAAGTGGAACTGATTCATTACATACATGAAATAATAAAGTTTCCTATGATGGTTCTGAACATCACACAGGAAATTATTTGGGTCCCAATTCTTTTCTTTGTCATGATCAGTCCAGACCTTGAAAGGCATATCCCCCCCCCCTTCCAGGAATTGTCTCCAAGTGAAGCAGGGACCACCTGATCACCAACGCCTCTTTCTGCCAAATGGCCCACTTCCTTTCAGTAGCGGTGAGTTTTTTGGAGATGTAAGCGCACAGCAAGAGGTGTTCTTCTTTATTCTTTTGCAGTAGCACTGCAGCTATTGCTACATCACTGGCATCTATCTGGATTATGAATGGTCGCTCTGGGTCGGGGTGTTGCAGGTCTTGGGCAAAGAACCGTTTTAATTTCTCAGAGGCTTTTTGATAGTCCATTGTCCACTTTAGGGGTTGGCTTGCTTTTGGCTTTGTTGGGGAAGGCCCCGTTTTTAATACCTCAGTCAATGGGAGGGCAATTTCTACGAAAGCTGGAATGAACTGCCTGTAGAAATTGGCAAATCCAAGAAAGCTCTGTAGTTGTCTGCGAGTACTTGGAGGTTTCCAGTCTAACACAGATTTCCCTTTTTCTGAATCCATTTCTATCCCCTCATTGGAGATGCGGTAACCCAGGTAATCTAGTGCGGTTTTGTGAAATTCACACTTCAACAACTTTGCATAGAGCTTGGCAGCTAGAAATTTCTCCAGGACTTGTCGTACCAGCTTCACGTGTTCTGCCAGAGTTTCAGAGAAAATCAAGATGTCATCGAGATAAACGAGTACTCCGTGGTACAGGTGCTCATGTAGCCCCTCATTTAAGTACTGTATGAAGACTGGGGGTGCTCCTTGTAGCCCAAATGGCATAACTTTGTATTGAAAGCTGCCAAGGTGGCAGTTAAAAGCGGTCTTCCACTCATCTCCCTCTCTGATTTGTATGCAGTAATACGCATCTCTCAAGTCCAGCTTGTCCAGCCATGGAAGCCCCAAGATAATTAATTCTGGCATCTTTGGAGACACAATGAATCTGAGGAGCTAATAGTGACGACCTATTTGTAACTTTACCAGTTTGGTCATTAGCGTGGCTGGGGTTCCCCCAATTAGCGTTCCATCTACCTACTCAACCCGAACGGGATGGGCTAGAGGTCTTGTGCATATGCCCAGTTGCTTTACAATTGACATGCTGATTAAGCATTGGGTGCAGCCTGTGTCCACGACTGCTTCAACTTCCCCTTCCACCCTGCCTTTCATGTGGGAGACAAAGTTTTCATATCTACCAAATACATAAGATTAAGAATGCCTAGTAAGAAATTTGGCCCAAAATTTCTAGGTCATTCCCAATAGTAAAGATAGTTAACCCAGGTACAGTTCAACTCAGTCTACCCAGAAGTCTAGGGAAAATTGACCCAGAATTTCCTTGTAGCTTGTTGAAGCCAGTAATTGGGTCCAGCATAAGACCATCCACCCAAGCTCCCCCTGCTCCTGTAGTGATAGAAGGGGAGACACATTATGAGGTGAAAAGAATCTTAGACTCCAGGCTTTTTAGGGATCGCTTACAGTATTTAGTGCATTGGAAGGGGTGCCCTTTGTCCGAAGCTACTTGCGTGAAAAGCTGGAACCTAAAAGCAGATAAGTTAGTAAAACAATTCCATGATAAGTTTCCCGATAAGCCAAAGGGTCCTCTTGGGGGGGGGAGAGGTGGTTAATTCTGTTATGTTAATCGCTATATTATTCTCTTTTCAGGAAACATTTTTCTTCTGAAGAGAGGCTACTTGTCAGGCCTGTATGCTGTTTCATTAGTGGGGAATTGGGGGTGGGAATCGTAAGGAGTAAAATGTGATGTTGCCAAAATAAAATTCCTTTCTAGAATCCAAGGTCATCCTTTCTCTCTACACCTCTGCACCTGACCGGAAGTGGATGGGTGGAACTGCCAGCATGGCAGTGGAATATTGGACCATGTGATGGGCTTGTGGGTGTGGAGGCAAGAACATGAACTCTCAACTGGGTGGGGAAAACTAGGAAGCTCAGATTCGGGTTTTCACAGATGTGCCAACATGACTCTCTTAATAAATTGGAATTTAGAGAAATACTTTGCCTTGGACTCTGATTTAATTTTGGATATTATTTGGAACCTTGACACTCTTACTTTCATAGATAATTAAACAAAACTTGATTTTTAAAATAAGTCTTATACTTTTTATCTTCTTTCACTAGTGGTAGTAATAAATGTGTCCTGGACAATGCTTCTGGTATCACTTCTTATCCACATAAGGTATTTCTTCAAAGGTAAAAGGAGAGAATAGTAAAGAAATATGTTTTTTTTCTCAGATGCAGGAAAATGCACCAAGTGTCCGAATGATAAATATCCAAATGAGGACAGAATCCAATGTATCCCCAAAGTTATAACCTTCCTATCTTTTGAAGAACATCTGGGCATCATCCTGGCCTCTTTTGCCCTGCTCTTGTTCTTAATCACAGACCTTGTTTTAATCATCTTCATAAAATACCGAGAAACTCCCATTGTCAAAGCCAACAACCGGGATCTCTCCTACATCCTCTTGGTCTCCCTCCTGCTTTGCTTCTTGTCTCCTTCTCTCTTCATTGGTCAACCAAGGAAAACCACCTGCCTTTTCCGACAAACGGTTTTCAGTATCATCTTCTCAGTTGCTGTTTCTTCTCTCTTGGCCAAAACGATCACGGTGGTGTTGGCTTTCCTGGCCACAAAACCAGGAAACCGAGTGAAGAGATGGTTGGGGAAGAGCTTGGCCAACTCCATCATCCTTTCTTCTTCTGCTCTCCAAATTGTCATCTGCTCCATCTGGCTGGGAGTTTCTCCCCCCTTCCCTGACTCTGACCTCCACTCCCAGCCTGAAGAGATCATCCTGCAATGCAACGAAGGGGCTGTTGTCATGTTCTATGTCACCCTCAGCTACATGGGCTTCCTGGCTGCCATCTGCTTCACGGTGGCTTTCCTGGCAAGGAATCTGCCTGGGGCCTTCAACGAAGCCAAGCTGATCACCTTCAGCATGCTGGTCTTCTGCAGTGTCTGGGTGACTTTTGTGCCCACCTACCTGAGCACCAAGGGGAAATACATGGTGGCTGTTCAGGTCTTCTCCATCCTGGCCTCCAGTGCTGGTCTGCTGGGCTGCATCTTCATCCCCAAGTGCTACATTATCCTTCTGAGGCCAGACCTGAATACAAAGGAGCATCTCACAGCCAGAATAAATGTAAAAACATGAGACATAACACCATAATATTGAAATAATTGTAAAATTTCCTTTTCTTTGAAAGAAGACATTAATTATTTCCACTTAAATAGTATGCAGGAGTCAAAGAAAATCATATCAACATGTTTGGAAATGGGAAATGGTTGAATGAGTGTAATTCTTGTAACTCCCTTCCCTTTCAGCTCAATAAATCGTGAAAGTCATTCAGAGGCATCTTCCTTCCCCACTGACTTCGCTTGTCAAAAGGTCAGAAAAGGGGATCACATGACCCAGGGACTCTGCAACCATCATAAGTACATGCCAGTTGCCAAGCATCAAGACTTTTGATCATGTGACCATGGGGATGCTGCAATGGTCATAAGAGAGGAAAATGTTCATAAATCAATTTTCTCAGTGCCATTATAACTTCCAGTGGTCAATAGAGAAACAGTTGTAAGTTAAAGACTCCTTTTACCATTGCTAGGAGTTGGTCCAGGGCTGCTTTGGGGGCCATAAACTCCTGAGCTGCCTCTGACCTCCCACCTGGGGATGGCTGTCTGGAGCCCCCCAGCATCATAAGCTCAGGGGACTCCACTGCCCGCCGAGCCCCAGAGCCCCGGAGGTCAGGCAGGGAGTCTGGTGCAAGAACAGCAACCCTCACTGACCCCTCCTCGTGCCCAACTGAAGAGACAGCCTCTTTTATCTGGCCATCTGTGGGACAAGGGCCCTGCATGTCCCCCAAGCATCCCCCCTCTCCTCCCCTCCTGTCCCCTGGAGTCTCAGCTGGTGCCAAACCCAGAAACCGTCCAGGCAGAGCTCCGTGAGCAGAATCGCCCCCTCCAGTCCCAACCAGGTCTCAGTGATGCAGCCAGAGCAGCCGTTTCCTACACCATGAAGTCCTGGATGAATGGAACTTTATTGCAGACTGGCCTGGCATTCACCAATGATCCAGGGTCTTCAGAACCTGCCATCCAGGACTTGGGTTTGAGTCCGAGAGGCTGGACAGAGCCACAGGAAAGAGATCCCTCTGACTCGGTCCCCATGAGTGAACCATTTCTCAACTCTCTCCGTGTTTTCCTCTCTCCCCATCACTATTGGGATCTTCTGACCTGCTCAGACCCCTTTGGAGCCCTCCCCCCTTCCCAGTTAATGGCCATGGGGGTCCCAGTCTGTGGCTCTCAGTTCCATCACTCAGTCGGGGGGGATGTAAGGGGAGGAAGCCCTGCGGTATTTCCACGTTAGCCTCAGCACCAGAAGGAGCTCCCACCCACCCCCATCTCTCCCACCCCAGAGGGTTCTCTTCCACTGGCCAGTTGGGAAGACAGCCAACATACACACACACACACACACACACACACAGAGTCTCTGTCTCTGACCCAGTGAGAGTTGTGTATTCTGGGGGATGGTGCAGAGCTCTGGGGCCATGAGATGTGCCTGAATTGCACGTGGGGTTCAGCCTGATCCCTGCAGGAAGAAATGGGCCCTCCTTGAGGTTGGAGTCTGCAGGTATCCAGAAAATCTTTTCCTCAATTAAAAGGAAATTTAAAAAGTAATACATTGTTTAGCACATTGTGTGAACCGATTCCAGGATTGGCATTCAGGCAATAGAGCTGGGATAATGGGAGAGAGACAGAAATGAACCTTTGTGGATGGAGGGAGTCAGAGATTTCCCTCAAGGTCTGGACAAAACTTGATGGAGACTTGCAGATATCTCTCCATGTGTCTTCAGAGGATCCACTGGGGACTTTGAGGCTCTTTCTCCTGCTTGGAGCCTCACAGAGGTTTTTGGATGCTGGTTTCCAGAATTCCCAGTTAGGCCAGGCCTCAGGATACTGGGGATGCTGACCACAGCAGAAAGGCTGGGTGTTTATGAAGCCAAATGGCTTCAGCTCTCTCTCCTGCCAAGCGTTGTGAGAAATGATGGACGCTGCTTGCTTTAAAGAGTCTTTTTCCAAGTCCTGTTTATGGATCTCTGTCCTGCCTGAACAGCCACCAGCAGCCTCCCCATGTGCACTTTCCAAATGCATGGATTCCAGCTCCCATCATCCTCAGCCACAGCTATGCAGTCAGCAGAGACAATTAGCAGATGCCAAAGATGGAGCTTTAGAGAAGGTTGTTCTTGGCCTCAGTGGTTACAACCAGATAGAAAGAGCGAAGGAGATGGTCCTGGAAAGGTCCGATGTCATTCCTGGCCCAGTGAGGTTCTTAGCATCTGGAATCTGGGAAGGTTTTGTGATTCTGCCCAAGTCTGAAGGGTCAGGAAGGGGCTGGATTCACAGAGCATCCCATGCTTTGCTCAATGTTGGCTTCTTAGAACCAACCAGGATGGCCTCCAAACCAACATCAGGGTCTTAGAGTTATATATCACTCCAATTAATTGTGGCATGTTTCACTTCTGATGGCCCTAACAAATCATGGTTTCCGCATTATGCAAGCCGGCCAATGACTGGTGGTCTCTTCAGTTGTGTTTGTTGTTTTCCAAAATGGAGGTAACATGTGAGGGTTTTTCGGCCTACATCAGTGATTGTCAAACTTTAAGATGAATGGACTTCAATCCCCAGAATTCCCCACCCAACAATGCATGGACTTCATCTCCCAGGATTCACTGGCCACTATGCTGGCCAGGAGATTCTGGGAATTAAAGTCCAATCATCTTCAAGTTCCAAATTTGAAAATTACTGGTCGACATTCTTCCCTTCTGTCAGGAATTAAAGCCCTGAACCAAAACTTGGCTAATTCACACGTTGCTGAATAAGTCAGAGACAATTTGGCGATGAATCCTAGTTTGTTTGGCTAATCCCTGGTTAGGCTTCCTCCTTTTGAGGCTGTTGTTTTATATCTCAGGGTTGATTAGCAGCCTCAGCAACAAGCCAGGAGAAACTGCAAATACACCTCACGTTTCCAAAATAGTTGTTTGAGGCCGACATTGATAATTCTTTGGTTTTAATTGCAATATGTATCTCAAGAGTCATACTTTATAAAGCTGAATTCTTTTTGCTACAGAGTTTGATCTATTTTATCTGTTTTTAGTTTTGGTTTTCTCTTCTTGTTCTCTCAAAGACTTTAATTATTCTTTCATTTTTTAAATATATCTTTTAAACGTTCCTTCATTTTCTCTGTCTCTTCTCTCCTTCTGATTCTGGGCTTCGTCTGAGCAGGATTTCCTAAAAGGTGTGTGTTAGATATTTGCATAAACTGCTGTAGTCTCCATTCAGGTCCGCCACTAGGGCGGGAACAAGAGGTTGTTCTGATTGGACGGGAGGTCTGCCAGCTCCCCATAAAAGGGGAGCTGCACGACCCCGTATTCAGCTGGATCACTACTACCTAACTAATAAAGAGCTGTTGTCACAATCGTCTGGAGTCTGTCCTCTCGTTGCCCGAATCTAACACTGGCAATGAAGGTGGGATCGAGAGGCAGATAGGACGAAGATCTACTAGCAAGAATCTACGGAATCGATCCAGCCCCGGGATTCGGCAGAAATCCCAGCAGCCATCTCAGCACGGCAAATTCAAACGTAGGACAAGATGGCGATGCACGCTCCACCAACCCCGTATGACCCAGTAGCCGAACATTGGGAATCCTATATGCTGAGATTCGAATGCTTCCTCGAGGCAAATGATCTCATGGGAGTACCGGACTCCCGGAAAAAGAATATGTTCCTGGGCTACTGTGGTCGAGAGGTCTTCGATACAGCCAGGGATCTATTGGAGCCAACCCCCATCCAGGCGGTAACATGGACGGCGCTACAACAGACGCTACAGACGCATTACGCGCCAAAACCTTCCCGCCACGTTCGCCGCCACGAATTCCACATGAGGAACCAGAAAGCGGACGAATCCATCAACCAATATGTTGCAGCGCTTCGAAAGGCAGCAACGTATTGCGAATTTAGGAATCTGGATGAGCACATCCTAGAACGCCTCATATGCGGAGTGCGGGACATTTCTTTGCAGAAACGTTTGTCGGCCAAACCCAATTTAACCCTGCAAATCGCACTCGATGAGGCAAGAGCATCGGAATCGACGGACAGATCTACAGAAACGCTGCAATGCCAGCACAGCGCACCCCAATCTGGGACCAGACAGACCCGGGTGCATCACGAGGCCACCGACCAGGAGACCGAGGACAGCGAGTGCGAAGACAGCCATCGCATGCGCAGTAGCCACACAAAACCGGCGTGAAAATTAGAATCCCGTTTGCCGCCCTGCGCAAGCTGTGGAGGGAAACATCCCCGATCTACCTGCCATTTTAGAGACGTTGTTTGCCAGCGCTGCGACAAAGTAGGACACATTGCAAAAGTGTGTCGGAGCGAAGTCCCCGCTACAATATGGCAACCGCCATCTTATCGCCAACAGAAGCCCAACCCAGGGGCTTGGCGAAAAAACAAAGGGCGCCCAGAGAGAGAACCAAGAGAGTCAGCCGAGAGAGAGTATTCCCAGAGAGAACCACTAAGAACCTATCTCACAATGATAGGACAGGTCCGCACAAAGCGACCTAAAAAGCTGAAACTCACTGTCCTCCTTGAGGACTCCCGATGCGAGCTTGAAGTCGACACGGGATCATCGCTGACGATCATCTCGTGGTCAGTGATGAAGAAGGCGATTCCCAACCTGAAAAAGCACCAACTGCGGAAACCAGACATCCTGCTTTGTGATTACCAGGGGAACAGGGTCCCCATCGTGGGTCAAGGCACGTTCCGCGTCCAGTTCAAAGACGACATGGCCCAACTGCCCGTGACCGTAGCCAGCACGCCACTGCAAAGCCTCCTGGGATTAGACTGGTTCAAAGCCCTGGGGCTGGAAGTCACAGGCATCAACGCCGTGGGTAACAGCAGCGCCGAAGGAATTTTTAAGGAGTTCGAGGATGTGTTCAGCCCCGGCCTTGGTAAGTATGTGGGGACACCAATCTCATTCAATTTGGATCCAAATGTGGCGCCTATCAGACTAAAACCCAGGAGAGTGCCTTTTGCGCTCCGACCCAAAATTGATAAGGAAATTGATAAGCTGGTCGAGCAAGGAATCCTCGAACCACTGGACCACGCTCGCTGGGAAACCCCAACTGTGACCCCGGTTAAGCCAGACGGGTCAGTCCGCATCTGCGCGGACTATAAATGCACAATTAATGTCGCTGTCCAACAGAGCGCATATCCTGTGCCCGTAGTACAGCACCTATTGCACTCGTTGGGGCCAGGAAAAATCTTTGCAAAATTAGACATGGCACAAGCTTATCAGCAGAGGCCCAAACTATAGTGACGCACAGGGGTGCGTTTAAATGCAACCGTTTACAATTCGGCGTAAGCATAGCTCCGGGATTGTTCCAAAGCGTCATGGAACGGCTTTTGCAGGGCATACCAGGAGTCGTCCCTTATTTCGACGACATCTTAGTATCGGCTGCAAATGAGTAGCAACTATTAAAGCGTGTTAGGACTGTTTTGGCCAGAATTCGAGAAAAGGGTCTCCACCTGAAAAAGGAAAAATGCCAAATTAACGTGCCCAGCGTAGAATTCCTGGGTTACAGGATCGATGGACTGGGAATACACCCGACATCGAAAAAAATTAAGGCCATTCAGGACGCCCCCACACCATGAAATCAGACCGAGTTGCAGGCCTTCCTCGGACTTCTTAACTTCTACAGCGTCTTTCTCAGACAGAAAGCTACCGTTGCTGAACTGTTGCACTGACTTCTAGCGAAGAACGCAAAATGGACCTGGGGACGTCCCGAGGCGACCGCTTTCACCGCAGTCAAGCGCCTGCTGACGGCCGACTCTCTGCTAATCCAGTACAGCCAAACCCTGCCTCTGGTGTTAACTTGCGATGCCTCACCTTTCGGCGTCGGCGCAGTACTCAGCCACAGAATGCCAAACGGAAACGAAGCCCCCATCACATTCTACTCAAGGACATTGTCTTCGGCGGAACGCAACTACAGCCAACTGGACAGGGAGGCGTTGGCCACTGTGGCGGGAGTCAAGCGTTTTCACGAATACCTCTACGGCCGCGATTTCAAACTTGTGATGGACCACAAACCATTGCTGGGTCTACTGGCGGGAAACCGCCCCACACCGGTCTCCCTCTCCCCGTGCATGAGCAGGTGGACTGTTTTCCTGGCTGCGTACTCCTACAAATTGGTACACCAACCAGGTTATAAATTGGGACACGCGGACGCGCTCAGCCGCTGCCCGTTACCGGAACTGTTGGCCGACCCCACTCCGGAAATACCGGTCCTTTTGATTGACTGTTTGGACACAGGACCAGTATCGTCTGTGGACGTTGCTAGGTTTTCTGCTAAGGACAACGTAATCAGACAAGTACAAACTTGGGTATGGAGGGGGTGGCCCAAAGGGATTGTGGGACCCGAATTCAAACTGTTTTGGTCTAAGCAGGATGAACTGTCGGTTTTGAAAGGTTGTTTATTGTGGGGGGATCGAGTTGTTGTACCGCACAAACTGCAGAAGGATGTATTAGAAGCTTTGCATGTAGGGCATCCAGGGATCGTAAGGATGAAAGCATTAGCAAGGAGCTACGTTTGGTGGCCTAACATGGACAAGGAGATAGAGGAATGGGTGGCCACTTGCAATCCGTGCCAAGAATCCAGACCAGCTCCCCCAGAAGCGCCCACTACGGAGTGGGACAAACCGCAGGCACCCTGGTCGCGAATACACATAGATTTCACAGGACCAGTTCAGGGCCAGACGTTTTTAATAGTTGTGGACGCATACTCCAAATGGTTAGAGGTAGTCCTGATGACCTCGATCACGGCAGAGGCGGTCATCAAGGTACTACGGAGACTTTTCGCCACGCACGGCTTGCCCGATCTCCTAGACTCCGACAACGGGCCCCAGTTCGCGGCCATGCAATTCGAATCCTATCTAGCAAGTCAGGGAATTCGGCATGCCCTCGTTGCGCCATTCCATCCGGCATCAAATGGTCAGGCAGAGAGAATGGTGCGAGCTGCAAAAGAGGCCCTCGCTAGGATGGGCCCGGGTGATTGGCAAACACGGGTTGACCATTATCTCCTAATTCAACACATTACCCCTAGCGCCACGACGGGAAGGAGCCCCGCTGAACTCCTCATGGGTCGCTGTGGATTCTGGCAAAGGTAATAGGCATCACCGGGCCTCGTTCCTACTTGTTAGAATTGGAAGATGGTAGGAACTGGAAAAGACACATCGACCAACTCCGAGGTTGCCTGACGCACTCCAACCTAAGATCATCTAACGAACAACTTACACGATCGGAAGGATTGCTGACACAACAACCCTGCACACCCAGTGCAGGCGACTACGGCACAACGGAAGCGAGGGTGGAACCAGAGGCTGGCGTAAGAACGGAGCGTATCCCGAGCGAAAGGAATCAACAATCCCAAACCAGGTCGGAGGAAGAAAAAGAACACTCCGAGCAAGAACCAACTCAGGCGGTGTCAGGGGAAGAAAAAAACACCCTGGAGAAAAATGAGGTTTATGGACCGGGCTGATTCCCTTCAGCATATCATTTGAGATATTAAGAAAAGAAATAAAAGTCTTTGAGAAGTATATTCTAATTAATAAACAAACTTTAATACGAAAATAATAAAAGTAAATAAAACAGAAAGTTAACTAATGGTTACATTTTGATAATAAATGTTCCGTCTGCCAACTTGGCAGCCGGACAAAGAACAAAGGAAAAGTTCTGGAATGTGTGAAGCATGCGCAATAAATCACTTTCAGATAACATTTTATGACCTGCGCAATAAAGCTTTCTTAGTTTAACTCTTGAGTGTCAGTTTCCAGTCAGTTTATGTCTAGCAAACTTTTTAACATCGTGACACCCCTTCTTTTGCTAGTCTGGGCTGACGTCATCAAATCATGAATTAAGGCACATCTTCTTTCACAGATACTCGTGTTGATTTACAGAAAGTGGTTTGTTCAGCATATCAGCAATCTGATCATGTGTAGAAACATATTGCAATTTAACAAAACCTTGCTTAACTAATTGCTTTATGTTTTGATAACGAATGTCAATGTGTCTGGACCTAGAACCTGTGAAATGTGACTCAGAAATATAAACCACAGATACATTATCTTCCATCACGGTGATTGGTCGAATCGGACGTGTCCAGATATCTGTGATCAAAGCATCAAACCACGTAAGAGAATTACAAGCATCTGAAACACAAGCATATTCAGCTTCAGTAGATGAACATGAAACAAAACTCTGTTTTCTCACTTGCCAGTAAACAGGACAACCATTCAGGAACATCATGTAACCAGAAGTGCTTTTGCATGACTTCTTGTCACTCGCCCAGTCAGAATCAGAAAAACAAATTAACTGTGGATGATCAGTGTGTGTTGGTTCTAGCAATAACTTCATGTGTTTGGTGTGTTTCAGGTATTTCAACAACTTCTTAATGCATGACCAATGAAATTGTGTTGCCTTACCTACATGTCGTGATAAAAGATTAACACTAAGTGCTATGTCAGGTCTGGTCCAACTACTGATGTATAATAGTGAACCAATGACTGAACGATAAAGTGTTTGGTCCTCGAACTCAGGACTTGGTTCATGTGTTAAGTTGTGAAAATCTGTTTGCATGGGTGTCTTTGTTGTGCTAGCATCTTTCATGTTGCAATGATGTAGAATGTGGTCAATTTTCTCCTCTTGTGAAAGACTAAACCCCTTCTGTGTCCTTTCAATTTGAACACCTAAATAAGTGCTAATGTGTCCTAAAGATTTCAGTGTGAAGTATCTCTGCAAACTTTTGGCAAAAATCTCACTCATTTTCTTATTTGGACCAATATAAACAATATCATCAACATAAACAAGAATTATCTCATATGCATTGTTAGATCTTTTTGTGAACACGCATTCATCAGTTTCGGACTTAATAAAGCCCATTGAATTTAGTTTGTCAGTAAGACATAAATACCACATTAAACCTGACTGTTTCAGACCATAAAGACTTTTGTTCAGGAACCAGGTATCCCCTTCTTGCTTTTGGAATCCTGGAGGGCTTCTCACGTAGATCTCTTCATCTAGGTCTGCATGTAGATAAGCTGTGTCCACATCAAATTGGAAAACTTCTAAACCAAGAATAGTTGCAGTGGTTAAAGCAATTTTTACACTTTCAGTTCTGACTGTTGGTGAGTAAGTGTTTGTGTAGTCCTCAGGATAACGTTGAGCGAAACCCTGAGCTACAAGTCTGGCTTTGTATAAAGACTCACCATTTGGTTTCTTCTTGATTCTGTAGACCCATTGAGTGCCAATGACTTTCTTGTTTGCTGGAGGTTTTGCAGGTGTGAATACATTAAGTTTCTTTAAACTGTCCATTTCATCCTGCATTGCATCATACCATTTGTTTTGCTCTGAATCAGGAAGCTGTTTGATTTGTGTGAATGTCTCAGGAGGAAGAGTAATGTTGCAAATCAAAGGTAATGGTGATTTTGTCAGTTGCCATGAATAACGTTGTGGAGGGATTCCTTTTGTGGCCCTCTTGGAACGTCTAGGAGCAACAGACCAGTCTTCTTCTTCTTCTTCATCATCATCCTCGTCCTCACGTTCGTCGCTAGCATCAGCATCCGCGGCTTGCGAAGACTGAACATCAGGTTGTGAAGAACTGGTAGAAGGAACATCTGCCTGCGAATTGTCATCAGGCTGCGTGGCATCTGGAACACCATCTCTAGGAAAATAAACTTCAGGATCATTGGAATGAATCCTGGACCAGTCAATGTCTTCCTCAAAATTAGCAGATTGTGAAATGACAATCACATGTTTAGTATCAATGAATTTGTACCATTTTGAATTATCATCAATACCCATAAATCTCAGTCTCTTTGCTACTGTACCTCCCTTTCTTCTTTGACTTAAGGGAGTGTTCACCATAGCATATGAACCAAAAATGTGGAGGTTCTTGAGATCAGGCTTGTAGCCATACAGCATGTAGAAAGGAGTTTGATTGATTACACTGCTCCAAGTACGGTTGACAATGTAATTTGCATATTTGATTGCTTCACCCCAGTATGTGTTACTGAGATTGGCATCTTCTAGAAGACAACACATCATGGTTTGTAGAACCCCTTGTCTTCTTTCTACGACTCCGTTATGAGCCGGTGTATATGGAGCAGATGTCTGATGACGAATTCCATTCTTACGCATCCAGTCCTGGAAACGCTGAGACATGAATTCTGCACCACGGTCACTCTGGATTCTGGCGATGCGAACTTGGTATTGTGTAGAAACAAAAGCTGCAAAGTCTTTAAAGATCTGAAAGGTCTCAGATTTCTCTCTCATAGGATATACAAATCCATATCTAGAATGATTATCTACTATTGTTAAAAAATACTTTCTGCCACCAATTGTTGGTGGGAAAGGACCCACTATGTCAGTGTGTACCAAATCAAAAATGCGTGTTGACCGGCGTGTAGTGTGTTTTGGAACTGCAACCGCCTTGGATTTAGCCTTTTTGCAAACCGCACAATCCAAAAACACCTTACACCCCTTTAGATCCAAACCTTTTCCGAACTCCGGCATCTTTCTAAGAACACGAAAACTGGCATGTCCCAATCTTCTGTGCCACTTGTGAATACACCTGGAATGCAAAGGTTTACCAGTTAGTGAATTCTCAACATTAACAGTTTCATGAGGACCCTCAGGCTTGTTCTGAGCAACCTGTTTCTGTTTTCTCTGTTTGTTGGCTTTAGGAGCCTTTGGCACAGTAATGTTTTCTCTCTCTGGGGCAACTCTCTCTGGGTCTGCGTTGTGCCTTTTTGGAGTTTGCATACTTGCCTGTGCTTGCCCTTTAGGCTTTGGCTTTAAGTAATAAACACCACCAATCAGCATAGTTTCGGCAATAATATCTCCATCTTTAACTAAGTAACTTGCTTTTTCGAGGTGGTGAACCTGGAACTTTAAATCTCTAGACAAGTGACTTTGACTAAGCAAATTACTGGTTGCTGAAGGTATGTAATAAACATCAGGGATGTGTGTATCGAGCTCTTCAATGTAAACAGTTCCTTTTCCCATAACCTTGCAAGTGTGGTTGGTGAAGGAATACAGTTCTCGATACTCAGGCTCTGGTTCGCCCATCTCTGTGAAAAGTTCCCTTCTGTGGGTAACGTGCACAGCTGCTCCACTGTCTAAAGTCCACAAAAGATGTCTGTCGAACTTTGGATCAGGTTGTGGAACGTTGGTTATGGCCAGTGCTACAAGTGGAGCTTGTGGATCACGCCTTGGACCACGACGACCTTGTCTTCCGCCTCTACCTCTGCCTCTGGAGTCTGTTCCTCTGGGCTGGTACGTGGCGGGAGCTGGAACTCGTTGGGGACAATCCCGGGTGTCATGTCCCACACGGTTGCAGGTGTAGCATTTTGGCATCCTTGGAGCGTAGCCTCTTCCTCGGAAGGGACGTCTGGCTGGAGCCTTTGATGCTGGGGGCCGTTGCAGATGTGGTGTAGCTAACTTGATAGCTTCCTCTTCCACTAAAAGTCTGCAAACGTGGTTAACTGTGCGTTGAGCAATAGGCACGTAGTTAATCTTTGCAACAGCATCTTTCCATTCATAATTCAATGAGTTAATGATGATGCTAATCATTTGGATATCATCGATTACATGGCCATTTTGTCTCAATTCACTTCTCATTCTTTTCAGTTTGGTCAAATGTCCACCAATTCGTTCACCAGGTTTCAACTTCGAACCATGGAACTCAGACATGAGTAAACATGAAGATTCAATTGAAACGGGCCTGTAGCAATCTTCCAAGATAGCCCAAATTTGTTGCGCAGTTGCATCAGGTGGAAAAGATACCCTGGATCTCAATTTCCATTGACATGAGCAAAGTCGTGATTGCTCTGTACGAGGTCTCTCATTGCAGGTGTCCAGGGTGGAGGAGGAGGATTAAAAATCATGCAATGTGTGCCTTCTCTTCGAAGCAAGAGCGCAATTTCACTGACCCAGACTTTATAATTCTCTCCTGACTCCTTCAATTTGGACTCACCAGTCAAGGGATTGACTGTGAATACCTGTTGAGGAATGTGCATGGGAACAATTTGTTGAGCAGGTTGCAAAGCTGGTTGTTGAACCAGGAGGTGCTGGAGTTGCACCGTTGGTCTTTGCGTGGCAACATCAAATTGACTTCCTTGCATTCGCCTTTGACTTTGCCTTTTTCCATCTAGGGAGGATTCAGCACCACCAGGGGGCGTTGAAGACTTAACCTTTGGAGGCAAAGCTTTGGCTTCTAAAGGACTCATAGCTAAATCTTTAAAACTTTCATGTAGCTGTTTCATCTTTTGCTCTAATAATTTTTCTCCGCCAGCAGATGGCAGTGCAGCCTCACTTTTTGGCTGCCTCACCTTTCTATACGTGGGCGGAAGTTCAGTTGACTCAAAGGGATCACGTGACCTCGGTGACGTGTACATGTCTCTTTGTTCTGATTCACCTAAGAACTCCTCTTTGGGGTGTGTCTTAGGCTGTTGTTTTAAAGAAAAGATGGCGTCCTGAGACATTTTGGGAGTGGGGGAGCCTCTCCTACTTCTCTTTATTTCGTTAAAGCACTCTCTCGCCTCCCTAGCATATTTTTCAAACAGCTCTAATTGATATAGATAGCTTTGCATTTCTTCCTCATCATCTGGGAAGGATTCATAAACTTTGCTTCCTGCGTGGGAGAGGTTTTTTTCTGCCAGCAGTTGCCATTCATCAAGTGTTTGATAATCTCCGAGGGTCTGGGAATGGAGTGGCTTTGGCAAAGTGGGAAGTTTTGGCTTGGCCCCCAAAAATTCATAATCTCCTGGAGATATTTTAGAAGGAGGAACCACTGACCTCTTTTCGTAGATCTCGCCTTTTGTAGCTCCTTCCCCCACATCTGGCTCGGCACTTGAAGGAATTTGTTGTTCCTGAAGTACGTTTGAAAGGTCTTGTTTCTCTGTGTCTGAGGAAGCCTCCTTGTCAGAAGAAATGGATCCATCTGTGCTTGTTCCATTTTTCTTCTTCTGTTTCTTTTTCTCCGACATTGCTAATTAGCCTTAGTCGGTTATCTTAAGATAGCACGAAGGGAAAAAGCAGCCGTAAATTATGGCCATCTCAGCTGGTATCATCGACCAACCTCTGCATACCAAGTTGTCAGGGGAAGAAAAAACACCCTGGAGAAAAATGAGGTTTATGGACCGGGCTGATTCCCTTCAGCATATCATTTGAGATATTAAGAAAAGAAATAAAAGTCTTTGAGAAGTATATTCTAATTAATAAACAAACTTTAATACGAAAATAATAAAAGTAAATAAAACAGAAAGTTAACTAATGGTTACATTTTGATAATAAATGTTCCATCTGCCAACTTGTCAGCTGGACAAAGAACAAAGGAAAAGTTCTGGAATGTGTGAAGCATGCGCAATAAATCACTTTCAGATAACATTTTATGACCTGCGCAATAAAGCTTTCTTAGTTTAACTCTTGAGTGTCAGTTTCCAGTCAGTTTATGTCTAGCAAACTTTTTAACATCGTGACAGGCGCAACCCGATTTACGCAGGTCTACCCGAGCAAGGCAGAAACCCGCTTATTTACAGGACTTTGTAACAAACAAGAACACTCCATCTAAGAGGGGAGGGGTGTTAGTCTCCACTCAGGTCCGCCACTAGGGCGGGAACATGGGGTTGTTCTGATTGGACGGGAGGTCTGCCAGCTCCCCATAAAAGGGGAGCTGCACGACCCCGTATTCAGCTGGATCACTACTACCTAACTAATAAAGAGCTGTTGTCACAATCGTCTGGAGTCTGTCCTCTCGTTGCCCGAATCTAACAGTGTGTGTGTGTGTGTGTGTGTGTGTGTGTGTGTGTGTGAAATAAAGGGCAAAATTCAGAGCTTTGGAGGGGATGAGAAAGAGGCAAAACCTCCCAGAATTGCAGAGGGAGGGGGACTTAAGCCCCCTCCCCAGGAAAGGCTACAATGAAGAGGGTCTCTTCAGCCTGGGGGGCCTGGGGGATCTGGAGGGGTCACAGGGGACCCCCATCTTCCTTAGAGTCATGGAGTGTCCCCTCCTGGGTGAGGCCTTTTTCTCCAGGACAACCCCTGATCCCCCTTGGAAGACCCAGCCCTGCATGGATTCTCCCCCACAAGAGCCTCTCCTGGAAAGACACGGAGCCCAAGCGAGGCTGGAGAAACCCCAGGGGCTGCATCCCCCCAACATTCAACCCTGAGACCCATAAACCTGGTTAGTGTCTTCCCAGGAATGCCCCAGATCCCCTCCTCCTTCCTGGCCATCCTGGGCCCTTTGTGCCATGCCCTTGAGCATTAGCTTTCAAAATAAAGTAAAAAAAATTCTTCCAACTCAGTAGGCAGCTATTTCAGATCTGTGACATACTCTGGTATTAACTGGCCTCTGGGATTTTTCTCTTTAATCACAATGCCAACAAATGTCACATTTCTTTTTATCTTCAGTCACAGGTGCCCTGTATTCCCTCTGGGGCCAGTTTCAAGCACGCAGACCCCAAACCTCCCAATTCTAGATGACCAATTTAATTCAATCTCTGCCCCTGTTATTACAAATCACATGGGGATTATTTCCTTTCCATTTCCCTCCAGAGAATTGCCAAACAGCCTTTGAGTCCAAGAATGAGTTGAATTATCCAGGGATCCCTCCTGAGAGGAGAATTATGATAAAAGTTTCAGCTCTGCTCTTTGGCTGAATCTTCCAGGGAAGACTTTGGGCAGAGAAATATGGAGTTTAGGGACAGGCAGGGTCTGTGCTCTTGAATGTCCGTCTCTCTCCTTTCCAGATGAAGCTGAGTGTTTCTCTGTGTTTCAATCAGGAAAGCAACTGAATCATTTCCCACCTTGTGAGAGTCCTTTGAATTCTTCTTTAGAAACAGAAAAGGGATTCATTGATTCACCCCATGAATTATGGACCTCCTGCTTTTCCTTCTGATGCTGCTTTTTTCCCATCCAGTCTCTGGGAAGCTGAGAATGAAATGCCCGCTGAATTTGGAGAACCAGGATGGAAAACGACCACAGAGCTTTTACAGTCCAGGAGACCATCTCATTGGTATAGTCACCACTGGAGAGGAAACATTGCATACAAAGTTGCTTTTCAATGTGGCTCCTTCTCTTCAGTTTGTTTATCATGATCTGTAAGTCATTCAGAGTAATGGAATTACACTCGCTCCATTCTAACACTCTCCTTCTTTTCTGTTTTTATTTTTCATTTATTCCTATATTGGGGGATATGTCTAATTTCCTGAATGATTTTTATTTCCATAGCTTCTCTTTTGTCTAATTTTGTGAAAGAGACTCAAATCCAAAAATGGGTCTGAAAAAAGGCTGAAAGGGCTGCAGATTATTTTTCTTTCTTCGTCCAATCCTTGATTTATCACTTCAATAATGAATTTTATTTAAAGTAGTGGTGGAATCAGTTGTAGTTGCCGTACCTCATCCAATTTCCCTTTTTGTGCAACTGATCATTGCTTTTGGATCAATGTTGGCTTAAGGCTCATTAGGCTTCTGGAGGATTATATATTAAAAATAGTATTTGTTGATGCTGTTGTTAATAATAACCTTTTTTTTTACAGTAGGGATGTTTATGGTTTTTTAAATTTCTTAGCGTTCATTTTCAACATTCAAATGATCAACAAAAATTCCCAACTCCTGCACAATCTCACACTGGGCTACAATATCCATGCCAACTATTTCAGCACTTTCCGCACTTCAGATGCCTTGCTGGACATTCTAACCACTGGAGAAGCCAATGTCCCCAACTACGGCTGTGGAAGGAAGGAGAACCTTCTGGCTCTTCTTGATGCAGCTAAAAGGGCCATCTCCATCCAGATGTCAACATTAGGAGGCACCTACAAAGTCCCACAGGTTTGTGTGTGTTTTTCTCCATTTGATAAAGTGAGTGGTCGGTGGTGGTCGGTGAGCAATAGATGCAATCATGTCTTCTCTATGGAATACAAGAGCTGCTTTTCTCCATATTAGCAAAAATGTCAATATTTTACCCCGTTACATCCATGTTGAGATTAATCATAAAAAATCTGAAATGCAAGCAATACATTCCCTGGAGAAGACATTCTACCAACTATTTAACTGATTAAAAAATATTCCTGGTTGTTGGGGCCTCTATTGGCATCTTCATTTCCACATATAAATAATGTCTGCCCTACCCACTCAGATTGAAGTTGGCAATAGTAGCATTTTATCTATCTAAAAAGTGGAATAAAAAGAACTCTAGCAATTATAGACCAAATATACTAGTAGATATTGTGGCTAAAATTATGCTATGATCCTCTAAGTTAAACTTGAGAAAAATGCATTCCTTACAGAAGAACCAGAAGGTTTTAGGTAGAGTTAAATGCTATACAGATTTTATAATAAATAATGCATAAATTAATAATCTAATATTGGAAACAAATTTGTCAATATCTAATCTATATCAGTGAGGAAAAACAAGGTTTGCTGGCTTTCTAGATATTAGTGCAGCATTTGACTCAATAAACAGAGAAACATGATGGAGAAAATGGATTGCCCTCAAAATGGAGCTCAGACTGTTGGCCCTGATCCAAGCCCTTGTTTGAGAGGGAGGTTTGGGCTCAATGGAGCCACGAGAAGAAGGATCTATGCTTACCAAGGGGGAAGCGAAAGATGCATATTTGAACCCTTCTTATTCAGTATAGATATGAATGACTTACTAGGGCTAATGCAGGAAAAACAGATTGTAATTAAATGTTATTTTATTTTTTGACAAAAATGGCTAAATTAGTAGACCAACAAAATGCAGTGCACGTAGTATACAGTACTTGGATTTTAGAAAGGCTTTGACAAAGTAAACCACCATCTACTTCTTGGTAAGCTAAAACTATGTGGGATAGACAGCATCACCCCCAGATGGAATCAGCCTGTGGTCCTCAATGGAACTACATCTGCATGGAGCAAACAAGCAGTGGGGGACCCCAAGATTCCATTTTAGGCCCAGTACTCTTCAACATCTTCATCAATGCTTTGGATGAGAGGAGAAATGGGGAAATCATCAAATTTGTAGACAACACTAAAATGCCAGGAATAACCAACACCCCAGAAGATAGGCTCAAGATCCAGATGGATAGACTTGAACACTGAGCCTATTTAACAAAATGAAATTCAATGTAGAGAAAAGTAAAGACTTACACTTAGGCTAGAAATACCAAATGTACAGGTACAGATTAGGTGAAACCTGGCTCAATAGCAGTAGCTGTGAGAGGGAACCAACCCAATCACAGCCTCTGAGGAGTATCTTGGGGTGGACAAAAGGACTCCAGCTGCTGCCCTCAGAGCTGATTTGGGAATTTACACAATTTCTGCTTTATCTAAAATCAGAAAATATGGATATTGGCATTTAATCTATGGAAACTAACAGACTCTGAAAATTGTGGCTGTTACAACAGACAAAACTTCAATTAAAAGACCAATCTTGAATTATACAACTGACAAATTGTATTAGGAACTGAGGTCTCCGTGTTTCTTGTACAATTGGAGAAGAAGCTAAAAAGATTCCTCCACAAAGAATCTGGGCCATAGAAGCATTAAAATATTCAGCAATCCTCAAAATTATAGTAGGCCGTTTATTGGAATAGAATACTTCAGTTGGCATTTGCACATGTTAACCTAATTGCAATAAATTGTAGGGGTGAGACACTAATATGATTTACATTGTTTATAGTTTTTAAAATTTATTTATTATATTCCACTTTTATAATATAATCTTGCTAATATTCTGTCTTTTATTTTTTTAATAAAATTTTTAGACAAACACAAACACACAACATATATAACATAAAAGCTTCTTCAGCTACATACAGTGTGTCGATTGCTTACAAGATCTTTCTGCGTCCTTTCCATAGTCATCACTTGAATTTTATCAAAATTCACATATTGTTAATCAAGACATCTTTGTATACATTGTTTTTAATAAGTTTTACAATTATTTCCCACCTTTCCCTCCCTCTTCCCCCAACCCTACCCCTCTTCCCTCCCTCCCTCCCCCCAACCTCCCAGAGCAGAATACAGGGTATAAACATTTAACAACCATACGCTAACATAAGCTAACTAATTTTAACATGCTACTATTCTTGTGCTTTAACTCCCCCTTTATTAAACTATGTTTAAATAAATTGTAGCATTCCTTATGCCTTCATTCATAAGCTAGCTGAAATTTTTTAGTCCGGTATTTGTTTTGAATATAGTCAATCCATCTTCTCCAGTCCAGCTTATACTCCTCATCTGAGTGATCCTTCAAATACGCTGAAATTTTGGCCATCTCTGCTAAGTTTACTACTTTTAACGTCCATTCTTGGATAGTGGGCAACTCTTCCTTCTTCCAATACTGCGCCACCAACAATCTTGCTGCGGTTGTTAGGTTCAAAATCAAATTAGTCTCTATAACAGTACAATCTGAAACTATACCTAACAAAAACAACTGGGGCGTAAACTTTATCCTCTTTTTCAAAATATTTTGAATAAACCACCATATTTTTATCCAAAATGCTTTAACTTTTTTACAAGTCCACCAGATATGGTGATACGTGGCACTAACACAGTCACATCTCCAACATTTAGATTGTAAATTTGGATACATACAGGCTAACTTTTTTGGATCTAAATGCCATCTGTACAACATCTTATAGAAATTCTCTCTCAAGTTCTGAGCTTGTGTAAATTTTACATTTCTTACTCAGATCTCTTCCCATGTTTCCATCATTATTGGTTCTTCAAAATTTTGTGCCCATTTTATCATACAATCTTTAACTAATTCTGTTTCAGAGTCTATTTCTATAAATACATTATACAACCTTTTTATATGCATTTGACCCTGGTCCCTAATTTGTTTTACCAAATTATCCTCATTTTGGATGATACCAGTTTTCTGGTCTTTTTTCCATCTAGCCTGTAACTGTCCGTACTGAAACCAGGTTTGAGTTATCCTTTCCTCTCTTAGTACAATCAAAGATTTTAACTGTGTTACACCTCTGCATATGTAATTACATCTTGTTTTTGTTCTATATTTATGTTCTCTATAGCATGTCAGGGCACCCCCCCCCCCCACATAGGTATCTTATCATTTAACCTATATTGATATTTCTTCCAGACACGCAATAAAGCATTCCTTAAAATGTGACTTTTAAAAATCTTATCCACCTTCTTGTCATATATTAGACAAGCATGCCAACCATATACCACATCGTAACCCTCAATATTCAATATTCTATCCTCCGTTAGGTTAATCCAATCGCTAATTGTTGTTAAAACTTCTGCTTCATAATATAATTTTAAGTTGGGCATTTTTAAGCCTCCTCTTTCGGGTATATCTTGCATTATTTTAAGTTTTATTCTTGGTTTCTTCCCTGCCCAAACAAAGTTGTTAATACCTTTCTGCTATTCTTCCAAATTTGCGTCTTTTTAAAGTATTGGTATCATTTGAAAGAGGAATAGAAACTTAGGCAAAACATTCATTTTGACTGCTGCAATCCTTCCAAACAAAGACAATTGTAGTTTTTTCCATTTATTCATTTCTATCTGTATTTTATGCCATAATGGTTCATAATTATACTTATATAATTTCCCATTTGAAGTTGTAATATAAATTCCTAAATATTTAACCTTTTTTACTATCTCACATCCTGTTACTCTTTCTAATTCTACCATCTGTGCCAGGAGCCTTGCCAATTTTTAACTGCTTAATTGCCAGGAAAATTTCCTCTGTAGTTACAAGTTGATTCAATCTTCCCCTTTGCTCATCTGTGAGTATAGGAATTTTCTCTTTCTCCAAATATCTATCTATGTCTGAACCTTTGTTTCTCCCTTTGTCTGTGCCTATAAATATTATTCAAATTTATTAAAACACCTCTCATGTATGCTTTACTTGCGTCCCAAACCATTTCCATAGATGTCCCCTTATGCATATTAAAAGCAAAATACTCTTTCAATAGTTTTTTACATTCTGTAACTCTAACTAGATTTTCATTTAACTTCACAAAATAAACAAAAGATAGACGTTCTGGAGGAGTGTGCTGTTGGGATGAGGGAGGAGATGAAGGCAATACAAAAAGGAAATATAGAATTTGAAAATCATATGATAAAGATGGAATTTGAAAGGATGTCTTTTTTCCTTAGATTTCAAAATGTGCTTGAATCTGAGAATGAAGATTTGAAGGAGATTATGACAACAATGTTAGCAGATTATATTAAAAGAGATAAACAACAGCTATGGTGGGATATTGATCTGATATATAGAATCAATTCAGCATACGCTAGAACACACAATGTTCCAAGGGAAATTCATGTTAAATTTCTCAGAAAGACTACAAGAGATGAAATTCTGGGGGTTCAAAGGGGGGAACCTTTAAGATATAAGGATAAAGAAATAACCATTCTAAAACAGATTCCAAAGAAAGTAAGAGATAAGAGGAAAAAATATTCCTCTTTAGCCAAAAAATTATATGAGAAAGAAATCTGGTTTAGGTGGTTATTGCCAGAAGGTATGTTGATTTTCTGGGAGGGCAGCAGAGTTAGAATTAACACAGTCATGGAGGCGGAGGCCTTCATTAAAAAACACAAGGATCTCCTAGACGAAATAGGGGACAGTACACAAGATATGAAGGAGGGAGGGGCCGAGGCTCTGCCAGCAGACAGGGAGGAGGAGGCAGCAATGAGAACACTCAGGTCACAGAAATGAGTTTAAACAACATTGCAATTGTTGATACAATGAAATTGTTGGAAGTGATACAAAGAAAATAATTGAAGATACTAAAGGATTTGATGTAAAAATAAGCTGCCAATGTTTATGTAATAATGATATTTTGTTTTATTTTTCTTCTAAAGGATATGAGATTTGGGGGGGACTACCACCTTCCGCATGATGTAGCTGTCAAAAAAATTTTCTTACACCTATGTACCCTTTTCCTTAAAATATTTGTAAAAATCAATAAAAATTTTCAAAAAAAAAATCCATCCAAACCGGGTTGTGATCTGTTAAAGTTCTCGGACATATCTTAGTCATCTTCACCCTGGAAAAAAAGTCATTTGTGATTAGTATAAAATCAATTCAGAAAGGGATTGATGCCTAGCAGAAAAAAATGTGAAGTCCCGTTCTTTAACATTCCGTTCTCTCCAGATATCCCTCAATTCAAAATCGTCCATCATATCAAAAAAGGATTTAGGTAATCTTGTTCATGTTTGAGTATTTTGCAAAAGCCTCTTCTTGTCTTGAACGGGATCCAGTGCTCCATTCCAGTCAGCCAATAAAACACAGGATCTATAACCCCATTGTGTTAATTTAGTGTGAAGCAACTTATAAATTTTTTCTTGTTGTTGATTGGGAGCATATACACCTGTTAAGAGTATTTTCTTTCCTTATATTAACAGTTCAATTGCAATATATCTTCATTGAGGATCTGCTTCAATTAATTCAGCCTTTAAGTCTTTTCTTAAATATATGACTATACCGTTTTTCTTCTCCGGAGCAGATGCTACGAAATGCGATCCCAGTCTTGCGTTCATCAAGTATTTCTGATCCTATGTTCTAATGTGTGTTTCTTGTAAGCAAATTACATCATTTTTAAATTGTTTCAAGTAGTGAAATATTTTTTTCCTTTTCTGTGGTGAGTTTAAGCCATTAACGTTCCAAGTTAGAAATTTAATTGTCATCTTAAGCACGCTGAAGCTTTCTAAGAGCTGCCTGGAAATCTTGCTGAGATTTCACCTTCGGTCTAGCTCCTCCCACAGCTTCTGTGCTCATATTTATATTTTCTTGGACTGTCATCTGGGCTTGTTGAGACTTTAATTCTTGTTCTTTATGTTTAGTGGCTGCACGGGTTTGTCTTTGTTCCATAATTTCTTCTGTTTCCTGCAGTAAACTCACAACCCCAGTTTGTGCCTGACTATCTTGCTGCCTGGGGTCCTCTGTCTCTTTTCTTTCTTTGAGACCTGGAGATGGGGGGCATCCTGCCTTTAATACTATGGTATAAAAATCTTTTGCCTTCCAGACAGAGTTGAGACGATGTCTTTCTCCCAGGTAATTCACCACCAATCCAGCTGGGGTCTCCCATCTGTATTGAATCTGGCGATTCCTAAGCTCATCCACTAGAAATGCATAGTCCTTTCTTGATCTCAACATTTTGGGGGGGATTTCCTTCAATACTATCACATCTTGACCTGCCACTTGCAGTTTATTTTTATAGGTTGCTTGCAATATTTCATTCCTAATTTTCCTGGTGACAAAATAGATTACAATATCTCTTGGCAGTTGTCTTTGTCTGGCAATTCATGAATTAATGCGGTAAATTTTGTTGATTTGCCAGGCACATTCGGCCTTTGGTTCCCCAGTTAATTGAGCGAAAGCATCTGCAAAAATCTCTCTTACATTTTCTTGGTTATGGTCTTTCAAACCCCTTATCCTCAGGGCAAATTCCATTGTTCTATATTGTATCATTGTAAGCTCAGCCTCCGACTTATCAATTTTACTTTGTCCCTCCATAAGTTTATTGTCCAACTTTATATTAGACTCATTGATTTCTTTCACCTTCTCATCGAGAGATGTTACATAACCAAATAATCCTTTAAATGCATCCACTATATCCTCCCTTATCTCTTGGTTACGCATTTGGATTAAATCCTTAATCCCAGATATTTCATCAGAGACATCTTTAAAGGCATTTGAGATTTTCCCCTCCAAGACAACTGCCTGTTCTTTTAATGCATTTTGTAAGTTATTTTGTAGAGCCTCCAGTGTCAAGGTTTGTGTTTGTGTTTCCACCGGAGGTAGTAAAGATTGCAGCTTTTGCGACTACGCTGGAGAACTGCCAGCGCTTTTGGAAACACTTAATTTTGTTTGCTTTGAAGCCATTTCAAAGTGTTCAAATCAAGCTTTTTAACAACCAATTTATTCAGTCCAGAAAATCCACTTATTCTCTCAAGTCTTCCAACAACACTAACAAGCACTTGACAAGTGCTATTCTGCTTTCTGCTTCACTTTCACTTTCACCACACCCTCTATTATTCCAGCGCCATTTTTTAAAAGTTCCCTTTAAGTTTACAGAAGGAGATATAATCTATGGAGTTAAGGCTTGTACTTGCGTTATGTTGATCTCCTGATTTGCTCTGCCTGCATCTTGTTCTTGTTCAAATGTAGATTAAATGTTAGATCAGCAGGAGTGGTCGCTGACTTTTGTTTCTGCAAAACCAGAAGCATCCCGAGATGAGGAGATTGTTGGGCTTCCTGGAGAGTTCACACCCTTCATGCCACAGAATTATTTCTGGGGCCGCTGGGGACCTCTACCCTATGCCAGACAGCTCACCTCCCCCTCTTTTCCCGAGGGGGTGGTTTCAAACCACTGGACAGCTGATTTATGCTGTCCTAGCAGCTTGTTACTCAAACACGGAGTGTCCTCCAAGGCCAGCGGCGCCACGGGAAGTCCATCTTTGTATACATTGTTATTGTGCTTCCTTTGTTTGATTATCACTATTGTTTCTCCATTTTAGACAAGGTATTCTAAATATATAACCATTAATATTATAATGATTCATTGTATCATCTTCAATATATCCAATAATAAAGGGTTTTTTAAAATCCTATTCTAAGTCATTCTATTATTTTAGCATTGATAACATTTTCTAATAATTTTCAATCCCATGTTTTTCCCCTATTATTAGTATCATCAATCTAATATACACGTGGTCGGAGATGCCGAGCGCCGAACGCCTCGGTCGCCAGGAGTCCCAGACCAGCGGGAGAGCTGCGAGAGGGAGAATGAGGTCCGAGGCGCCGGAGGGCGCCGGAAGATCGGCAGGAGGACCGTGGGGGAGGCCGAAACGGTCCTGCGGGCCTTGGAACAACAGCTTTGGGTCGCCGAATAGGCGGAGGGCCACTCGCGACGAAGGTTGGACATGGAGGAGAGGCGCTGGAGAAGCGGGTGGCCATATGCCTAAGGTTTGACTCTTTACCCCTGCCGTTTGCTGACAACTTGCCTCCCCCGCTCTCTTATCAATTTTACTATTCTGACTATGGGCTATCCGCCCTTACCGTCCGCCACAAACTGCCTCCCAGCCCCACCCATAGATCAGCTGGCTAACTCACCACCCCATTCCTTCCACTCAGGGGTGGACAATCACCATCTATCTATCCCCCTTTTGTAGGGAATCCCGGCTTGCAAACTCATGGCAACAACTGCAGCACCCAAAAACGAGCTTGGCCCTGTGGCAACTATATGAACAAGATTTATTCGAGGTCAGACCTGCTGCTGCTGCGAGAGTCCCCCCTCTCGCAGGTTTGGCCCTCCGCCCTTCCAAGGGCCCACCTTGATGACGGGTTCATTAACCCAGAGAGGTGGAGGAAGCGAAGAGTCAGGGTTTTTTTAATAAAGTGTTTTTTAACAGTTTTAGGGGGTTCTGCAGTGGGGGGGAGGGATATTAATCAGGCCAGGAGTGTGATTAGAGCCAGGCGAACAGGTGTGGTCGGGAGGGGAGTGAGCGGAGTGGGGGAGGGGAGAGAAAATGACATTCCAACAGAGGGCTTCGCTATACCAACGGTCGTAGGGAGGGGTGGGTGCGAGGACAGACGAAGAACCTGTAGTCGTTTGGGAGACCGTGGTCGTTGGACATGCCCGGTCACTTGTACCAACCCCCACACTCTAGGTGGCCAGGATCTACATAGCCAGGGCCTGAGGCTGATGTTATGTAACGCGAGGTCCGTTGTCAACAAGGCCCCCCTCATTAATGACCTGATCTCGGAGGGGGAGCCGGACCTCCCAGGAATCACGGAGACCTGGTTGGGCCACGAGGGAGGTGTACCCCTCGTGGAAATGTGCCCACCAGGCTACTGAGCATTCCACCAGCCATGGGCCCAGGGTAGGGGTGGTGGGGTAGCGGTGATTATACGGGAGAGTCTGGAACCGAGAGAGTTCGCTGTGCCACAGATATCCGGGTGCGAGTCTCTTGGCGTGAGATGGGGCCCAGGGAGACAGCTGGGCCTGCTGATTGTATACTTGGCTCCTCGCTATACATCAGCGGCCCTGCCTGAACTCCTCGAGCTGATCGCAGAGATGGCGGTTGAGACCCCCAAACTTTTGGTTATGGGGGATTTCAACCTGCCGTCGATGGGTGAAGCATCCGAGGTGGTTCGGGAGTACATGGCTTCCATGACAGCCATGGACCTGACTCAATTAATTCAAGGCCCCACGCACGAGGGAGGCCACACGCTGGATCTTGTTTTTGTCTCTGGCCAGTGGACAAGTGATCTGGGAATAGGGGACTTAGTTATTACGCCCCTGTCATGGTCAGATCACTCACTTCTCCAGCTTGACTTCCCTGGCGCTACCCCCCACCGCGGGGAGGCGGAACCAGAACGTCTTAGATGGTTCCATCCCAGGCGCCTGATGGAACCGGATAGGTTCCAGACGGAGCTTGGGCCACTTCCTGTAGACCTGAACCGCTTCCGGATGGAGGACCTGGTGGCCGCATGGAATAGTGCGGCCGCCGAGGCCTTAGACCGGGTTGCGCCTTTGCGGCCTCTCCTGCGGCAACGAACCACCCTGGCCCCTTGGTTTACCGAGGAGCTAAGGGTGATGAAACGCCACAAGAGATGCCTAGAGAGCAAATGGAGATCCTCCCATTCCGAATTTGACTGAACACAGGTAAGAACCTACTTAAGGACATACCTTGTGGCATTAAGAGTGGCCAAACGTCAACATTTTGCCGCTCTTATTGCATCCGCAGACAACCGCCCTGCCGCCCTGTTTCGGGTGACCCGCTCCCTTCTGTCACAGAGGCCGCGGGAAGCCCCCTTGCAGGGCAGGGCAGAGGAATTTGGGGAATATCTGCAGGATAAAATCGCTCAAATCCGGAGGGAATGGATCCCCCTCAGTGGGCTAGGGGGGACGTCCGAGGTGAGTCTTGAGAGACCATTCTGGGAGGAGTTTGACTCTGTTGCCACCGATGATTTGGACAGGCTGCGTGGGCGACTGCGAGCCACCACATGTTTATTGGACCCGTGTCCCTCCTGGCTTGTACTGGCATCCTGGGAGGTTACACGAGGCTGGCTCTTGGGACTAGTGAACGCTTCATTGAGTGAGGGGTCCTTACCGGCCGTCTTGAAAGAGGCGGTTGTGAGGCCCTTACTCAAGAAGCCTTCCCTGGACCCAATTGAGCTAGCTAATTATCGTCCCGTCTCCAACCTTCCCTTTTTAGCGAAAGTTGTAGAGAGTGTGGTGGCCCAACAGTTCCCACGTCACCTGGAGGAAACTGATTATCTAGACCCACGCCAGTCCGGCTTCCGACCCGGGCACAGCACAGAGACGGCCTTGGTCGCGTTGGTAGATGATCTCTGGAGGGCCAGGGATAGGGGCTGTTCCTCTATCCTGGTCCTATTAGACCTCTCAGCGGCTTTTGATACCATCGACCATGGTATCCTATTGCGCCGGCTGGAGGGGCTGGGGATAAGGGGCACCTTTTTGCAGTGGTTCTGCTCCTACCTCTCCGACTGGACGCAATGCATGTTGGCAGGGGAGCAGAGGTCGACCCTGAGGCCGCTCACTTGTGGGGTGCTGCAGGGGTCGGTCCTCTTGCCCCTCCTGTTCAACACATATATGAAGCCGCTGGGTGAGATCATCCGTGGTTTTGGGGTGGGATACCATCTGTACGCTGACGATACGCAGCTGTACATTTCCACCCCGAACCACCCCAACGAGGCCATCGAAATGATGTCCCGATGTTTGGAAGCCGTACGGGTCTGGATGGGAGACAACAGACTTAAGCTCAACCCCTCCAAGACGGAGTGGCTGTGGCTACCGGCCCCCCGGTTCAACCAGTGAATTCCATCGCTGGCCATTGGGGGCAAGCAACTGGCCCCCGTGGAGCGGGCGCACAATTTGGGCGTCCTCCTGGATGCCCGGCTGTCTATGGATGATCATGTGGCAGCCGTGGCAAGGGGGGCGTTCCACCAGGTTCGCCTGGTGCGTCAATTGCGCCCCCTATTGGACCGGGATGCCCTTCGCACAGTCACTCATGCGCTGGTGACGTCCCGTCTGGACTACTGCAATGCTCTCTACATGGGGCTCCCCTTGAGATGCACCCGGGGACTACAGCTGGTCCAGAATGCAGCCGCGCGGGCAATTAAGGGGAGTACGAGATACTCCCATGTAACACCTCTCCTGCGCGAGCTGCACTGGCTCCCTGTGGTCTACCGGGTGCGTTTCAAGGTGTTGATCACCATCTTTAAAGCGCTCCATGGCACAGGACCTAGTTACTTGCGGGATCGCTTCCTGCCCCATACATCGCTGCGACCAATTCGCTCTCACAGAGAGGGACTCCTCCAGGTGCCGGCCACCAAGCAGTGCCGGAGGGCGGCGCCCAGGAGCAGGGCCTTCTCTGTGATGGGCCCAGCCCTCTGGAATGACCCCCCCCCCGATATTAGGACTACTACTGATCTCCTCTCCTTCCGCATGAAACTCAAGACACACCTGTTCCAACTAGCCGGCCTGGCTTAACTAGAACTCCTCTAATCCCCCTGGCAATTTTAATTTTAAATTTAAATTTTAGGGTATTTTAATTTCTTTTAACTTTATTGTTATTGTCTTTTTAACTTTTGTTATTGTTATTTATCAACTGTAATAATTGTTTTTATTTATATACCTCCTCCGTGCAATATGTTGTGTATTTAATTGTACGCCGGCCCGAGTCCCTTCGAGGAGAGGGAGCGGCTTATAAGTTGAATAAATAAATAAATAAATAAAATGTATACAAATTGTTATAATTAATCCAACATCCATTAATTGCTATTATTACATCCTTTCAACATAAGGCATATAAAATTGAAGTAACTTTATATTATGACATTTTATTACATCATCCTAAAATCATCCGATGATATTACATCTTTATATGCTATTCTATATAGAATTGTTTATCTTTTATAAAAAGGCTGTTCAACATCATCTCCATGATCCTCTCTTACAATATTGTATAAAATTTCATATTATTAATCTAGTATATATGAATGCTTTGTTATCATTATTAATCATTTATTTGACTATAGCTATTTACGTCATACATAGCACTCAAAATTTAACTACATTTAACTAAAATTTATTGTGATATTTCATTTCATCATCCTGTATCCTTCCAGAAATAGTGTAGTCCAATATCTCTTGCCATTTGTGAAGTCTGTATTCTAAGTGTTTTCTTGATAAGTCTTATGTGGACTTCTCTTAAGAACTTGTTATTCATTGCATGACTTATAAGAATTCGAAACCCTCTATCTGCTCTCTTCATCAGCTTAACTTTTGTTATCATTGGTGCTTCTGCCGAGATTACTCTCATTATTTCTGCCAAATTTTCTCTCCTTTCTTCATCTGTATTCTGACATCTAAAATAAAGTTCCGGTTCATCAATTTATCCTTTCCGTATTTCACACTTGTCATTTCCCTCCATTCTCAGTTTACTGTCGGTGTTAACAATTTTCTTTTCTTTTTTTTTTTGTAATAATTTTTTATTGTTTTTGTCTTTTTATCACATATTACAATCTTTATATCAACAGTTTGTACAATGTTACATCATCATATCTATGTATGTTTTCCTCTCTTTACCATATATTACAATCATTATGTCATCTTATCTATACATTTTGGTGTTAACAATTTTCTTATCACTTTCATATGTCTCTGTTATGTTTTCAGCTCTGTCCTCAAACTTCATCACTGTCCCCGTGCTTTCTGTATTTTGATCTATAATTTCAAGTCACTTTTCAATTCTCTCTGTAATTATCAAAACTTTTTGAATTTCTAGGAAAATTCTTTGCAAAGTTAGTGCCTTTTCTTCTTCACGTTGTGCCATTTTCCAGGTTATAAACACTGCCAAAACATCCAAGACTTTTTAGGTTTCAAACAAATTCAGTGGAGTTTTTCAAATCAAAGCTTTCTCTTTCAAAGGAACTCCTGTATAAACAAAATGTTTTTCATTGAGCCTTTCAGTAAACAAAGCTTATAGCTTTATCAGATATTGCCAAGCCTCTAGCCACTAGATGGCAGTGTTGCCTCTTTTCCATCAGTTTTTGCCTCTCTTTGTAGACTCTGAGCTCCGGAAGAGGTAAAAAAAATATTTAAATGTTTTAAAATTACGCTCCATCCAAGCCTTATGAGAGAAGAAGCTTTTAATCCACGGATACAAAAGATAGAGAACATACAGAGGAAGAAGGAAAAAAGGAGACCAGTCCACTTCAAAAGTAAGAGGCATTTGTAAAAAGTCCATCCATAAAAAACAAACCAAGTTAAGGTAGAAAAGATAACACATTAGTTTTAGTTTTAAACAAGGGTTAATTCGCCACTTGTTTTCTTCTGTCTTCAATTTTATTTTAAATTCCAAGCCTTTTGGGTTCCCTTCTCTAATAATAGAAAATTTCCTCACTATTTCGACACACACACACTCCTGTATTGCTTCTGTTTCAGAGGCTTGTCCCAACCTTCTGCAGCCATCTTGGTTACTTCTCTTGTAGCTGGCAAAAAGAGCTTTCTCCTGGATCAATCAGGGGCTTTGCGATGCCCCTGAGATCAGCAGGACATGCTCTTCTCTATCACTGTTCCTTCAGAACAGTTTAGGTCCAAAAGAACCGTCCAGGAACAGAGATATCGACAGCAATCCTGGAGCACCAAGATTGCATAATAATAATAATAATAATAATAATAATAATAATAATAATAATAATAATAATAATAATAAAATTTTATTTGTTAGCCGCACCCTCTCCCGAAGGACTCGGGGCGGCGTACAATAAAAACACATAAAATACAAATATAGACAGTACATACACATAAATATAGACGTATACGTGGAGGAGGTAGACAGATAAATGGAAACAGAATTAAGATCGCAATTTAAAATCCCCTAAGTAAAATTACAAGATTAAAAACCCGTCAGGAGCGATATGATCAAACTATGGTTGAGCCAGGCCAGCTACTTGGAAAAGGTGGGTCTTGAGCTTTGCACGGAAGGAGCGGAGGTCAGAGGTAGTCCTAATATCCGGGGGGAGGTCATTCCACAGGGCTGGGCCCGCCACAGAGAAGGCTCTGCTCCTAGGCGCCGCCCCCCAACACTGTCTGGTGGACGGCACCTGGAGAAGTCCCTCTCTGTGCAAGCGAATTGGTCGCAGGGATGTATGGGGCAGGATACAATCCCGCAAGTAGCTAGGTCCTGTGCCATGGAGCGCTTTAAAGATAGTTATCAAAACCTTGAAATGCATGTTGTGTCGTTGCAACGTCAAGCCCCGCCTCTCAATATTCTGTCTTTTAAACAATGTCTAATTGTTTAAAAGGGGTGAGATACAGTAATATGATTTACATTGTTTATAGATTTTAAATTTATTTATTATATTCCACTTTTATAATATAATCTTGCTAATATTCTGTCTTTTAAACAATGTCTAATTAACCAATTATTCTAATGCCTTCATGAGAACAAGATTGGATTTATTAAAATATAGTATTGTGGACTTGATCTGACCCCAAATATGACACAGGATTCTTCATTATGCAAGGTTTTTGAATGCAGCTCAGAATCTGACTTGTCCAGTGAAACTCTGAAGACGAAGCTATGGATTATCAACTTATATTTTTGCAGAAAGCAAAAAAACTGGACGACATTTTTGTCTCCCACCTTAACAGAGCAGGCAGAGAGAGAAAAACAGGCATGTGCCAAAAACTTTTCCAAACATCTTACATCTCACACAGCTTGCACGGAACGTCATTGCTATAGAAACTTAAATTGAAACACGTGAATTTCATGATTTTTCTCAGCACTCTGAAAACAATAGATTTCAGAAGGGAAAAGAAATCCATTTTCTGTCATATAACTCAGAGCTTTGCTGGGGAATGCTGAACACACATTTAAGGTTACAAGCAAGGCTACTTGGCAGAATTCACATTTTACTTTTCACAAGAAGTTACTTTGCTAGGCTAAGCTTGGCAATTCCCCTAGAAGTTTTATCTATGTAGTTGGCACGTTAGGTTACAATGGAGCTTCTCTCAACAGCAATTTAACAAAAGCTGAATTAGGTTACACTCTGTGTATGCTCTAATCCAGTGATGGCAAACCTTTTAGAGACTGAATGCCCAAAGCACAAACCAAAACCCACTTATTTATCTCAGAGTGCCAACACAGCAATTTAACCTGAATAATGTGGTTTTAGTTTAGATAAATAACTCATATGTGATTAATCTATTTTCTCTGAAAAACCCCCCCACAATAACAGTGTTTTCAATGATACAAACACCTTTTTATTGAAAGGTAAACGTTTGCATTTGGCATGCTTTTGATTAATGTGACTTTTGCTGTTGAATGCATGCTGATAATTTTTCTAACCTTGACTCATACGTTGTAAGTTTGAGAGCAACACGTGCAGCACTCAGGTCATCTGTTAGTCCAGAGGGGTCAAACTCAATTTCAATGAGGGCCCCATTGTGGTTGACTTTGGAGGCCATGGTGGGCATGGCCAGCTCCTACTGCTGCTGTGCTCACTCTCCTTGATTGCCCATGGTGTGTGCAGGAGGGCAAAGCATGTGGGTGAGAGGGAGGCCCACTCCCTCTTCTTATAAGACCTACCATATTTTTTGGAGTATAACACGTAGCTTTTTCCCTCAAAAAAGAGGCTGAAAATCTGAGTGCGTCATACACTGAATACAGAATTTTTTCCTCCTGAAGACCCACCCCCTTCACCAAAATGGCTGTGCATACCCTTATGGAGACTTTTAGAGAGCTCCTGGGAGCTGGGGAGGGTAGAAAGGAACAAAAAACTTTTTTTTGCTCAATTTTGCCCCCACCCAGCCCCCAGGAGCACTCTATAAGCCTCGAAAGGCTATGCATGCAATTTTTTTGACAAAAAGCAGGCTTTTTGCTCGTTTTTGGCCCCCACCACTCCCCAGGATCACTCTACCCCCCCCGCCCCCCGAGTATTCATGCTTTTTTAAAAAAATGGGCCCGTTTTCGCAAAGTTTGCAGAGGAAAAATGTTTTTTTACCTTTTGGAAAGCTCTTTAACTGATTGATGAGAATTAGATTGATCAAGTTCTGTACCAGCAGAAACAAAGTCTTAGGTCCTACAGATTGTCAGCATTTTCATTCTCCAGCACATGGATAAATACACCTAGAAACATCTACCTACCTACCTACTCTTTCTCCCTCCCTCCCTACTGTATTTCTCTCTTCCTCTCTCCCTCTATCTACTTATGTACCTACCTACTCTCTCACTTTCGTGTCTTCGTCATCCGGCAGCGCCGACAACATTTCTGCCTCCACCCTCCGCAGCTCCCGGGCGCTGCCGGACGGATGTAGCCACAGCGACGTCGAGGCAGTCCGGGCGGACGAAAGCGCGAGTGAGGCAGCCTGATCCTCGGTCACTCGCCCGCCGGACTGCCTTGGCGCCATTCTGGCTACCTCCGTCCGGGCGCGCCCGGGAGCTGCGGAGGGCGGAAGCAGAAATGTCGACGTTCCCGGATGTCGAAGGCACGAAAGTGCCTCGGGAACGACGAGAACCTTCCTGCCTCTGCTGGATTTCGCGCGCTCCTCGAGGAGCGCGCAAAGGCCAGCAGAGGCAGGAAGGTTCTCATCGTTCCCCAGTCGCTTTCGAGGACTGTGGAGCGCGAGCCGGCGGAGCACGCTCAGGAAGGCGGGAAATGGGATCACGTGTGCTGGAGGCTGAAGCAGCCTGAGCCTCCAGCACACGTGGTCCCATTCCCCGCCTTCCTGATGACGTCACCAGCCTCACCAGCCATGAACCTCACCGCACGACACTGGATTACATGGAATATGATATTAACATATAAAGCATGTGATATGGTTCCAGGATCAGAGCTAGTCTATATTTGAATGGCCTGAAGGTGTATTAACATTCAAGGAAGCTAAAGCTGCAATCTAGGAAAGGCAGTTCTTGGCCCTCTAAGTACTTGGGAAATAGACCACCTGTGAACCATCTGTAAAACCACCCTGATTGCCATATAGAAGAAAGTATGAAATAGGCCTGTATAAATCATTTGGTGGGATTTCAAAGCATTGGAAAGTTGTGGGAGTACTTTGGAACATCTGCTTCATTGACCAGATCTGGAGGAGAGCTCAGAGCCCTGTAAAATAACTTGCCTACCTTTAGTACAAATGCTAGGACTGCATGGTACTTTGGATTCTGTTCCAAACAAAGTACTGGAGAGAATACAAGACTGTAAATATAGTAATCACACACAACTCTTTAAAGTAGATATTTCATGAATCCAGGAAAAAGGTGCCGATGCTTTAAAAAGTACCAAGTAGATGCTGTGGGCTTTACATTCCTATATATTCAAAAACAGTGCATAGCCCTAACAAACATTATTATTTAATGAATTTAAGTTGTTGCCACTGCTTTGAAGTTAAATCCAGATGTATGGAAGCCTCTTTCTTTTCGGTGTAATTTATACCTCTATCTTGACTGGGAATGCTGGCATCGTCTTGGCCACTCCCACCCGGTCACATGAACTGCCAAGCCACTTCCACCCAGTCACATGGCTGGCAAGCCACTCCCACAAAGCAGGCCGCACCTACAGAAGAGGTTCTAAATATTTTTGAAACCCACCACTGTTAGCAACCCACAAGGAGGGGATACTTTCCTAAGAGCTCACAATTCGGGAATAACGGGGGGGGGGGGAAACCCTGCGATTTCCATGCCCCATTTTGGCCCTGGAAAGCCTCCTGCACCAACCTGGAAGCAAAACACCCCCCAAAAAACCTGCAACTGTGTGAAGGCTGAAGGAAGCCTCCAACTGAGCCAGTAAGCACTGGGGGGTGGGGGTGGGGCAGGCCATCCACACTCACTTCCAGCCCACCAGAGTTTCCTGCGCAATGTGAGCCCCCCCCCATTGCATACTCATGCGTCCCCCGCCCTGGCCCTCCACAAAGGCCCGAAAACCAGCTGGCCGACAGGAAGTGTGCCTGCATGTGGATTCTAGTGGAGCTGGGCTAGGGTGGCTGGCGTGCCGGGAGAGGACGCTTTGCATGCCATAGGTTCCCCATCACGGCTCTAATCCTTTCAATTGCTTTTCCAGATCAATCATGCAACAGCTTCAGCGGTTCTGAGTGATAAAAGTCGATTCCCCTTTTTCCACCACATTCTACCCAAAGAAGGATTCCAGTATCCAGCAATTGTCCAGCTGCTCCTCCACTTCAGATGGACCCTGATTGGCCTCTTTGCTTCAGACACAGAAAAGGGAGAGAATTTCATGAGGATTTTCCCTCCTGTGCTTGTTAGGAATGGAATTTGTGTGGTTATATCACAACTATTCTCACCAACTGGATATACTGCATACCTCAGGGATTCCCTCTCTAAGTGGAGACAAGTCAACGTCTTTGTTCACTTCATGGAATATGATTCCATTTGGGAGAGAATTCTTCCTTTCCATTTAACACTTATGCGTCTCCCAGGACCCATTGAGGGGAAAGTCTGGATCCTCACAAATTTTGAAGTGTACACAATAAACAAGCACAGACTTCTCAAATACATCCATAGTATTTGGAACTTTGGTTATCTGGCAAAGAAAAGGCCAAAAGATTCTGCCTTTGAACCCTATTTCTTTGTGGAAGTAAAGTTTCAAGATCATTATTTTCATTGTTCTCTTTCAAAGAATGTCTTTTCTGTCAAAGGCCGCAGAAGATGCACCCAAAAAGCCCCACTGGAGACCCAGTGGAAAATGGACAGAGCAAGGGCCCAAAATCACTACTACTATTACAGTATCATGAAGACTCTGGCCCAGGCCCTGAATGCTGCATATTCCTCCAGATCAAAGAGGGGAAGGAAGGAGGATGAAAAGATGTTGGGGTCTCCAAGGCTGCAGCCATGGCAGGTATGGGGGTCCCGATATGGATCCAATAATCTTAAATCCTTTGGAGGAGGAATCCAGAGGAGAAGGAGGGGAACCATCTTAACAGATTTGGCCAATTTAATTATTCAGGGAATTAATGGTTCCAAAGAGTAGATACCATGGCATTTTGATATTTAGCACTGCTAATTGGAAAATGCTGTATTCTTTTTAAAATAAATTCCTGTATTTGTGGGTTTGTGATGAGCCTGGTGGAATTCCACCTTTCTTCCGTCCCCATTGCAGGTGGGTCTGTGTGCAGCTGGACAGGCAGCTAACCCCCCCCCCTATTCTCCTCCAATGAAAAGGAGCCTGGCGTGGATCTGGATGCTTTATTGGGAGAAGAGGGCAGGTGAAACTGAGGAGATGCAAATGGTGGAAATCAAATAGAAAGATGAGATAGGCAGTATTAACTAACAGCCAACAAAGAAGCAGCTGGAACCTCTCCAGCGATGCTCTGTGTGAGGGAGGGAGGCCGTCTCCGGAAGACCAGGGGTCTCGGTCACAACGGCTGCTTCCGTCTTCTCCAAAGGCCGACAGAAAATGGAGTCTGGCTTCAGACCTTAGTTAGGCTTATCTGCCCCCGGCCACTAGGTGGGGATAGAGCAACAACAGCACAAGAGTTACCGTATATTTCAGAATATAAGATGCACCTTTTTCCCTCAAAAAAGAGGCTGAAAATCTGGGTGCGTCTTATACATCGAATACAGCATTTTTTGAATCCCAAAGCCCCACCCCCTTCACCAAAATGGCCATGCATATCCTTATGGAGGCTTTCAGAGAGCTCCTGGGGGCTGGGGAGGGCAGTAATGAGCAAAAAATGGACCATTTTTGCCCTCCCCAAACCCCCAGCAGCACTCTATAAGCCTCCATAAGGCTATGCATGCAATTCTTTTGACAAACAACTGGCTTCTTTTTGCGAAAAACAGGCCATTTTTTGCTCATTTTTGCCCCCTCCCCCCACCTGGAGCACTCTGCAAGCTCCCCCAAGGCTATTCGTGACTTTTTAAAGGGAGGGGGGTGTTTTCACAAACACAGGCTGTTTTGGGGAGGTTTGCAGAGTGTAAAAACTTTTTTCCCCCTCTTGGAAAGCTCTTTCACTGGTTGATGAGAATTACATTGATCAAGTGCTTTGCCAGCAGAAACAAAGTCTTAGGTGCTGCAGATTGTCAGCAGTTTCCTTCTCCAGCACATGGATAAATACACCTGGAAACATCTACCTACCTACCTACCTACTCTCTCTTTCTCCCTCCCTCCCTACTTCATTTTTCTCTCTATCTCTTTTTATTTCTCTCTATCACTACCTACCTACTGTATTTCTCTATCTCTTTTTATTTCTCCCTCTTTCTCTCCCTCTACCTACCTACCTACTTTTTTCTAAAACAGCTCATCATTTTATCATATTTTTTTCTCTCATTCAACTAAAATCGCCTCTCTTGTAACTGAATTCACTTTTTCCATGTCTGACACTCTGGAATAAGAGTGAGCGGATCTTACACTCGTGTGTAACAGGAGTCAGTTATTGGAAGAGGGTTGTATCCGGTGGTGGGATTCAAATCTTTTTACTATTGGTTCTGTGGGCATGGCTTGGTGGTCTTGTGACTGGGTGGGTGTGGCTTCGTAGTCATGTGACTGGGTGGGTGTGGCTTGGTGGTCATGTAACGGTGGGCATGGCTTGGTAGTCATGTGATTGGGTGGGTGTAGCCAACTTGACATCACTCACGTCAAGGGGTACCTTGCATGGCCTCTCCTTGTGTCAACAAGATACAATTTCCCTGTCTATTTATTTACTACTAATGAACATCCAAAATACAGAATTTAATCCTATGTATATATGCCATATGTGTACATACATATTACAAGGTATAATGTGTATAGGCACACAAAAAGATACATTATCTACTTTATACAGTGTATGTGTATGTACACACACACACACACACACACACACACACAGCTCTTCTAAAACTATACACATTCAACCTCACTTATTGCGTTTGGAAAAACACACCCAGAGTCCACTTTCTGTCACACATTTAACTATCACTCTGCACATTAGAACATTACACAGGCCTTCAAATGTTCTTCCCTAGCCTGCACATGACTGTTAGAGCCAGGAGATGTCATGGATTGAGTAAAATGTGGCAAAGCTCACTTAACAATGCTCTTGCTTAGCAACAAAAATGTTGGGCTCAATTGTCATAAGTCAAGGACTGTCTCTGCCTTCCTCTGCATGGCAGCCTTGTCCTAGTAAACTCCTTCCCTTTTCTAGCAATTTTCCTCTCTGTTATAGGCATCAAAATAATCCAGAGGATATAAGGTCTCCAGCTGGATCAGGGGGTTGGACTAGATGGCTTCCAAGGTCCCTTCTGATCATACTAGAGCAGGAGTTGGATTAGAAAATGACCTCCAAGATCCCTTCCAGCCCTTTCAAACATTGTTGTGCTGTTTGAAAGAGTCTTCTGAAGCCATGGTTTGTGTCCTTCCTTCCTCTCATTTTCTCTCTTTCCCTCCCTCCCTCCCTCCCTCCCTCCCTCCCTCCCTCCCTGTATCTATTGACCCATCCATCCAACTATATCTCATTCACTTCCTTCTCCCTCCCTCCCTCTTTCTTTCTTTCCCTTCCTTCCATAACTCCCTCTTTCTTTATTTCTGTCTCTCTCTCCTTTCCTTTCCTTTCCTTTCCTTTCTTTTCCTTTTCTTTCTTTTTCCTTTTTTTTTGTCTCTCTCTTTCTCTCTCTTTCTACCCCTTCCTTTCCTCCTTCCAAAGGTAGGAGATACACCTGAAATAAAAACTCCTTTGGATGAAACCACCCATTTTACACACACACACAAACACATATGCATAAACTCTTCCAACCAGTTCTGCGCCTCGCCTCATTGTTTGATTTTAGTAGTGGGCTGGTGGCCGAAGTCCTTTCCAAGTGCCCGGCAGTATTGCTCGCATCCCAGGAAAGCCCGGCTGATTAAATTACTGGGACGCACTTCGATCGGTGCCTCTTCTGCGCAGGCAAACTTCTCTCTCTGGAGCAGGCAGAGAAGGGGGACTTGCACGGATAAGAGTGTGAGTGTGTGTGTGTGTGTGTGTGTGTGAGAGAGAGAGAGAGAGAGAGAGAGAGAGACAGAGACAGAGACAGAGACAGAGACAGAGAGGGGGGGGGAAGAAAAAAGAAAAAGAGAAGGAGAGTGAGGAATCAGAAGCTTTTCAACCTTGTGGGCCGCCTGGGAGGAGGCGGAAACGGGGCAAGGGCCTCTCCCCATTTCCTCTGGATCTCCCTCCCTCTTCCCCAAGATTTTCTTTGCTTCCATCCATTCTCTCCCCCACTCCTGAGAGCGAGGCGGCGCTGCTTTGCCTGGGAGTTTTCTGGGCTCTGGAAGGGGCAGCGGCGGTGGGGGGTTGGGGTTTCCCCAGAACTTCTTTCGGAGAAGCGTCATTCTGAACTCCGCATTGGGGGGCGTGTGCATGAGGTGTCCACTGAGGGGCTTTTAGCCGGAGGCACCGCTGGCCAGGGGAGAAATTGGAGTGGCTCGGGTGAGCCAGGAGGGATGATTGAAATCTGTTGGCTAAGCTGGTCAATCCTCCCCCGGTTGGACCTGGCCGAACTTTCTGCCCTCCCTCCGGTCACCGCGGAGCTGCTGCAGCCTCTCTCCCAACACGCTGCCCAGTTATGAGCCCAGTCTAATCTTCCCTGCAGTATTCGGGTGGGGGGGTCCTCTGTTTGGGGGTAGAATTTGGCTGCAAAAACGCAAAGGAGTGGGCAGCCTTGGAGGGCCTGTTCACCCTTCCCCTTTTCCTCTCAGCCCTGCAAAACCAGAAATCTCCCCCCCTCCAAGCAGCAACTGAGACTGTGCAGGGGGGAGGAGGGAGGGCAGGAGAAGAAGATCTGAAAGATGCCAATTCTGCAGCAAGAGGAGTTTCTGCAATGGGGAGGGGGAGCGGGTTGCCCCAGCTTCCAAAGGCCTTTTAGCCATAATTGCCATCATAGCAGATGTTGGGGAGGGGGTCAAGGTGGAAAGGGGTCCCCCTGACTCTCCCTCAGACCCCAAGGAAGGAAGGAAGGAAGGGAGGGAGGGAGGGAGGGGGAGGGAGGGAAAGGAAATGGGAAAGAAGGAAAGGATGAAAAATGGAGGGAATGGGAAGGGAAGGAAAAAGGAAAAGAGAAAGGAAAGGAAAGATGGAAAAGGTGAAGAATGGCTGCTGCTGGAGTGGTCAGGAGCACCCTGAGGAGGGCATTCAGGAGCAGACCAAGACGAGCAGGAGGTGACGGCAAAGACAGGAAAACAGGCTGGGCTGCATGGACACATGGTTGAGGCAAGGGAGCCAAAGAGCAGCTGCAGCAATGACTCTAAGGCCCCAGCCAAGGCCTGTGAAGCAAGTAGTGGTGGAGAGAGATGTGGCCAGGCAGAATTTTTACTATCAGTTCACTCGAACCGGGCCAGACCGTCTGAATCCCACCACTGGCTGTATCCTCCCTTCCCCAACCGAGAGATTGTTTCAATTGGAAAATGGGGCTCAAAGTCTCCTCTTGATCTTCAGCTTTTCTCCTTGTTGTCTTTCCTCAAGGCTAAGAGCAGGGCCTTTGAGCTCTTCCTTGGCTTCATTGTCCTTCCCTGAAGTTCACGTAGATTTTGTGCAAATTCTCCTCCACGTGTGATGCCTGCAAAGGGACCTGGTCCTTGAGTTGGGGTCTCCCCAAACCAGAACGTTCACTTCCTGAGATTCTTATGGCTGCATTTGCCTTCTTTCCATGGACATCTCTCGGCTGACTCAGATTCTGTTTCCAGTTAACTACAATTTTGAGATCATTTTCACAAACATACATATCAAATTTGGTATCCTTCGTGTTTCTTCCAGTACATCATTCATGTTCTTATATGAGACTCTATTGTTAGTCAAGTCCTAGTAGATAAAAATCAGATACTTTTCTACTGCTTTTTACTTATGAACCCTTCTCTGTGTGCTAATCATAAATATTGTTTCTGGAAACTTGATATCCCTCTTATAAAATTTTATTTTATTCAAAAAGGTAAAATACAAGTTTTGGAAAATAAAACTATTACTAAGACAAAACAAAGCTAGATAAAACATTAAAAACAGACAAAGACATGCATATTGTCTCCCCAATTGAATACAATACAGTAATAATAGTTTCTCCCACTTGCAAAATAGGCCCACAATTATAAACTATATATCTACTGGACTTGTCATCTATCTGCTGTATATAAAAAACATAGTTAACAGGCAATCCAACAATAAAGTTAAATTTCAAAACTTCAAAATTGTCTGTTATCTGCTATTGTATTTAACTCACGGAAAATTTCTACCACAGACCAACACAATCATTACCTCTGATCCATCCATAATCTGTCCAGGGTTAAACATCTCCCTCTATCTTCTTGAAAGAATCCATTTCATCAGTCATCCGTTCTGTTCACTTTGAGTCTTCAGGGTCCATGGCCTCTCCAGCCATCTCCAAGCAGCCTCCCTTCAAACCAGACTCCTTCCTCAGGGATGCCAGCAGCAAATTAAGCTCCAGTCCATCCATCCAATCCAACCAATTCAACAATTGTTGCTTGCTTCTAATTATCGCCTTTAAGTTGATTTGAAACCATTGTTATTTGATCAAACTTTTAAAATGAAGTTTCAAATAAGGTTTGTAAGTTGAAAGACTTTATATTCTTTAAATCACATCAAATTAGCTTACTCTAAGATCATATTAATGACCATATTTATGACAACATAGAATAATTGATGATCAAAGGCAAATTTGTATCCATCACTTTTAGGTTTCATAAGAAAGATTTAAAAGGGTTAAAAATTATTTGAGTATCATTTTGAAGACAGTTTTTATCCACTTAGTTATCATACCATCCACCCCTCAGGTTTCTAATCCTATCGCAAAATTCTTTGTGAGTCCTTTACTGAAATCCAGTTCTATCACCAGAGTTCGCATAATCTATTTAGGAAGTGTAATGATGTGTGAGAATGATTTTTGGGATGAGAGGAAGAGAGGCTGCCTAGGGAAGGATCAGATAAGAGGGGAGAATCCTGCACCTGCATAATGGGAGAGAAAGAAACTCAGGATCCTCACTAACTTTTCAGACTGAGAAAAGAGCTGGTGGGAAATTTGTTCTTTCAGATGTGCAAAAAAAATTTAATGTCATATTACAATCAAGTAGAATTAGCACATTTAGAGATGTTTTCCATCAGGAAGATTAGCCTGACAACTTTCTTCTTGATCAACCCATGCTTTCTGGGAAACCTGTTGTTCTCAAAGAGTTAATGGATCATCTTTTTTTTCTCTGTTCATTTTATTTGCCATTTGCTCTAGAATGTTCTCTAAAATTGACCAATTGTGTCAATTATATTTTCTTTATATTTTGTCACTAAATGATTGACAATTTTTTCTCAAACTTTTTCATTCACTTATGAAGATAATGGCAGTATTTGTATCCTATTTAACCATATTTGGAGATGAGACAATTGTAGAAGAAAGATTCAATGTGGGATAAGAAACAGAGTTTTCTGCTTTTCAAATTTCTGGATGTTCCCATTCTAGTTTCATCCCTTTCTGGAGAAGAATGAATTTTGGAATATTTCTAACATTAAACTGTACTTGGACCAAAATGGAGAGATAAAAGTAGATCTGAGCATTCACTGCTTCTTGGTTCTCCCCAAGGAGGATGGCAGGAGAGAGGTACTGGCGTTTTTTGAAAGACAGAAACTTTCTATCGACCAGAATGCTCTTTCACAACTGAAGTTGCTCAATAAGGTAGGATAACTTTTGGTGTCTTTTCTCTGTTTTCCAAAGCCTGAGGTCCCATTTCAAGTGGGCAAAGTCTAGAGTCTCCAGGGTGGTTGGCCTTCCATGCCAGTTGGTGTCATGCAATTTGTCAGAGTTTGAGGCAGAAATCAAATCCAGAAAGCACACATAGGTAACTAATTCAGCCAGATTCATTAACTTCTCTTTATATATAATCGAACACATGAAAATAAATATACAATACCAATGGCTGATTGTTCCAACATGGTAGAGAGTACAAGTAAAGAGAGGCAGAGGAAAGAACAGTTTCAGTTTCAATTCAGCAGACAGACTGGACTAGTTTGCAGCTTTTGCACAGACTGAGAGCTGAACCATGCCTAGCCTACAAACTGTTTCAGCTTCCAAACAGTCCCCATTGGCTGACCCAGTTGCTATGCTTATTCATTGGCTGACCTTGTTACCATGTTTCTGCCAGTCATGAATTCTCTGACACTCCCCCCTTCATGATTGGGATAGACATAAATCCAATTAACTTAATATTTTTCCCATGCTGCACTCCACCCAATGGCTTGGTCATTTTGTCTGCCAAATTGTCCTCTGAAGAACAGTGAAGCAAGCTAATCAATTTACGGTTTTTCGAATACAGCTTTTATTGTTTTTTAGTACAAATAACATATTTATGAACAAAGCATTGTACAGGTTTTCCCCTTTTACTTCCTCTTTTATATATAATCCCTTCCCTCCAGACTTTATTGAGTACAAAAGTTTTTTTTTTTTTGCAACATGATATGCTAGAAACAAAAGAGAGGAACTAAATGAAGAATCTGCCAGGGTCACATCCCCTACACCTGTTTGGAAGGAGTCAGAGATTTCATATTCACCTCAATGAAGCCTAGAATCTACTTATCTAATGTCCATTTCTCACACACACACACCTGCAATTTTACATGGATGAAGAGTCCTAACACATTTTCTTTGCCATTCCATGTTTCTCTGCTCAGTCCCTGCCTCAGTCCAAATGTGCGGAAAATTGTCATCCTGGATTTGTCAAGAGGGCTCGAGAAGGAGAGCCAGTTTGCTGCTATGACTGCGTTCCTTGTCCGGAGGGGACCTTCTCCACTCAGGAAGGTGGGTCACACTGAGGAAAATGGGAGGCTTTGTGGAACTGGAACCATCCAGAACATTTTCATGAAAGTTCAAGTTAAAGGACAGATTGAAGCTCACCTATTTTTTTTTTAACCTGCACAATTTCTTATCTAAAAGGAAGTAAATCAAAAAGACTTTGAAGGAGGGGCTGGGAGGAGATGGGAGGAGGGGGTGGCAGACTGAGCAAGCTTTACTAATAGCAGAGGAAATATTTCTCCTGCTATCTAGTCTGGATATGTGCTGCTAAGTTCACCTTTCTAGGAAATCTGAGTTCTTTGAAACTTGATGAATTGTTTTAGGTCCACCTTCTGAAAGGCCTTGCAATTCACTGTATATTAAATCCTCCCCTTGAGGATCACTGAGGTGTCACTGGTCCATAATGTGTTACTGTGGATAGTTATGGGGGGAACTCATTACACAGATATTCTGCCAGTCATGTAGATCAATCAATCAATCCATCAGAATAGAGCTGGAAAGGACCTTGGAGGTCTTCTACTCCTACCCCCTGCTCAATCAGGAAACCCTATACAATTTGAGACAAGTGACTGTCCAGACTCTTCTTAAAAACCTCCAAAGTTGAAGACCAAAAACCCATGGAGGCCAGTTATTCCACTGATTAATTGTTCTCACTCATAGGAAGTTTCTCCTTAGTTCCAGGTTGCTTCCAGATGTTACAAGATACTGTAGGTATCCTCCAAGTCCAGTATATTAACTGCCATGTGGCAGGACTCAGGATGTTTGCCTTAAAAGATTATATGATTCATTATTAACCTCTAATAATGTAGCTTTCTGTGAACTACATTACACATTACATTTGAAGAAATTAACATCCTAGGACTTCCCTCAACTTCATATGCCTAGCTACACTTTTAAAATATATATATCCTTCTTATGCTCTTTTTAATGAAATCATTAAGAAATACTTCTTGGAAAATGCCCTTGGTATCAGTTGTTACCCAAAGAAGGTATTTCTTGTAAGATGAAAGGACAGAATGTTAAAGAAATATTGTTTTGGGGTTTTTCAGATACAGAAAAATGCACCAAATGTCCAGATGAAAAATATCCAAATGAAAACAGAATCCACTGTATCCCAAAAATTATAACCTACCTGTCTTATGAAGAACTTCTGGGCATCATCCTGGTCTCTTTTACTCTATTCTTCTTCCTAATCACAGGGCTTGTTTTAATCATCTTCATTAAATACAGAGAAACTCCCATTGTCAAAGCCAACAATCGGGACCTCTCCTACATCCTCCTGGTCTCCCTCCTGTTTTGCTTCTTGTCTCCTCTTCTCTTCATTGGTCAACCAAGGAAAGCCACCTGCCTTCTACGACAAACGGTTTTCAGCTTCGTCTTCTCAGTTGCCATTTCTTCTATCTTGGCCAAAACCATCACGGTGGTGCTGGCTTTCCTGGCCACAAAACCAGGAAATCGAGTGAAGAGATGGTTGGGGAAGAGCTTGGCCAACTCCATCATCCTGTCTTCTTCTGCTCTCCAAATTATCATCTGCTCCATCTGGCTGGGAGTTTCTCCCCCATTCCCTGACTCTGACCTCCACTCCCAGCCTGGAGAGATCATCCTGCAATGCAATGAAGGGGCTGTTGTCATGTTCTACGTCACCCTCAGCTACATGGGCTTCCTGGCTGCCATCTGCTTCACGGTGGCTTTCCTGGCCAGGAATCTGCCTGGGGCCTTCAACGAAGCCAAGCTGATCACCTTCAGCATGCTGGTCTTCTGCAGTGTCTGGGTGACTTTTGTGCCCACCTACCTGAGCACCAAAGGGAAATACATGGTGGCTGTTCAGGTCTTCTCCATCCTGGCCTCCAGCGCTGGTCTGCTGGTCTGCATCTTCATCCCCAAGTGCCACATTATCATTCTGAGGCCAAGCCTAAATACAAAGGAGCAGCTAACAGCCAGAAGAAACATAAAAATGTGAGACAGATAAATTTCAACTCTTAACATGTTCCAACAGAACAAAACTATAAAATGGTTTAAGCTGTTTTCCACATGAGTGATCAATTATTTTTTTGTTGAAATAAATAAAAGGTGTCTGGAAGATTTCTTGGAGGAATGGGAGCATGTTAGCAAGATATAAGGGATGCATGGGACAACTTTAATGTCCTCATTTCTAAATTCATTTTATCCAAGCTGCTATGGGAATACAAGTGATATGTTTCTCGTATTTACATAATAACTCTATCTTAAGGGTAGCGACAGTACATGGGTGGGGAGGTAGCTTGAGTCTTGCTGGTTATTAATATTCATGCTTTCCTCATCTATTAAATATGCATATATATGATGTTTGTCCTCTTTTCCTGAAATTTAGAAATATAAGTGCATTCTTCTATCTTTAGGGGTTCCTCCCATTATTTTTAGGAGGAAAATTCCTCCAATGGACACAGAATAAATAAGAACTGCAGTGAGCCTTTAATTATTGGCTTTTGGGGGTTCTGCATTTGATTCCACAGAAACCGGTGTCAACAGGGATTCACAATCTTTGATCTGCAACAGGGACCATAGGATGAGCAGCGACTTGGACTAGAAGATCTCCAAGGTCCTTCCAGCTCTGTTATTCTGCATTCTACATGAGTGTTGTGAGATTGATCCCAACTCCCTTCCTGCTGCCACATAGAGACACTGTTTAGGAGTCTGTGTGAGGCAACAGTCTGTTGTTGAGTCTATTGTGGCTAGGAAGAGAGGCTGAGCGTATGTGGTCCATATTGTCCATCCCAATTCTCAGCCACTCTGGCCCTGCTATGAGGTCAGTTGAGTGATGGCGGGAGGTGTCCAGGAAGCAAGAGGGAATTTGGCTATGGAGGGGGGAGGGTGACCTTTCTGTGTTGAAGAACGGAGACTGATCTAGAGGCTCGGCACAAACTCTCTTTTCCTATTGTCTAAACAGAGGGAGAAAAAGCCATGAAAAAAATGTATTCATAGAGCACATTCTACGCAAGCAAAATATTGTATAGCTGAATGAAGCTGGGGCCCAAATCAATGGCCCTCTTTTAGACAAGTCCCAATGTTGAGAGATCCGGCTGTTAAGGAAGGCAAAAGATCAGCCTTTCCCTTTTTATACAAGAGGCCTAGCACTTCCAGGGGCAGACTGCCCCCTGGTAAGGAAGCTCTGTTAAGCCAGCCATTTGAAGGAGACTCCTCATGATGACTCTCTTCCAGTTGCTTTCCTGGGAGGATCCCTATGATCCCCACCATGCATTGGATGAAGACACCTCCTTTTTCTTCTGCACCCCAAAGTCAATGAGAGAGGGGGGAGGATATTTCTCCCCAACTGTGTCTCCCCCCCCCAAAAAAAAGTCATGGAGTCACATCATAAGATCAGCGATCCTCTCCAGGCCAGACTATAGACTGCCCCCTACAGGCAGTGAGAGGGACAGCTAAAGCTGGCACAGGCCCTGCAAAGTCCTCCATTTTGTGGCCGGAATCTCTAGAGCTGGCAAAGGAGAAAAGTGGATATAGCTGGAATTGTGGAGTTTTTTCCCTCCTTTTTTAAACCGTGTTGTGTGTGTGGAACCTTCTCTCTTCTTTTAGCACCTTGAATAAAGTCGATATTGGTTTAAACCCTGGAGTTTCCTCATGGCCTTCTTGCTCTCTCCTCAGGCCGGCTGAGCTCCTGACTGCCAAAGCTGGAGCTAGGTGGGGGAGGGTCTCCCTTCTGATCCTGGTTGGGGGAGGGGGAAACTGGGGGGGGTGTCAGGAAGGGAGGGGCGGCAGAGGGAGACCCAATGGGCCAGTGGCTCTTCCCCCACAGACGGGGATCTCAGTACTGAAGGGCCTCCAAAGAGGGGGAGGTTCAAACCTGAAGTCATTTTTTCCCTAATTGCATGGTGTGGGAGTGGGATAGTGAACACTGGAGGGTCGTGGTACCTACACTCTGTGCGCAATTATTAGGCAAGCTGTATTTTGGAGGGTTAATTTTGTTCTTGAAGAACTCCAGTGCTCTTGGTCAAACCAAAATGTTAATAAACCTCAAACCTGAACATTTAAGAAAATAAAAGTGAGGTTTTGGCTTTCTTAGGAAATATCTGTGTGTGTCCAATTATTGGGCAACTATTAATGTGCAGAATTATTACACAACAAAATGAAAATTTGCCCATATACTCATTTATTTACAGAATAATAAACAAACAACTCAAAATGTACAAATAAACGTTTCTGAAAGTTCACAAAGAAGAAATAGGTGACCAATATAGCCACCATTCTAACCAACCCTAACCCTAACCCTTCCATTCATGGAGTCTGTCCGTTTCTTGATCTGTTGAGGATCCAGTTTGTGCAGCTGCCACCACAGCCTCCCAGACACTGTTCAGAGAGGTGAACTGTTTCCCTTCACCATAAATCTCCCCTTTAAGGAGGACCCACAAGATCTCAATGGGGTTTAGGCCAGGTGAGGAGGTCACCTCTGAGTCGAAGTGGAGCTCTGTGCTTGTTACTCATCCAGCCACAGGTCCATCCATCAGGTCCATCTGTCAGAACTGGTGCGGCCATCCAGTGAGAGCCCTCAGAACTTCCTTGGAGACTCTGGAAAATGACTTTTGTCATCCTTGGGGTCCATGTATGATTTGGCCTCTGCATTGAAGGTGCTGCAAGTGTCACCAGAACCACCAGCTGAAGATGAGGAGGAGGCCTCAATCACTGTGGAACCTCCATACCGGAATCCATCGATCCCAACATCACCATCATTGATGGAAGACGATGTCAGACGTTCAGCCCTGGTCAACAATGTGATGGTTGCCACAATTTGTCCTGGGGCAAAAGAAACACAGATTGAATGTTTTAATAATAATGAAATAGTAAGCAAGAAACAAAACAATAAAAAAACAGAGCAACCAAATTTAAGACTCCTAGTTTTCCTTCCTGTTGGCTTCCATAGTTCAACCATCCCCACCCAAAATATGAGTCAAATGTTCAAAAGAAATAAAAAAAACAATGTTTCCAAGCCTCCAGCCTCTAGATGGCAGTGTTGCTTCTTTTTTCTCTGCCTCTACCCCTCTCTTTAAATTCCGAACTTAAGGGGGAAAAAGTGCTTAAAAGCAAACAATCCAGCCGAGCATTGTAAAAAGAGAAGAAAGAAAATCATAATCCACAAATATGAAAAAAGGAAAAATAGAAGAAGAGGGAAAAAAGAAACCAGTCCAATTTAAAAAGTAAAAGGCATTTGTAAAAGTTCCATCCATAAAAAAGCAGAATTTAAAAAAGATAACAAAAAAATAAGTTTAATACAGGCTTGCTTAGCCGCTTGCTCTCTTCTGTCTTCAATTTTAATTTTACTTTAAGTCTTTTGGGGTGATCTCTAATAGTAAAATTTATCTCACCATTTCAACACACTCTCTCTCCTGCTTTTCTTCCATTCAGGGGCTGTCCCAACTTTCTGCAGCTTCAACGGCTGCTTCTCTTTTGCCAGAAAAAAGAGCTTCTCCTGGATCAATCAGGGACTTTGCGATGTCCCTGAGATCAGCAGGACGTTCTCTTCTCTATCACCGTCTCTATGGGACGGTTTAGGTCCTAAAGGATCATCCAGCAGCAGAAATATTGATAACAATCCTGGAGCTCCAAGATTGCATGTTGTGTCATAGCAACGTCAGCCCCGCCCTTCCAATAATAAAGATAATTCTTAAGGGGGGCCTCCAGATTTTCAAGAAAATATTGGGGGTTTATTATGGCGCCCTCCACATCTTCATTTCATTGTTCTGGCGACATTTGCAGACACCTTTTTCTGGGGATTGAAGAAGAAGAAAAGAATCAAATATAACTGCCTGGTACATTGTTTTCTTAACAATGATAATAAAGATAATTCTTAATGGGGACTCCAGATTTTCAAGAAAAGATTGGGGGTTGGACTAGAAGACCTCCAATCTCCTGAGGGATTCTATACTTTATCCTGTTAGTTCCATCAACATTTGGGGGGGGGGGCTTTAAGTGCCCCAGGGCTCCCCAGGTTGTGATGACACAATTTCCCTGATCAGGAGCAACTTACTTGCACAGGTGACAAAATATGCAGAGGCCAATGAAGACATAGACCCCCAAGGACAAACAAAGTCACCTTCCAGGGGTCCCAAAGGATGTTCTGGGGTCTGTCGCTGGATGGCCGCAGAAGCTCATTGGGATCCATTTCTGAAAGAGAAAAGGGATGGAGGAAGAAGAGTCAATCTCTGGATTCAATGGTTGGTGCTTCCCCTCCAAGACTCTCCATCCAAGGTCAAACTCCCAAGCAAGAAAAAAAATACCTGAGACCAGAAACCAAGTCCTACTCACCTCTCAGTCTCTGACCCTATCTTTGTCTTTTCTCTTCGTCTTTCTCTCTCTCTCTATCTGTGTGTGTGTTTGTGTGTGTTTCCGTCTCATCCAGTCAAGCTTTTATAGCCTGCATGGCCCCACCCATCAACGGAAAAGAGTTCCAACAGAATCCAGGTATCCAGGTAACCTAGAGGTCAAACAACACTTCTCCCTCTACTCAACCCTTGACCCCTCCCTCCCTTGGAATCCCCCCCCCCTTTCATCTCAGAAGAGAAAGTTGATAGTTGAGCGGCACTCAGCAGAGGGGAATCCATGGGGTTCTGCCTAAGCAAGGGGTTGGACTAGAAGACCTCCAAGGTCTCTTCCAATTCTGTTATTCTGTTAAATTCTGTCTGCCTGAAACCACCAGCAACCAGCCATGGAACGCAAAGCAGAGAGGACACCCCTGCTCAGGGATGGGAGGCTAAGAATAAGCCCCCTTTGGTGTCCTTGTCAGGGTCACGAAGCAGAGCCCTGAATGTGGACTGTAGGATGGCCAGGTTCTGTGGGGCTTTCCGAGAAGTGACTGTCCAAACCTTGGTTCAATCCCACCTGTGCCCATGGACTCAGACATCCAATAACACCCTTCACCCAGGGCAGAAAAATTCCTCCCAAGCAGGCCTGACAGGCTCACCTGCTCTTTGCAAAGGGCACCTCCTGCACAAGACCTGAGGTGTAGCCTAAAAGAAAGGATCTCCCACTTCATCCCTTTTCCTTCTTCAGCAGCGGAAGAGACTCCTAAAGCCCCATTCCTCTTTGGGGCATCTTCAACGCACATCCCAAAGGTGCTTTTCAAAAGAGAGCTGGAATTTCTTGGTTTGTTTCCTTCAAAACATTTTGCTTCTCATCCAAGAAGCTTCTTCAGTTCTGACTGAATGGTGGGGAATGGAAGGATTTGTCCTCTTTGCAGCTGTTTGGTGGTTAGCATTGTGAAGGTCAGCCATGAGCTCTCTGAGAGGCCTTGAGGCCACCTGGGGGTTTATCTGCCCCCTCAGGGTCACCTGAATCAGAGGGAAAATGGGGGGGGGCTCCTTGGAACTGGGGAAAGGACCGTGTTGCTGTCTTGGGAGAGAGCAAAGTCCACCCTCTGGACAGAGGAGACCCCTGGTTGGAAAGAGGGGTCCAAGAGGCCATCTATCTTAAAACTGAACAGCCCTCTCTCAACAGAGGGGGGGGGGCTATGACCTCTCCTGTCTACCACACAGTCCTGAGGACATGGGGGGTTTGGGGAGGCCCAGTCTGTGTGCAAGGATTCATCCAGGTCTCTGCAGGCTTCCAGAATGGAGAGGATTAAGCTCAATGCTGAAAAAACCCAGAAACCCCTGCAGATTATATAATAATAATAATTTAAAAATTCTGGAATGTGCAGAGATGGATAGGTTAACCCTAAGAATCAAAGGAAAAGAAGATTCAGATTATTTCATAACATGCAAACTATTCTATAAATGGTTAAAAGACAGATGTTGAGGTTAGAGGAGTGGAATTAGGTGAAATGTGGTTTACATGAGAAAGAAAAACAGATGAGTAAATTTTTGTTGATGGTTATATAATAGATACAATAATCTATGTTATAATATGATTGATAAATAAATGAAGGGAGACTAGTATAGATCTATTTCAAGCTATTCAGCTCTCATCAGCTAGCAATACCCTTACTGGGATTTGAACTTGGGCTCTTTTACATGTTAGGCAGTTATAATAACCTCTAAGCCACAAGCTCTCTTCCCTTATCAGCTGTGATTATATGTGATTATAATGATGATGATGATGTTTGTACGTTTGTATGTTAACACTTTGGACACCTAGAGACACACTGCTCAACATAAAATGGAGATATACAATATAAAATAATAAAAAAAATTCTTGAAAAAAAGAACGGAGAGGATTTATCCCAGCCTGACTTGCTTTCTACCTCCACCCTCCAATGCAGAAGGCAGGAAGACTCCTTGGTGGGAGGAGGGGCCCCCAGAGACCCCTTGGGATCCTCTTTTCAGGACAAGCTTAACATTGGGGCTCTTTCATGCAATGCACAAGAGGAAGAACTCCTGGCTGACCCACAAATATGACCCTCTGGGATCGGTCAAGAGATGTTTTATAGATGTTATTGCAGGAAGTCCAGATTATTCTTCCTGCAACGCTGAAAAAATGCACTTAAAAGGACAAAGTTACTGACATGGATTAAAGACATTGATAGCCTTTAATGTGGTCCAGAAAGAATTGTTTTCTCTTTTTGGAGACTTTTCATGGAGTCCCATTCTCCTAAGGAAATTGCATGCCTTCATCAAATAGTGACAGCTGTCAGACAGAAGACACAGTAATAGCATTAATGTTTTGTTTGGAAAATCAGAATATAGGTTTTGAGAGACAATATCCAGGACCATGTATAATATTCTAATTGTTTTTATCTTCCACTTCCCTTAACCTCAATGATCCTTTAGGACAATTGTTGGACAGCCAGGGCAAATTGTAATTTAAAGGAATGGAGGAATACTGACAATAATGGAAAATGTGGTTGGTCAATTGAAATCCAACAATTCTGCCCTATGCAGAATCCATCACCTCACACGTAAAAAACTCATTCCAGTTCATAGAGATCATAAAGAAACAAAACTTACAGCCCAGTGACCTACTCGTGAGCTTCGATGTCGTATCCCTCTTCACCCAAGTACCAATCAAAGAAGCCTTGACAGAGACAAAACAAATACAACCCAAAGACAAAATAGAGTTAGAAAATCAAGGAGTATATGAAATCCCATGCCCCACCTGCCCCACCACATACATCGGACAAACCAACAGAAGAATAAAGGCACGCATTGAAGAACACAAAAACTCAGTCAGAAAGGAGGAACCAACTTCTTCCCTGGTCCAACACCTCAAAGCCACAGGACATGATATAGACTTTAAAAAGACCAGAACTATTGCCAAAATTGAACACTTTAACAACAGAATAATCAGAGAAGCTATTGAGATAGAAAAACGACCACACAGCATGAATAAACGAGATGATACCTCCCGCCTACCAGCCATTTGGAAACCCGCCCTCACTGACAAACGAGTCCCTAACACTAAGAATGATACCAGACCCACACTCACGAAAACCACACAGGATGTCACTATCACACATCCACGCAAAAAGCAAGCCCAAACCCACACTGATAATGACCACAAACCAGAAGCCCGACCACAAACCAGAAGCCAGACCACAGCTGCATTATTAGCCACTTTAAACCCCTCCAATCCATACATGAAGCAAACTGATGCCCACCACGGAGATGTAGCACGACCACAAATGCGAAGCCAAACAACAGTAACGCAGCTCACCAGCTCAAATCCCTCTGCAACTCAGACTAACACAAGCACAACCAGGCCCCCACCCAAACAGAACACGCCCCCATCCAATCAGAGCACAGCCAAACCCCCATCCAATCAGAGCACAGCCAAGCCCCCTACCAATCAGAATACACCTCCACCCAATCAGAATGCAGCCAAGCTCCCACCCAATGAGCACAAACCCTCACTGGCAGTTAAAAAGAGGAACCGGCTGAGATCTCACATTGCTCCTGGAAGCACCAAGCCGGAAGCACCAAGCCGGAAGCACCAGCCTGAAGATGATGAATGAGACTTCATCGAAACGTCGTGAAGATACTTCCAATTCTACGCGGGAGAAAACCCGAACAACCAAAGACGTACATCTATATCTATATCTATCTATATCTATATCTATATCTATATCTATATCTATATCTATATCTATATCTATATCTATATCTATATCTATATCTATATCTATATCTATATCTATATCTATCTATATCTATATCTATATCTATATCTATATCTGTTCTGACCCCCCCCCCCTTCTTCCCTTGCCAACACACAACACGCTCCGGAACAATACTACTTCAACAGGATTTATTGCACAGACAGACAAACAGATCCTTGGCAGTAATGCACCATGACAAGGCTCTCAGACACCTCCAACACAGAGACACGATAGCAGCTGTCCAGCATGCTAAGCTTCCAAGACAGAACTTCCCGTATAATTCCTTTGTTGACTTCTGCAAAGGGCTCAGTCAATCCTTTTATAGACTGAAGGGGAGTCTACTTATCAGCAGCTGAGAGAAATTACTGCCAGTAACTGCGCCCTTGCTCCTTGCGCCTGTGGGTGTGGTGATAACGGGCATCTAAGAACTCCCTGCTTATGTCTGAGTCACTGTCCCGTGACTCCTCCCCACTGCTCCAAGGCATGGCATCCGGAGCCCCCCCTCCTTTGGCTCTCACAGCTGCTCCATGCCTCAGGCGCCTCCTGGTGGCCGACCAGACTCTCCGATCCCTGCTCAGAGTCAGAACCCTGCCCAGGATCCTCCAGAGCTGACTCATAGGAACCCTTGCTCTCGGAGTCTGGTGGCAGCTCCAATGGCTCCTGCTGGGCCACAACATATATCTATATCATCTATACATCTACATCTACATCATCTACATCTACGTCTACATCATCTTCATCTACATCTACATCTACATCTGTATACATATACGTATATGCATACGCATACGCATACGCATACGCATACATATACATATACATATACATATACATATAATCAGTGGTGAATTGCAAGCGATACGCCCCGGTATGGGTATACCGGAGCCAGCCCGGAGTGCCGGATACTGTTCTGGTATGGTGCTCCAGAGGGCCCATCCACCCTCTCCAGCTCCTTACCGGTCTTTTAAGTCTTCTGCGCTTCCGCAGACCTGCATGGCGCATAGAGCACCTGCACGAAGCTCCAATGAGCAGCTGGAGCGTCACGGAGGCTCGCGGACGTGCTAAGACTGATGCCCAAAGCAGTGTTTGTGTGCACGCGCACTGCACATGTCTATTAATATTAAATTATTATTAATTATTATTATGTGGATGTCGCTGGGCCATTTCCAACCGTACCGATTGGAAAGGGATCCGGAACCCACCACTGATACACATATACATATACACACGTATAAAGCAGATGACCAGAATGAGCCTGGTTTGACCTGTCTTCAGTCTCAGCCTGGTCATCTCCTACATTGGACTAGAACATAGAGCATAGAACATCATCAGAGTTGGAAGGGACCTTCGAGGTCTTTTAGTTCAACTCTCTGTTGAAGCAAAAGATCCAGTGCCATTTTAGACAAATGACTGTCCAATCTCTTCTTAAAAACTTCCAATGTTGGAGCACCTACTATCTCTGAAGACAAGCCACTCTCCAGTGTGTGTAATTCTCTTTATCTGCCACTTTCAGATACAGTGGGATCTATCTTGTTACGAAACTGTCCCAATGGTGATGACGAGTGACTAAAGTTTAAAAGCTTGGTTTGAAAGTGTCATCAGTTATCATATTTGTTTCCATCTCATAACATGAGTGTTTTGGTTCTGTCCAGGGGCACCATTGTTGGACTGTGTTTAAGACAGCAGTTGGCCTTGATTCAGCCCTGTCTAGAATATTAGGGTAGTATAAAAACTAACAGGGATGCAGTGGTTCAGTGGCTAGGACGCTGAGCTTGTCGATCAGAAAGGTCGGCAGTTGACCTGAATCCCTAGTGCTGCGTAACTGAGTGAGCTCCCGTTACTTGTCCCAGCTTCTGCCAACCTAGTAGAAAAATAGGGACCACCTTTGGTGGGAAGGTAACAGCATTCCGTGTGCCTTTGGCATTTAGTCATGCTGGTCACATAACCATGGAGACGTCTTCAGACAGCACTGGCTCTTCAGCTTTGAAACGAAGATGAACACCACCCCCTAGAGTCAGTAACAACTAGCACATATGTACGAGGGGGACCTTTACCTTTATAGACATCAATTATCCCTTTGGGAGAAGCATGTTCTATAAAGTAGAGTCCACTATTCTTTTGCAATGGAATGTGGGAATGATCTTGGGAAATAAGGATAAGAAGTGCTGTCTATATGAGAGGTCCCCAACTTGTTAGCCATGGCTCACTACCAGACCATGGCCTATTGGCCGGTGTGCACATGTGTCTGGACGCGCACAGTCCCACTTGTGCGAGAGTTGCCATGAGCATCATGGATGCTTGTGACCCCACTCGTGTGGGTACTCATGGACCCACTCATGGGAACATCGCTGTGAGCATTGCTGGCACTCGCGCAAGCAATGGGTGTTCATGCATGCACATGTGAATGCATGCATGTGGTCCTCCCGCTAAACCACCCTTTCTTTCCCCCCCTCCCCCACTCCAGGCTGCCCACCCAGAACTCTGGTCTAGATCACTTCCAAAGGCCCTTCCAATGTAGGTGTTTTTTTGGTTCTGTTTTTGGGAATGATCAGGTAAGAGGGGACCTAGCTCTAAGTTGCATAATGGGTAGAGGAAAAACTCAGAAACAAATTTATCTAATATATCCCTAATTTAATTGTTGGTTAAGAAGAGTTTCTGTTAACATTGCCATATAATGAAGCGGAATCAGCTTGGCTGGTTGTGTTCTTGTCCCGTATGCTTGAAGTTGATATCATTCAGTCATGAAATGGGTTAACCTTCTATGAGCGGGGAGAGGAACAGATTCTGTTTCAATGGAAGAAATGTCAAATAACACTGGGTGAGGGATACATCCTTGTGACAATGTTTATAGAGTTTTACGGATGACAACCAGCGCTTTGAATTGAACCAAGAAACCCATTGGAAATTTTGTGTAGTGATGACATAGTACTGTTGTTGTATTGTGTTGGATCTATCCAAGAAGTAGCCTGCTATCAAATTCTATACCAGCTGCAACTTCCAAGGGCACCTTCAAGATAGACCATGTTGCAGTAGTCAAGACACAAATTCCTGGGACATGAATCACAATCACCAGGGCATCCTATGTCAAAATATGAGAACAAGTAGAAACTTCTCAAGTAGCCCAGGCAAGCTAGAGGTGAGACTAGAAATATTGCATTGAAAATTCTGAAGAGCACCTGGTCCAGATGAGGTTCACTGCCAAAACCTCTGAGTCAAGATCAGTGAGGATTGCAGATTTGGAGAATGGATGAATTGCATTGCACACATGAATTGCACATTGCATTCATGCAATCCCAGTCTGGGATTAAACTCACAGACCTTTGCACTGGTGGTGGGATTCAAATTTTGTTACTACCAGTTCTGTGGGTGTGGCTTGGTGGGCATGGCAGGGGAAGGATACTGTAAAATCTCCATTTCCTTCCAATTAGCTAGGACTCGGGAGGCAGAGAATAGATAGTGGGCGGAGCCAGTCAGAGGTGCTATTTACTGGCTCTCCAAACTACTCAAAACTTCCGCTACCGGTTCTCCAGAATTGGTCAGAACCTGCTGAATACTAGCTCTGCTTTGCACCAGTGATGATCACATACAATACTTGAACTTTAGGCCAACCCAATGCTTGACAGTCAGTGGAGTTGCAGGAAAGGGTATATAGAATTAATTAGAATGTAAAATCCTCCATACAGGGCCATAATATACTGCAACTTCTCCATCTGAGAACTTAAAGGAAGGTGGACTGTAGATACTATTCTGATATCAATACTGCTGAATGCCAGTTTTAGGATAGCTCCTAAAATTAACACATTGGATTCTTGCAATATTATTCAAACACCATATCTCTAAAGTGTGAAAGTTCAAAGTTCAATTCCCTGTAAAGGATTTGAGTTCCATAAAAGACCATGTGACCACATAGCCCTGTTTTTCTTAACAATGATGCAATTTGTCATGCACTGCCTTCTGATGGTCAATGTAACTGCAAATACCACACAGGACATATACAGGATGTAGATGTTAAAGGGGTAAAGGTCTCGTGCATGGGGAAATCATGTAATGTGAAGTGCATTTCTTTCTGCTCTGACAGTTTAAGGGAAGATGAACAGTATAAATAATTTAGGCAGATCTTGACTGTGTGATTAGTAACTGTGTAACCATAAGGAAGCTGTAGTGGTGAGCTTACAAGGTCAGCCAAAGCTGCATAGGGCTACTAGCTACTGCAATCTCCCCAAAATATGGCTCAGGGAATGTGAATCAAATTCAGTCCATAGACTCTGAAGTTACACTTGTAAGCAAAGTTTGAGAAGTTAGCAGAGTGAGGATGTAAGGTGATGATGTAAGGGCTTTGGGATTCCTACTATGGCTCTGGCTGAAGGAAGTAGATCTTTGTTAATGTAGAATAGACTGGCTCAGGCCTTAATGGTCCATTGACAATGGTGGAGGGGGGAATGAGTTTCTGCCTCCCTTTTTGGGGAAATATTCTATCCTTTTAATATTTTCTAAAATATTTCATTTTCTAGGAGAGGGGTGGGTATTAACTTCCTACAGTTGTAAGGGTGAAAAATGGTTAGAAGTCTTTTTTTTCAAGACTGTTGTAACTTTGAATGGTCACTAAATGAACTGTTGTAAATCAAGGACTACCTGTACATAAACCATTCAGGTAGATCTTGACATTCTGTGATGAACCTTCAAGAGGGCTGTAGGGGGTTGGCTTTCAAGGTCAGTCAAAACTGCACAGGGCCTATCAGTGCCGCAATCTCCCAAAAATATGACTCTGGGAATGTGTGACATGAATCAATGTCAAGCCATAGACTCTGTGTTCCACATGAAGTGACACTTGTAGGTAAAGTTTGAGAAGTTAGCAGAGTTTCACTCTCATCTCAGCTCCCCAGTTGCTCTAAGTCCCAGCTCAGGACCTCAGGGGTCCAGAAGACACTTTGGTAATAACTTTGCAGCAACTTCTTCAAGTTTCATTCAAAACATTTTCTGCAGCTGTCACTTCCTACTGTTTATGGGCCTCAATTATAGGCCTCGTGGGTCAGGAGTAGAAACCAGCTTGACCTTTGGAAACAAGCAAAGCAAATTGGCTTTCATTGGATAATTATAATTATTCCCTAAAGGGGTTTAATAACTTAGCAACAGGTCAGCAAAGAGCCAGTTGAGTTTTGCCTGCCTGTTTTGCAAGAAGTCAGAGTCACAAGAAGAGTCAAAAGTTTTGCCGTGTCATAAAGAGCAATCAAATGATTCTTTTAATGTCTCAGACGTCCCATTGGTTTTGTTGCTATGGAGGAACCTGGGAATTAACTTCTAAACACATTGCTTCTCTACTCTTTCTTGGAAGCTTGCCAGATTCAGAGTTTTGTAGGACTTTGTATGCTGTGACTGTCATCCTCTGTACTCCTAATAAAAAAAATCTCCTGAAAATATTGGGAAACTATTATAGAAATGTTGCAGTATTTCTTGAATGAACCCCAAATGCCTTGAACCATAAAGTAAGCATATTAAGCTGAGTTCCCTTAATCCAAACAAAACCAGAATACTAGTTACTATGTCCTATGTCCTGATTTTCACAATAAAACAAACATGGACAAGATGGCAAGAGAGTAGTATGATACAAGCCCATCCCTTTTGAAAGTGTACGTTGATGCACATTCAAAGGGGGTGCAGCTTGCATCATATCACTGTCTGCCATCTTGTACAACCCCCTCCTCCACACATGGATGCCACTGTTCTGTGACCCCCATCTGTAGCGAACATGTTAAAAGTTGCTAGCTGCATTATATTTCTGCTAAGCCGGCACAAAGCTTGCTCAAGGTTTTGCTTTGCAACAATTCTATGCAACATTCTTTGCTTTGCAACATTTCTATGCAACAGTCTTCTGTAACATCTTTTTGTAACATGTGAACAAGCTTGCCCGGTAACACGTATACGTGACAAGTGAACAAAGCCTGCCCAGTAACAAATGTTTTAACCAATCATGCAATAACACGCTGTAAGATAGAAACCCTTTGTATGATTTTAATAAATACCGTCTCAATCGGCCAGCCGGGGTCTTTTTACCTCGCTGAGTTGGTTGGTGCGTTTCATCACACCATTGTGTCCGTTCTTCCTTGGCAGTACCAGACCCGCCTAACTTAGGCGCACCTCCGTGGAGGCCAATAGATGAGCTCAGACACACCCTTGCGAGGGTCCCATAGCCTAACTCAGGCTCACCCCTGTGGGGGTTCTAATGCCTAGCTCCAGCTCACCCTTGCGAGGGTTCCAAAAGCAGACGAGGTCGTTGCCGCGTGGCAGCCAGCCACGCACTCACACCCATCCACAGCTAAACATATCACAAAGTCATGGCATACATGTAACCAATGGTCCCATCAAATGATGATTATATGAGCCACAATTGGCTGACTTCATGCAGGAGATGATGCTCTTAGCCATGGTTTCCAAAGCACCATAGCCAATGGTGGGATGCAACTGGTTTTACAACCGGTTCGGTGAGTGCATGCTCCACGCTCCACCCCATTCCCCCCCCCCACTGTGCTCCACCACTGTGCCACACACATCCTGCACCCCGTTCTGGGCCTAGTAGGCCTCCTGCAGCCTCCTGGGCACGAAATGGGCCACGGAGGGGAGCACCACACTGCCCCTCCCACTTCAGCCCGTTTTGGGCCTAGGAGGCCTCCCTGCACTTACTCGGGAGCCAGAACAGGCAGGGTGCATGGGGACTTCTTGGAGGGGCAGGGCGGGGCCGGCTGGTTGTCAGAACTACCAGTTTTCTGAACCGGATGTAAAATTAACATCCAGTTTGTCTAGACTGGCCCGAACCAGCTGAATCTCACCCCTTACCATAGCTGAATGCAGTATAGTAGAAACAACCACTATACTGCGTTCCATGTGAGGCTGGTTTGGAAGACTACCCAGAAGCTGTAATTGGTCCAAATTCACAGTTATGTGAAGGGGACCTCAGTGATCAACTAGTCTAAACTTTAGTTTAATATAGGATCTAAAAAAAAGTTTCAGAAGCCAATTATCCATGCCCAATAAATGGGAACATACTGGAAAGAAATACATTCAGGGTAATGATGTATCAAGAACCTATTCCAAACTCTGAAATACAGGAACTACAGAGTATGTGCTATTTAATCCAATAGACTCGAAGCTGTTTAGAACAGAAGAAGATATTACAACATTGAAATAAAACCCAACAGAGGCTCCTTGAAGACTTATCCACAGCATTGGAATCTGAAGGAAAGGATTCCTCTCCCCATCTATTTGCTCCAAAGTCCTCAGAAGAACCAGGCGTCATTTTTGGCTCTCCAAATAACCGGCGTAGCTGCAACCAACTAAAATAAATGCGACCGTTGTAATAATAGGAATGCTTATTCTGATTTATAAAAGGTTTATTATAGTTACAGACCAGGATCATAACATGAATAGACATGGATTCTGTATATACACACAGAAAATAAAAATATGAAAATAAAATAAATATCCATGGATAAAGTTAAGCAGCTTCAGTTCTTCCAAACCATGGGAGAACGAGAGCTGAACAAGCAAAAGTGTTACTCTATACCCACTATATTAGAGGTGTCACTGCATGTTTGGCCCAGGGTGAAATTCAACTGGTTCTGACAGGTTCTGGAGAACCGGTAGCAGAAATTTTGAGTAGTTCAGAGAACCAGCAAATATCACCCCTGGTTGGCCCCAGAGTGGGGTGGGAATGGAGATTTTGCACCATCCTTCTCCTGCCATCCCCACCAAGCCACACCCACAGAACCAGTAGTAAAACCTTTGGAATGTCATCACTGGTTTGGCCTTTAAAAACGATAGCACTTCTTTATAACTTAACATAAATATGTGTATTATTAGTAGAACTATATAAGCTTGTGAAATGTAATAAATATGATTACCAATATTCTGTTTTTAGTAAAAGGAATGATATGCAGAATTTGATTGGCATAAAAATAACATATTGAAATATTGAACAAGATTATAATGAACAATTATAATTTAACAAAAACATGTGTATTATTATCATTAGAGTTATATAACGTCAAACGTAAATGTGATGAATATTATTTTATTTGTATTAAAATGGGATTAGAAAGGGGATAAACAATGGAAGATTAAAATTTAATACAAATCTGTGTATTACTATTAGAACTATATAAGTTTGTTAAACACAACAAACATGATTATTAATATTTTATTTGTAGTAAAAAGAGTTCTATTTAGAATACGGAGATTGGCATAAAATAATATACTGAAATATTGAATAATCAAAGAATGAAAGATTGTAATTCAACAAAATATGTGTATTATTCCTAAAAAAATATAAGATTGTAAACTATATTAAATATGAATAATATTATTTTATTTGTACTAAAATGTAAGACACTCTGATGCCACACTGTTCACACAACGATATGTTTGTAAAAAAAAATGAAATAAAAAACTTTGGGGAAAAAGACAATAGCACTTCTTATCTCACATCCCTTACAGAGGTGGGTTGTTCCTGGATCAGCCCGGATCGGCCAAACCGGTAGTAGCGGCGGTGGGAGGCTCCGCCCACCCACTTGCCCGCTTCTGCGCATGTGCAAAAGCGTCACATGTGCCCAAACGGTAGTAAAATAATTGGCAACCCACCACTGATCCCAGAGCAATATACTGTAGAGCCTCTGGTCATGACCATAATTCATTCCATAACTTCAAAACCTGATTTGACCCGAACTGAACCAAAATTAATGCAGCGGCCACACCAGTGGTGGGTTCCGGATCCCATTGCAACTGGTACGGTTGCAACGGGGCCCATTGTCCACCACATGAACATGTGCAGTGCGCACGCACATGTGCGCAATGCACGCATGTATCCTTGCCTCTTACGATGCCTCCACGAGCCTCCGCCACACTCCAACTGCTCAGTGGAGCATCGCGCAGGCGGCGTGCGCTCCTTGTGCGTGCGCGGAAGCACCGAAGAGCTCAAATACAGGTAAGGAGCTCGGGCAGAGGGGTGGGCCCTCTGGAGCCCCGTACCGGAACAGTACCGTACCGGGGCATACCACCTGCAACCAGTGACGTGCAGTGAGTTGAGGCAGGTGAGGCACAGCCTCACCACTCTCATCATGAAAAAAAAAGTTAAAGGAAAAAGCTGAGCTAGTTGCTGCCTCACCGTGGATGACTCTGCTTAACCTCACTGGTGCTCTCCCTCCCCAAGTGTAGTGACTTCCTCCCCAGGCCCCCATTCATTTCTCTCTCACACACACACACAGCTGGATAATACTATATAAAAATCTAGCCCAGCTTCACTGATTACAAGTTTGAAAAGGCAACGTGGCTCCACCTGCAATCAACTCTGCTTAACCTCACTGGTGCTCTCCCTCCCCAAGTGTAGTGACTTCCTCCCCAGGCCCCCATTCATTTCTCTCTCTCACACACACAGCTGGATAAAACTATATAAAAATCTAGCCCAGCTTCCCTGATTACAAGTTTGAAAAGGCAACGTGGCTCCACCTGCAAACTACACTTGGGGAGGGAGAGCACAAGCGAGCACTGAGGAGACCACAGGAGAAGGCAGGAAGCCAGGCAAAGAGCCATGCTGTAGTACACACACTTCTCCCCAGCCTCTTTCTTTTGGAAGGCTCGGCTCGGCTCGGCTCCCCTCCGGCTTCTCTGCCTCTCCTCTCACCCCAGCCTGCCAGCAGGAGGTGGTGGGTGGGCTTTATTGTCTTCCAGGCATTTCCCACCCAGACAGCAGGCTGCATTTGCAATGGTGGAGATGTTTGGGAAAGGCAGCAGGGGAATGGGGGGGGGGGATGGCAAAGGAGCTGCTTTCAAGCCACTGGAAAAGATATCCAATCCAACTTTTGTGTGTGTGGGGTTTTGTTTGAGAGTGAGTGAGAGAGGGAAGGGGTAGGAGAGATAGTCCAATCCAACTTCTGTGTGTATGTGTGTGTGTGTGTGTGTATGTGTTTGAGAGAGGGGGAGGAAGGGAGAGAGGGAGGAAGGAGGGGAAGGAGAAGAAAAAGAAAAAGAAAGAAGGAGCAAGGGAGAAAAACAAATGCTGTCGCTTTAAATTGGAACTGAGCATGCCTGGCTGTGGAATTCTGGGAGTTGAAGTCCACAAGTCTAAAAATATTTGAAACCCAGCACTGTGTCAGTGCCTCACCAGTCATAAACCTCACCGCACGTCACTGCCTGCAACCCACCACTGGGCCACACCTGGGAATTTGGCCCTTACAAAAGAACCCCGATTTGGTCCTGGTCCGAAGCGTTTGTGACCAGAGGTTCTACTGTGTTTGTGCTTCGCTCATTCTGCTACCGTCACACATTTATTCTGGTTTTCTACAACTCTACCCATCTTTTTGCATATTTACACAGGCTGCCTTTTTTGAGTGTCAGCCTTAGTCACTGGATACAATTCACTCCACATTTTGTACTTAGACTTCCAAAGAACGTTCTCCCATCTTGAGGTCCTTTTCTCTCTCCTGGAAAGGTTCTCCAGTATCCCCACCTTATTTATGGAGAATGGACACCCTTTACTCTGATGGGATTGCTTGTGTTTCAAAGCCATGGTTGTAGAAAATGTTATATCATCTGTCTGTCTGTCTGTCTGTCTGTCTGTCTGTCTGTCTGTCTGTCTGTCTCCTCTCTCCCTCCCTCCCTCCATCCATCCAACCATCTATCTATCATCTAGAAAGAGGAGAAAGAGGAGGTGGGGGAAAGTGGGATCCTTGCTGCTTTCTGAGCTTGGTGGTTTTCTTACAGACATTTCATTACCAAACTAGGTAACATCATCAGTGCTAGAAAGAGTGGGATATATTGAGAGGAGGAAGAGGGGTGGGGGGGGGAGGGAGATGACAGTGGGGTCCTTGGTGTTCCCCGAGCTTGGTGGTTTTCTTGCAGACATTTCATGACCCAGCTAGATATATCACACCAATGACAATAAAATATCTGCAAGCAAGCCATCAAGACCACAGGGCATTTATTTCTTCATTTATTAAATTTATATGCCTCCTGCCTCGTGGTCATCACGATCTCCTCATCAGGACCTTCCACAATGACCAGCCTTAGAATTACATCTCCACAATCTCAAATTTTATTTATTGTTTATAGAATATTTTTAATGGTTTTATTTTAATTTATTGTGTATAGAATATTTAATGGTTTTATTTTAATTTATTATGTGTAGAATATCTTTTTTAAAATTATTTTTAGGAAATTTTTATTTATTTATTGTTTATAGAATGTTTATTACAAGAAATGTTATTCCTTTTTGCAAATGTTTTATTTGTGATGCAATATGTTGCTTTTAAGTGTACAGGTTGGTGCATGGTTTATGTGTCTCAAAATGGCTTCTTTTCTGTGGGCAGGCCAGGTTGGTGCTAGGCAGCTTTGCAGATTTTGTATGTTTCTGTGTGATACCTGGTTGTTTAGGTAATTGTGAGGTGGTTGCTGGTTCTGTGAGCTTCCTGGCACTGTCCTTTATAATTTCCCACAATGCCTTGATGGTTTTTATTCCAGTGGCTTTGTCTTTCCTGTCCTTCGGGTTAGGGAAAAAAACTGGTTTCATCTGCGGTCTTTTGGGGGGAAATTGTTGGTTTTTGGCGTTTTCCTGGCACTGTCATAATTTGTGTGTGGGGGTGTGTAACGTCCCACAGTTATCTACACATTAATAATGATCAAGTACTAATAATATTTCCTTATACATTTTAGTGACCTTTCCTTACATAATTGGTGTTTTCTTTCATACTTTTAGATTTCTAATTGATGTTTCTGTTAGTTAGCAATTGATAAAACAAATCCCACGTGAAAAAGTATTTGAAGCCTTCTTGATTTTAATTGTCAATTTATTCATTCCTGCACATTCTAATATTTATTCATTTTCATATCTTTGTTTTTTCCACTGTTGTGCAAACACAATTCCAACAGCTGTTAACATGAGTAAAATTAAATATGTATTTATTCCCTTTGAAATACAAATAGTAAGTAGTAAGCTACTTACAGAAGGTAAGTAGAAGGTAAGTAGCTCTTTTATTGTTTTGTGTACTTATTTTAATCTTATTTAAGTAGTAAGTGCACAAAATAATAAATTTCCTTTTTTATATCTTCTTTTTGTAGATCATCCATTGGGGCAAAAAATTCAGTGACATTGTCTTGGCCACTCCCACCCGGTCACATGGCCGGCAAGCCACTCCTGCCTGGTCACATGGCCAGCAAGCCACTCCCACCCGGTCACATGGCCAGCAAGCCACTCCCACAAAGGAGGCCACACCCACAGAGTAGGTTCCAAAAAAATTTGAACCCCACCACTGCTTCCAACTATCTAAGACTGTTACGGTTGGTGAAGTTCCCTGTGCTTGATGAGGAATGTATGGGGGGCTCCCCATAGGCTTAGAGCCAGAGGGGTTGAATGGGATGTTTGCTAGTTTCTTTATGGGGTGAGAGTCGGGTCTGGGGTGGATGTGCTTGTCTGACTGGTGGGAGAGGCCATCTATGGGGTGGTATGGGGCGTATGCATGGGGGGCGGAAGTGAAAGTACAGGTAGATGTTAGGCATGGCCTCCTCCTTCTCTTGCTTCACCCTGAGAGGCTCTGGAGCAGCAGGAGCTTCTGCCTGCCCCCGAGACCCTCCATCCAGCCCTGTCCTCCCGTTCTGCCCCCCTGCTCCCTCAGCCTTGCTGCCTCGGGGCTCTCTGCTCCCCCAAGGCCTCTCCTGGGGACCCCTGGGCTCCCCTTCAGCTTCTGGCTGCTCTCCTCTCCCCTCCTCTCCTGCAGGCTGTTCGGCCCCCGACTGCTCAGCCCGTTTGGCTGCTCGGTTCCGGCTCCCAGATCCGGCTCTGGCCAGACTCACCTGGCACACGAGGTAGCAAGTCCCCCACCTCCCTCCCTCCCTCCCTCTCTCCCCCAATCCTCCCTCCTCTCCTGGATAGACAGTTGGACACAGACTCCTTCGATGCTCTTTCTAGGGAGATATCAGAAAGAAACATATCCTCCCAATAACCGATAGGCATCCTGGCCATTCTGACATTCCTTAGCTCCAGTGGCTGCTTAAGGCCGAACAGACTGTGGTTGCAGCAAAGGTGGCTAGATTCTCCACAGCAGCACTGAGGATCCATGGGAAACACGTGATTAATCCACCATGGCTATTTTACACAACTGATGTAGGAAACCCTTTTGCATTACTACTCCTTTGCCTTTTAGTATTTAATGGCTACGGGCCTCACAGGTTAAGGACTGATGTTATAGTTTCGTTAGGCCATGTGTAACAAACAGATTGGATGTCAAATTGTGATTTTAATATAGATTTCATCTGTGGTTTATTATTTCATTATACAATTTTAACTGGATATTCCTTGAGTGTTTTTATTTGTTCTGGTCTTTGATTGTAATAAATTTGATTTGATTTAATACAATTCCATTTACCAAGAAGGGTACCTAAAAAGGCATATGATAGACTTGACTGTTCCACATTTAGTGAATACTTTCCTCAGATAAAAGAACAATTCATGTGTCTTCAAAGAATTCACCATCACACGCAGGTTGCTGTTATCACATTTTAAAAAATAGGACAGAACTGACCATTAATTACTGGACAGGAGCCTTCCACCTGTTGATTCATGGCTCTTAAGACTCCATCAGTTGTGGATAATGAATGAGAACAGCCTGCCCCAATCTGGTGGCCTCCGGATGTTAATTCATGCATCCTCGTGATTCATGCTTGGCAACAAATAAGGCCACTTTCCTCTGAGAAAGGAGACCCAGGTGTGTTTGCCAACACTGGTGCGGCTCTATTTGTAGACCGGAGACTGAACCTTTGATGTTGTGTCTGTTGCTGCAGCAGCCCTGGGAGGCCTAGAATAAAAGGGGACCTCAACATTGTGACCAGATCCTTGGACTTTCCCTTGGACTGGTAGCTCCCAGTCATTGCCCAGGCCCCTCTCCTCTTTAAGGGCCCCTCAGATATCTGGATCCTGATGGAGAGAGCACAGAAATGGCCTCTCTGCCTTTTGGTCTCCAACCTTGGAAGGGGAGATTTGTGGGCCTGATTCTGCAAGGAAATCCTGCTCTTCCTTGCAGCTTCTGAACAGTTACTTAAAGATGCCAACTGGGCTTTGGCTATTACAACTATGGATGTCCTTTACTGAAACTGCTGCATAAAACTTTATATCTTGCATATATAAAGAATTTCTGAAGAGTGTGTGTGTGTCTCTGTCTGTCTGCCTGTCTGTGTCTTGTGGCACAACAGTCTTTTTTCTATACTTATCTTTGATTCTTCTTTCTATTCCAGCTTAATTCAAGAAATTTAAAAAGAATAATTAATAAATTTCAGTTGCCAAAGATGACAGACCTTGGATGAAACAGTATAGAAATCCCACAATTTGGTTCCTTTGGGTTTATGTCCTCATGGTTTACATACACATGTCTTGCCTGAATCCAGGCTGCAAATCGTACAAGAGTGGATGGCCGCCAGGAGCCCCCTTCTCCGTTCCATCATCCGGCAGGTGCATCAACTATAATTCCAAGAACTCCCAGGGCTGGGTGGCCCATAGGTCAGAAGCATCCACGATGATGCAATCAAAGCTCTGCTGGGAATTCTGGGAGTTGAACCTATCAGAAATGGCCAAGCTGGGGAAAGCCACCCCAGTGACAGATTCAGAGACCTCCTGAATCCCCTCCTGGAGATCAACTCGGTGTTTGCACCCAGAAGTTCTTTCCCCTCTCCCACTTCCAGCCTCCTTCCTCAGTTCCAGGAAAGAGGAAGAATCCCCTGCAATGGATCATCCTGATTTGCGGCCTCCCACTTGTGTGTCTTCTCCTGCCTTTGCTGCTCTGGAGAAGCCACTCAGAAGAAACCTCCAACCCTCCACAAAAGGCCAACAAGGACGATGGGACCAACCTAAGATTTGCTTAATGACCACACTCATTTGCTTAACAACAGTGGCAAGCAGGTTGTAAAATGAGGCAGAACTTACTTAAGAACTGCCTTGCTTAGCAACAGAAATTGTGGTCATAAGTGGAGGACTACCTTGATTGCCTAATAGGCCATTGGAATTTGTCTCCATGGATGTTCAGGAGCTCGTAATCAGAACTTTCCCTTTCTTTCCCTTCTGCTCGCTTCCTGGGAGCCGGGAGCAAAGTCCTTCTGAAGAGCTTAGTTCCGGGGCTTCTGGGGCTGGAAGCAGCCTGAGATGACTGAGGAGAACCCCCCAGATCAGGCCTTCAAGGGTTGCACTGCTGGGCTTCCCACCTTGGAAAGAGAGAGAGATTCTCTTTCCTCTGATGGAGTTTGAGACACACCCGATCTCCTGCTTGCAGCTATTCACCTGGTGCAGCCACAAGGAGCCCAATCTCATCAGGATGCAGTCTGACTCTCCTGTGGGGTTTCTCCACCCACATCTTCTGGACTCCAGTCTCAACCTGGCACATGCACTGGGGAAAAGAACCAGCTGTTTACAGTGTCCTTATCACCCAATAAGGGGATGGAGACAGGATGGTGGATCTCATGGAGAAGCTTCTTTCACAGGGCAGGAGTAACTATGGAAAGGTGAGCTAACTAGGTCTCATTGGATGAGGACATCTAAGCATCTGGCTTGGTGGGATGGCCATTGGTTCTCATCGAGATTATCGAACAACATAGTTGGAGTTTGGCTCCCACATCTTACCATTTTTCCTATTCATTCTTTCAGACAAACACTTTTAGTTGCTGTTGGTATGAATAATTGATCAAATGATTTCTTCAAAGGTGTCAAATTCATTGGCAGTTGCTGAACAACATATTTCTCTGAATGATATTCACAGAGTTCTCTTTAGCCAGATTTATTGAGATGAAAGGGAAGGGACTGGATCCCCCTGCAAGACCCCCAGAGTGGAGAAATCTCCCCCTTGCTTTTCTCCCAGAGATTCTGAGAGATTCTCTTCAGATCATGATCTGTCTGATCTCGGTCCGTCTCTGGAGTTGGAGGGTCTTCCTGGCCAGCCTTCCCTCTTCCTTCCCTGTGCTGATTATTGTGGTCCTTGGATTCACATCTGGGGCTGTTTCTCTTCCCACCCAGGAGGATTTTTTTTCTTTTACCATCCATGTGACTCAGGGTCTAGTAGAACTTGGATTTATCCTGATGGACTCTTATGGGCCAAAAAGACCTTTTGGAGGTAAAGCCACGGAAAGTAACCATATTCTGCCCAAAACCCCAGCCCAGCAAGTCTGTAAATTGGGAGCTGATATCCTCTTGGAAACTTTCAAGGTAATCTAAAGATGGAATTGTAGGATGCTGTAGATATAATATTAAGAAGGTTTTTTCTTCTGTTGATATAAGATTTCTTCAAATTCTTATGATATTTAGAAATATTTCTAGGCTATCTTTAAAGGCAAAACTCAAGCTGTTTTGTTAACCTTTTCCTTCTCAAATTAAAATAAATGTAATTTTTTTTCTTAACCCTGCTTCTTACTATCTGTGGGAGACAGGAAATAACAGGAGCACTCCTTTGCATGAAATTTAGTTCAAGGCAAATTTGTTATTGGAGTGGGTTAAGGCCACCGAATGTAGCTTGCTTTGGCTTTTAAATGTGAAGCCTGTCAGAATATTCATGAACTGGAATAGGGCATAGCAGCAGGTCAGCCATTGGGGATTGGCTGGAATAGGACATGGTAACAAGGTCAGCCAATGTATAGTCATGGCAACTGGGTCAGCCAATGGGAACTATTTGGTGACTGAGAGCCATGCCAGACGGCTCAGAGCCTGCGCATGGCTTACCTATGAAGCTCTGTGCAAGAGAATTACCGTATTTTTCAGAGTATAAGGTGCACCTTTTCCCCCTTAAAAGAGGGTGAAAAATTGGGTGTGTCTTATACACTGAATGTAGCCCCACCTTTTGGCCTGTTCCTCCCAGCAATTTACCTCCTTGCAGCAAATGGGGAAATGGGGCTTGCAGAGGCTGCAATAGGCTATAGCAATCCCTGCAGCCTGAAACAGCTGATGATCGGGAGGCCCACCGAAATTGAAAGTGAAACTTGCTGTTAGCTCCAGGAGGCAAATTGCTGGGAGGCAGAAGCAGATTTTTTTTTTCTCGTGCTAATCAGGCTGTTTGTTGCAAGGAGGTAGGTCAATAACTATAAATGCCTATAGAATGTTCAAATTATCAGACTTATTTTTTAAAGACTGTTTTATTATTGTTCTAGACAGCTTCACACAATGAAGAAGCTTTTTAAAATAAATGCTTGATCTTAAGAGGCCCAGTGCTATTGTATCTTCTTTTAAATAGCAGAGAATAACATATACTTCCAGAAAGCCACATCAATTTTAACAGAATCTGTACAAGTATACTCTGAAATGTAACACTACAAACAGTCTATATTGTCTGTACTGTTTGCTGTTTGTTGCAAGGAGGCAAATTGCTGGGAGGCAGAAGCAGATATTTTCCCCTTGTTTTCCTCCCCAAAAGCTAGGTGCCTCTTGTACTTCGGAGCGTCTTATGCTCTGAAAAATATGGTAATCTAGTCTGCTCTCTGAATTGAAACTGGAAACCAATCTCTTCTCTCTGGAAGAATCTGCTGTTGGCATTGTACATTTATTCCCCCCCGATATTAGAACCACCTCTGATCTCCGCTCCTTCCGCAAGAAACTCAAGACCCACCTGTTTCGAGTAGCAGGTCTGGCCTAATTACAACCATAATCGTAACTGCATTTAACATCTATTCAAACCTTCCTGGATGGCTTTTTAAATTTTATATTGGGGTTTTAACGGGTTTTAAAATTGTTCTTAATATTTAAATTGGTTTTGGGATTTTATAACAGACCATGTGTGTGAGTTGTTTATGTTTCATGTCTTATGTCTTATGTCATTTTTATTGTTTTGATTATGAATGGTCTGTACACCGCCCCGAGTCCCTACGGGGAGAGGGGGCAGTCTATAAATTAAATAAACTATAAACTATAACTATAAACACCCTCTCATTCTTTTGAGGCCTATGGAAACACAAGTGAGGGCACCAGACCCCCTCCCAGCCATGAGTCACAGTGGGTTTATCTATTCCTTCCCCAAGCAGAGTCTGCCTGAGTCCCATCATCCACTTCCCTCCCTGCCTAGGATCACCTGAATTCCTCCATTCAGACAGCAGGAAAAAGGGAGTTTGAACAGAGCTTCCAGGTCATTCTCTGTTCATCCATACTGACCTCTCCAAAACCAAATTCCCGCTCGGTTCCTGGACACCTCCAGCCAATGCTCAGCTGAGCTCACAGCAAGGCCAGGGCGGCTGAGAATTGGGATGGAACCACAAACACTCCACAAACCTCCCCAGCCACAACAGACTTTTAGATGCACACCGTGGCCTCACACACACTCCTAGACAGTGCCTTTATGTGGCCTCAAGGAGGGAGATGGGATCAATCTCACAACCCTCACCCTATCAGAGTTCCTCAGCTGTTGTCCCTGTTGTCCTGACACCAGTTTCTGTGGAATCAAACACAGGAGGACCCAAAAAACCAATAATCCAGGCTCACTGCAGTTGTTATTGATTCAGTGTCCACTGGAGGAATTTCTCTCCAGAACACAGCAGGACAGATTCCCACAGACAAAAGGATGCAGTCATATTTATACATTTCTGGAAAGGAGGACAAAATGATAATCATAAATAGGCATATCTAATAGATGATATAACCATGAATATTCATAATTAGCACACTTCAAGTTCATGCTCACCCACAGTTACTATCCTCAAACAGAGATATCGTCTAAATAAAAGGAAACTATCAGTTGTATTGCCACAGCAGTTTGCCTAAAAAGTATTGAGGAATGAGGGCATTAACCCTTTCTTTCTATCTTGTTAACGCATTCTCATTCCTCCAAGAAATCAGTTTCCTCACAATCTTCCAGACACTCTTTATTTATTTGAATAAAAATCATTGCCCCACTCATGTATGGAGAATAGCTTGGAGTTGAAATTCCTCTGTCTCACATTTCCACATTTCTTCTAGTCATAAGCTAAAATAGGGAGATACAAGAATTCCAGTCATTCAAACATTTCCCATTTGGAAACATACATATATGGTTTTCTTTGATTCCTGCATACTATCTCAGTGGAAATAATGCCTTTTTTCAAATAAAAGTAATGTTTGCAATACTTTAAATAACATGGTATTATATGTCATGTTTTTACATTCATTCTGGCTGTAAGCTGCTCCTTTGTGTTCAGGTCTGGCCTCAGAAGGATAATGTAGCACTTGGGGATGAAGATGCAGCCCAGCAGACCAGCACTGGAGGCCAGGATGGAGAAGACCTGCACAGCCACCATGTATTTCCCTTTGGTGCTCAGGTAGGTGGGCACAAAAGTCACCCAGACACTGCAGAAGACCAGCATGCTGAAGGTGATCAGCTTGGCTTCGTTGAAGGCCCCAGGCAGATTCCTGGCCAGGAAAGCCACCGTGAAGCAGATGGCAGCCAGGAAGCCCATGTAGCTGAGGGTGACGTAGAACATGACAACGGCCCCTTCGTTGCATTGCAGGATGATCTCTCTAGGCTGGGAGTGGAGGTCAGAGTCAGAGAAGGGGGGAGAAACTCCCAGCCAGATGGAGCAGATGATAATTTGGAGAGCAGAAGAAGAAAGGATGATGGAGTTGGCCAAGCTCTTCCCCAGCCATCTCTTCACTCGGTTTCCTGGTTTTGTGGCCAGGAAAGCCAGCACCACCGTGATGGTTTTAGCCAAGAGAGAAGAAACGGCAACTGAGAAGATGGTGCTGAAGACCGTTTGTCGGAGAAGGCAGGTGGCTTTCCTTGGTTGACCAATGAAGAGAGAAGGAGACAAGAAGCAAAGCAGGAGGGAGACCAGGAGGATGTAGGAGAGGTCCCGATTGTTGGCTTTGACAATGGGAGTTTCTCTGTATTTAATGAAGATGATTAAAACAAGGCCTGTAGTTAGGAACAAGAGCAGGGCAAAGGAGACCAAGATGATGCCCAGAGGTTCTTCATAAGACAGGAAGGTTATAACTTTAGGGATACATTGGATTCTGGACTCATTTGGGTATTTGTCATCCGGACATTTGGTGCATTTTTCTGCATCTGAGAAACCAAAAATCAATTTTCTTTAATATTTCGTTCCTTTTATTTTTCATTAAAAAAAGCATAAGAAGGATGTACTTTTTTTAAAGTAGCTAGGTATATGAAGTTGAGGAAAGTCCTAAGGCTGTGATGGTGAATCTATGGCACCCGTGCCTCTTGGCACACGGAGCCATATTGAGTGGCACACCAGACGTCAGCTCCGACTCGCATGCGCATGCCGGCTAGCTGGTTTTTTATATTTCCGGAGGGCCAGGGGAGGCCTTTTTGCCCCCCAACCGGTTACCGGGTCACAGCTCGCTTGTCCCACCCCACCCACTCTGTACTCTGCAGCTTGCCTGCCTGAAGAGCTGCACCCCTGCTAGGTAAGACTGCGAGTCGTGGCTTAGCTAGCTGCCCCTTCCCCAGGGCCCTGCCATGCTTCCCTACCTTCCACATGGTCTTACCAGCGGATCCCTATGCCCGCTAGTCTTCTGAGATCAGCGCCTAGCCAGGCCAGTGGGGGGCCCTTGGTGAAAATGCAGACGCTGTGATGGGGCTGAGAGAGGCGGCAGTGACGATGCTGCGGCCTGGGGCTGCTGCACATGTACCCGCTCCCTTTCTGCAAAGGCAGAGCCCCCGCCCCCACTGGAGGAAGATGCTGCTTTCCACTCAGGCCCACATGCCTCTCATGCCAGCTCCGTGGGGCTTCAGGCTCCAAAGCAGCCCACTGGCTTCCCACCCAGCCACCTGCCTGCTCCTCGGCCGTGGCGCCGCTTACCGCTGGCAAAGAAGCGGAGCAAGAGGCAGAAGCCGTGAGTGGATGGGGGGAACCCCTCACATGGGGAGTGGGCCGCGGCGGAGTTTCCTTCCCCCTGGAACTCCAGACTCCACAGGACGAGTTCCCTGAGTAGCGCTGGTGGTTGGTTCCTTCTCTTTGAGAGCCGCCTTGCAAAATGTCAGAAAACACCCCGTTTTGCAAGGTGGCTCTCAAAGAGAAGGAAGCAGCCGTGGCGGAGAGGGAGGGAGAGGGAGAGGCTGGCAAAGAAGCCTTGGATTCCCCATTGCAGCGGCTGTCGGGGGAAGGAGGCAGGGTTACTGGTGGGCGCTTGCTTCCCAAGGCTTCTTTTGTAGCCTCCCTTACACAAACAAACACACACACACACACACACACACACACACACATCACTTGCTGCCACGCGAGGCGAGCGCCGGCCAATGTCCCTGCCTCCTTACCCCGAGAGCCGCGGCAGTGGGGAATCCAAGGCTTCTTCGCCAGCCTCTCCCTTGCACGGCAGTGTGTGTGTGCGTGTGTGTGTGTGTGTGTGTCTGTGTGTGTAAGGGCAGCTAGCAAAGAAGCCTTGTGAAGCGAGCGCCGGCCACTACCCTTGCCTCCTTCTCCCAAGAACCGCTGCAATGGGGAATCCAAGGCTTCTTCGCCAGCCTCTCCCTCTCCCTCACGCGTTGTTGTGGGCACGCGGGTCCGTGCAATAGTGCACACGCGTGCAATTCTGCCATGCCGTTAAAAAAAGGTTCGCAATCACTGTCCTAGGGTGTGAATTATTTCTGGTGTAATGTAATTCATAGGAAGCTACATTATTACAGATTAATCATGAATCATATCATCTTTTCATGCAAATATTTAGAGTCCTGCCACATGGCAATTAATATACTGGACTTAGAGGATACCTACAGTATCTTGTAACATCTGGAAGCTATATGGAATTCAGGAGAAATTTCCTAACAGTGACAACAATTAACCAGTGGAACAGCTGTCCTCCAGAAGTTGTGGGTGCTTCAACATTGGATGTTTTTAAGAAGAGACTGGACAGTCACTTGTCTGAAATGGTATCAGGTCTCCTGCTTGAGCAGGGGGTAGCACTAGAAGACCTCCAAGGTCCTTTTCAGCTCTACTCTGATTGATTGATTGATTGATTGATTGATTGACTGATTGACTGATTGACTGATTGATCTACATGATTGGCAGAATATTTGCGCAATGAGTTGCGCAATAACTATCCACAGCACCACATTATGGACCAGTGACACCTTTTCAGTGATCCTCAAGGGGAGGATCCAATATACAGTGAATTGCAAGGTCTTTCAGAAGGTGGACCTAAAACAATTCATCAAGTTTCAAAGAACTCAGATCTTCCTAGAAAAGTGAACTTAGTAGCACATATCCAGACTAGAAAGCAGGAGAGATGTTTCCTCTGCTGTTAGTAAAGCTTGCCCAGTCGGCCACCCCCTCCTCCCATCTCCTCCCAGCACTTCCTTCAGAGACTTTTTGAGTTACTTCCTTTTAGAAAAGAAATTGTGCATATTAAAAATTAAGAAAGGTGAGCTTGTGTCTTTTAACTTGCACTTTCATGAAAATGTTCTGGATGGATCCAGTTCCACAAAGCCTTCCATTTTCCTCAGTGTGACCCACCTTCCTGAGTGGAGAAGGTCCCCTCCGGACAAGGAACGCAGTCATAGCAGCAAACTGGCTCTCCTTCTCGAGCCCTCTTGACAAATCCAGGATGACAACTTTCCACACAGTTGGATTGAGGCAGGGACTGAGCAGAAAAATGAAGAATGCCAAAGAAAATGTGTTAGTAGTCAACATTCATGGAAAATAGAGATAGATACTGACATTAGCCAAATAGCCTCTGGTCTTCATGTAAGTAAATATGAAATATTTGACTTCTTCTAAGAAGATGCAGGAGGTATAACTAACTACTGGCAGATTCTTCATTTAGTTCCTCCCTTTTGCTTTTGGCATTTAACATTACAATAAAGTACTTTTCTACTTAATAAAATCAGCAGAGATGGAATTGAAAAAAGATTTACATATGATGATATATTCATATTAAAACTGAGAATAAAATTCATTGTAAAAGATTTAGGAAATTTCTATTCCATTAGGTTTTTCAATAAAGAATAAAACTGTGATGAAGAAAGAAACCTCTGACCAGTAAGATCATGAAAGGTTTCCATAAAACATGGCAAAGCCCCTCCACTTACTGTAGGTTCCGTCTATTGAAGAACTACAATCAGATAACACCAACTGGCATGGGAGGCCAACCACCCTGGAGACTCTAGGCTTTGCCCACTTGAAATGGGACCTCAGGCTTTGGAAAACAGAGAAAAAACACCAAAATTTATCTCACCTTATTGAGCAACTTTAGCCCTGAAAGAGCATCTTCTTTGATAGAAAGTCTCTCTTTTTGAAAATACGCCAGAGTCCTTTCCACAACATCCTTCTTGGGGAGAACCAAGTAGCCCGAAATGTACAGATCTGCATTTATCTCTCCATTTTGGTCCAAGTACAGTTTAAAGTGGGAAATATTCCAAAATTCATTCTTCTCCAGAAAGGGATGAAACTAGAATGGGAACATCCAGGAATTTGAAAAGCAGAAAACTTTGTTTCTTATCCCACATTGAATCTTTCTTCTACAATTGTCTAATCTCCAAATATGGTTAAATAGGATGCAAATACTGCCAGTCTCTTCATAAGTGAATGAAAAAGTTTGAGAAAAATTTGTCAATCATTTAGTGACAAAATATAAAGAAAATATAATCGACACAATTGGTCAATTTTAGGGAACATTCTAGAGCAAAAGGCAAATAAAATGAACAGAGAAAAAAAAGATGATTCATAAAATCTTTGAAAACAACAGGTTTCCCAGAAAGCATGGGTTGATCAAGAAGAAAGTTGTCAGGCTAATCTTCTCCCTGGTCATCCTGATGGAAAACATCTCTAAATGTCCTAATTCTACTTGATTGTAATACGGCATATATATATATATATATGTATGTATGTATGTATGTATGTATGTATGTATGTATGTATGTATGTATGTATATATATATATATATATATATATATATATATATATATATATATATATATATATATATATATATATATATATATATATATTGCAGATCTGAAAGAACAAGTCTCCCACCAGCTCTTTTCTCAGTCTGAAAAGTTAGTGAGGATCCTGAGTTTCTTTCTCTCCCATTATGCAGCTGCAGGATTCTCCCCTCTTATCTGATCCTTCCCTAGGCAGCCTCTCTTCCCCTCATCCCAAAAGTCATCTCACACATCATTACACTTCCTAAATAGATTATGGGAACTCTGGTGATAGAACTGGACTTCAGTAAAGGACTCAGAAATAATTTTGTGATACGATTAGAAACCTGAGGGGTGGATGGCATGATAACTAAGTGGATAAAAACTGCCTTCAAAATGATACTCAAATAATTTTAACCCTTTTTAATCTTTCTTATGAAACCTAAAGGTGATGAATACAAATTTGCCTTTGGTCATCAATTATTCTATGTTGTCATTAATACGGTAATTAATAGGATCTTAGAGTAAGCTAATTTGATGTGATTTAAAGAATGTAAAGTCTTTCAACTTAGAAGCCTTATTTGAAACTCCATATTAAAAGTTTGATAAAATAACAATGGTTTTAAATCAACTTAAAGGCAATAATCAGAAGCAAGCAACAATTGTTGAATCGGATGGATTGGATGGATGGACTGGAACTTAACTTGCTGCTGGCATCCCTGAAGGAGGAGTCTGGTTTGAAGGCAGGCTGCTTGGAGATGGCTGGAGAGGCCATGGACCCCGAAGACTCAAAGTGGACAGAACGGATGACTGATGAAATGGATTCTTTCAAGAAGATTGAGGGAGATTGGGGAATGAACTTGTCATATTTAACTGGAAAACAAGTCTTAAGAGCTGTTGTTTTTCCATTTACAGGAGGTCCTATGACTTTGGGGAATGGAAAGCAGTTGTTGGGAAAGATCCTAATTAAAATTTTAAGGAAATGTATTATTATTAAGAATCAACCAAAGATGTTTAACCCTGGACAGATTCTGGATGGATCAGAGGTAATGATTGTGCTGGTCTGTGGTAGAAATTTTCTGTGAATTAAATACAATAGCAGATAACAGACAATTTTGAAGTTTTGAAATTTAACTTTATTGTTAGATTGCCTGTTAACTATGTTTTTTATATAAAGCAGATAGATGACAGGTCCAATACAATTATAGTTTATAATTGTGGGCCTATTTTGCAAGTGGGAGAAACTATTATTGCTGCATTGTATTCAATTGGGGAAAGAAGGCAAATGCAGCCATAAGAATCTGAGGAAGTGAACGTTCTGGTTTGGGGAGACCCCAACTCAAGGACCAGGTCCCCTTGCAGGCATCACACGTGGCAGAGAATTAGTACACAATCTACGTGAACTTCAGGGAAGGACAATGAAGCCAAGGAAGAGTTGAAAGGAGCTGCTCATAGCCTTGAGGAAAGACAACAAGGAGAAGAGTTGAAGATCAAGAGGAGTTTGGGAGCCCCCTTTCCAACTGAAACAATCTCTTGGTTGGGGAAGGGAGGATACAGCCAGTGGTGGGATTCAGACGGTCCGGCCCGGTTTGAGTGAACCGATAGTAAAATTTCTGCCTGGCCACGTCTCTCCCCACCACTACTTGCCTCGCACGCCTTGGCTGGGGCCTTAGAGTCATTGCTGCAGCTGCTGTTTGGCTCCCTTGCCTCGACCACGTGGCCACACAGCCAATCCTGTTTGCCTGTCTTTGCCGTGGCCTCCTGTTCGTCTTGGTCTGCTCCCGAATGCCCACCTCAGGGTGCTCCTGACCACTCCAGCAGCGGCCATTCTTCACCTTTTCCCTCTTTCCTTTCTCTTTTCCTTTTTCCTTCCCTTCCCATTCCCTCCGTTTTTCATCCTTTCCTTCTTTTCCATTTCCTTTCCCATCCCTCCCTTCCCCTTCCGCTTCCCCTTCCCTCTTGCTGCAGAATTGGGATCTTTCAGATCTTCTTCTCCTGACCCCCCTCCTCCCCCCTGCACAGTCTCAGTTGCTGCTTGGAGGGGGGAGATTTCTGGTTTTGCAGGGCTGAGAGGAAAAGGGGAAGGGTGAAGAGGCCCTCCAAGGCTGCCCACCCCTTTGCGTTTCTGCAACCAAATTCTACCCCCAAACAGAGGAACCCCCCCCCCCCGAATACAGCAGGGAAGACAAGTTGGGCCCATAACTGGGCAGCGTGTTGGGGGAGAGACTGCAGCAGCTCCGCGGTGACCGGAGGGAGGGAGGAAAGTTCGGCCGGGGGGTGGGATTGACCAGCTCAGCCAACAGATTTTAATCATCCCTCCTGGCTCACCCGAGCCACTCCAATTTTCCCCCTGGCCAGAGGCACCTCCAGCTAAAAGCCCCTCAGTGGACACCCCACGCACACGGCCCCCAACGCGGAGTTCAGAATGACGCTTCTCCCAAAGGAGTTCTGGGGAACCTCCCCCCCCCCCGCTGCCCCTTCCAGAGCCCAGAAAACTACCAGGAAAACAGCACCGCCTCGCTCTCAGGAGTGGGAGAGAGAATGGATAGGAGGAAAGAAAAACTTGGGGAAGAGGGAGAGAGATCCAGAGGAAATGGGGAGAGGCCCTCGCCTCATTTCCACCTCCTCCCAGGCAGCCCACAAGGTTGAAAAGCTTCTGATTCCTCACTCTCATTCTTTTTCTTTTTTCTTTCCCTCCTCTCTCTTCCTCTTACTCACTCTCTCTCTCTCTCTCTCTCTCACACACACACACACACACACACACAAACTCACAATCTTATCCCTGCAAGTCCCCCTTCTCTGCCTGCTCCAGAGAGAGAAGCTTGCCTGCGCAGAAGAGGCACCGATCAAAGCGCGTCCCAGTAAGTTAATCAGCCGGGCTTTCCTGGGATGTGAGCGATGCTGCCGGGCGCTTGGAAAGGACTTTGGCCACCGGCCCACCACTAAAATCAAACAATGAGGCGAGGCGCAGAGCTGATTGGAAGAGTGTGTGTGTGTGTGTGTGTGTGTGTGTGTGTGTGTAAAATGGGTGGTTTCATCCAAAGGAATTTTTGTTTCAGGTGGATCTCCTTTGGAAGGAGGAAAGGAAGGGGTAGAAAGAGAGAGACGAAAGAAAAGGAAAAAGAAAGAAAAGGAAAAGAAAGGAAAGGACAGAGAGAAAGAAAGAGGGAGTTATGGAAGGAAGGGAAAGAAAGAAAGAAAGAGAGGGAGAGGGGAGGAAGTGAATGAGATATAGTTGGATGGATGGATCAATCGATACATGGAGGGAGGGACGGAGGGAGGGAGGGAAAGAGAAAATGAGAGGAAAGAAGGAGGGAAACCATGGCTTCAGAAGACTCTTTCAAACAGCACAACAATGTTTGAAAGGGCTGGAAGGGATCTTGGAGGTCATTTTCTAGTCCAAGCCCTGCTCCAGTAGGGTCAGAAGGGACCTTGGAAGCCATCTAGTCCAATCCCCTGCTCCAGCTGGAGACCTTATATCCCCTGGATTATTTTGGTGCCTCTAATAGAGAGGAAAATTGCAAGAAAAGGGAAGGAGTTTACTAGGACAAGGCTGCCATGCAGAGGAAGGAAGAGACATTCCTTGACTTAAGACAATTGAGCCCAATATTTTGGTTGCTAAGCAAGAGCGTTGTTAAGTGAGCTTTGTCACATTTTACTCAATCCATGACATCTCCTGGCTCTAACAGTCATGTGCAGGCTAGGGAAGAATATGTGAAGGCCCGTGTAATGTTCTAATGTGCAGAAGTGATAGTTAAATGTGTGCCAGAAAGTGGACTCTGGGTGTGTTTTTCCAAACGCAATAAGTGAGCTTCAATGTGTATAGTTTTAGAAGAGCTCTCTGTGTGTGTGTGTTTGTGTGTGTACGTACTCATACAGTGTATAAAGTAAATAATGTATCTTTTTGTGTGCCTATACACACACTATACCTTGTAATATGTATGTACACAAATGGCATATATACATAGGATTAAATTGGGTATTTTAGATGTTCATTAGTAGTAAATAAATAGACAGGGAAATTGTATCTTGTTGACGCAAGGAGAGGCCAGGCAAGGTACCCCTTGACGTGAGTGATGTCAAGTTGGCTACACACACCCAGTCACAAGACCAGCAAGCCACACCCACCCAATCACATGACCACCAAGCCATGCCCACAGAACCAGTAGTAAAAAGATTTGAATCCCACCACTGGATACAATCCTCTTCCAATAACTGACTCCTGTTACACACGCGTGTAAGATCAGCTCACTCTTATTCCAGAGTATCAGACATGGAAAAAGTGAATTCAGTTATAAGAGAGGAGATTTTAACTGAATGAGAGAAAAAATATGATAAAAGGATGAGCTGTTTTAGAGCTGGGCCAGTAAAGCAGAGAAGTTCAGTCTCCTCTTCATGGATCGTCTGAGAGCAAAGACTGAGCAGCCATCAGTCAGAGAAGCTTGAACTGGGATTCCTGCAGAGTGGAGGGGGTTGGTTTAGATGGTCTCAGGGTCTCCTCCTAATTTATAAAGGTTGTCATGCCACAACATGTACCGTATTTTTCGGAGTATACGATGCATCGGAGTATAAGACGCACCAAGGATTTGAAGAGGTTTTTTTTTTTAAAAAAGTAGGTAGGTAGATAGAGGGAGAGAAAGAGAGAGAAATACAGTAGGTAGGTAGGGGGAGAGAGAGAGTAGTTAGGGAGGTAAGGAGGTAGATAAGGGGATAGAGAGAGAGAGAAATAGAGAGAGATATAGAGATAGAGAAATACAGTAGGTAGGTAGGGGTAGAGACAGAGGGTAGGTAAATAGAGGGATAGAGGGATAGATAGAGAGAAATAAAAAGAGATAGAGAAATACAGTAGGGAGGGAGGGAGAGAGAGAAGGTAGATAGGTAGATGTTTCCAGGTGTATTTATCCATGTGCTGGAGAAGGAAATCGCTGACAATCTGCAGCACCTAAGACTTTGTTTCTGCTGGCACAGCACTTGGTCAATGTAATTCTCATCAACCAGTTAAAGAGCTTTCCAAGAGGGGAAAAAAAGTTTTTACAATCTGCAAAGCTCCCCAAAACAGCCTGTTTTTGTGAAAATGCACCCCCTTTTAAAAAACAAGTCATGAATAGCCTTGGGGGGGGGCTTGCAGAATGCTCCTGGGGGGCCAAAAATGATCAAAAAATGCCAGGCTTTTCTCAAAAACAAGCCTATTTTTTGTAAAAAAAAAAAATTGCATGCATAGCCTTATGGAAGCTTATAGAGTGCTGCTGGAGGTTGGGGGGGGGGGCAAAATGGTCCATTTTGTGCTCATTTCTGCCCTCCCCAGCCCCCAGGAGCTCTCTGAAAGCCTCCATAAGGGTATGCACGGCCATTTTGGTGAAGGGGCGGGGCTTCGTGAGGCAAAAAATGCTGTATTCAATGTATAAGACGCACCCAGATTTTCAGCCTCTTTTTTGAAGGGAAAAGGTGCGTCTTATATTCTGAAAAATACGTTAACTGTTGTGCTGTTGTTGCTCTAGCCCCACCTAGTGGCCGGGGGCAGATAAACCTCACTATAAGGTCTGAAGCCAGACTCCATTTTCTGTCAGCCTTTGGGGAAGACGGAAGCAGCCGTTGTGACCAAGACCCCTGGTCATCCGGAGACGGCCTCCGTCCCTCACACGGAGCATCGCTGGGGAGGTTCCAGCTGCTTCTTTGCTGGCTGTTAGTTAATGCTGCCTATCTCGTCTTTCTATTTGATTTCCACTCTTTGCATCTCCTCAGTTTCACCTGCCCTCTTCTCCCAATAAAGCCTCCAGCTCCACGCCAGGCTCCCTTTCATTGGAGGAGAATAGGGGGGCATAGCTGCCTCTCCAGCTGCACACAGACCAACCTGCAATGGGGACGGAAGGAAGGTGGAATTCCACCAGGCTAATCACAAACCCACAAATACAGGAATTTATTTTAAAAAGAATACAGCATTTTCCAATTAGCAGTGCTAAATATCAAAATGCCATGGTATCTACTCTTTGGAACCATTAATTCCCTGAGTAATTAAATTGGCCAGATCTGTTGAGATGGTTCCCCTCCTTCTCCTCTGGATTCCTCCTCCAAAGGATCTAAGATTAATGGATCCATATCGGGACCCCCTTACCTGCCATGGCTGCAGCCTTGGAGACCCCAAGATCTTTTCTCCCTCCTTCCTTCCCTTCCTTGATCTGGAGGAATATGCAGCATTCAGGGCCTGGGCCAGAGTCTTCATGAAACTGTAAGGTTGGTAGTAATTTGGGGTCCTTAATCTGTCCCTTTTCCTTTGGGTCTCCAGTGGGGCTTTCTGGGTGCATCTTCTGCGGCCCTTGACAGAAAAGACATTCTTTGAAAGAGAACAATGAAAATAAGGATCTTGAAACTTTTCTTCCACAAAGTAATAGTGTTTAAAGGCATCATCCCATGGCCTTTCTTTCCCCCGATAACCAAAGCTCCAAATACTATGAATGTATTTGAGAAGTCTGCGATTGTTTATTTGAAATGCTGCAAAATTTGTGAGGATCCAGACTTTCCCCTCAATGGGTCCTGGGAGACGCATAAGTGTTAAATGGAAAGGAAGAATTCTGTCCCAAATTGAATCAAATTCTATGAAGTGAACAAAGACGTTGACTTGTCTCCACTTAGAGAGGGAATCCCTGAGGGCTGCAGTATATCCAGTCTTTGAGAACAGTTGTGATATAACCACACAAATTCCATTCCTGACAAGCACAGGAGTCAAAGTCCTCATGAAATTCTCTCCCTTTTCTGTGTCTGAAGCAAAGAGGCCAATCAGGGTCCATCTGAAGTGGAGGAGCAGCTGGACAATTGCTGGGTACTGGAATCCTTCTTTGGGGTACATGTGGTGGAAAAAGGGGAATCGACTTTTATCACTCAGAGCCTCTGAAGCTGTTATATAATTGATCTGGAAAAGGAATTGAAAGGATGAGAGCCATGATGGGGAACCTGTGGCATGCAGAGCATCCTCTCCCGGCACACCAGCCGCCCCAGCCCAGCTCCACTAGTATCCACATGCAGGCGCACCTCCTGCCGGCCAGCTGGTTTTCGGTCCTTTGTAGAGGGCCAGGGCGGGGGACGCGTGAGTATGCAGTGGGGGGGGGGGGTGTCACATTGTGCAGGAAACTCCGGCGGGCTGGAAGTGAGTGTGAATGGCCTCCCCCCCCCCCCCAGTGCTTCCTGGCTCAGTTGGAGGCTTCCTTCAGCCTTCAAACAATTGCAGGTTTTTTTTGGGGGGGGGTGGTTGCTTCCAGGTTGGTGCAGGAGGCTTTCCAGGACCAAAATGGGGCGTGGAAAGCGCAGTGTTTCCCCCCCCCCTGTTATTCCCGAACTGTGAGCTCTTAGTAAAGTATCCCCTCCTTGTGGGTTGCTAACAGTGGTGGGTTTTTAAATTGCCAAGGGCCAGAGCGAGGGATGCATGAGTATGTACTCTGTGTGTGTGTGTGTGTTTGTGTGCTCACATTGTGCAGGAAACTCCGCTGGGCTGGAAGTGAATGGTCTGGGCCTCCAGTGCTTCCTGGCTCAGTTGGAGGCTTCTTTCAGCCTTCAAACAATTGCAGGGGTTTTATTTTTTGCTTCCAGGTTGGTGCAGGAGGCTTTCCAGGGCCAAAATGGGGTGCAGAAAGCACAGGGTCCCCCCCCCCCCCCGCACAATTTTGGCCCTGGAAAGCCTCCTGCAACAACCTGGAAGCAAAAAACCCCAAACAAGCCCTGCAACTGTTTGAAGGCTGAAGGAAGCCTCCAACTGACCCAGGAAGCCCTGGAGATCCAGGCCATTCACACTCACTTCCAGCCCACCAGAGTTTTCTGCCCCAGGGCAGAAATGGAAAGCTGTCCTGTGGAGCCCACTGCCACTTGGGCGGAGGAGGACGACCACACGAAGAAGAGGAGGAGGAGGAGAATGGCGAGGCTTTGCAGGAGCCGGCAGGGAGCAGGTCAGGTGGGGCTGGCTGGCTGGCTGGGGAGGGGGCAATCATGGTGCTTAGGTGGAAGCAGCCTGCATGCCCCAACTGTGCTGGGGAGGAAATAAGAGGCCCTGCTTGAATGGGGATGAAAGTACACACACACCCTGCCTCCTTGCTCAGGTGTCGGCCACACCAGTTTGGGTGCCCTGGTTGAAGCACGCTTTCTCTGACACACACACACACACACAAACACACACACACACACACTTAGATTACTCTCTTATCCTCCCTGTCTCTGTCTGGCCCCATTTGCATGCTCAGCTGTCGCCCACACCATTGGCAGCAGTTTGGGTGCCTTGGCTGAAGTATGCTTTCTCTGCCAAACACACTTGGATTGCCTGTCTCTGTCTGGCCCCATTTGCTGCTCCTTGAGACAAAGAAGCCTCATTAAGTAGCTAAGTGGAAAGTAGTTGGGGGGAGGGGAAGAGCAGGAGACCTGCAGGTAACCACTTTCCCCACCCACCCACCCCCGAGAATGAAAGTTTCTGGATCCCTGACTCTGCAAAAGAAGATGGGTGCCTGAATTTGCACAATATTATAGCACCCAGGAGCGTCCATTCTCGGCACAAAAAGCATTTCCCAGCCAACTCTCCTCTCCCTTCTTCAAAGGCAAAGAAGCCGAGAAACATGAGAGGAGACAGAGGTTTGGAAAGTAAGTGAGTCCTTGTTGCAGGAAGGGAGGGAGAAGCAGGAGGTATCTTAGTGGGTTGAGGAGGCCTTGAGGGTCTCTTCTATCACAAGGACCCCCATGGCCTTCCCCACCCTGAGATACAATAGAATAGCAGAGTTGAAAGGGACCTTGGAGGTCTTCTAGTCCAACCCCCTTCCCAGGCACCGTTTCAGACAAATGGCTATCCAACCTCTTCTTAAAGATTTCCAGTGTTGGGGCATTCACAACTTCTGGAGGCAAGCTGTTCCGCTGATTAATTGTTCTAACTATCAGGAAGTTTCTTCTCAGTTCTAAGTTGCTTCTCTCCTTGATTAGTTTCCACCCATTGCTTCATGTTCTACCACCAGGTGCCTTGGAAAATAGTTTGACTCCCTCTTCTTTGGGCAACCCCTGAGATACTGGAACACTGCTATCCTGTCTCCCCTAGTCCTTCTTTTTATTAAACTAGACATACCCAGTTCCTGCAACCATTCTTCATATGTTTTAGTCTCCAGTCCCCTAATCATCTTTGTTGCTCTTCACTGCACTCTTTCTAGAGTCTCCACATCTTTTTTACATCGTGGCGACCAAAATTGAATGCAGTATTCCAAGTGTGGCCTTACCAAGGCATTATAAAGTGGTATTAACACTTCATGTGATCTTGATTCTATCCCTCTGTTGATGCAGCCTAGAACTGGGTTGGCTTTTTTGGCAGCTGCTGCACACGGCTGGCTCCTATTTAAATGGTTGTCCACTAGGACTCCAAGATCCTTTTCACAGTTACTACTGTTGAGCAAGGTACCATCTATACTGTACCTGTGCATTTCATTTTTGTTGCCTAAATGTAGAACCTTACTCTTTTCACCATTGAATTTCATTTTATTAGATAGTGCCCAATGTTCAAGTTTGTCAAGATCCTTCTGTATCTTTAGCCTATCTTCTGGAGGGTTGGCTATTCCTGCCAGCTTGGTGTCATCTGCAAATTTGATGAGTTCCCCATTTATTCCCTCATCCAAATCATTGATGAAGATGTTGAAGAGTACTGGGCTTAAAACAGAGCCTTGGGGTACTCCACTGCAGACTTCCCTCTATGTAGATGCAGTTCCATTGAGGACTACACGTTGAGTGCGGTTGGTCAGCCAGTTACGAATCCATCTGGTGGTGGTCATGGGCACATTGGTATCCTTGAATTCTGAGCTCTTAGGAAAGTATCCCCTCCTTGTGGGTTGCAAACAGCTGTTTCCAGTGGGGAAAAAAGGACAAAGCAATTGGGGAAATAGTTTCCTTTGCTACATTTCCAGTCTGAATTACACCATGGCAGGGGCCCTACAGAAGAGATCTTTTAAGGATCATTATGTATTCATAGTAAAGCAACTAACTTAGCTCTGCTCTTAAATGCTAAAGCTGTTGTACATAAAAAACAGAGGAGCTCTGATCAACTACCAGAGCCATCATTTTGACAGTTTTGCTGTCCTGTAGTCTTTCCCCATGAAATGCAAGCATGGAATAAACTGAGCCTGGTTTGTTCTCAATTTTTTCACTGCCACAAACTACTAGCAAAAGTGGCATTTTATCACAAGGCAAGGAATGTTTCCCCTTTTGCATTGGAGCATCCAAGAAGGGACAGGAAAGACCAAGAAAAAGATGGAAAAAGGAGAAGGGAGCAAGGAAGCAAAAGGAAGGAAAGAGGGGAAGAAAGAATGAAGAGGGAAGGAAAAAGAAGGGAAGGAAGGAGATTATAATGAGAGAGGGTGAGGATGTGAGGTAAATCCTGCCTTAGCGCTTGATCACCAACAGCCCTGTTGCCTTTTACCATCTCCTTGTCCCATCCTCCTGACCTCTCCTGGTGGTCTCCCATCCTATCATTGAGGAGGCTTTGGTTACAAAGCTAGGTCTCGTAAGGAGAGGGAGTGGGCTTCCCTCTGACCCACATACTTTGACCTCCTGCACTCACCATGGGCAGCCAAGGAGCACAGCAGCAGTAGGAGCAGCCGTGCCCACCATGGCCTCCAAAGTCAACCACAATGGGGCCCTCATTGAAATTGAGTTTGACATCCCTGGACTAACAGATGACCTGAGTGCTGCATGCGTTGCTCTCAAACTTACAAAGGATGAGTCAAGGTTAGAAAAATTATCAGCTTGCATTCAACAGCAAAGGTCACATTAATCAAAAGCATGCCAAATGCAAACGTTTACCTTTCAATAAAAAGGTGTTTGTATCATTGAAACCGCTGTTATTGTGGGTTTTTTTCAGAGAAAAGACGTTAATCATGTATGAGTTGTTTTTCTAAACGAAAACCTCATTATTCAGGTTAAATTGCCGTGTTGGCACTCCGAGATAAATAAGTGGGTTTTGGGTTGCAGTTTGGGCATTCGGTCTCTAAAAGGTTTGCCATCACTGCATTAGAGCATACACAGAGTGCAACCTAATTCAGCTTTTGTTAAATTGCTGTTGAGAGAAGCTCCATTGTAACATAACGTGCCAACTACGTAGATAAAACTTCTAGGCGAATTGCCAAGCTTAGCCTAGCAAAGTAACGTCTTGTGAAAAGTAAAATGTGGAATCTGCCAAGTAGCCTTGCTTGTTACATAAAATGTGTGTTCAGCATTCCCTAACAAAGCTATGAGTTATACTCCCAAAAATGGATTTCTTTTCCCTTCTACAGTCTATGGTTTTCAGAGCGTTGACAAAAATCATGAAATTTGCGTGATATCAAATTATGTTTCTATAGCAATGACGTTCTGTGCAAGCTATAAGATGTTTGGAAAAGTTTTTGGCACATGCCTGTTTTTCCTCTCTCTGCCTGCTCTGTTAAGGTGAGAGACAAAAAGGTCATCCAGTCTTTTGCTTTCTGCAGAAATAAAAGCTGATAATCCGTAGCCTAGATTAAATTTGATGCCAATACCCATATTTTCTGATTTTAGACAAAGTAAAAATTGTGTAAATTCCCAAATCAGCTCTGAGGGGCAGCAGCTGGAGTCCTTTTGTCCACCCCAAGATAGTCCTCAGAGGCTGTGATTGGGTTGGTTCTGCTGGTGGTTTCTCTCTGAAGCCCCAAACATCAGACTGATATAAGAACATGGGGGAAACCTTGGCCTCATATACTTCAATAATTGGGGCTGAGGAAGCTGGAGAGCTATGAGGTTTTCTTTTAAGCACCACTTTCACTCATGTCTTTGATCTAACTGAGCTCCTTTGATGATGAGGGAGCCAAGATTCAGTCTCAGAAAAAACAACCCCAGGTAAGGAAAGGTCTTACTTGCTCTATTGGCTGACCATCTATGGCTAGGATGTCATTTCCCAAAGACCATAATTTTTGAACTTGATTAATTAATTATCAGATAATTATTATGACAAAAGAACCCAAGTCTTCCTCACAGGGTATATAATCCAATGTGTAAGTATGATAATATCACAGTGTAAATCAGCATGTTCCAATAGGTATTTAGCATGCTAAACATATGTACCCATAAAAGAACCTATAACAAAATAAAAGGGTTGGAAAGGACCTTTGAGGTCTTCTAGTCCAACCCCCTGCTCAAGAAGGGGATCCTATACCAGGGGTCCTCAAACTACGTCCCACGTGCCGGATACAGGCCACTGAAGCCATTAATCCAGCCCACGTGGGACCATGAGGCTGCCCTGCCCAAATCACCCCGCCCACCCTCCACCCCCCACCCACCGGCTGAGCACAGATCTTACCTTCGCAAGCCCCACGGACCGAAACTGCAAAGTAAGACCAAAGCTTTTGGCCGGCAGAGTGCTTCTGGGGGCTGGGGAGGCCAAAAATGGGATGCAGGGAGGCCCCAGGAGGGGAAATGCTGCCCTCTGCTTCAGATTCTTAGCTTGGGCTAAGTGGAACGCAAAGCCATTTCGACTGGCACGCGTGGCCTTGCCCGTTGCTCTTCCGGGTTTCTTGTGTGCATGTGAGCATGACGATCAGCTGGCCTTTACATGCGCGGCAGTGCCAGGAACTGGAAGAGGAGCTGCCTGGTGCACATGTAAGGACCAACATGCACACTGGTCAACTCCTCTTCCAGATTGCATCCCTGACAAGAGCACTTGGTGCCAAATGGGTTCGCCATCAATGCCCTATTCCAAGGGTGGTTTTATCAGGGCATTATAAAATGGTAGCAATACTTCACGTGATTTGGATTCTATCCTTCTGTTGATGCAGCCTAGGATTGCAGTGGCTTTTTTTGGCTGCTGCCACACATTCTTGGCTCACATTTGAGAGATTGTCCACTAAGATTCCAAGATCCCTTTCACAGTTCCTGCTATTGAGCCAGGTTTCGCCTAATCTGTACCTGTACATTTGGTTTTTCTAGCCTCAGTGTAAGACTCAGGGGTTGCTACAAAGAAGAGGGAGTCACACTATTTTCCAAGGCACCTGAGGGTAGAACAAGAAGCAATGGGTGGAAACTAATCAAGGAAAGAAGCAACTTAGAACTGAGGAGAAATTTCCTGACAGTTAGAACAATTAATCAATGAAACAGCTTGCCTCCAGAAATTGTGGAAATCTTTAAGAAGATGTTGGATAGCCATTTGTCTGAAGCGGTATAGGGTTTCCTGCCTAGGCAGGGGGTTGGACTAGAAGACCTCCAAGGTCCCTTCCAACTCTGCTATTGTATTACTTTACTTTTCTCTATACTGAATTTTCTTTTGTTAGGTAGGCCCAGGGTTCAAGTCTATCTACATCCATCTGGATCTTGAGCCTATCTTCTGGGCTGTTGGCTATTCCAGTCAGTTTAGTGTCATCTGTAAATTTGATGAGTTCCCCATCTATCCCTCATCCAAACCATTCATGAAGATGTTGAAGAGGACTGGGCCTAAAATGGAACCTTGGGGTCCCCCACTGTTTGTTTTCCTCATGTAGATGAAGTTCCACTGAGGACCACAGGCTGAGTCCATCTGGGGGTGATGCTGTCTATCCCACATATTTTAGCTTACCAAGAAGTAGATGGTGGTTTACTTTTTCAAAGCCTTTCTAAAATCCAAGTACTGGAAACTATGTGCACTGCATTTCATTGGTCCACTAATTTCATAATTTTTGTCAAAGAAAGAAATAACATTTATTTATGATGTGTTTTTTTATCCTTCATTAGTTGAAGTAAATTGTCAATATGAAGAGAGAATAACAAGGGTTCAAATATGCATCCTTTCCTTCCTCCTCGGTCAGTATCAATCCTTCTTCTCATTGCTCCATTGAGCCCCAACCTCCCTCTCAAACAAGGAGCTGGAGAAAGAGCCTGGATCAGGGCCAACAGGTGGAGCTCCATTTTGAGGGCAAACAATTTCCTATATAATATTTATCTGTTAATTATGGCAAATGCACTAACATCTAGAAAGCCAGCAAAACCATGTTTTACTTTGCTGATTTAGATTAAATATTTCAAGACAAATTTGTTACCAATATTAGATTATTGACATGCAATATTTCTTATAAAATCTATATAGCTATTCACTACCTAAAACCTTCTGTTTCTTCTGCAAGGAATGCATTTTTCTCAAGTTTAACTAAGAGGATCCAGGCATACATTTCAGCCACAATATCTGCTAGTCTATTTCGCCTATAATTGCTAGAGTCCTTTTTATTCCACTTTTTAGATAGATAAAATGCTACTATTGCCAACTTCAATCCGACTGGATATTATTTATATGTGGAAATGAAGATGCCAATAGAGGCCCCAACAACCAGGGATATTTTTTGATCAGTTAAATAGTTGGTAGAATGTCCTCTCCAGGGAATGTATTGCTTGCATTTCAGGCCTTTTATGATTAATCTCAACATGAATATAATGGGGTAAAATATTGACATTTTTGCCAAAATGAAAAGCAGCTCTTGAATTCCATGGAAAAGACATGATTGCATCTATTGCTCACCCACCACCCCTCACCACTCACTTTACCAGATGGAGAAAAACACACACAAACCTGTGGGACTTTGTAAGTGCCTCCTAATGTTGACATCTGGATGGAGATGTCCCTGTCAGCTTTATCAAGAAGAGCCAGAAGGTTGTCCTTCCTTCCACAGCCGTAGTTGGGGACATTGGCTTCTCCAGTGGAGAGAATGTCCAGCAAGGCATCTGAAGTGCGGAAAGTGCTCAAATGATTGTCATGGATGTTGTAGCCAACAGTGAGATTGTGCAGGAGCTGGGAATTCTTGTTGACCATTTGAATGTTGAAAATGAACATTAAGTCATCTACAAAACCATAAACATCCCTATTGTAAAAAAAAATGTTATTATAATGGGCAGCAACAAATACTTTTTCAAAATATATAAGCCTCCAAAAGCCTACTGAGCCTTAAGCCAACATTGATCCAAAAGCAATGATCAGTTATACAAATATGGAAATGGGCTGAGGTACAGCAACTACAACTGATTCCACCACTACTTTAAATAAAATTCATTATTCAAGTGATAAATTAAGGATTGAACTGAGAGAGGAAAATAACCTGCACACCTTTCAGCTTTTTTCAGGCCTATTTTTCGATTTGAGTATATTTCACAAAATCAGACAAAAGAGAGAAGCCATGGAAATCAAAATCATTGCGGAAAGTAGACATAATCTCCAATATAAGAATAAATGAAAAATAAAAACAGAAAAGAAGGAGAGTGTTAGAATGGAGGGAGTGCAACTCTATCACCCTGAATGACTTACATATCACGAAAAACAAACTGAAGAGAAGGAGCCACGTTGAAAAGCAAGTTTGTATGCAATATTTCATCTCCACTGATGACTATACCGATGAGATGGTCTCCTGGGCTGTAAAAGCTCTGTGGTTGTTTTCCATCCTGGTTCTCCAAACTCTGCGGGCATTTCATTCTCAGCTTCCCAGAGACTGGATGGGACACCAGCAGCATCAGAAGGAGAAGCAGGAGGTCCATAATTCATGGAGTGAATCAATGAATCCCTTTTCTGTTTCTAAAGATGAATTTGAAGAATTCAAAGGACTCTCACAAGGTGGAATATGATCCAGTTGCTTTCCTGATTGAAACACAGAGAAACACTCAGCTTCATCTGGAAAGGAGAGAGACGGACATTCAAGAGCACAGACCCTGCCTGTCCCAAAACTCCATATTTCTCTGCCCAAAGTCTCCCCTGGAGGATTCGGCCAAAGAACAGAGCTGAAACTTTTATCATAATTCTCCCTCTCAGGAGGGATCCCTAGATAATTCAACCAGTTCTTGGACTGAAAGATTGTTGGGAAATTCTGTAGAGGGAAATGAAAGGGAAATAATCCCCATGTGATTCATAATAACAGGGGCAGATATTGAATTAAAGCCATCATCTAGAATTGAGAGATTTGGGGTCTCCATGCTTGAAACTGAGCCCAGAGGGAATACACAGCACCTGTGGCTGAAGAAACAAATAAATCTGAGATTTGTTGGCATAGTGATAAAAGACAAAACTCCAGGGACCAGTTAATGCCAGAGCATATCACAGAACTGAAATAGTTGGCACCTGAGTTGGAACCAAAATGTACTTTATTTTGAAAGCTAATGCTCAAGGGCACCACACAAAAGGGCTGATGCTATAGTATGGCCTGTCTCCAAGAAGAAAAGCAACTTTATTGAAAAACTAGTTACCAGAATTTTGCAGAGTTAAAAAAAATGATAGAAAGGGAGGGAGGGAGGGAGGGAGGGGGGAGAGAGAGAGGTTAGAAAAAATGAAATCGGGGCTGCCTCTCACCCCATGAAATGAACACAGGAAGGAAGGAAGGAAGGAAGGAAGGAAGGAAGGAAGGAAGGAAGGAAGGAAGGAAGGAAGGAAGGAAGGAAGGAAGGAAGGAAGGAAGGAAGGAAGGAAGGGGGGAGGGGGAAAGAAAAGTTTAAAGAAATGAGTGAAAAGATGTCAAAATCAAGGCATGAAGTAAGCATGCCTTAGGAGATAAATGCCTCTTTGCTGATGTTATGATATTACTTTTATAGTTTCAACGTGGGTTGTTGAGAAGAGTTGCTTCCTACTGTGCTAATAATTGTTTTAAAATTAATAAATGAAAGTTAACAGTTAGGGTGTTTGGAAAATAACATCATAGCCATAGATGGCTATTTGATGGTGAGTCAATAGAGTGAATTAACATCTTTCCTTATTTAGGGTAGTTTTCCCCAGAACTGAAAGTTCACTCACTCTTGTTCAATGAAGCGCCTTTAGAGCAGGGGACTCCGTGAATTTGCTGCTTAAATTTTAAAAACCATCCAGCTTCCTTAGCCCAATATATTAAAGTCTGTATTTCCAAGCTCCTATATCAAACTATAGTTAAAATAGTTCATGCTTAGTACAATTCCAGTCCCAGCATCTGAAGAGTATCTTAGAGATGGATAAAAGAACTTTAGCTTCTGCCCTCAGAACTAATTTAGGAAGTTGTTCATTTTTCTCTCTCACTAAAATTAGGGAATATTATTATTGAACTAAAATGAAATTAGTGGAAAATGAGAGAACCCCAAAATCTGGTCTGTCAGAACCAACAAATTTTCAATTACAGCCCACTTTTCTTGAACATCTGACAAATCCTATTAGGAGCTGTGGTTTCCTTGTCTCTTGCGTCCTCGGAGAACAAGTTCAAGATTTAACTGTACATATTTAATTCTATTTATTGTATTTTGATATATTCTTTACTTGGACTGTACACCGCCCCGAGTCCCTTTCGGGAGAGGGGGCGGTCTAGAAGCACGGTAAAATAAATAAATAAATAAATAAGAGAAGGCTGCACAAGGAATCTGGGATATCTGAGCAGAGAAAGATACACCCAACCTCAGTAAGGTTGGCACGTTGAAGTGGATGAGCTGCTACAAACAGACCTCCCAAATTGCCAAGTATTGAGACACAGAAATGCCTTAATATCTCAGGGTCGTATTTATTTGAGCAAGATTTGAAAAGCTAGTCATAATGGTTAATTAAAGAAATATAATCAACTGCTTATAATGAAAAGGATTTTATTTGTGGAGCCCCAGTTAAGAAGATGTCATGCAACTTAATATATCTGTTATTGGAATGTCTACTGTCTAAGAAAGAGAAAGATCTTGGACTGCATTGTTAGACAAATGACCCATTGCTTAAATCAAAACAATTGATTTCCTGGGTGGTCAGAATTCCAAAATTACATATAATGCAGCCCCTATTGGAGCAAAGCTCTTCCATTGAGAACTGGATATGTGGGTATGACTGTGGCAAATTTTAAGGGTAATTCATAAATATGTTTTCTAGTCTTTATTCATATTCTTTCTCACTTATTTTTTTTATTACTTTCCATTTTTATATATGGACTTTTTGATGCTCTGTGTTCTACATTATTCATCTTGACATGGCTTAATGGCTAATTGACAATAAATTCTTCTAATAGGTTCCTGAGAACCAGGTTGGATTTATTAAATGCTAACGTTTTGGATTTGATCTAACCCCCAATATAACACGGCATTCTTCATTGCTTTTTTAGATCAGTGATAGAATTGCTTCAGAGACCCTGAGAGATAAAAATCAGTTCCCATTTTTCCACCAGATGTTCCCCAAAGAAGGATTCCAGTACCCAGCCATTGTCCAGCTGCTCCTCCATTTCAGATGGACCCTGATTGGCCTCTTTGATTCAGACACGGAGAAGGGAGAGAATTTCATGTGGATTTTCACCCCTATGCTGGTCAGGAATGGAATTTGTGTTGTTATATCACAACAATTCTCCACAGATGGAAATACAGCTCCCCTCTCTAAGTGGAGACAAGTCCATGTCTTTGTTCACTTCCTGGAACATGTTCCTCTTGCAAACAGAGTTCTTCCTTTCCATTAAGCACTTGCACACTTGCCAGGACCCACTGAAGGGAAAGTTTGGATCTTGTCAATCTTGGGTGAAGCGACAATGAGAAGGCACAGGCTTTTCAAATATGTCCAAAGTATTTGGAACTTTGCTTTTCAGGAAAAAAGTCCTAAGGATGATCCCTTTGAACGCAATTTCTTTGCGGGACCTCAATATCAAGATGAGTATTTTCACTCTTCTGTTTCAAAGTCCATCTTCTTGGTCAAAGACAGGGGAAGATGTACTCAGAAAGCCCCACTGGAGACCCAGTGGAAATGGAACAGGATCCAGGTCCTAAATAACCCCAATGTGTACAGTATCACCAAGACTCTGGCCCAGGCCTTGAATGCTGCCTATTCCTCCATTCTGAGGAGGAGAAACAAAGGGGTCGAAGAGAGTTTGGGGCCTCCAAAGCTGCAGCCGTGGCAGGTAAGGGGTCCCGACAAGGATCCATCAGATTTCCTTACTTTTTAGGAAGCATCCAAAGGAGACGGAGGGGAACCATCAGAGCTCTTTGGGGTACAAAAGGCCAAGAGTTTGGGGCAATTTAATTATTCATGGAAAGGGGTGTTAAACACTGCTAATTTTAAAACCATGCATACATTTTTCAATAAAATACTGTAGGCAGGGGTTTGAAATTAGCACCATAGAATTTTATATTTATACCTTTGAAGGAAACTCTGAGACCATCTAGCTCAACGTGTCCTCTCTGCAGGAATTAAAGCTTTTCTGTCTGATGACTGCTTTGTCTTTGCATGAAGATTGTAGGAGCTGAGCAGGTGGGGGTTCAATGCATCATCTTGTTGGAAACATTATATTCCAACAACTCCATTCCCCCCACCCCCCATGGATTTTGTTGGCTTTGAGATCAACTGCTGTTCTTGGCTACTTGCGCCTGAGAAAGACAAACAGCGAAGGGGAGACTGAACTCCTCTGCTTCACTGAGTTTCCTCTCTTGTAACTGAGTTCATTTTTCCATGCCTGACACTCTGGGATAACAGTAAACAGATCTTAAGCTTCTGTGTGAAATCTTTCCGTCATTGGAAGAGGGCTGCATCCTCCATTCGCCAATTGAGAGATTGTCCTAGAATATCTAGTTAACCGAAGAGAAGGATTAGGAGGGACATAACAGATGTACCTGAGAGGCTGCCCTAAAGAAGAGGGGTTTCATTTATTCTGTAAGGCCCCTGAGGGCAGGGCAAGAAGCAATGGGTGGGAGCCTGTTAAAGAGAGATCCAACCGAGAAGGAAGGAGAAATTTCCTGACAGCGAGAAGTGTTTAATGGGTGGAAGAGCTTGCCTCTTGGGCTTGTGGATTCTCCACCACTGGCAACTTTCAAAAATAGACTGCGTAACCATTTGAGTGGGATGGTATTGAGTAAGGGGTTGGCCTAGAAGACCAAGATCCCTTCCAGCCCTCTGACTCTATGACTGCATGGAAGGATGGTCCCAGGCTCCCTCTGATTTTCATCTGCCTTATTTCAATAGGGCCCTTTGGCAGCCAAGATGGCAGCAGCTTCCTTTCCCCTTTCTTGCCCTTCCTGAGCCAGATATTCTGTCACGTCTTCCCCAAGGGTGGTGCCTACAAGGGGACCTTAAGTTGGGGTTTCCCCAGACAAGAATATTCGCTCTGCTGTGGCTTCCAATCAATGACTATGTTGAGATCATTTCACCAAATGTTCCTATCCAGTTTGGTATCCATCATCCCTTTTCCCTTGCATCACATTTTACTTCTAAGTGGATATCTTTTCACTTCTCTCTCTCTCTTAAATTCCTTTTGGGGGTTTTTCAGACAATTTTGGTGAACCATCCAGATGTTTTTTTGAATTTTATGCCTGGGTCTAAGTTATAAATAAAGAAATGATTTAAGAAAAGGTGCAAATGAAATCTTAATAAAATGTTCTTATACAAAATAACATAATTTGTTAAGTTCTAATTGCTAAAATTTACATATTTTTGATATGACATCAAAATATATTTAAAAGTTGATATAAACGTTGCATCAGAAAATCATATTTTATCAACTACCCGCCTGCATTAATGACAATATAGAAAAATAGATGATCAAGGACTAATTGTTATTCATAAATTCCCAGTTTTATGAGGGACATTGAAATTAATTATCTCAATTAATTAGTTATTAGCAAGTAGGTTGTTACTACTTTGCTGAAATCTTTACATCACCAGCATTTCCACAATCTATTAAGGAAGGGTAATGACATGTGCAAATATAATACAATACCAACATCTTCACCAGGCTAGAAAGTTGGAGATCCTGAGTTCAAGTCCTGCCTTAGCCGTGAAAGCCAGCTGGGTGACTTTCGACTAGTCACACTGTCTCAGCCACAACCCTCCTCACAATGTTGTGTGAAAAATAAGAAGAGGAGGGTGTGTTTGATATGTTTGCTGACTTGAGTTATTGCTTCGGAGACTCCGTCCAGCCACCTCATTCTCTGTTGTAAACATTTTTTTTAGATCTTGTGTAATTCTCCAGGCTTGAAAAAGGGTTGGTGGGAGATTTAAACTTTCAGACTTGCGAGATTGTCTTGATGTGGCCTTCCAATAAAGTCGAGTCACCTCATGTGGTTGTGTTTCCTACCTGGTGTACCTGGGAGAAGATTAGGCTGGCAACTTTCTTCTTGACAAATCCAAGTTTTCTGGTAATCCCCCTGTTTTCCCCAAGGAGTTTACAAATCTCTTTGTTTGTTTCTTTGTTCAATTTATTTGTAGTCTGTTCTAAAATATCCTCTTTTGTATACAAATTTGGTCAATGATATTTCATCAATACAAATGTAGTTTTTCAATATATGATTGACAAATTTTGCTGAACTTTTGTCAGTTTTGAAGACAGGGCTAACACTTATTTCCCAACTCACAAAATTTGCAAATTAGACAACGCTAGGAGAAAGATTCACATGTGAAAAGACCATGATTGGTAAGAAACCAAGCTTCCTGCTTTTAACCTTCACGGGTGTTTCTATTCCAGTTCCATCCGTTTCTGGAGATGAGTGAATTTTGCAATCTTTCCAAGAAGAAACTGTACTTGGATCAAAATGGAGATGTAGCTGCAGATTTGAATATCATAAGCTGGGTTACTTTCCATAAGAAGGATGCCATTAAAGAGCAGCTGGGGAGTTTTCAAAGAGAGAGACTTATTATCAGCCAAGATGCTCTTTTACGGCTCAAGTTGCTCAACAAGGTGGGTGAAATATCGGTATCCTTTCTTTATTTTTGAAAGCTGTTGAACCCGTTTCAAGCTGGCTAAATCTGATCATTAAGGGGAAGACCTTCAAAGAGAATTGAATATTGGAAACAGAACACATTGAGTCTTCTTAGACCGCTTGGAAGGATTCCATACTATTGACCAAGGTATTCTTTACATGCTGTAGCTTGAAACATGATTTAGCCATGCCCAACTTGGGATGCTGCTGACCGTTTAGGATTTCAATCAATCAGAATAGAGCTGGGATTCATTCTGAAGCAAGTAGATTTGCTTTTCTTTGGCTCTTGCCTACTATCTAAGTGGAAATAATATCTCCTTTCAAATAAAATAAACTTTAACAATTATTCCAATATCATAATGGTGTTATAGCTCATGCTTTTACATTTATTCTGGCCGTAAGCTGCTCCTTTGTGTTCAGGTCTGGCCTCAGAAGGATAATGTAGCTGATGGAGCAAATGATAATTTGGACAGCAGAAGAAGAAAGGATGATGGAGTTGGCCAAGCTCTTCCCCAACCATCTCTTCATTTGGTTTCCTGGTTTTGTGGCCAGGAAAGCCAGCACCACCGTGATGGTTTTGGCCAAGAGAGAAGAAACAGCAATTGAGAAGATGATGCTGAAAACCGTTTGTTGGAGAAGGCAGGTGGCTTTCCTTGGTTGACCAATGAAGAAAGGAGAAGACAAGAAGCAAAGCAGGAGGGAGACCAGGAGGATATAGGAGAGGTTGTTGGCTTTGACAAGGGAAGTTTCTCCGTATTTAATGAAGATGATTAAAACAAGTCCTGTAGTTAGGAACAATAGTAGGGCAAAAGAGACCAGGATGATTCCCAGATATTCTTCATAAGAGAAGAAATTTATAACTTTGGGGATAAATTTGACTCTGTTCTCCTTTGGATATTTGTCATCTGGACATTTGGTGCATTTTTCTATATCTGAGAAAGACAAAAAAACAATATTTCTTTAATATTCTGTTTTTACATTTCAAGAAATTCTTTCGACAACACCTGATTCCAGGAATATCTTCCATTCCACAGAAAAAATATGATAATATAATTTTCTAATACTTTTATAGTTAAGGTATATGAAATTGGAGGGTTTCTAGTGCATTTTGAATAAATAAAAAAAGAGTTGAGCTTCAATGCATTTTTTAAAGTTATATTTCATCAAAATGCTGTGGATGAATCCATTTCCACCAGGCCTTCCTTTCCTCTGGTGTCACCCACCTTCCTGAGGGTTCAGCAGCCCCCCCCCCGCCCCCATTCTTTAGAGGTCTCTGCCCTCCTGAATGCTGTTGGGATCTGATGAGAGTATTAAAAGAAAGCGTGTTTTTCCTAGAGGCAAAACTGGGAGCCAAAGAAGGAGACTATTCGTAGCTCAGGGTTGACTTGACTGGAAGTCTGGGCAGGGCGAGGGGACCACAGGGGGCACAGCGGCAGAAGGAGCCTTTTGTGCTTGGGGAGGGACAAAGGAGCGAGGTGGGGTTGGGCTGTCTTTGTTTGGTAAGGGCAGAGTATTCTGGGTGGGGGTTGGTGGGAGATTGGTTGCGGGGGGCTGTTTTTGTGGGGGCGTGTTGTGTGTGGGTGAAGGAGAGCATTTGAGGAGGGGGGGGCTTAAAGCCAGGGAGGGAAAGAGAGGAAAAGCGAGAGCAGCGGGCAAAGCGCCCGAGAAAGGCGGCAGAGGAGCCGCAAGAGAAGTGAGAGTTCAAGGGGCCAAAGAACCGCCATTCTCCCGCAGCGTCTCCGGGGCTCAGCTGGGATGCGGAGAGTCTCACCTGGAGGGGCGACCAGGGCGAGCGCTGTGGAAAAGCCAACCGGCCATCAGCAGGGGAGCCTTCTCCTGCCTCTTTCTTCCCCCAAAGACAAGCGGGGCTCTCTGCATTTGCCCCCCCTTCTCAGAATCCCAGCCCCTCCTTTCCCTTCGCCCCGCCCAAGAGTCCCAAAACTCTGAGCGCTCGGAAGCCTCTGGCCGCTGAGCCTCAAGGCAGATGGTTGTGTCGCCCTTCCCCCACTCTTCCTCCCCTTTAGCCGAAGGTTTCGGCCCCACTGAGGCCCCTCTGCCACCCCCGCCGAAGGATTCTGCAGCCCCGGAGATGCTCCAGTAGCAGCGACATTTGGACTTCACCCAAGCAGCCGGGCGGAGCTGAAGGGCCCCTCGGGGACTCTGCAAGTGGGCCCTTCCTGATGGGAATTCAGCTCCACCTTCACAGGAGCCTCTTCCTTCCTCCTGTCCAACTTCTCAAAGAAGCTGGGATCCCACTAGATCCCTTTCTCTCCAACTGTGGCTGAGATCTCTGACTTCCTGGGGCAGATCGAGGCTCCCAGGGATTTTGGGTTGCTTATTCAGACAAGACTAGCTAGGTGAGTTTTGCTCTGCGGTGTAAAGGCTACGTAATAAGACGACGTCACAAATAGGCTGCAGACACTGACCAGATATTGGCAGCTGATCAGGGAAGAAAACTCCATGGAGGGAAAAGAGGAGGAGGGAGAGGGAGGGAGTGACGGAGGGGGAGACTCATTGTGTGAGTCCCTTCTGAAGAGGCCTTCTGATTGGTTTGCTCTCTGAAGTTGTAAGTAGGTCAGGCTGATTCTTCTTCAGTTATTTGTAGTTGCAAAATAATCCAAGGGGAAGGGAAGGTGAAGCGGTTTATTTCAGTTCCCTTTTCTTCTCCTTTCTGTTTCCCTTTATCCCTTTCTCTTCTTCCAATTCCCCTTCTGCTTCCTTTTCTCCTTTCTCTTCCTGTTTCCTTTCATTTTGCTCTCCACTGTTCCCTCTAAGGTGCGCGGGTGCGTGGCTGCGCAGGTGGCAACAGAACACCGCGAAGCAGTTTCCAACTGCCGCGCAGTGTTTTGTACTGTCACAGGCACCGGAGGCTGGGGAGGTCCTTTGCAGACGGCTAGAACTGGCCGCCCGCAAAGGACCTCCCCGGACTTGTTTTGGTGAGCGTGGGGCGACTGACACTAGTTCAGCAAAGCAAGCCCGGGGAGGTCCTTTGTGGGCCTCCAATCCTAGCTGCTTGCGCCCGGCGCTGCGGCTAAAATAAACCCTCAAAGCCCCTGCCGCTACTGGAATATCTGCTGCCGGCTCCTCCTCCTCTAACAGCACCACCACATTTGCTGCCCGACGCTGCGGCAGATTTCCTGACAGTGAGAAGTGAAGCCGCCAAAGCTCCCGCTGGCGCCCCCGCACATGGCAGCGGCGCCTCCCCCTCTGTTCGGAGCACCTGAGCTGAGCCCCGCATTACCCCTGCCCCCTCCTCCTCTGCTGTGCTTTTGAGGAGCCATGAGGCCGCGGGAGCCAGTAGGAAGGCGGCGGAGGGCAGCAGGGGAAAAAAAGCCTCATGGCTTCTCAAAAGCATGGTGGAGGAGGAGGGGGCAGCAGGGGTAACGCGGTGCCCAGCTCAGGTGCTCCGAACAGAGGGGGACGCGCCGCCGCCGCTGCCACAGGCGGGGGCGCCAGCGGGAGCTTTGCCGGCTTCACTCCAAATGTGGTGGTGCTGTTGGAGGAGGAGGAGGAGGAAGAGGAGGCAGCTGTTATTCTGGTGGCGGCAGGAGCTCGTAGGCATCTTCAGCGGCAGCCCTGCCCCCTGTGAAAAAAATCGAAGATGGAGCAGATCCACGCAAATGACGTCGCCGCAACATGACTGGAGGAGGAATTCTGGGAGTTGAAGTCCACAAGTCTTAAAGCTGTCAGGTTTGAAGACCCCTTGGAGTTTTTTTTCCTAAAGGTTTAGGGATGCAAGGATCTTGTAACTTGACAGCTTTAAGACTTGCGTGCTTAAAATGCCAGAGTTTCTGACCCAACATTTTGGTTGCTAAGCAGGAGCGTTGTTAAGTGATACTATATAACACTTTTAATTAAGCGGGTACCTTGAATAAACATAACTTTGAGTTTCAAATAATACTGATTTTGTTGTTGTCTTAGGTGACACCTGTGAAAAAAATTCAGGTGCTGCTCAGGCATGAAAATGTGCCGCTCAAACACTATACTTTTCTGCTCACACTGAAAAAAATTAGAGGGAACATTGTTGCTCTCTGCTTCCCTTCCTATGTCTCTATCCCAACTTCCCCCCCATTCAGCTGACACAGAGTTCATGCCTCAATTCCTCAATCATTAGGATAACCTTGATCATCTCATTGGACAGGAGACCACACAGAAATGACACCTTCACTTTCTTTATTTAACAGAGTGATGAGATCCATCAAAATTTCAGATCCTTATAAAAATGTGTATCAGAGATATAAAAAAAGGAGCAGCAGGATGCCCCACACGGCCTCTCAGGACCATTTCCACATTACTATGACTCCAGGGCTCCATTCAGACGATCCCCGGTGCCCGGAGCCTATGAGGGTCCGGATGGAGAGGAACCAGCTCTGTGTCTCTTTGAAGGCTGGGAAGAGGCTGGGACCAGGAGACTTGCCAGCTGCCATGGAGGCTCCCCACAAAGGACTCCGTAACCCTTGAGACCTACCAGTCCCTCGGGGGGGGGGGGCAGGGCTCTGGCTAGAAGGGGGAGGGGGCTGGGGAGGGGCAAGTGGGAGCCGTCTTAGTGGGTGAGTTTAGGATCTGTGGGGCAGAGCGAAGCCCTCTTTCTGTCTGTTGGGCCCTTTGGGGGAAAGAGATTTTCTGCCTCTGGGCCAAAAGACTTTGGAATCAGATCTTTCCTCCAATTCTGGACCTTCCCAGCTGCCCCGTCTGCCTCCAACCCCCACCTCCCAAAATAGGAAATCTCAAGGGAAATGAAGTGAATGGAGTCAGTTCTAAGAAAGGAGTAGATGAGAGGATCCAGGATAGAGAAGGAAGGGAGGGGAGATGGTGGATTGAGGAGGACTGTGTGGTAGACAGGAGAGAGAGGAGGCATCGTACCCCCCCACCCTCTGTTGAGAGAGGGCTGCTCAGTTTTAAGATAGATGGCCTCTTGGACCCCTCTTTCCTAACAGGGGTCTCCTCTGTCCAGAGGGTGGACTTTGCTCTCTCCCAAGTCAGCAACATGGTCCTTTCCCCAGTTCCAAGGAGATTCCCCCCCCACATTTTCCCTCTGATTCAGGTGGCCCTGAGGGGGCAGATAAACCCCAGGTGGCCTCAAGGCCTCTCAGAGAGCTCATGGCTGACCTTCACAAGGCTAACCACCAAACAGCTGCAAAGAGGACAAATCCTTCCATTCCCCACCATTCAGTCAGAACTGAAGAAGCTTCTTGGAGGAGAAGCAAAACGTTTTCAAGGAAAAAAATCCAAGAAATTCCAGCTGTCTTTTGAAAAGCCCCTTTGGGATGTGCACTGAAGATGCCCCAAAGAGGGATGGGGCTTTCGGAGTCTCTTCCATGGCTGAAGAAGGAAAAGGGATGAATTGGGAGAGCCTTTCTTTTAGGCTGCACCTCAGGTCTTGTGCAGGAGGCGCCCTTTTCAAAGAGCAGGTGAGCCTGTCAGTCCTTCTTAGCCTCCCATCCCTGAACAGGGGGGTCCTCTGTGCTTTCCCTGCCACAGCTGGTTGCTGGTGGTTTCAGGTAGACAGAATTTAACAGAATAGCAGACTTGGAAGGGACCTTGGAGGTCTTCTAGTCCAACCCCCTGCTTAGGCAGAACCCCATGGATTCCCCACTGCTGAGTGACACTCAACTGTTAACCTTCCCTTCTGAGCTGAAAGGGGGAGGGGAATCCAAGGGAGGGAGGGGTCAAGGGTTGAGTAGAGGGAGAAGTGTTGTTTGACCTCTAGGTTACCTGGATACCTGGATTCTGTTGGAACTTTTTTCTGTTGATGGGTGGGGCCATGCAGGCTATAAAAGCTTGACTGGATGAGACAGAGAGACACAGAGAGAGAGACAGAGACAGAGGAGAGACAGAGACACAGAGAGAGACAGAAGAGACAGAGAGACAGAGAGAGAAAGAAAAAGAAAAACAGAAAGATAGAGAGAGACTGAGAGGTGAGTAGGACTTGGTTTCTGGTTTCTGGTATTTTTTTTTCCTGCTTGGGAGTTTGACCTTGGGGTGAATCCCTTAGTTGTTGGGGAAGCACCAACCATTGAATCCAGATATTGACTCTTCTTTCTCCATCCCTTTTCTTTTTCAGAAATGGATCCAAATGAGCAGCTGCGGCCATCCAGCGACAGACCCCAGAACGTCCTTGGGGACCCCTGGAAGGCCACTTTGTTCGTCCTTGGGGTCTATGTATTCGTTGGCCTCTGCGTATTTCTCCACCTATGCAAGTAAGTTGCTCCTGTTAAAGGGAGTATCATCACCACAACCTGGGGAGCCCTGGGGCACTGAAAGCCCCCCCAAATATTGGTACAACTAATTGGAGAAAGTATAGAATCCCCCAGGGCTGGAAGGGGCCTTGGAGGTCTTCTAGTCCAACCCCCAATCTTGAAAATCTGGAGCCCCCATTAAGAATTATCTTTATTATCATTGTTAAGAAAACAATGTACCTGTCAATTATATTTGATTCTTTTCTTCTTCTTCAATCCCCAGAAAAAGGTGTCTGCAAGTGTCGCCAGAACAACGAAATGAAGATGTGGAGGCTGCCATAATCACGGTGGAACCGTACATACCGGAACCCATTTACCCCAACATCCCCATCATTGTTGAGCGAAGGATGTCGGACGTTCTGCCTTGCAGGACAATGTGATGGTTGGTAAGTGAACTAATTTGGTTTTCTTTATTTTTCTATTTTAAAGGTATTCTGTTGTTATTATTGTTGTTGTTATTGTTATTTAATTCTTAATACCTTTTGTTGTTTTGCATTTCTTGCTTTTGGGGTTTTGTGTGGGGGTGGTTGGACTATGGATACTAATAGGAAAGAAAACTAGGAGCCTTTAATTTGGTTGCTCTGTTTTTTATTGCTTTGTTTCTATTTCATTATTCTTAAAATATTCAATCTGTGTTTCTTTTGCCCCAGGACAAATTGCAGCAACCATCACATTGTTGACCAGGGCTGAACATCTGACATCGTCTTCCATCAATGATGGGGATGTTGGGATCGGTGGATTCCGGTATGGAGGTTCCACAGTGATGGAGGCCTCCTCATCTTCAGTGGTTCTGGTGACACTTGCAACACCTTCAACGCAGAGGCCAAATCATACATGGACCCCAAGGATGACAAAAGTCATTTTCCAGAGTCTCCGAGGAAGTTCTGAGGACTCTCACTGGATGGCCGCACCAGTTCTGACAGATGGACCTGATGGATGGACCCGTGGCTGGATGAGTAACGAGCACAGAGCTCCACTTCGACTCAGAGGTGACCTCCTCACCTGGCCTAAAAACCCCATTGAGATTGTGTGGGTCCTCCTTAAAGGGGAGATTTATGGTGAAGGGAAACAGTTCACCTCTCTGAACAGTGTCTGGGAGGCTGTGGTGCCTGCTGCATAAACTGGATCCTCAACAGATCAAGAAGCGGACAGACTCCATGAATGGAAGGGTTAGGGTTAGGGTTGGTTAGAATGGTGGCTATATTGGTCACTTATTTCTTTTTGTGAACTTTTAGAAACGTTTATTTGTACATTTTGAGTTGTTTGTTTATTATTCTGTAAATAAATGAGTGTATGGGCAAATTTTCATTTTGTTGTGTAATAATTCTGCAGACTAATAGTTGCCCAATAATTGTGCAGACACAGATATTCTCCTAAGAAAGCCAAAACCTCACTTTTACTTTCTTCAATGTTCAGGTTTGAGGTTTATTAACATTTTGGATTGACCGAGAACACTGGAGTTGTTCAATAACACAATTAATCCTCCAAAATACAGCTTGCCTAATAATTGTTCACAGAGTGCAGGTACCACTTTGGTGGGAAATGTGGTCCGTTTCATGGAGATGGTCAGGCCCCCTGCCAGTGCTGGACCTGCTCAGATGGGACCCCCAACTGTGAGCAGTGGTGGGATTCAAATAATTTAACAACGGGTTCTGTGCCCTAATGGAGATTTTAAATATAAAAAAATGGATATTAAATCTTATTTTGGGGGGTGTCTTACTTTACAGCAGGTGGTGTGGTGGTGCGGACTGCACATAATTCAGCACCTGCCACCAAGATGCCCTCGCTTATGTTTCTGTACATTTGACTCATCCCATGGACAGTACAAACCTTATTACCTGTTAAGATTATAGAGAAGAGCAGACTTAACAGCATCAGAATGAGAATGGTATATATTTTAGATAGCTTGTCCTAAGAGCATCAACCAGGCAGGGCAACAGAGTCATCTTGAAAAATGAATTTAAGTAGTAAAAACAGTAAAAATCTGGCTGTTTGAGATCCCTTGTCATCTGGAGCAGTGGTTCTTAACCTGGGTGATATTGCCCCCCAGGGACTAATTTCATTTTTCAAGGGGGTGATGGAAGGAAAATGTTGACTTAGCTGGTGCAACTTATTCCATCCCGACCCAGCTCCCTTGAGACAGCCGAAGCTAGTGGGCAGCATCTCCCCTTGCCCCCTCCTCTCCTGCTGGGTCGCCCATCTTATTGCTGGGGATGCTTTGCTTACAAAGCCTGGTCTCCTTGCATGGAGAGGGAGGGGGCCTCCCTCTGACAGCCCCCCCCCCCCACTTTGCTTTCTGCTGCCACAGGTCCCTTGAGATCTCTCAAGGCAGAAGTTGGAGGCAAAGGCTTCCTGCAAACTTTTTCCTCTGCGCTTCCACGTGCAGCAGCCTCGTCCTCTGCCTCCCAAATGATGCCTGGGATGGGGAGAAGAACCTCCCTCTCTCTCTCTCTCTCTCTCTCTCTCTCTCTCTCTCACACACACACACACACACACACACACACACACACTCCAAACTTGATGCTTTTATCCACTCAGCTCTCAAAGGGCTCCTCCTTTCAGGATTTCCCCCCTCTCATTCGGCCAGAATCTCCTCTCTTGTCCCCGAGTTCATGTTACCAGGACTGACTCTCTGGAATAACCCTGAAAAAATTCCAAGCTTTTGTCTGAGCATCTTTCAGTTCACCACTGATGGCAAAACGTTTTTGGCAAAAGCGGGGGGGGGGGAGTGCAGGGGGCTTTGTGCGGGCGTCGCACACCCATAATGCCCCGCTGCCTCGCTCTCAGGTCGGGCAGGGCCATCCCTGGCAGATGGTCTCTCTGAGCCGGGCCACGTCGGGGCTCCGTCTGCAGAGGCTGTGACCAAGGAGAGTCTCTGTGGAGGGGGGAGGGCAGACTCTGCAAAGTGGGCAGGCACTGCGGAGGGGGCGGCGGGGAAGCCGGTCTTGGGAGGAGCACATCAGGCACCGCCGGACTCTGGGACACGTTCTCTCCGTCCAAGGGTGCAGCTGTGGGGCGGGGGAGAAACGGCGCCCGGCTCCGCGGAGGGAGGAGAGGCCAAGAGCAGCAGCGGCGGGGATGGGGGTGGGTGGGTGTAACGTTGGAGGCTCTTGGAAGGGGGGGAGGAGGGAGGGAAAGGAATCTCCTTTTGGGGGGGTTGAAGGTGTCAACATCCCCCCTTTTCTTGGCTGCATCCAAATAAGGCTGGAAGAGCCGCTGCATCCCCTGGAGCTTCTCCTCAGCCGCAGATTTGCGCTTTCTCAATTCTGCCACCCCCCCATGATCTGAAAGGACGACCCGACTTTCTCCCCCTCCACTTCCACCCCCCCCATCACTTCCCCGGTCTTTGTCCGACCGGGCACTCCGAGGGCGGCGGTCCTTCTGCCTGCCGAGAAGCCCCCGGAGGGGCAGCCGAGGGGCGCTGCCCCCCAAGGAGAGAAAAGCCCCCTTTCTGCCTCTGCTTTTCCCAGCGACAGTTGCGTTGAGGCTCCTCAGCTCATTCTCCTCCCTCCCCCCCGCCCCATCTTCTGTATCCTTGGAAGGGGCAGGTGGGGGCAGTGATGACACACCGGCCCTTCTTCACTTCCCCAACTACCCCCCCCCCGGAGAAGGAGAGGTGTCCTCTCACTTGGGGGGGAGTGCATAAAAATGACAAGACATCACATGGGGGGGGGGGGCAAAACTATGCTTTTCATGGGGTTGAGGTGAAGCCGGTCCCTCCCCCTCCAGACCTTCGCAGCCCCCAAAGACCATGGAGGGTCCTGAGTGGCCCTGACTGACCGACTGACCGGGATCCCTTGGGGCTTCTTTTCAATCCCAGCAGGATTAAATCCCCCTCTTTCTTCCCCCAGAGAATAAGAGAGGCCCCTCCTTTCCTCCCTGGGGGGCCTCTCTCAGCTCCTTTTTTAATTTCTCTCATACATATTTTATAAGTGCCTGAAATGATGATGAATGCCCATCTCCCTCTGTTAAATAAAGTCTCTTTTCTGTGTGGTCTCCTGTCCAACGAGATAATCGAGGTTATCCTAATGATTGAGGAATTTGCCTTAACTCTGTGTCAGCTGAATGGGAAAGGGGGAAAAAGAAGGGGAAGGGAAAAGGGAAACAGAGTAAAAAGGAAACAAACAGGAAGGGGAAAGGAAAGGGAAAAGGAAGCAGAAGGGAAATTGGAAGAAGAGAAAGGGGAAGAGAAAGGGGAAGAAGAACTGAAAGAAACCCCTTCGCCTTTCCTTCCCTTCGGATTATTTTGCAACTACAAATAACTGAAGAAGAATCAGCCTGACCCGCTCACAACTTCAGAGATCAAACCAATCAGATGGCCTCTTCGGAAAAGACCCCCATGCAGCTCTCTTTGCTTCGTTTGTTGGTCTCCTTCCCTCCCCCCGTCCCCCCCCCCTTTCCCGTCTTTTCCTTCCTCCCGTTTTCCTCCCTCATCAGCTGCCACGGAGTGCCTGGAGGAGCCTATCTGTGACGTCCTCTTATTACGTAACTCTTACACAGCTGAGCAAAACCCACCCAGCCAGTCCAACTCAACCACCAACCCAAAATCCCCGGGAGCCTCGATCAGCCCCGGGAAGACGGAGTGGAAGAGAAAGGGATCCAGCGGAGGGAGCAAGAGCTTCCTAGGGAGGCGGAGCTGTCTGAATGGCCGTCACGGAGGGCCACCTGCACATTCCTCGAGGGGCCCTTCTGGCCCTCCAGCTGCGCCCGGCTGCCAGGCTGAAGTCCGAAGGGCGCTGGAACCAGAGCGTCTCCGGGGCTGCGGAGTCCTTGGGGGGAGGCAGGAGAGGCAGCGGCCGCTGGAGCGCTCATGAGTCCCTCGGTGGGGCTGAAAGCTTCGGCTAATGGGGAGGAAGGGCGCCCCCTGTGGGAAGGGGGGGAGTTTTGGAACTCTTGGGCAGAGCGAAGGGAAAGGAGGAGCTGCGGTTCTGGCAGGTAAGTAAAGGAGGGGGGCTCTCTTCTTCTTCTTTGGGGGAGGAAAGAGGGAGGAAAATACTCACCTGTTGGCTGGCTGGCTCTTCTGCAGCCATCGCTCATCCAGGTGAGACTCTCCGCATCCCTCCTTTGTCTCATTAAAAGCTTCATAGGTGGGGAGCCGGTTTCAAAGGACTACAAAGCCCCAGATCCTTTGAAGTTCGATGACAAATGTTTGATTTCTTCAGAGTAGATTAAATTGGGGGGGGGACACAGATTACCCCCCTCGGGTTAAAATGACCGATCAAGATTGAAGGAGTGTGATTCATTGAGGGAATGTTTATCTCTGCCCTTCTCATCCTGGGTGTAATAATACTTCCACATTATAGAGTGTGAAGTAACATAAATATACTAAATAAATACATATGTTAAATAAGAAAATGAAAGCAGTTGATGGGCTTAAAGTTTTTGTACAGATTTCAAACAGAGAGGAGTGTGTATTTATGACTCTGAGTGTTTGCCAATACAGATCATCCTTGCTTTACCCCAATTGAGAGGAGAAACTCTGTTGCTATGCAACACAATTAAGCAAGCCATCCCATAACCCCACCTTATAATTTCAGCTCAGCTTCTTCATTGATTGCTTGGTGGAAGTTAGCGGTGAAGCATGGAAATGGAAATCACATGACTGTGGGATGGGGGAGGGGACTCTCATAAATTCAAAGACTGTCCGTAATGTTACTTTTTCAGTGCTGTCATAACTGCTAAATAATGGCTAAACAGGGCAGTTCTTAAGTGAGGACTACCTCTATGCTGGGGTCCAAGTCAAATTAGGAAAAATGTCAGAGGCAACTTTCAAGAATGACCAGCTGGGTACATCAGCAGAAGGAATCCCTTGTTCTCATTCCACCCGAGAGAAATGGATTGTGTTGTTCTACACCCCAGGAAAGCAATCCAGCACAACCTGTGTGCCCAGGAAGGCTGTGAAAGCAACTGGAAATGATGAATCTCCTTGCGTGGTATCTGACATGTACACTTCTGTTGAAGCTATGCAATGACTGTCTTAAATACACACATTTAAAAGGCCTAATGTGTGTCATCCTTACATGAATGAAAAGAAAGGGCTTCCCTGAATGTTTACAGATGAAGAGGGAGTGTAAGAGGGAATGCTACTGATTTTTCACTCTTGTAAATGGATTCCTTCCTTCCTTCCTTCCTTCCTTCCTTCCTTCCTTCCTTCCTTCCTTCCTTCCTTCCTTCCTTCCTTCCTTCTTTCCTTCCTTCTTTCCTTCCATGGGGTGAGAGGCAGACTTGATTTCACCATCTCTTTTCACTTGTTTTTCTCCTCACTTCTCTCTGTGTTTCTGTCTCTGTGTTGTTTTTTTAACTCTGCAAAGTTCTGGTAACTAGTTTTTCATTAAAGTTGATTTTGTTCAACAGACTGGCTGCACTATTGCATCAGCCCTTTTCCAGTGATACCCTTGAGCATCAGCTTTCAAAATAAAATATTTTTTTCTTCCAACTCAGCTGGCAGCTATTTTTCAGATCTGTGACATGCTCAGGCATTAATGAGACTCAAAAAGATTTAATGGTGGACAGGACCACCTGGAGCTGAAGGGGAGAGATCTTTGTTATGTAGAATAGACTGACCCAGGCCTTAATGACTCATTGCCAAAAGTGGGGTGGGGGATGAGTTTCTTCCTCCCTTTTAGGGGGAAATATTCTGCCCTTTAATATTTCCCAAAATATTTCATTTTCTAGGAGAGAGGTGGGTGCTAACTTCCTACAGGAGAAACTGCTGGTTGTTATATCAGAAATTGCAAAATTGGATTTCTATACACATAGAGACACACACACAAATACATGAAGTTATATTTAATATTTGCAATTTAAGAAAGTGTTCCAAGTTTTTTTTAAATTGGAGTCTAATTGCTTTCTGTTCTCCATAACTGACAGGAACACAACAGAAAAATCTCCAACTAATTGCAGAGAAGGAAGAGCTCTGCATAGATTTGGAAGAGAGAAGGAGAACTTTTAGATAGCAACCCCAGCTTTTCTTCCAGGATTTCATATTAAATTCTCGACAGCTTCCTTCCATAAACAAATATTCTCTAATGTTCTGAGTTGAACTGTTTTGCCTGGAACAAAGTTGGGGAAAATAAGAGGTGACTCTTTTCAACTTGTTCAAAACATAGGAAAACTACATTAATGAAAATGTAAGGCTATGTATAAAAAACAAACTATTGTTTAATTAGGTTTCATTTGAAACAAGCCTGATCATTCAAGTAAAAACCTAAGGGGGCTAATTTTATTCTGGTCTGGATATTTTAGAGAAGAAATATTTCAAATGAAGCTTTGCAGATAGAAAATCTTAGAAGGGACAACAATCGTCTCCTTTGCTTGGGTCTAAAGCAAGATGGGAGAAGGCAGAACTCCCAAAAGAAAACAAGGATCTGAAAGATGAACTTAACAGGTGAGAAATATTTAGACAGCAATCCTGACTTTCAAATTTCTTTATTAGAGCCCTGAGTCTAAATATAAACAAGCAACTGAATTCAAGATGTATTACAGTGTTTTATATACGTATATGTACTGCATACGTGTATAAAGAAAACACAATAAGCATAATGTAAGTTTAATTGTCTTTGGGATCTCTGTGATGGTTGGCCTCTGTATTTTTCTTCACCAGGGAAGGGAAGTTGCTCCTGATCAAGATTTAGTTACAGAGATAGTTACATAGATAGTTACACAGGTACATAGATAGTTGTATAGCTAGGTATATAGATAAATACAGAGACACACAGGGAGAAAATCCATTCTGTAGATAAGCAGGACTTGGTTTTTAGTCTCGGGTATTTTTCTTTCTTCCTTGGGAATTTGGCCTTGGGATGGAGAGTCTTGGAGGGAACCACCAACCATCAAAACTAGAAATTGACTCTTCTTCCTCCATCCCTTTTCTCTTTCAGAAATGGATCAAAATGAGCTGATGTAGCCCTCCAGTGAAAGACCCCAGAACTTCCTTGGAGACCCCTGGAAAATGACATTGTTTGTCTTTGGGGTCTATTTATTCATTGGCCTCTGCGTTTTTCTTCATCAGTGCAAGTAAGGTGGCCCTGATCAAGGGAGTGGTGTCATCACAACCTGGGAGCCCTAAGAGACTGAAAGCTCCCCAAAATATTGGTGGAACTAATAGGAGAAAAGATAGAATACCTCAGGTCTGGAAGGGACTTTGAAGGTCTTCTAGTCCAACCCCCAATCTTTTCTGCAAAACCTCCAGTAACAGAGCCTCCATTAAGAATAAGCCTTATTATCATTGTTATGAAAACAATGTAGCAGTCAGTATTTTATATATAAATATATTTTTAAATATTTCTTCATTCCCTCTGACCCTTCCCTCCCTCTGATTCTGGGCTGCATCTGAACAGAGTTTCCTAAAGGAAAGCAGATTCCACATTCAAATCCTCCAGTTCTTTTTTTGCTCTTTAAACATTTTATCAATTGCAAAATAAAATACAAAAATACAAAGTCAAATAGGAAGAAACTGGTAGGGGGGAGAAGGGGGAAGAAAAATAAGGGGGGAAGGAGAATAGAAAAAAAAGAATTGACTTCTGACTTCCTCTGTTGCAATAAAATAAAGCATCAAAATCAAACCTCAACTTTTTACTTTTCCATAATAATTTAAAGGGTTTATTAAAAGAAAGCAGATTTCGCATTCAAATCCTGAAGTTCTCAGGGAAGGCAAAAATCCCGCCCCTCTTTCTCTCTATTGGCTGCCTCTATTCCTGGCCCACCCCCTTTGTCATGACAACCCTGTAGCCAATCACACGGGGGGAAGAGACGGTTGCCTGGGAGCTTCCCTGCCCTCAGCCTGATGGAGAAGAGGCTGAAGAAGCCAAGCCAAAGGGGAGGGGATGAGGAAGAGACAAAACCTCCCAGAATTGCAGAGGGGGGAGGGCTTAAGCCCCCTACCCAGAAAAGGCTGCAATGAAGAGGGTCTCCTCAGCTGGGGGCTCTGAGAGCCTGGAGGGACCACAGGAGAATCCCATCTTCCTCAGAGTCACGGAGGGTCTCCTCTTTTCCTCCAGGGCAACCCCAGATCCCCCTTGGAAGACCCAGCCCTACATGGCTTCTCTCCCACAGGAGCCTCTCCTGGAAAGACATGCAGCCCAAGCAAGGCTGGAGGAACCCCGGGGGCTACATCCCCCCAACATTCAACCCTGGGACCCATAAACCCATCCTCTTCCCAGGAATGCCCCAGACCCCCCTCCTCCTTCCTGGCCATCCTGGGCCTTTTCTGTGGGTCTGGGGTTTGCTTTCCCCTGGGTGCCCCATGCATGGAAAAGGTGGCTGAGCAACATGGGATATGGTCTCCCCCCTTCCCAGGACTCAGGAGATGGAACCTGGAGGGGGATTTTGCAGATCTGCTTCCATTCCCCAACATGAGGCTCTCCAGCTTCCTTCTCCCAAGAGGGGCTCCCCACAGCTAGGCAGAGTCCTCTCTGGCATCCCTGCAAAAGCCCCCTTGGCTGGCCTCTGCCTGGAAAAGGGTGGCAGGGGAACATGGGATATGGGCTTCTGCATTCCCAGTCTCTGAAGATGGAAATTGGATTTTGTAGGTCAGCTTTTTCATCTGCAACATAAGGGTCCTGAGCTTCCCTCCCCTCCCTCTCCTTCCTTCCTTCCTTCTTTCCTTCCTTCCTTCCTCCCTCCCTTCCTCTCTTTCCTTCCTTCCTCCCTCTCCTTCCTTCCTCCCTCCCTCCCTCCCTTCCTCCCTCCCTCCATCTCCTTCCTTCCTTCCTCCCTCCCCTTCCTTCCTTCCTCCCTCCCTCCCTCTCCTTCCTTCCTTCCTCCCTCCCTTCCTCCCTCCCTCCCTCCCCTTCCTTCCTTCCTCCCTCCCTCTCCTTCCTTCCTTCCTCCCTCCTTCCCTCCCTCCCTCCCTCCCTTCCTTCCTTCCATGAGAGGCAGACTTGATTTCACCATCTCTTTTCACTTGTTTTTTTTTTCTAACTTCTCTCTGTGTTTCTGTCTGTGTGGTTTTTTTAACTCTGCAAAGTTCTGGTAACTAGTTTTTCACTAAAGTTGATTTTCTTCAACAGACTGGCTGCACTATTGCATCAGACCTTTTCCGGTGATGCCCTTGAGCATTAGCTTTCAAATTAAATATTTTTTAGTTCCAACTCAGCAGGCAGCTATTTCAGATCTGTGACATACTCTGGTATTAACTGGCATCTGGGATTTTTCTCTTTAACCACAATGCCAACAAATGTCACATTTCTTTTTTTTATTCAGCCACAAGTGCCATGTATTCCCTCTGGGACCAGTTTCAAGCCTGGAGACCCCAAACCTCTCAATTCTAGATGATGGATTTAATTGAATCTCTGCCCCTGTTATTATGAATCACATGAGGATTATTTCCCTTTCATTTCCCTCCAGAGAATTTCCCAACAATCTTTGAGTCCAAGAACTGGTTGAATTATCCATGGATCCCTCCTGAGAGGGAGAATTATGATAAAAGTGTCAGCTTTGGGCAGAGAAATATGGAGTTTGGGGACAGGCAGGGTCTGTGCTCTTGAATGTACGTCTCTCTCCATTCCAGGTGAAGCTGAGTGTTTCTCTGTGTTTCAATCAGGAAAGCAACTGAATCATTTCCCACCTTGTGAGAAGTCCTTTGAATTCTTCTAATTCTTCTTTAGAAACAGAAAAGGGATTGATTGATTCACCCCATGAATGATGGACCTTCTGCTTCTGCTTCTGATGCTGCTTTTGTCTCATACAGTCTCTGGGAAGCTGAGAATGAAATGCCCGCAGAGTCTGGAGCACCAGGATGGAAAACGACCACAGAGCTTTTATAGGCCAGGAGACCATCTCATCAGTATAGTCCTAAGTGGAGGTGAAACATTGCATACAAAGTTGCTTTTCAATGTGGCTCCTTCTCTTCAGTTGGTTTTCCATGATCGGTAAGTCATTCAGGGTGATAGAGTTGCACTCCCTCCATTCTAACACTCTCCTTCTTTTCTGTTTTTTATTCTCCATTTGTTCCTATATTGGGGAATATGTCTAATTTCCTGAAGGATCTTGATTTCCATGGCTTCTCTCTTTTGTCTGATTTTGTGAAAGAGACTCAAAAAGGGGTCTGAAAAAAAGCTGAAAGGACTCAAGATTATTTTCCTCTCTCAGTTCAATCCTTGATTTATCACCTGAATAATGAATTTTATTTAAAGTAGTGGTTGAACCAGTTGTAGTTGCCATACCTCAGCCAATTTGCAGATTTGTATAATTGATCATTGGTTTTGGATCAATGTTGGTTTAAGGCTCAGTAGGCTTCTGGAGGATTATATATTTTTTAAAAAGTATTTGTTGTAGCTGTTCATTATAATAACACCTTTTTTCCCAGTAGGGACATTTATAATTTTCAAAATGGTTTACGGTTTATTTTCAACATTCAAATGGTCAACAAGAATTCCCAGCTCCTGCACAATCTCACACTTGGCTACAACATCCACACCAACTATTTCAGCACTTTCTGCACTGCAGATGCCCTGCTGGACATTCTCTCCACTGGAGAAGCCAATGTCCCCAACTATGGCTGTGGAAGGAAGGAGAACCTTCTGGCTTTTCTTGATGGAGCTGCCAGGGAGATCTCCGTCCAGGCATCAACGTTAGGAGGCACCTACAAAGTCCCACAGGTTTGTGTGTGTTTTTCTCCATCTGGAAAAGTGAGTGGTGGGTGGTGATGGGTGGTCCTCAATGGAACTACCTCTACATGGAGGGAAACTAGTAGTGGGGGACCCCAAGGTTCCATTTTAGGCCCAGTACTCTTCAACATCTTCATCAATGGTTTGGATGAGGAATAGATGGGGAACTCATCACATTTACAGATGACACTAAACTGGCAGGAATAGCCAACACCCCAGAAGATGGGCTCAAGATCCAGATGGATCTAGATCAGTGATGGCGAACCTTTTTCGGCTCGTGTGCCATAAGTGGGGGGAGCGCAGGGGGATCATGAGCTGGCGTGCCGCATCCATAATGCAATGTGCGACCCCCAGTGCACATGCACACTTTTTTTGCCCTCCCCAGGCTCCAGAGGCTTTATAGGAGCTTGGGGAGGGCAAAAACAGCCTCCCCCGCCCCCCAGACGCCCTCCGGAGGTGTCAGGGAAGCCTCCGGACGGTCCCTGAAGCCTTCGGAGCACTCAAAATGACCCTCCGAGCAAACTGGAAGTTACTTCCGATTTGCTCGGAGGGTCGTTTTGAGCACTCCGAAGGCTTCAGAGACCGTCCGGTGGCTTCCCTGACACCTCCGGAGGGCGTTCGGGGGGGGGGGGAGGCTGTTTTCGCCTTCCCCAGGCTCCTATAAAGCCTCTGGAACCTGGGGAGGGTGAAAAATGGCTTTTAAAAAGGGTAAACTTAGCTGGCCAGCGCGCACATGTGCGCTGGCCAGCTGACAGGGCAGCGCCTCGCGTGCCCTGACAAATGGCTCCATGTGCCACCTGTGGCACGCGTGCCATAGGTTCGCCATCACTGATCTAGATAGACTTGAACCCTGGGCCTATCTAACAAAAGGAAATTCAATGAGGAGAAAAGTAAAGTCGTACACTGAGGCTAGAAAAACCAAATGTACAGGTACAGATTAGGTGAAACCTGGCTCAATAGCAGTAACTGTGAAAGGGATCTTGGAATCTTAGTGGACAATCTCTCAAATGTGAGCCAACAATGTGTGGCAGCAGCCAAAAAAAGCCACTGCAATCCTAGGCTGCATCAACAGAAGGATAGAATCCAAATCACGTGAAGTATTGGTACCACTTTATAAAGCCTTGATAAAACCACCCTTGGAATAGGGCATTGATGGAGAACCTTAACAGCACCAAGTGCTTTTGTCAGAGACACAATCTGGAAGAGGAGTTGCCCAGTGTGCATGCCACTGCGCCAGGGGTGGGTTTCTACCGGTTCTAACCTCTTCGGTAGAGGAGGTTCCAGAAATCTAATGAACCGGTTAGAAGAGGTTCATCACGGAATACCTGCCCCGCCCCCCTCACTCACTTCTCCCGCCCGTTCTGTTGCCACTCGTGGGCGGTAGCTTGTGTGGCGCGGACGGCTTCCTAGGACCTCCCCAAACTTGCCTAGGAGGTGTGGCCACCAGCAAAGCACGGGGGCATTCCAGGCCGTGTCCCCCCCACCCTGGTTCCCTGCACAGACCTCTTTGCGGTGCTGGGAGGAATCCCTCCCCCCCAGAACCAGGTTGCCCAAAGAGGTCAGTGCAGGGCTCGGGTGGCTGCAAAGTGTGGCACGAAGGGCAGAAGTCCCCGAACCCAGCAGGGCAATGCAGCTCCAGCTGTAGCAGTAGTTTCCTCTTTCCTCCGTCCAGCTCTCCGCCTCCTCCTTTGCTTAGGCTCCCTGCTGGGTTCGGCGACTTCTGCCCCTCATGATGTGCTTTGCAGCCGCCAAGCACAGATCTCTTCAGGGTGCTGGTGGGGCAACTTGGTTCTGGGGATTACCCCCTCCCCAAAAGACCGCCCCCCCATCTCTCACGATCTTGCGTCTTTTTCAGGTTTTTTTAAAAAAAAAACGCCTCTCTGGATGATCTTGAAAACCTGCGAGGTTGCTTTGGGAGCGGGCAGATGGGCAGCATTTCCCCCTGCCCCCCTCCCTGGGCTCCTGCAGCCTTGGAGCCTGCAGCTTTAAAGCAAGCCTTTACACAGTACAGAGTAGATACCATGGCATTTTTATATTTAGCACCGTTAATTGGAAAATGCTGTATTCTTTTAAAAATAAATTCCTGTATTTGTGGGTTTGTGATGAGCCTGGTGGAATTCTACCTTTCTTCTGTCCCCATTGCAGGTGGATCTGTGTGCAGCTGGACAGGCAGCTAAGCCCCCCTATTCTCCTCCAATGAAAGGGAGCCTGGGGTGGATCTGGATGCTTTATTGGGAGAAGAGGGCAGGTGAAACTGAGGAGATGCAAAGAGTGGAAATCGAATAGAAAGATGAGATAGGCAGCATTAACTAACAGCCAGCAAAGAAGCAGCTGGAACCTCTCCAGCGATGCTCCGTGTGAGGGACGGAGGGGTCTCCGGATGACCAGGGGTCTCGGTCACAACGGCTGCTTCCGTCTTCTCCAAAGTCTGACAGAAAATGGAGTCTGGCTTCAGACCTTATAGTTAGGCTTATCTGCCCCTGGCCACTAGGTGGGGCTAGAGCAACAACAGCACAACAGTTACCGTGTTTTTCAGAATATAAGACCCACTTTTTTCCCTCAAAAAAGAGGCTGAAAATCTGGGTGCATCTTATACATTGAATACAGCATTTTTTGCCTCCTGAAGCCCCGCCCCTTTCACCAAAATGGCCGTGCATACCCTTATGGAGGCTTTCAGAGAGCTCCTGGGGGCTGGGGAGGGCAGTAATGAGCAGAAAATGGACCATTTTTGGGCTCCCCAACCCCCAGCAGCACTCTATAAGCCTCCATAAGGCTATGCATGCAATTTTTTTGACAAAAATGGGCTTGTTTTTTGCGAAAAACGGGCCATTTTTTGCTCATTTTTTCACCACCCAGGAGCACTCTGCAACCCCCCCCCCCGAAGGCTATTCATGACTTTTTTTTTAAGGGGGGAGGGCGTTTTCACCGGCCCAATTGGGATTATAAAATACCCCTTTGGTTGGATCTTGCAGACACCATGGGGATTATGAATATTAAGTCACTCGGGGGTTGTTTATATAAAGATGTGCTTATCGCTGATGGGGAGGAATGGAAGTTAAAAACTTTGGAACAACTGTTGGAAGAAGGAATTACTTTAAATTGGTTACATTACATAGAGCTACAGAAGAGATGGGAAGAAGATCGTAGGGTCAGTTTTATGGATAAAGAAGTGGAACTGATCAAGCAGATAAAAGAGACTGGCCCAAAACAAGTTAAAAGAATATATAATGTACTGTTAGAAAGAGACTCAGAAAGTGACTTGGTTAAGGATTGTATGATTAAATGGGCTCAGAATTTTGGTGAAGTGGTTATGTTGGAAACGTGGGAAAAAATATGGGTTCAGAATGTTAAATTTACACAGTCACAGAATTTAAGGGAGAACTTTTATAAAATGTTTTACAGATGGTATTTAGATCCTAAAAAATTATCATGCATGTAGCCAAATGTTCAACCAAAATGTTGGAGATGCGGGTGCCTAGATGCTACCTTTTTTCATGTATGGTGGACTTGCAACAAGGTTAAGGCTTTTTGGATAAAAATATGGTGGGTTATGCAGAATGTATTTAAGAAAAGAATACAATTCACTCCACAAATGTTTTTATTGGGTATAGCTAAGGATTTTACCAAAGGGGAAACAAAATTGGTCTTGCATATGGTCACAGCAGCTAGGTTGTTGATTGCGCAACATTGGAAAAAAGATTTTTTACCCACAATTGATCAATGGATTCAGAAGGTGGCAGGGTTCGCCGAAATGGCAAAAATTTCAGCTTTCTTAAAAGCTCAGAAGCAGGAGGATTATACACAGGAATGGGTAAAATGGATTGATTATATACAGAATAAATATCAGACTAAGAGTTATTATGTAGCCTTTAGGTAAGAATGTTTAGACTGATAGATGATTCGAGTAAATAATACATGGGCTGCTTGGAATTGTTAGAGTGGTGTATAGGGGAAGCCAGGGGTGGGGGCTTGAGTGGGAGGTGGGGGTGGGGTAGGGTGGAGGGTGGGCTAATATATATGCATAATTAATCTAGAAGAAGAGATTAATGAAATATTGTTATTTTAAGAGAAATTTATATTATGATTTATATATGTTTAACTAACTTAGAAGATGGGATCAATGGGTTATTGTTACTTTAAGAGAAACTTATATTATGTTTGTTGGGAGGTGAGGGGGTATAATATGTGAATGAGTAATCTATTTTTAAGATGGGGGAGGGGAGGGGGTAAAGTGTTTAGTATAATATTTGAATGAGAAAATTTGGGGGGGGGGGTTGGGGGGGCATAGCATTTGTATGAGATTTATATTGTATGGCGGGGGGATGAAAAGGGGGAAAATCTGTTTGTATAAAACTCTTTTAATAAAAAAGAAAAAAGAAAATCTTTTCACGAGCGTGAGAAGTTCTTAATTGCCTTTACTGTGCAAGTTGCTGCAGGCTATGAGGCTGCAGGTTCCCAGGGACGGGGGGGGGGGGGATCCTGCCCATCTGCCCCCTCCCAAAACAACCTCGCAGGTTTTCAGGATCATCTGCAGAGGCGTTTTTAAAAAAGAAAACGGTCTTTTTTGGGGGGGAAGGGGCTGCGCATGGAGGAGCCGGTGGCCAGGGCGCCCTGAAGCAACACCAGCCACCATGTCCCTTAAGAAGAGCCCCAAGGGCAAGGGCAGCAGCGCTGCACCCACCTCCATCCTGCCCACTGCTCAGCAATGCCCCCTGCCTCCTCCTCCTCCTCAGCAGGCGGGCCGGGCAGGGGCGCGGGCACAGCCCAGGAGGGAGCAGCCAATGGGGAGGGGGGCACTGGCCAGCTGCCCCTCCCTCAGCGGTGAGTTCCACGATGTCAATTTCAAGGTAAGCGGCAGCTGCAGGCGCCACTTGGCCAGGACAGCAGGGCTAGCCCGGCACCCACCCAGCCACCGCTTGACGGATGGGAGGGTGGAGGGTTGCCCTGGCCCCACCGGCAGCTGGTGCAAACTCTCCTCCTATTCCTTCTTCTGTGGGGGGCGCTGCCTTGCTTTGACAGCCACCTCATTTCCAATTGGGGGTGGGGAGAAATCCTCTGCATGGATCCCCCCAATTGGAAGGAGGAGGCTCCGCTGGTCCAGAGCCCATCCGGGGGGGGAGTTCCCCCTCATGTTCCTCGTCTTCCTGGATGGGCTCCGGACCAGCAAAGCCTCCTCCTCCTTTTTAACTAGGCAATCTTTCCTAAAACATAAAAAGAACCTTAATTTCAGGCTCAACAAAAGAAGCTGGAAACAGATACTGAAGCCAGGAAGCTGAAACCTGGGACTGGAGAACAATCTTTTCTGTCCCACTTCCAGCCCCCCGTGAATGGGCTCCGGACCAGAGGAGCCTTGTCCTTCTTTTTAGCCAGGCGATCTTCAACCAGGCGATCTTCGGCTGCTGCACAAACCCATGGACACCCGCTGCCTTCTTCTCTCTGATAGCCGCCTGGTTAAAAAGAAGCACTCTGCTGGCCAAAAGCCTTGGTCTTACTTTGTAGTTTCAGTCCGTGGGGTTTGCGCAGGTAAGGCCTGCACTCAACCAGTGGGTGGAGGCCAGCGGATGGGCAGAGTGATTTGGATGGGGCAGCCTCGTGATCCCACGTGGGCTGGATTAATGGCTTTGGTGGGCTGTATCTGGCCCCGTGGGCCGGGTTTGAGGACCCCTGGTGTAAGGTCTCCTGCTAGAGCAGGGAATTGGACTAGAAGACCTCAAAGGTCCTTTCCAACCCTTTTATTTTGTTATAAGTTCTGTTATAGTTACATATGCTTAGCATGCTAAATACCTATTGGAACATGTTGATTTACACTGTAAAATCAGAAAATGTGGATATTTGCATTTAATATATGGAAACTGACAGATTTTGTGGTGGCTGTTAGAACAGATAAAATTTCAATTAATCTTGGATTGTACTACTGACAAATTGTATTAGGAACGGAGGTCTCCCTGTTTCTTGTACAACTGGAGAAGAAGTTAAAAAGATTCCTCCACAAATAATCTGGGCTATCGAAGCATTAAAATATGCAGCAGGGCTGGGTTTCAGCTGGTACTGACCAGTACGGGCATACCGGTTGATGATATTTAGCATGCCTTCTCGTACCCGTTCTTCCGGAGGCCCCATACCGGAATCCTCGCCTCTTGTTCCTTCTTCAGCTGTTGGACAAGCCCACGTGGCATGCAGTGTCCTCTGCTCTTTGATACCCGCCTCTTTTCCAATGAAGGTAGTGGGGAATCCATGCAGAGGCAGGAAATTGCATGGATTGGCTCCGGAGTCATCGCCGGCAGCACAGAGTCTCGCCAGTTCCCTGCCATTGGTCCTGCAGTTCAGGCCAGGGGCTTTGTTCCCACTGTCTCCCCTCCTGGTTCCTCTTTTTATGCGCTTCCTGAAAGGTAGCCGCTAGTGGTGCAAAAGACGCCCGCAACCCCATACCATGGAAAACATAGGCGCGCGCACACACCCACACAATTGCAGCCCCAGAGAGTCTTGGAGGGAAGCCTTCGTACAAGCCCGGGCAAGTGAGAACAAGTTTTCGTCGTTACGGAGGCTCCGGGATAAGGCTCCAGAGGCAGCGGGGCAGCCAGGTCCCTCACCCTCAGAGGGAGGAAGGGCCAGTTGGGAGAGGGGCTTTGGTCCTGCTGCCTCTGGTGGATAGGGCTTTACTGTCCCACAGCAAAGATTCCGTCCCTCATCCCGGAGCCTTCGTAACAGTGGGAAGTTGTTCTCACTCACGCAGGCTTGTGCAGAGGCTTCCCTCCGAGAGACTCTGGGGGTGTAATTGTGCTGGGTGTGCACACGCCTATGTTTTCCACGGCGTCTTTTGGGCCACTAGCAGCTACCTTTCAGGAAGCGCATAAAAAGAGGAACCAGGCGGGGGCAGAGTAAGAACATAGTGCTGACATGAACTGCAGGACCGATGGCAGGGAACTGGCAGACTCTGTGCTGCCGGCGATGACTCCGGAGCCAATCCATGGGGGCAGTAAGATGAAGAACAGGAGGGGGACCAGGGGGGCCTCATCCTTCTGAAGAGGACCTGCCGAAGAGAGCTTCTCCTCAAAGAGGGCAGATGTGGTGGCATCAGTCTTGGGATGTTCTGCAGAGCCTCTCAGGGAAAAATGCCGCTGCCAGGTACTTTTAACCATATATTTTGGTCCCATGACTGCAGAATGCTGCAAAAAACCATAAATGCAGGCCAGTTGTTGAGTATTTCAAATGTGATAGGAACACTCAACAAGGTGACCACAGTATGTGTGTGTGTGTGTGTGTGTGTCTGTGTGTGTGTGTGTGTGAGTAAGAGTGAGAGACAGACAGACAGAGAGAGACAGAGAGAGGCACAGAGAGAGATAAAGACAGAGAGAGAGGGAGGGAGGGAATCAGAGAGAGACAGACAGACACACACACAGAGACAGATGGGGAGGCAGGGAAGGAGAGACAGACAGATAGAGAGAGACACATAAAAAGAGACACACACAGAGAGTGAGTGATTGAGTGAGTGAGTGAGTGAGAGGCAAACAGACAGAAAGACAGACAGACAGATACACACACAGACACAGACACAGTGACAGAGAGAGAAGACAGGAGGGGAGAGAGACAGAGAGATACAGAGAGAAAGAGACAGACAGACAGACAGACACAGAGAGAGAATTGTTAGGAACTGGTGCGATTAAGCACTAGCAATGAACCCCAGGTCGAGGTTATAACAGAGCAACCCTGTAAAGTATACGCAGCGTGCGATAGATAAAGCAACCACACTGAATAATGGATAGTAAAGTAACAAAATAAATCTTTACTTTTTGAAGAATATAGCAAAATCCATAAACACAGCCAAAAAGTCATACACAGAAAAAGCAGTCCAATACTACCAAGATAACTTGGATACAAGTAGCAAATAACTTACACACAGTAAGTAGTAGCAACAGTAGTAACAGTTAGGCAGCAGTTATCATACAGCAATCAAGAGAGAGAGAGAGAGCAACAACATCAGCTGCAATTTAAAGGCTGTAATCTACTAATTAGCAGAGCTCCTCTCTTAAAGATACATAACATGCCTTGTGCAATATATTGTCTACCCAACTTGTTGGTTACACCCTAACAAGAATGACATAGAGAGACAGAGAGGGAGGGAGGGAGAGACAAAGAGCTACACAGAGAAAGAGACAGAGAGAGACAGAAAGAGAAAGACAGAGAAAGAGAAAGAGGGAAACAGGAGGGAAGGAAGGAAGGAAGGAGAGCTTATGACCACAATTGAGCCCAAAATTTTCATTGCGAAGCAAGAGCGTTGTTAAGTGAGTTTCACCACATTTTCCAAGTTGGCCATGCCCACCCAGTCACATGACCACCGAGCCACAAAACAGGCCACACCTACAGAATAGGTTCTAAAAAAAATTGAAACTTACCACTCATATGCAGCAATCCTCAAAAATTATAGTAGGCCCTTGATTGGAATAGAATACTTCAGTTGACATTTGCACATGTTACTCTAATTGCAATAAATTGTAGGAGTGAAATACAGTAATATGACTTACATTGTTTATAGTTTTTTAATTTATTTATTATTTTCCACTTTTATAATACAATCTTGCTAATATTTTGTCTTTAATATTTTAAATAATATCTAATTAACAAATGATTCTAATGTCTTCATGAGAAAAAGATTGGATTTATTAAAATCTAATATTTTGCACTTGATTTGACCCCAAATATAACACAGCATTCTTCATTGTGCAAGGTTTTTGAATGCAGCTCAGAATCTGATAAGTCCAGTGAAACTCTGAAGACGAAGCTATGGATTATCAGCTTTTATTTCTGCAGAAAGCAAAAGACTGGATGACCTTTTTGTCTCCCACCTTAACAGAGCAGGCAGAGAGAGAAAAACAGGCATGTGCCAAAAACTTTTCCAAACATCTTATAGCTTGCACAGAATGTCATTGCTATAGAGACATAATTTGATATTGCGCAAATTTCATGATTTTTCTCAGCATTCTGAAAACAACAGACTTTAGAAGGGAAAAGAAATACATTTTCTGGCGTATAACTCAGAGCTTTGTTAGGGAATGCTGAACACAGTTCTAAGTACTTCCAAATCCAATAAGAAATTGATTATCTTTCCTTGAGCCTCTTTATGCAGGGACAGGTGCTGATAAATCCTTCAAAGAAATGGAAACTGTGTGTGTGTGTGTGTGTGTGTGTGTGATTGGGGGGTTGTTTCTGTTGTGTAAAATTGGAATATAACTTATTGGCCCTGGATTTTGAGGGTGGAGGGAAGTTGCAGAAGCTGAAATGAGGTTGGGACAGACTGGGGAGTCCTACGTTTTCTCTCTTTTACATTTTCAGAGATTATATACAGTATAAAGAGTTAACAGTTGCACCGATTGTATTTCATGTAGGTGTACACATAACAAAGAACAGGTAGTTCAGCACATGACAGCCTGTCAATCTGAAAATACTCTGAAACAAATAGGTATTGTTTCTGGTGCACATAATTCCAAGCCCAAGATTTTAAGAGGGTGGCCAATCCAAGTAGTTTCCCCTCTACATTCACAGTGTATTGTATATTATACTCTGCAAAGTGGTTTAAACAACAAAGGCAAGTGTGAGAGAGCACACTGTTCTGCAAATAATCTTACTAGCCTTTTGTATGGTGCTTATGTGTAGTGGTGTTAGTAGTAGCGCAAAAGAAATTATACTTACAGACTTCATTTTCCTGTAGATTGTGGGATGAATTTATTTTTTTAAGCAACAGACCAGAACCTGTTCATATTAATAAGTAGGAAATCTGTTGGACATCAATCTTATTTTAAAAGGCTCATTATGTAGAACTCTTTTTAGTAGTCTGGATTTTGGAAGAATTGCAGGAAAATATTAGATAAGACAGAAACAAGCTAAAATAGGAGTGGTGGTAGTGAATCAACTTCTTGTTTATTGCCCATGTTTTGTTACAAACTAACTGCTGCCTGGTTTTTTAGCAATAATGATTACATTGAATATGATACTAACATATAAAGCATGTGATATGGTTCCAGGATCAGAGCTAGTCTATATTTGAATGGCCTGAAGGTGTGTTAACATTCACGGAAGCTAAAGCTGCAATCTAGGAAAGGCAGTTCTTGGCCCTCTAAGTACTTGGGAAATAGACCACCTGTGAACCATCTGTAAAACCACCCTGATTGTCATATAGAAGAAAGTATGAAATCGGCCTATATAAATCATTTGGTGGGATTTCAAAGCATTGGAAAGTTGTGGGAGTACTTTGGAACATCTGCTTCATTGACCAGATCTGGAGGAGAGCTCAGAGCCCTGTAAAATAACTTGCCTACCTTTAGTACGAATGCTAGGACTGCATGGTACTTTGGATTCTGTTCCAAACAAAGTACTGAAGAGAATACAAGACTGTAAATATAGTACCCACCCACAACTCTTTAAAGTAGATATTTCATGAATCCAGGAAAAAGGTGCCGCTGCTTTAAAAAGTACCAAGTAGATGCTGTGGGCTTTACATTCCTATATATTCAAAAACAGTGCATAGCCCTAACAAACATTATTATTTAATGAATTTAAGTTGTTGTCACTGCATTGAAGTTAAATTCGGATGTATGGATGCCTCTTTCTTTTCTGTGTAATTTATACCTCTATCTTGACTGGGAATGCTGACATCGTCTTGGCCACTCCCTCCCGGTCACATGACTGCCAAGCCACTCCCACCCAGTCACATGGCTGGAAAGCCACTCCCACAAAGCAGGCCACACCTACAGAAGATGTTCTAAAAAAAATTCCTGCGCAATGTGAGCGCCCTCCCCCCCACTGCATAGTCACGCGTCCCCTGCCCTGGCCCTCCACAAAGCCCCGAAAACCAGCTGGCCGCCAGGAGGTGCGCCTGCATGTGGATGCTAGTGGAGCTGGGCTGGGGTGGTTGGCGTGCCAGGAGAGGACGCTCTGCATGCCACAGGTTCCCCATCACGGCTCTAATCCTTTCAATTGCTTTTTCAGATCAATTACGTAAGCGCTTCAGAGGCTCTGAGTGATAAAAGCCGATTCCCCTTTTTCCACCGGATGCTCCCCAAAGGAGGATTCCAGTACCCAGCAATTGTCCAGCTGCTCCTCCACTTCAGATGGACCCTGATTGGCCTCTTTGCTTCAGACACAGAAAAGGGAGAGAATTTCATGAGTGTTTTCACTCCTGTGCTTGTCAGGAATGGAATTTGTGTGGTTATATCACAACTGTTCTCAACAACTGGATATACTGCATACCTCAGGGATTCCCTCTCTAAGTGGAGACAAGTCAACGTCTTTGTTCACTTCATAGAATTTGATTTCATTTGGGACAGAATTCTTCCTTTCCATTTAACACTTATGCATCTCCCAGGACCCATTGAGGGGAAAGTCTGGATCCTCACAAGTTTTGTAGGTTATAAAATAAACAAGCGCAGACTTCTCAAATACATTCATAGTATTTGGAGCTTTGGTTATCTGACAAAGAAAAGGCCAAAAGATTCTGCCTTTAAGCCCTATTTCTTTGTGGAAGTAAAGTTTCAAGATCATTATTTTCATTGTTCTCTTTCAAAGAATGTCTTTTCTGTCAAAGGCCGCAGAAGATGCACCCAGAAAGCCCCACTGGAGACCCAAGAGAAAAGGGACAGAAAAAGGGCCCCAAATAACTACCACCATTACAGTCTCATAAAGACTCTGGCCCAGGCCTTGAATGCTGCCTATTCCTCCAGATCGAGGAGGGGAAGGAAGGAGGGAGAAAAGATCTTGGGGTCTCCAAGGCTGCAGCCATGGCAGGTATGGGGGTCCCCGATATGGATCCATTAATCTTAGATCCTTTGGAGGAGGAATCCAGAGGAGAAGGAGGGGAACCATCTCAACAGATCTGGCCAATTTAATTACTCAGGGAATTAATGGTTCCAAAGAGTAGATACCATAGCATTTTTATATTGAGCACTGCTAATTGGAAAATGCTGTATTCTTTTTAAGATAAATTCCTGTATTTGTGGGTTTGTGATTAGCCTGGTGGAATTCCACCTTTCTTCCGTCCCCATTGCAGGTGGGTCTGTGTGCAGCTGGACAGGCAGCTAAGCCCCCCTCTTCTCCTCCAGTGAAAGGGAGCCTGGCGTGGATCTGGATGCTTTATTGGGAGAAGAGGGCAGGTGAAACTGAGGAGATGCAAAGAGTCGAAATCAAATAGAAAGACCAGATAGGCAGCATTAACTAACAGCCAGCAAAGAAGCAGCTGGAACCTCTCAAGCGATGCTCCGTGTGAGGGACGGAGACGTCTCCGGATGACCAGGGGTCTCGGTCACAACAGCTGCTTCCGTCTTCTCCAAAGGCTGACAGAAGATGGAGTCTGGCTTCAGACCTTATAGTGAGGCTTATCTGCCCTCGGCCACTAGGTGGGGCTAGAGCAACAACAGCACAACAGTTACCATATTTTTCAGAATATAAGACACACTTTTTTCCCTCAAAAAAGAGGCTGAAAATCTGGGTGCGTCTTATACATTGAATACAGCATTTTTTGCCTCCTGAAGCCCCGCCCCCTTCACCAAAATGGCTGTGCATACCCTTATGGAGGCTTTCAGAGAGCTCCTGGGGGCTGGGGAGGGCAGTAATGAGCAAGAAATGGACCATTTATGTCCCCCCAAACTGCAGCAGCACTCTATAAGCCTCCATAAGGCTATGCATGCAATTTTTTTTGACAAAAATGGGCTTGTTTTTTGTGAAAAACGGGCCATTTTTTGCTCATTTTTGCACCACCCCAGGAGTACTCTGCAACCCCCCCCGAAGGCTATTCATGACTTTTTTTTAAGGGGGGGCGTTTTCACAAAAATGGGCTGTTTGGGGAGGTTTGCAGAGTGTAAAAACTTTTTTTTTCCCTCTTGGAAAGCTCTCTAACTGGTTGATGAGAATTACATTGATCAAGTGCTTTGCTAGCAGAAACAAGGTCTTAGGTGCTGCAGATTGTCAGCGACTTCCTTATCCAGCACATGGATAAATACACCTGGAAACATCTACCTACCTACCTACTTTCTCTTTCTCCCTCCCTCCCTACTGTATTTCTCTCTCTCTAACTCTTTATTTCTCTCTCTCTATCCCTCTACCTATCTAATGTATTTCTCTGTCTCTATATCTCTCAATTTCTCTCTCTTTTTATCCCTTTATCTACCTCCCTACCTGCCTACCTAACTACTCTCCCTCTCTCCCTACCTACCTACTGTATTTCTCTCTCTTTCTCTTCCTCTACCTACCTACCTACTTTTTTAAAAAAAATGCCTCTTCAAAACCTTGCTGTATCTTATACTCCAGTGAATCTTATACTCCGGTGAATCTTATACTCCGAAAAATATGGTACATTTTGTGGCATGACAACCTTTATAAATTAGGAGGAGGCCCTGACACCATCTAGCCCAACCTCTCTGCAGGAATCCCAGTTCAAGCTTCTCTGACTGATGGCTGCTCAGTCTTTGCTCTCAGGCGATCCATGAAGAGGAGCCTGAACTTCTCTGCTTTACTGGCTCAGCTCTAAAACAGCTCATCCTTTGATCATATTTTTTCTCTCATTCAGTTAAAATCTCCTCTCTTGTAACTGAATTTACTTTTTCCACGTCTGACACTCTGGAATAATAGTGAGCGGATCTTACACTTGTGTGTAACAGGAGCCAGTTATTGGAAGAGGGTTGTATCCAGTGGTGGCATTCAAAAAGTTTTATTACCGGTTCTGTGGGTGTGGCTTGGTGGTCATGTGACTGGGTGGGAGTGGCTTGGCTGTGTGACTTGGTAGGCATGTGACAGTGGGCATGGCTTGGTGGTCATGTGACTCGGTGGGCATGGCTTGGTGGTCATGTGATTGGGTGGGTGTAGCCAACTTGACATCACTCACGACAAGGGGTACCTTGCCTGGCCTCTCCTTGCCTCAACCAGATACAATTTCCCTGTCTATTTATTTACTACTAATGAACATCCAAAATACACAATTGAATCCTAGGTGTAAATGCCATATGTGTACATCCATATTACATAGTATAGTGTGTGTATAGGCACACAAAAAGATACATTATCTACTATATATACTGTATGTGTATGTACACACACACACACACACACAGGCACACACAGGTCTTCTAAAACTATACACATTCAACCTCACTTACTACGTTTAAACACACTCAGAGTCCACTTTCTGCCACACATTTAACTTTAACTTCTGCCCATTAGAACATTACACAGGCCTTCCGATGTTCTTCCCTAGCCTGCACATGACTGTTAGAGCCAGGAGATATCATGGATTGAGTAAAATGTGGCAAAACTCACTTAACAACACTCTTGCTTAGCAACCAAAATGTTGGGCTCAATTGTCATAAGTCAAGGACTGTCTCTGCCTTCCTCTGCATGGCAGCCTTGTCCAAGTAAACTCCTTCCCTTTTCTGGCAATTTTCCTCTCTGTTAGAGGCACCAAAATAATCCAGAGGATATCAGGTCTCCTGCTGGAGCAGGGGGTTGGACTAGATGACCTCTGAGATCCCTTCCAATCCTAGATTGCTGTGCTGTTTCAAAGAGTCTTCTGGAGCCTTCCTTCCTCTCTTCTTTTTTCTCTCCCTCCATGTATGTATATACATCCATCCACCCATCTATATCTTATTCACTTTCATTCCCTTCCTCCCTCCCTTCCTCCTCCCTCTCTCTCTCTCTCTCTTTCTTTCTTTCTTTCTTTCTTTCCCTTCTATTTCTTTTTTCTTTTCTTTCTTGTTTCTCCCTTCTTTTTCTTTCTCTCCCTTTCACCCTCTTTCTTTCTTTCTTTCTTTCTCTTTGTATCCCTTCCTTTCCTCCTTTCAAAACTAGAAGATCCACCTGAAACAAAAACTCCTTTGGATGAAACCGGCCATTACATACACACACACACTCTCTCTCTCTCTCTCCCTCCCTCCCTCCCTCTTCCAACCAGCTCTGCGCCTCACCTCATTGTCTGCTTTTAGCGGCAGGCTGATCGCCAAAGTCCTTTCCAAGGGTGATCTGGGGGTCCCCCCCCCAAAAAAACCCAGGTTGCTTCTGGAGGGGGCAGGCAGATGGGCAACATTCCCCCTCCCTGGGCGCCTGCAGCCTCAGAGCCTGCAGCAACTGCAGCACAGCAAAGGCAATGAAGAACTTCTCACTTGCCAGAAGATTTTCTTTAGTGTGGAAGGGCCCAGAGTTGCTCCAAGGCTGCAGGCACCCAGGGGAGGGAGGTGGGGGGATGCTGTCCGTCTTCCCTCTCCCAAAGCAACCTCGGAGGTTTTCAGCTCCTCTGCAGAGGCATTTTTTAAAAGAAAACCCCCCAAAAGCCACAAGATCCGGAGCTGCCAGTCCCCACCCCTCACCCCAAGGCAAGGCCCATCAACTCAATAAGACTCAATAAGCCAGGGGTTGCTCCCTCGACTGGCTCCACCGAAGATCCCCTTCATCCTTTTTGAGTCGGTCCGCTTTGCCACCCGGTGAACAACTGAGCCAAACCGCTCCTGCCAAGCAGCGTCCCCCAACTCCCTGTGCCCGTCCGTGAAGCCAACCAATGGTTATGCAACCTGAGCCAACTGGGCGCAAAGCTGGGTTGACAATGAGCCTCCGAGGTCTCCCTCCTGCCTGCTTGCCCAGCGCTTGCTCAGATGCCCCCTCTGATCCCCCGGCTGGACGCAGCCACTCACCGGCGACTGGAAAGTGAGGTCATCCACCGCCTTCTTGTCCAGCACTTCCTCAGAGACCTCCTACCCTCTGGCTGCCCCCCCCCCAGCCCCCCCCCCCAACATCCCCCATGCCTGGGCACAGACACTCACCGGTTCTTTCTTCTTCTGTTTCCAAACTAAGCCCTGGTTGGTTGGTTGGTTAGTTGGTTGGTTGGTTAAAGTGCGCTTGGATCCGAAAGCTCCATCACTGGAGGCTTTTAAAAGGGAGAACTTTTCGGCTGCCAGATGGCAAAGAAAGTTCTCAGCCATGACCGGCACTGCTGTGGCTCCCCCCACCTGGGTGACAAAGGAGCAGGTGGCAGCTGCGGCCTCAGTCTGGGGAGGTGGGGAGTGGCTTGCCCAGGCAGCTACTGCAACAGCAGGGCTGGCCAGGTCCCACCCCATGTGTTGCACCCCCCTCCCAGCTTTCGCCCATGCCTCCATGTCATTTTTGGGCGTCAACACGCGGGAGATCCTAGCTGCAGTTTACTCGTGAGCAACATTGGCCAGGAGAGGCAGGGAGAAAGGCCAATGGGGTTCACGAGTAAACTGAGGTTCCTAAGTGGGATCGTGCCAGGGGTGGGTTCTGGCTACCGCTACTGCCGGTTGCTCTGCGCATGCACAGAAGCCAAAAACAATATGGCCGAGAGAACCGGTTCAGGGGTGTGGCCATCCTGGGTTGCTGCTGGTTCCAGCCACCCTGGCCACCAGGTTACTACCGTTTCAGCCAAACTGGTCCAAACAGGTAGGAACCCACCTCTGATCTGGAGGTGTTTTCCATCAGGATTACAAGGGAGAAGATTAGCCTGACAGATTTCTTCTTGATCAACTCATGATTTCTGGGAATCAATCTGTTGTTTTCAAAGAGTTCATAGATTATATTTTTTCTCTCTGTTCATTTTATTTGTTATCTGCTGTAAAATGTTCCCTATAATTGACCAACTGTGTCTATCATATTTTCTCTATAGTTTAATAATTTTTTCTCAAACTTTCTCCTTCACTTTTGAAGATTATGGCAGTATTTGTATCCTATTTAACCATATTTGGAGATGAGACAATTGTAGAAGAAAGATTAAATGTGGGATAAGAAACAAAGTTTTCTGTTTTTCATATTCCTGGATGTTCCCATTCTAGTTTCATCCCTTTCTGGAGAAGAATGAACTTTGGAATATTTCTCACTATAAACTGTACTTGGACCAAAATGGAGAGATATCAGCAGATCTGGCCATTGACGGCTTCTTGCTTCTCCCCAAGGAGGGTCCCATGAGAGAGACTCTGGCGTATTTTATAAGACAGACACTTTTTATCAGACAAAATGCTCTTTTATGGCTAAAGTTGCTCAATAAGGTGGGATAAATTTTGGTGTCTTCTCTCTGTTTTCCAAAGCCTGAGGTCCCATTTCAAGTGGGCAAAGCCTAGAGTCTCCAGGGTGGTTGGCCTTCCATGCCAGTTGGTGTCATCTAATGGAAGTTCTTCAACAGACGGGACCTAAGTGAAGGGGCTTTGCCATGTTTTATGGAAACCTTTCAAGATCTTACTGGTCAGAGGTTTCTTTCTTCATCACAGTTTTATTCTACCTTTAAAAAATCTAATGGAATAAAAGTTTCCTAAAATTTTTATAGTAAACTTTATTCTCAGTTTTAATATGAATATATCATCATACTTAAATCTTTTTTTCAATTCCATCCCTCTAGACTATTAAGTAGAAAAGTACCTTATTGCAATGTTAAATTCCAAAAGGAAAAGGGAGGAACTAAATGAAGAATCTTCCAGTTGTTATCCCTCCTGCATCTGTTTAGAAGTAATCAGAGGTTTCAGAGACCAGAGGCTACTTGTCTCCATCCATTTCTACCCCCATTTTCCATGGACGGAGAGTCCTAAAATCTTTTCTTTGGCATTCCTTGTTTTTCTGCTCAGTCCTTGCCTGAGTCCAGATGTGTGGAAAGTTGTCGTCCTGGATTTGTCAAGAGGGCTCAAGAAGGAGAGCCAGTTTGCTGCTATGACTGCGTTCCATGTCCGGAAGGGACTTTCTCCGCTCAGGAAGGTGGGTGACACTGGAGGACAGGAAGTGGAACATTACATACATGAAATAATAAAGTTTGGTTCTGAACATCACACAGGAATTTTTTTGGGTCCCAATTCTTCTCTCACTTTCATAGACGATTAAACAAAAATTGATTTTTTTAAAAAAGTCTTATACTTCTTACCATCTCTCACTAGAGGTACTAATAAATGTGTCCTAGACAATATCTCCTGGTATCACTTGTTGTCCAAATAAGGTATTTCCTGAAAGGTAAAGAAGAGAATAGTAAGGGAATATGTTTGTTTTTTCTCAGATGCAGGAAAATGCACCAAGTGTCCGGATGACAAATATCCAAATGAGGACAGAATCCAATGTATCCCCAAAGTTATAACCTTCCTGTCTTATGAAGAACATCTGGGCATCATCCTGGTCTCTTTTGCCCTGGTCTTGTTCCAAATTGCAGGCCTTGTTTTAATCATCTTCACTAAATACCGAGAAACTCCCATTGTCAAAGCCAACAACCGGGACCTCTCCTACATCCTCCTGGTCTCCCTCCTGCTTTGCTTCTTGTCTCTTTCTCTCTTCATTGGTCAACCAAGGAAAGCCACCTGTCTTCTCCGACAAACGGTTTTCAGCATCATCTTCTCAGTTGCCATTTCTTCTCTCTTGGCCAAAACCATCACGGTGGTGCTGGCTTTCCTGGCCACAAAACCAGGAAACCGAGTGAAGAGATGGTTGGGGAAGAGCTTGGCCAACTCCATCATCCTTTCTTCTTCTGCTGTCCAAATTATCATCTGCTCCATCTGGCTGGGAGTTTCTCCCCCCTTCCCTGACTCTGACCTCCACTCCCAGCCTGGAGAGATCATCCTGCAATGTAACGAAGGGGCTGTTGTCATGTTCTACGTCACCCTCAGCTACATGGGCTTCCTGGCTGCCATCTGCTTCACGGTGGCTTTCCTGGCCAGGAATCTGCCTGGGGCCTTCAACGAAGCCAAGCTGATCACCTTCAGCATGCTGGTCTTCTGCAGTGTCTGGGTGACTTTTGTGCCCACCTACCTGAGCACCAAAGGGAAATACATGGTGGCTGTTCAGGTCTTCTCCATCCTGGCCTCCAGTGCTGGTCTGCTGGTCTGCATCTTCATTCCCAAGTGCTACATTATCCTTCTGAGGCCAGACCTGAACACAAAGGAGCAGCTTACAGCCAGAACAAATGTAAAAACATGAGATATAACACCATTATGATATTGGAAGGATTGTTAAAGTTTATTTTATTTGAAAGGAGATATTCTTTCCATTTTGATAGTATGCAGGAGTCAAAGAAAATCTCACAGCCAGAACAAATCTCACAGCCAGAACAAATGTAAAAACATGAGAAAAAACACCATGATATTTAAGAGTGGTATAATGTCCATTTATTTGAACAAATACCTAAATTATTTCCACTTAGATAGTATGCAGGAATCAAAGAACATATCTACATGTTCCCAAATGGGAAATTGTTGAAGGATTTTAATTCTTATAACTGCCTTCCTTTTCACCCAGTGGTGGGTTCCAACCGGTTCGCACCGGATCACGCGAACCGGTTCCAGACCGAACCCGGAAGTAACCGAACCCGGAAGTAACCGGCACCGGCCCCGTCGCTCGCCGTTAAGGCTAGCTCGCTCCCCCGCCCATCGCAGCTCGCTCGCTCCCCCGCCCGTCGCAACTCGCTTGCTCCCCCGCCCGTCCGCACTAGTCTAGCCCAGCCCACCGATCACTGATTGGCTGGAGACTCCAGGCTGGAGTCCAGCCAATCAGCGCTCGAGGCGACCTGTTTAAAAACGTGGCGCCAACGGCCAAAAGTCCTCTTTTGAAAAGAGTCTTTCTCTTTTGGAGACTTCTCTTTTCAAAAGAGTCTTTGCAAGTTGCGATAGAGCAAACGGTTATCTGGAGTTTCGTTTCTTCTTCCCTTCGCCTTCCAGGAGCTGCTTCCCTCAGGTAAGCAACTAAGGCGGGGCGGTGGGAGGCGGGCGGGCGGCGGCGGGCGAGTTTTGCAATGAAAGGCCTTTTTCAGGCCCGATAGAAGCCGCGGCCTCGTGCAGGCGCACGAGGCGGCGGGAGGGGGGCAGCTGCACTCGGGAGGCAGGCAGGCGGCGGGGGGGGCGAGCGGCGGCATGGCAACCTAGTTTTGCTCGGGAGGCAGGCGGGCGGCGGGGGGGGCGAGTGGCGGGGGGGCACACGGCGGAAGGCGGGCAGGCGGCGGAGGCCTAACGCTTGAGCCATGGGCTCGCGTAGGACACACGGCCGAGGGCGGGCGGGGCGGCCTAACTTGCGCGAGCCATGGGCTCGCGTAGGCGATCTGGCCGAAGGCGGGCGGGCGGCGGCGGCGGCGGCCTAGTTGTGCACGGGAAGGCCTTTGGCCTTCCCTTGCAAAAGCCGGGACCTCGCGTGGCCGATCTGGCCGAAGGCGGCCGGGCGGCGGCGGCCGTGGCCTTTCCTCACGAAAGCCGTGGCCTTGCATAGGCCACGCGGCCGCAGGCGGGCGGGGCGGCCTAACTTGCGCGAGCCATGGGCTCGCGTAGGCGATCTGGCCGAAGGCGGGCGGGCAGCGGCGGCGGCGGCCTAGTTGTGCACGGGAAGGCCTTTGGCCTTCCCTCGCAAAAGCCGGGACCTCGCGATCTCGAAGGCGGGCGAGCGGCGGCGGCGGCGGTAGCGGCGGCGGCGGCGGCCTTTCCTCAGGAAAGCCGCGGCCTCGCGTGGCCGATCTGGCCGAAGGCGGGCGGTGGCGGCGGCGGTGGCAGTGGCGGCGGCGGCGGCGGTGGCGGCGGCCGCGGCCTTTCCTCAGGAAAGCCGCAGCCTCGCGTGGCCGATCTGGCCGAAGGCGGGCGAGCAGCGGCGGCGGCGGCGGCCTCGCATACGCCCCGCGGCGAAAAGCCCCCCCACCGTTCTCCAGCCTCGCCTGGCTAGCTAGCTAAGCCTGCCAGGCGATGTCTTTACTAAACTTTACTCTATTTCTTCTCCAGGTGTCTTACCTTTCCTGCTGCCAGCCAGTCTCGCCATCCATCGCATCGGAGTCCGGAGTCTGATCCATCGCATCGGAGTGCTGCTGATTCTGCCTGCTGGTAAGTGACCTGGTTTTTTTTTTCGTTTTTTTTAAATGTATTTTAAAATATATTTTATTTAAGAATTGTTTTAAAATAGTTTTACTTAAAAGTATTTAGCATAGAATATTTTAAAATGGTCTACTTCAATTTATTGTGTGTGGATCTTTTTTTAAATTGTCTTAGACTATTTAAAAAAAGAATCTTTCCCCAATAAATTAAAGTAAACAATTTAAAAATATTATATACTCAATGCTTTAAAATGTATTGTGCATATATTTTTTTAAAATATTTTTATTGCAATTTTTGGTGCATGGAATATTTTTTAAATGGTTCTCTTTTAATTGTATGTGGCAGATCCTTTTTTTAAATTGTCTTAGACTATTTAAAAAAAGAATCTTTCCCCAATAAATTAAAGTAAACAATTTAAAAATATTATATACTCAATGCTTTAAAATGTATTGTGCATAGATTTTTTAAAAATAGTTTTATTGCAATTTTTGGTGTATGGAATATTTTTAAAATGGTTCCCTTTTAATTGTATGTGGAATAGTTTGAAATGGTTAAAATCTAAAACATTGCTGGTGAAATAACAGTAACAGTATAACTTAAAATAGTTACAGTATAAGTTATTGCTGGTGGAATTATGGTAACAGTATACCTTGGCTGATACACTATCTTGCAGTATAAATTTTTGCTGGTGGAATACTTCACAAAAGATTTTTTTTATTTATAGATTTTTTTTTCTAATTATTTTTTGGGAATTTTTATTTTTTATTGTTTATAAGTTGAAATTACTGTAATAATTTATTTATTTGTTTGGAGTTTTTCCAAATGTTTTCTTTGTGATGCACTATGTTGGAGTTTTTCCAAATGTTTTCTTTGTGATGCACTATGTTGGAGTTTTTCCAAATGTTTTCTTTGTGATGCACTATGTTGCTTAAAAGTGTTCAGACCAGGTTTATGTGCCTCAAAGTGGCTGCTTTTCTATGGGCAGGCCAGGTGCAAGGCAGATTTAGTGTGTTTCACCCTCCTTGTTAGGTAATTCTGAGGTGGTTGATGGCTCTGTGAGCTTCATGGCACTGTCCTTTATAATTTCCCACAATGTCTTGATAATATTTATTCCAGTGGCTTTGTCTTTCCTGTCCTTAGGGTTAGGGAAAAAATAGCTGGTTTCATTTGCAGTCTTTTTTTGGGGGGGGGGGATATTATTTTTTGGATTTTCCTGGCACTGTCATAGTTTGTATGGGTGTGGGTGTGTAATGCTGCGAGAGTAGGCTTAATTATTGTTTTCTTTCATACTTTTTTCTGTTTCCGTTAATTAGCAATTGCTAAAACAAATCCCATGTGCCAAAAAGTATTCTAAGACTTCTTGATTTTAATTGTCAATTTATTTATTCCTGCACATTGTAATATTTATTCATTTTCATAACTCTGTTTTTCCACTGTTGTGCAAACACAATTCCAGCAGCTGCTAACATGTGTAAAATTAAATATATATTGTACTCCCTTTCAAATAGCCAACAAAATATTTCTGGTTTTAATTCCATATCTTGCTTTACCATTGCTTCTAACCACTAACTTCTGAATAGCTACTTGCATATATTCTTGTTTTTTGGAACTGAGAACTAAATCTACCTATGACATTCATTCTTGAACTGAAGACTATATCTTTCCTGTTTCTCATCCTTCCTGAAAAGACTATACATTGTTGGTTGAAAGCAGAGGTCCCTTCTGTTACCTGTAGTCCTCAGCTTACAACCCTCAGTCCAATATTGTTTTATTTCTTTGGCAGGCAGTTAGTATTACTTATCATAATGAAGAGGCAACAGAGTTTGACTGCTTTCTTCTCCAAAAAACCAAGAATTGAGGAATCAGCTGATCCAAAACAGGCACCACCAGCAGCGCCAGCACCAGCGCCAGCACCACCAGCAGCGCCAGCGCCACCAGCATCACCAGCGCCACCAGCAGCGCCAGCGCCACCAGCACCAGCGCCACCAGCAGCGCCACCAGCGCCAGCACCAGCGCCAGCACCACCAGCAGCGCCAGCGCCACCAGCAGCACCAGCGCCAGCAGCACCAGCGCCAGCACCACCAGCACGACCACTACCACCAGTTGAGGTCGGCGAAAGCAGCAAGTCCATCGACTCCACTGTAGTTCCACAACTTCCTGATTGCTGGAATTTGCAGCAATACAGTAACTTCAAGGACAAGTATGATGGACTGGCAGTATCCGACAAGAAGCTGGGTTGTGAGTACTGTGCAAAACCCATGTTCTCGTTAGAGCAAGGTATTCATGTTTCCAAAGAGTGGAAACATTTCCAGGTGGCACCAGCAGGGAAAAGCAAGGATGTACAACAAGCATCACTCCGAAAAAAATTAAAGGAACATTTTCAATCAAAAGCCTACCTTATTTGCGTGGAGACCAGTAAGCAACGGGAGCAGGAGGCTTTGACCAAATCCGTGGATAAGTCAACTGAGAAACATTTATCCACTACTTGCACAATATTTACCACCGTTTACAATCTGGCGCAAAGATGTAATCCCTTCTCAGACATCGAAGCGCAAGTAAATTTGCTCAATACAGTTGGAGTGGATGTGGGAGTTGGCTTGCATTCACGGAGATCTGCAGTGAAAATCGTTGAATTCATTGCAAACCAAATCAAGACCACCGTGTTTTCAAGGATTATTGCAAATAATCGAAAGGTGTGTCTAATTATTATTTTTTTATTAAAAGAGTTTTGTAATGTAATTGTGATGTAATTTAACATCTATAACTCTTAATATAAATTTCTCCTAGCATAACAATGTTTCATTAATCCCATCTTATAATTTATTCATACATATATATTGCCCCACCCTCCACCCTAAAAAGGTAGCATCTAGACACCCGCATCTCCAACATTTTGGTTGAACATTTGGGTACATGCATGATAATTTTTTAGGATCTAAATACCATCTGTAAAACATTTTATAAAAATTCTCCCTTAAATTCTGTGACTGTGTAAATTTAACATTCTGAACCCATATTTTTTCCCACGTTTCCAACATAACCACTTCACCAAAATTCTGAGCCCATTTAATCATACAATCCTTAACCAATTCACTTTCTGAGTCTCTTTCTAACAGTACATTATATATTCTTTTAACTTGTTTTGGACCAGTCTCTTTTATCTGCTTAATCAGTTCCACTTCTTTATCCATAAAACCGACCCTGCGATCTTCTTCCCATCTCTTCTGTAGGTGTGTCTAATTATTGATGAAGCCTCAACACTTTCAATGAGAGCAGTGCTGATAGTTTTCGTTAAAGTTGAGGATCCAGAGTGCCCAGCAACCATCTTCGTTGAGCTTCTGGAATTACAGAGACAAGATGCAGAGACCATATTTTCTGCAGCAATGGAAAGCTTGCATAGAGTTGGATTTACCACCGGATATCTACGCAAGAATTTAATCGCTTTCTGCTCCGATGGTGCCAACGTTATGCTTGGAAGAAAATCTGGAGTCAGCTCCAGAATAGCTCAAGAGTTCCCAAACATCATCATCTGGCACTGCCTGAACCACCGCCTGCAACTTGTGCTGGATGATGCAATAAGAGAAGTGAAGCAGATCAATCATTTCAAGATCTTCCTGGATAAAGTGCACACCACCTTCCACAAATCCTGCAAGAGCCAGAATGACCTCTTCTGAATCTCTGAACAATTGGGAATAGAAATTGTGAAGATTGGCAGAGTTTTGGGACCAAGATGGGCTGCCTGTAGTTTAAGGGCAACCATGGCTGTGTGGCGTGCTTATCCAGCGCTACATCAGTTTTTTCAGGGAAATGAAAGGTTCCCAGGCATGGCTTCCCGTTTCGAAAATTTACACTTTTTGCAGGATTTGGCCCTTATGATCGACATCCTAAGTGAACTTTCAAGTCTGTCAGATACTCTACAGGGGAGAGAGACAAATATCTTCCAAGCTGAAAAGTTAGTATTGCGAACAATCGATTCTTTTGAAGTGCTTAGACAGAAAAAGGGCACATATGAAAACAAAGTTGTGGAATTGCTAAAAACAGAAGCCTTCCAAAACATCAAGTTAGCTCCAAATCACCGATTTGTTGCCCTTCCTCGTGCAATACTTGTGGAAAGCATCATCACCAATTTAAAGAAAAGGCTGATGGATTGCGACCATCTAAGAACAGGTAGCCTATTGCCAACACCAAACAAATTGCACTTTATCACTTATCTGGAGCCAGATTACTGGCACATTGAAGATGTAGTCGTTCCATGGGCTGATGCAGAGCAAGCATTGGATGCATTTGGCACTATTTTTAATCATAACATTAATGTGAACGACTACAGAGATTTTTTGGAAAATGTGAAGAAAAATCCACAGAAGTACAAAATTCCTGGCAATATCCGGAAAGCTAGAGATATTGTCAGGACAATTGCTGTTAGTTCAGCAGAGGCGGAAAGGGGGTTCTCAAAAATGAACCTCATATGTTCGGAACAAAGAACACGCCTAACTGTACAAAACATAAGTAATCTGATGGTGATAAGTGTTGTTGGCATACCTGTTGAGAGATGGGACCCAATTCCGACAGTGAAAGCTTGGCTCAGAGCGCACCACCACACAGCTGATGATCCACGGGTGAAGACGAAGAAAGCTGCAACAGAAGAATCTGGAAGCCTAAGGACACTATGGAGATATCAACAACCAGAAAAGCAATAAAACAAGTAAGTACTTGAGTGTATCTCTTTCATTGTGCTATTCTTATGTAAGGTGCAAGTGCAAGCAATTAAGGTCTTGCTTCCTGTGTCTGTCTTTATGCAGGTATTTCAATACGCTTCCATTGAAAAGGTGGTGTGCAGAAGACGGGCAAGCTGGTCATCTCTCCTCTGTAAGTAGCTGAGTTTATTGCTGGCTGAGTGGTGTGGTCTGTGCTGTGTTCATGCTTGAGATGGTGAAGTGCAAGCCCTTCATGCTTCCTGTGTCTTTCTTTATGCAGGTATTTTGGTCTTCTATTGAAAAGGTGGTGTGCAGAAGACGGGCAAGCTGGTCATCTCTCCTCTGTAAGTAGCTGAGTTTATTGCTGGCTGAGTGGTGTGGTCTGTGCTGTGTTCATCCTTGAGATGGTGAAGTGCAAGCAATTAAGGTCTTGCTTCCTGTGTCTTTCTTTATGCAGGTATTTTGGGCTTCTATTGAAAAGGTGGTGTGCAGAAGACGGGCAAGCTGGTCATCTCTCCTCTGTAAGTAGCTGAGTTTATTGCTGGCTGAGTGGTGTGGTCTGTGCTGTGTTCATCCTTGAGATGGTGAAGTGCAAGCAATTAAGGTCTTGCTTCCTGTGTCTTTCTTTATGCAGGTATTTTGGGCTTCCATTGAAAAGGTGGTGTGCAGAAGACGGGCAAGCTGGTCATCTCTCCTCTGTAAGTAGCTGAGTTTAATGCTGGCTGAGTGGTGTGGTCTGTGCTGTGTTCATGCTTGAGATGGTGAAGTGCAAGCAATTAAGGTCTTGCTTCCTGTGTCTTTCTTTATGCAGGTATTTTGGGCTTCCATTGAAAAGGTGGTGTGCAGAAGACGGGCAAGCTGGTCATCTCTCCTCTGTAAGTAGCTGAGTTTATTGCTGACTGAGTGGTGTGGTCTGTGCTGTGTTCATCCTTGAGATGGTGAAGTGCAAGCCCTTCATGCTTCCTGTGTCTGTCTTTATGCAGGTTGTTGGAGCAAGGTGGTGCAGAAGACGCAAAAAAGGACAGTAATTTTCCTTTTCTATTATTTTGTATGCTTGTTTCATCCTAATGCAGTGCATGCAATTAAGGTCTTGCTTTCTCTGTCTGTCTTTATGCAGGTTGTTGGAGAAAGGTGGTGCAGAAGACGCAAAAAAGGACAGTAATTTTCCTTTTCTATTCTTTTGTGTGCTTGTTTCATCCTAATGCAGTGCATGCAATTAAGGTCTTGCTTTCTCTGTCTGTCTTTATGCAGGTTGTTGGAGCAAGGTGGTGCAGAAGACGCAAAAAAGGACAGTAATTTTCCTGTTCTATTCTTTTGTGTGCTTGTTTCATCCCAAACTGGCAATGAAAGAGTTCATTTCTGTGTGTTTTCTTTGTGCAGCCCATTCACTGGAGTCCGTGATACTGAAGACTGGCAAGAACAGTCATCCTCCTTCTGTAAGTAGCTCTTTTATTGTTTTTGTACTTATTTTAGTCTTATTGTAGTTCACCCATTGTGGCAAAGAATTCAGTGACATCATCTTGACCACTCCCACCAGGTCACATGGTCGGCAAGCCACTCCCACCAGGTCACATGGTCGGCAAGCCACTCCCACCAGGTCACATGGTCGGCAAGCCACTCCCACCAGGTCACATGGTCGGCAAGCCACTCCCACCAGGTCACATGGTCGGCAAGCCACTCCCACAAAGGAGGCCACACCCACAGAGTAGGTTCCAAAAAAATTTGAAACCCACCACTGATTTCAGCTCCCATCATCCTCAGCCACAGCTATGCCATTAGCAGATACCAAAAAGGAGGTTCAGAGGAGGCTGTGCTGTTCCCCAGGTGGAGCCAGTGGGCTCAGTGGTTACAGCTGGAGAGAAGCAGCCAAGGAGGCTCTCCTGGAAGGTCCTGCCAGCCATTCTTGGTCCAGGGAGGTTTTGGGCCTGAGAGCCTCAGAATCTGGGAAGGTTTTGTGACTCTGCCCGAGTCTGAAGGGCCAGGAAGGGGCTGAATTCGCAGGGCCTCCCAGGCTTTACTCAGGGTTGGCTTAGGGCAGCCTCAGAAGCAACCAGGGTGGCTCCCAAACCAGGATCAGGGTCTTAGGGTTATATGTCAGTCCAATTAATTGTGGAATGATTCACCTCTGATGGCCGTAACAAATCATGGTTTCTGCATTATGCAAAATCAGTGAATAACTAATGATCTCTTCAGGTCTGCTTCTTGTTTGCAAAATGGAGGTCACATCTTCAGAGCACTCTGGAGGGGCCATGGGGGACCCCCATCTTCCTCAGAGTCACAGAGGGTCCCCTCCAGGGTGAGGCTGGCCACTGTTTCCTCCCAGGCAATGCTGAAGGCAATGCTGGATCCCACTTGGGAGACCCGGCCCTGCATTGCTTCTCCCCAACTGGAGCCCCTCCTGGAAAGACACAAAGCCCAAGCGAGGCTGGAGAAACCCCGGGGGCTGCGTTCCCCAAACATTCAATCCTGGGTCCCATAAACCAGGTTAGTCTCTTCACAAGAATGGAGGAGTGGGGGCCATCCTGGTCTTTCTCCGTACGTCTGGGCTTTGCTTTCCCTTGGGTGCCCCATGTATGGAAAAAAGTGGCAGTACAACATGGGATATGGTCTCCACCTGTTTCCAGGTCAGAAGATGAAACCTGGAAAGGGATTTTGCAGATCTGCTTCCCTTCCGCAACACGAGACTCCCCAGCTTCATTCTCCCAAGAGGGCTCCGCACTCAGCCGGGCACAGTCTTGTCTGGCATCCCTGCAAGAGCCCCCTTGCTTGGCCTGTGCGTGGGAAAGGGTGGCAGGGGAACATGGGATTTGGACTTCTGCATTGCCTGGTCTCTGAAGATGGGATTTTGCAGATCAGTTTTCCATCTGCAATATGAGGGTCCTGAACTCCCCTTCCCTCCTTCTTTCCTCACATGGGGTGAGAGGCAGCCTTGATTTATCCATCTCTTTTCACTTTGCTTTCTCTAACTTCTTTCTCCCCCGTCTCCCTCCCCCCCTCTCTCCCTCCCTCCCATCCATCCATCCATCCATCCATCCATCCATCCATGGGATGACAAGCAGCCCTGATTTCACCATCTCTTTTCATTTGGTTTTTTCTAACACCCCCCCTTCTCTCTCTCTCTCTCTCTCTCTCTCTCTCTCTCTCTCTCTCTCTCTCTCTCTCTCTCTGTATGTGTGTGTTAACTTTGCAAAGTTCTGATAACTAGTTTTTCAGTAAAGTTCAGTAAAGTTAGAAACTGGCTGCACTATTGCATCAGCCCTTTTGTGTGGTGCCCTTCAGCATTAGCTTTCAAAATAAAGTACATTTTGGTTCCAACGCAGCTTTTCATATCTGTGACATGATCTGGTATTAACTGGCCCCCGGGGTTTTGTCTTTGTACAAACAAATCTCAGATTCATTCGTTTCTTCAGCCACAGGTCCATGAATTCCCGCCTGGGCCAGTTTCAAGCATGGAGCTCCCAAACCTCTCAATTCTAGATGACGGATTTAATTAAATCTCTGCCCCTATTATTAATAATCACATGGGGATTATTTCCCTTTCCCTTTTCTCCAGAGAATTTCCCAACAATCTTTGAGTCCAAGAACTGGTTGAATTATCCAGGGATCCCCCCTGAGAGGGAGAATTATGATAAAAGTGTCAGCTCTGCTCTTTGGCCGAATCCTCCAGGGGAGACTTTGGGCAGAAAAATATGGAGTTTTGGGACAGGCAGGGTCTGTGCTCTTGAATGTCCGTCTCTCTCCTTTCCAGATGAAGCTGAGTGTTTCTCTGTGTTTCAATCAGGAAAGCAACTGGATCATATTCCACCTTGTGAGAGTCCTTTGATTTCTTCTAATTCTTTAGAAACAGAAAAGGGATTCATTGATTCACCCCATGAATGATGGACCTCCTGCTTCTGCTTCTGATGCTGCTTTTGTCCCATTCAGTCTCTGGGAAGCTGAGAATGAAATGCCCGCAGAGTTTGGAGCACCAGGATGGAAACAATCTATGGAGTTATTACAGGCCAGGAGACCATCTCATTGGTATAGTCGTCACTGGAAATGAAAGATTGCATATAAAGTTGCTTTTCAACGTTGCTCCTTCTGTTCAGTTTGTTTTCCATGATTCGTAAGTCATTCAGGGTGATGGAATTGAACTCCCTCCATTCTAACACTCTCCTTCTTTTCTATTTTCTATTTTTCATTTATTCCTATATTGGGGAAATATGTCTAATTTCCTGAATGATTTTGATTTCCATGGTTTCTCTCTTTTGTCTGATTTTGTGAAAGAGTCTGTAGGGAGTTATCACCCAGCCCTCTCCCAGCAAAATGAAATATCCTAGGAAATATTGAAAAGGCAGAATATTTCTCTGGATGTGAAAAGGAAGAAACATGTTTTAAAAGACATAATAACTGCCTGCAGCTTCCTGCCCATCCCCCTTTGTCAATGGGCCATTAAGAAGGCCAAGCTAGTCCACTTTACATAATAAAGAGTTCTCCCCTTCAGCTCCAGGGGGATGGGATTAAGGCATGATAATATTGGCCCTTTACCCAACTCCCCACATGGCATCTGAGAACTCAACCGAACCTGGATTCAAAACGCAGCCTAGAGAGTTGCCCCTACATGGCCCCATGGAGTCTGACAACCAATAAGAATACAAGCTCAAGATCAAAGGCCAGAGAGGGCATAAAACCAGGGACTCAGCATCTCAGTCCTCCCTTCTCTTCTCCCCAACATTGAAGCACGTGATCACCTTTTCTGTTCAGGACTCAAGCTATGTGGTCCTGTCCACCATTAAAACCATCTTTCCAAGCTGCCTCCGTGTCTCCAGTGTCTTTTCCCCCACTTGGAGCCAAACCCAGAAGGTCATTTCTTCCAACAAGACTCAAAAAGGGGTCTGAAAAAAAATATTTTCCTCTCTCAGTTCAATCCTTTATTTATCACTTGAATAATTAATTTAAAGTAGTGGTTTACCCAGTTGTAGCTGCCAGATCACAGCCAATTTCCATATTTGTGTAACTGATCATTGGTTTTGGATCACTGTTGGATTAAGGTTCAGTAGGAAGTGTGTGTGTATGTATGTATGTATGTATGTATGTATGTATGTATGTATGTATTTGTGTTACAACCCCTGGTATGCCTAAATATGGGAGGAAGGTCACTACTCCCTCTTTCTGTCCTTCGGCTCATCACAGAAGACCATACAGGCAGGAAAAAAAGGCAACATTAAAAATAAAAATATGGTTTTCTGCCTGCATGGTCTTCTGTGATGAGCCGAAGGACAGAAAGAGGGCGTAGTGACCTTCCTCCCATATTTAGGCATACCAGGGGTTGTAGCACAAATACATACCTATTTCCCTGGCTCAGCTGATAAGGAGGAGAGCCTGTGGCTTAGTGGCTAAGACTCCTGCCTAAGATATAATACAGCCCAGGTTCAAATCCCAGTAAGGGTATGGCTAGCTGATGAGAGCTAATTAGCTCAAAATAGATCTATACTAGTCTCCCTTTATTTATTTATCAGTACAAATACAACACACACACACACACACACACACACACACACACACACACAGTTTATTATAATAGCATTTTTTTACAATAGGGATGTTTATGGTTTTTCATACGGCTTACGATTCATTTTTGCCAATCATGTGGTCAACAAGAATTCCCAGCTCCTGCACAACCTCACACTTGGCTACAACATACATGACAACTATTTGAGCACTTTCCACACTTCAGATGCCTTGCTGGACATGCTCTCCACTGGAGAAGCCAATGTCCCCAACTACAGCTGTGGAAGGAAGGAGAACCTTCTGACTCTTCTTGATGGAGCTAAAAGGGAGATCTCCATCCAGATATCAACATTAGGAGGCACCTACAAAATCCCACAGGTTTGTGTGTGTTTTCTCCATCTGGTAAAGGGATTGGTGGTGGGTGGTGGGTGAGCAATAGATACAATCATGTCTTCTCCATGGAATTCAAGAGTTGCTTTTCTCCATATTAACAAAACTCAATATTTTACCCCTTTATGTTCATGTTGAGATTAATCATAAAAGGCCTGAAATGCAAGTAGTACATTCCCTGGAAAAGATATTCTACCGACTATTTAACTGATCAAAAAACATCCCTGGTTGTTGGGGCCTCTATTGGCACATTCATTTCCATATATAAATAATGCCAGCCCTATCCACTCTGATTGAAGTTGGCAATAGTAGCATTTTATCTATCTAAAATGTGGAATGAAAAGGACTCTAGCAATTATAGGCCAAATAGACTAGCAGATATTGTGGCTAAAATTTATGCCATGATCCTCTTAGCTAAACTTGAGAAAAATGAATTCCTTGCAGAAGAACCAGAATATTTTGGGTAGAGTTAAAAGCTATATACATTTTATAAGAAATAATCCATACGTTAATAATCTAATATTGGCAACAAATTTGTCTTGAAATATCTAATCCACATCAATGAGGTAAAGCACTGTTTACAGGCTTTCTTGATGTTAGTGCAGCATTTGACTCAATAAACAGAAAAATATGATGGAGAAAATTGATTTCCCTCAGAATGGAGCTCAGACTGTTGCCCTGATCCAAGGCCTTGTTTGAGAGGGAGGTTTGGGCTCAATGGAGCCATGAGAAGAAGGATCTATGCTTACCAAGGGGGAAGGAAAGATGCATATTTGAACCCTTGTTATTCAGTCTAGATGTGAATGACTTACTAGGACTAATAAAGGATCCCAAAACAGATCATAAATAAATCTTATTTCATTTTTTGACAAAAATTACTAAATTAGTGAATTAGTGAAATGCGGTGCACATAGTATACAGTGCTTGGATTTCAGAAAGGCTGACAAAGCAAACCATAACCTATTTTCTTTAAGCTTAAAATATGTGGGATAGACAGCATCACCCCCAGATGGACTGAGCCTGTGGTCCTCAATGGAACTACATCTACATGAGGGAAACAAGCAGTGGGAGACCCCAAGGTTCCATTTTAGGCCCAGTCCTCTTCAACATCTTCATCAAGGGTTTGGATGAGGGATAGATGGGGAACTCATGACATTTACAGATCACACTAAACTGGCAGGATTTCCGAAGATATCACCCCAGAAGATAGGCTCAAGATCCATCTGGATCTAGATAGACTTGAACTCTAAAGACTCTGGAAAGAATGCAGAAAAGAGGAACTAAGACGATGAAGGGCCTGGAGACTAAAACATGAGGAATAGTTGCAGGAATTGAGTATGTCTAGTCTAGTGAAAAGGACTAGGGGTGACGTAATAGCAATGTACCAATATTTGAGGGGCTGCCACAAAGAAGAGGGGGTCAACCTATTTTTCAAAGTACTAGAAAGCAAGACAAGAAACAATGGATGGAAACTAATCAAGGAGAGTAACAACCTAGAAATAAGAAATTTCCTAATAGTGAGGAATGGAACGTCTATCCTTCAGAAATTGTGGGTGGTCCAACACTGGAGGCTTTTAAGAAGGGACTGCACAGCCACTTGTCTGGAATAGTATAGATAGATATAAATTAACAGAGTTGGAAGGGACCTTGTAGCAGGGGTAAACTTCAGCAGGTTATGGAGAACCCGTAGCGGACATTTTGAGTAGTTTGGAGAACTGGCAAATACCACCTCCAGCTGGCCCTAGAGAGATTTTGCAGTATCCTTCCCCTGCCATGCCCACCAAGCCACGCCTACAGAACTGGTAGTAATTTTTTTATATATTTTTATTTTCCAGTAATAAACATACATAATTTGTGTGTGTTGCATTGACTGGGTCAATAATAATAATAATGCAAAAAATATATGAAATTCTTATCTTCCAACTTTGAAAATATTTATCTCATTCCATATTTCTTTTACATTTCCCCATTAATTCATTTAAATATAAATAACTTTTCTTTGCTTATATATTTGTTATCCCTTCCTAGGTATTGTCCTTCAATATTATGAAAATCACTCATTATTCAGCCATAGCTTCAGTGTTCCAAATGTGTGGGCTTACTAATAACACCAATTATTAACAATATTCAATCCATCATGGGAGTTTAATATATTTTAACACACTATTAATATTAATAATACAGTTACATTACCTAATCTAAGATTACCATCTACTAATCTGCACTTATTGGGATTATGGTATTTTCCCATTTTATTACTATATTTTCCCATCCATCATCTCTTAATCTTTCTAGAATTCCATCATTTATTGATTTTTTGGTCAACCTTTTATCTCTCTCTCTTGAGCTCTTTTATCTCTTTTTAATTTTTTTGTATCTACTAATCTTTCCCTTCTGAGTGTCTTTTATATCTTTTTGCTGAGTTATTTGAACACCCATCTCCAAGACTTCCTTTTGTTGTTTTTTTAGTGAGGTTTTTCTCTTTTTTCTCTGTACTGTTATACAATGGGGGGATTCTTGCTTCTCATTTCTATTTCCCCCTTCCCCTGCTTTTTCTAATTTCTCATTTATTTCTTGAGTATCATCTTCCTCTCCCCCCCCCCCAATTGTTGAATAGTTTCTACATTCAGTTCTGTATCTTTAAACTATCTCTTTGTCTTTTAACTATCTCTTATAAGTTGACGCAGACTTTTTAACATCAACAATATTTCTAATATCTCTTGTGGATCCATTTTATAATGATTTAATACCAATTATAAAAAGAATATTTCTATTGTTCCAATATCTCAGTATTTAAACATTTTCATCTTATAGTTCTCCAAATATGTATCTTCCAATTATCCAAGTTTTAAAATCTTATTTTCCTTCTTGTCTCTTTTCTGCTGACCCTTTCCTTCTTTTGAGTTGTCCAAATCCAAATTAGTCCACATTAATCCACTAGGTTCTTCCGATCTTTCCAATCCTTAGTCCAATAGTCAATTTTAGTAAAGCTCGCTGTTTGCCAATTAATTCCTTTTATAACTCTTCAAAAGGAAATAGAAAGACCATTAACTGTTCTCAGATTTTCCCAGTCGTCTTCTCACAATAGAGTCAAGGTCAGGCCATTCTCCAGATGTTGCTTCTATTCTGTTTTAATCTTTGTATATATTAGGTGAATATATTGTTGCAATCCTTCTCTTTCACCAGTAGATGGCTCTTTTATTCTCAAATCCAATATTAAGCAGTCTGTTTAAAACAGCTAATTGTTGTAAGTCAAAAATGCAAATAAACAAATAACAAATAATTTCTCCCTGAAGTCTCTTTCAAAATATTTGAGGATCCCCACCCCCACCCCAATCTGTCTGTATTTTATAGTTTCCTTTGGGCTTTTGGGCTTTCTGATTTGGGCAGAATGCGTGGACGACTGCGACCTACCACATGTTTACTGGACCCGTGCCCCTCCTGGCTTGTACTGGCATCCTGGGAGGTTACACGTGACTGGCTCCTGGGCCTAGTGAACGCTTCGTTGAGTGAGGGGTCTCTTCTGGCTGCCTTGAAAGAGGCGGTGGTGAGGCCCTTGCTCAAGAAGCCTTCCCTGGACCCTACGGAGCTGGCCAATTATCGTCCTGTCTCCAACCTTCCCTTTTTGGCGAAGGTTGTAGAGAGTGTGGTGGCTTATCAGTTTCCACGACATCTGGAGGAAAATGATTATCTAGACCCGCGCCAGTCCGGCTTTCGCCCCGGGCACAGCACGGAGACGGCCTTGGTCGCGTTGGTGGATGATCTCTGGAGGGCCAGAGATAGGGGTTGTTCCTCTATCCTGGTCCTATTAGACCTCTCGGCGGCTTTCGATACCATTGACTATGGTATCCTGTTGCACCGGCTGGAGGGGTTAGGGGTCCGGGGCACCGTTTTGCGGTGGTTCGGCTCCTACCTTTCTGGCCGGACGCAATGTGTGTTGGCAGGGGAGCAGAGGTCGACCCTAAGCCCCCTTACTTGTGGGGTGCCACAGGGGTCGGTCCTCTCGCCACTCCTGTTCAACACATACATGAAGCCGCTGGGTGAGATCATCCGTGGGTTCGGGGTGGGATACCATCTGTACGCTGATGATACTCAGCAGTACATTTCCACCCCAAACCACCCCAACGAGGCCATCGAAGTGATGTCCCGGTGTGTGGAAGCCGTACGGGTCTGGATGGATGACAACCGACTCAAGCTCAACCCCTCCAAGATGGAGTGGCTGTGGGTTCCGGCCACCCGGTTCAACCAGCTAACCCCATCCCTGGCCATCGGGGGCGTACAACTTGCCCCCGTGGAGCGGGCGCGCAATTTGGGCGTCCTCCTGGATGCCCGGCTGTCCATGGATGACCATGTGACAGCCGTGGCAAGGGGGGCGTTCCACCAAGTTCGCCTGGTGCGCCAATTGCGCCCCCTACTGGACCGGGACGCCTTGCGCACAGTCACTCATGCACTGGTGACGTCTCGCCTGGACTACTGTAACGCTCTCTACATGGGGCTTCCCTTGAAATGCACTCGGAGACTGCAGATGGTACAGAATGCGGCCGCGCGGGTAATTATGGGGAGTACAAGGTACTCCCATGTGACACCTTTCCTGCGCGAGCTGCACTGGCTTCCTGTGGTCTATCGGGTGCGTTTCAAGGTCTTGATAATGATCTTTAAAGCGGTCCATGGCTCAGGACCTAGATACCTGCGGGATCGTATTCTGCCCCATACATCCCTGCGACCAATTCGCTCACACAGAGAGGGACTTCTCCAGGTGCCGTCCACCAGACAGTGCCGAGGGGCGGCGCCTAGGAGCAGAGCCTTCTCTGTGGTGGGCCCAGCCCTGTGGAATGACCTCCCCCCGGGTATTAGGATTACCTCTGACCTCCGCGCCTTCCGTGTAAAGCTCAAGACCCACCTATTCCAAGTAGCTGGCCTGGCTCAACCATAGTTTGATCATATCGTTCCTGACGGGTTTTTTTTTTAATTTTGTGATTTCATTTAGGGGATTTTAAACTGTGATTTTAATTGTTTCCATCCATCTGTCTACCTCCTCCACGTATATGTCTATTTTGTGTATGTATTGTCCATATTTTGTATTTTATATGTTTTTATTGTACGCCGCCACGAGTCCTTCGGGAGAGGGTGCGACTAACAAATAAATATTATTATTATTATTATTATTATTATTATTATTATTATTATTATTATTATTATTATTATTATTATTATTATTATTATTATTCCGCTGCTTCTGGTTTTCTTTTTCTTTTTCTCCATGTGATTGGTACGCAGCTAATTTAAGCTTAGGAGTGTTCTTTTCATATTCTCTTTGTTACTGCAAGCCATTAGAGTAAAAGTTGGTAATTATCTCACCCAGTTTCAATGCTCTGTCCATACACTGCTCCTGCACAATCTTGGTTCCTGGTTGTCCCGGATTTGTGACTGCCAGCAATGGCGGTCGTGCCTTCTGCCGTTCGGGTGAGCTTGCTTCGGACCAAACAAGGAATTTGCGGATTCCTCGTGGTCAGCGAAGCACCTCACCTTCCTTTGCCTCCCCTTCAAGGAGGCTATCACTCCGAAGGGTTTCCCGCAGCGGTTACCAGCTGGATTTTGGAGAGCTCAACTGAGCCTGCTATTTCCCAACTGTTCTAGCCGAGGCTGCAACCCACAAGTCCTGGACCAGTACTAAATTTTTTTGAATTTCATCACTGCCTTCTGGTCATCTAGTCCAAGCAGACCCTACACCATTTCTGACAGATGGCAGTCCAGTCTCTTCTTGAAAGCTTCCAGGGATGAAGCTCCCACAACTTCTGAAGGCAACTTCTGTTCCATTGGTTGACTGTTCTCACTGTCAGAAAATTTCTCCTTATTTCCAGGTTGAATCTCTCCTTGTTCTGTTTCCCTCCATTATTCCTTCTCTGTTCTTCAGGTGCTTTGGAAAATAGCTTGACCCCCTCCTCTCTGTGACAGCCCTTCAAATATTGCAAGACTGCTCTCATCTCTCCCCTGGTCCTTCTCTTCACTAGACTATCCATGCCCAGTTCCTGCAACCGTTCATTGTATGTTTTCGCCTCCAGTTCATCTACTCATCCCGGTTGCTCTTCTCTGCATTCTTTCTAGAGTCTCAAAATCTTTTTATAGTGTGGTGACCAAAACTGAATGCAGTATCCTAGGTGTAGTCTTACTAGGGCTTTATAGAGTGGTGTTAGAACCTCTCTTGATCTTGATTGTATCCCAATTTAGGATTGCATTGGCTTTTTTGGCTGCCGTTGCAGACTCTTGACTCATATTTAATCGGTTCTCCACTAAGGCTTCAGGATCCCTCTCACAGTTACTGCTATTAAGCCTGGTTTCACCCAGTTTACAGTATATGTTTATAGGGTCTCATGCTTGAGCAGGGGGGTTGGACTAGAAGACCTCCAAGGTTCCTTCCAAGTCTTTTATTTTGTTATAAGTTCTCTTATAGGTACACATGTTTAGCATGCTAAAATCCCATTGGAACAAACTGATAATGTGATATTATTATATTTACACATTGGATTGTATACCCCAGTGATGGTGAACCTATGGCACGCGTGCCACAGGTGGCACGCAGAGCCATTTGCCAGGGCACATGAGGCACTGCCCTGTCAGCTGGCCAGCACGCATGTGTGCGTTGGCCAGCTGAGTTCACCCTTTTTAAAAGCCATTTTTCGCCTTCTCCAGGCTCCAGAGGCTTTATAGGAGCCTGGGGAGGGTGAAAAGATCCTCCCCCGCCTCCGCTGAGGCCCTCCGGAGGCTTCATGAGCTTCCATGAAGCCTCCGGAGCGCAAAAAACTGGCCCTATGGGCAAACCGGAAGTTTGAGAACAGACTTCCGGTTTGCTCGGAGGGTCGTTTTGCCTGCTCCGGAGGCTTCAGGGAAGCCTCCTGAAGCCTTTGGAAAACTCAAAATGACCCTCTAAGCAAACCGGAAGTGACTTCCGGTTTTCTTGGAGGGTCATTTTGAGCACTCTGAAGGCGTCAGGGAAGCCTCCTGACGGTCCCTGAAGCCGCCAGAGGGCGTCCAGGGGGGCGGGGGAGGCTGTTTTCGCCCTCCCCAGGCTCCTATAAAGCCTCTGGAGCCTGGGGAGGGCGAAAAAAGCATGTAAAATGGGATCGCGCCTGTAGTGCACGCATGCGCACTGGGGGGGTTGCGCATTTCGCTCCCCCCACTTATGACACGCGAGCCAAAAAAGGTTCGCCATCGCTGGTATACCCTGTGAAGAAGACTTGGACTGTTTTGTCATAATAATTATCTGATAATTTAAAAATCAAGTTCAGAAGTTATGGTCTTTGGAAAATGACATAGATGCAGTGACATGCGGTGAGGTTTATGGCTGGTGAGGCTGGTGACGTCATCAGGAAGGCAAGGAATGGGACCACGTGTGCTGGAGGGTCAGGCTGCCTCAGCCTCTAGCACACGTGATCCCATTCCCCGCCTTCCTGAGCGTGCTCTGCCGGCTCGCGCTCCGCAGTCCTCGAAAGCGACTGGGGAACGCCGAGAACCTTCCTGCCTCTGCTGGACTTTGCGCACTCATCGCGACTGCATATTGCATATTGCAGTCGCGAGGAGCGTGCGAAATCCAGCAGAGGCAGGAAGGTTCTTGGCGTTCCCCAGCCGCTTTCGTGCCTTCGTATAGTATATACTATTATTTCATGAAGAGAGGTGAGGCTCTGCCTCCCCTGCCTCCCCTGACCGCACGTCCCTGCATAGATGGTCAGCCAATAGAGCAAATAAGATCTTTCCTTCCCTGGGGTTGTTTTCTCTGAGACTGAATTTTGGCTCCCTCATCTCATTTAGCTCATTTAGATCAAATACATGAGTGCTTAAATGAAAACCTCATAGCTCTCCAGCTTCCTCAGCCCCAATTATTAAAGTATCTGAGGCCAAGGTTTCCCCCATGTTCTTATATCAATCTGATGTTTGGGACTTCAGAGAGAAACCACCAACAGAACCAACCCAATCACAGCCTCTGAGGAGTATCTTGAGGTGGGCAAAAGGACTCCAGCTGCTGCCCTCAGAGTTGACTTCGGAATTTACACAATTTCTGCTTTGTTTGAAATCAGAAAATATGGGTATTGGCATAAAAATGATTTCTTCAGCTTCAACCACAATAACACACGGGCAAACAATCAATACAAACTCAAGGCAAACTGCTCCAAACTTGATTGCAGAAAATACGACTTCAGCAACAGTGTGGTCAATGCCTGGTATGCTGTACCTGACTCCATTGTTACATCCTCAAACACCCACAGGTTCAACCTTAAACTGTCTACCCTGGACCTCAACCAATTCCTAAGAGGTTCGTAAAGGGGGCGTGCATAACTACCCCAGTGTGCCTACCATCCCTGTCCTACTGTCCCCATTTATTTGTATTCATTTCCTTCGTTGATGTCCATGTTCATATTTATACCTGCTATCTTGTATATGTTTGAAAAGCTAAAAATAAATAAATAAATAAATAAGTAAATAGAAAATTTAATCTATGGAAACTGACAGACTCTGAAAATGATGTCTGTTAGAACAGACAAAACTTCAATTAAAGACCAAACTTGGATTGTACTACTGACAAATCGTATTAGGAACTTAGGTCTCCTTGTTTCTTGTACAACTGGAGAAGAAGCTAAAAAGATTCTTCCACAAAGACTCTGGGCCATAGAAGCAGAAAAAGATGCAGCAATCCTCAAAAATTATATATATATATATATATATATATATATATATATATATATATATATGTATGTATGTATGTATGTATGTATGTATGTATGTATGTATGTATGTATGTATGTATATATATATATACACATACATACATACATACATACATACATACATACATACATACATACATATATATAGCTTGGGCTTAAAATGGGAACGGAGCTGCCGTCTTTCTGTAAATCTTGGTGGGAGGGGATGGGGTGCTGGCTTTGTTTCAGTAAGTGGAATGATTGGTTGTGTGGTTCTATCATGATTAGTAGATTGGTGCTGGCTGTGTGTGCATTGTTGTTTTGTATTGCAACGGCTTCGGTGGTGGGTGGTGTTCGTTTGTTGGCTAGGGCTGGTTTCCAGATGTTTGGTAGGCGGGAGGCATCATCACGTTTATTCATGTTGTGGGGGTGTTTCTCTATTTCGATGGCTTCCATGATTATTCTCTTGTGGAGGTGTTCTGTTTTGGAGATTAACCTGGCTCCTTCAAAGTTGATTTCATGTCCTGTAGCTTTAAGGTGCTGGAAAAGGGAGGAAGTTTTTTCTTTTTTTCTTACTGCGTTCTTGTGTTCTGTGATGCGTGCATTTATCCTTCTGTTTGTTTGTCTTATATGTATTGCCGGGCAGATTTTGCATGGTATTTCGTAGACTCCTTGGTTTTCTAGCTGGATTTTGTCTTTGGGGTTTCTTAAGATGTTGGCTATTTTTTGGTCAGTGGTGAAGGCTGTCCTGATATTGTGCTTGTGGAGAATTTTGCTGATTTTATCTGTGGTGCCTTTGATGTAAGGGAGGAGGGCGATGCCATTGTCCTGTTCTGTGTCTTGGTTTTTTGAGGGAGTCTCCTTTTGGATTATGTTGGTGATTGTTTTTCTTTGGAATCCATTGGAGATTAATACATTTGTGAGTTTGTGTAATTCAGTTTTCAGGTGGTCTTTGTCGGCTAGGCGTTTGGTTCTGGAGATGAGGGTCTTGGCTACAGAGTTGATCTGTGCAGGGTGGTGATGGGATTGTGCATTTAAGTAGCGGTTGGTGTGTGTTTTTTTCTGGTAGATGGTGTGTCCTAGGGAGCCATTGGGTTTTTTGTAGATTAGGACATCCAGAAAGGGAAGTTGGTTGTTTGCTTCTATTTCTATGGTGAATTGTATTTTGGGGTGTAGGCTGTTGAGATGTGTGAGGAAGTTGTCCAGTTTTTCTTTCCCGTGTGGCCAAATCACGAAAGTGTCATCAACATATCTAAGCCAGAGTTTGGGTTTGTGTTCAGATTTGTCTAAGGTGTTGGTTTCAAAATGTTCCATGTATACGTTTGCAAGGAGAGGTGAGAGGGGTGATCCCATGGGTGCTCCTTCTATCTGTTTGTATCTTTGTCCATTATGGATGAAGTATGTGTTGGTTAGGCAGTGGTTGGTCAGGTCCAGGATGTGTTTAGGGGGGTTGTGTTTGTTCTGGATGGCTGTCAAGGCTTCTTTTATAGGCACTTGGGTGAAGAGGGATATGACGTCAAAACTCACGAGTAGGTTGCTGGGTTGTAAGTTTTGTTTCTTAATTGTTTCTATGAAGTGGAGTGAGTTTTGTAAATATGTATTTGTGTTACAATCCCTGGAATGCCCAAATATGGGAGGGAGCTCACTACTTGTTGTAACACAAATACATACCTATTTCCCTGGCTTAACTGATAAAGGAGGAGAGCCTGTGGCTTAGTGGCAATTACATCGGCCTAATATGCAATACAGCCCTGGTTCGAATCCCAGTAAGGGTATGGCTAGCTGATGAGAGCTAAATAGCTTGAAATGGATCCATACTAGTCTCCCTTTATTTATTTATCAGCACAAATTTATTTATTATAAATATTTATTATTTATTATTATAATATTTATTATAATATTATTAGATAGAGGGGTAAAGTGAAGAGGCAGGACGAGTCAGTGGTAAAGATAGTGCTTTATTTCAAGGCTTGGCAAAACATGCTTGCCGGCTGGCCGACAGGGTCCTCTTTTTTTAAAGGGCTCTGTCAGGCAGCTTGGCCATTGACAATCCTTTATTTTCCTGCCGCTCGAATGGACCAATGAGCAGCAGTATGCTAATCTTCTACTGGACCAGAATGAAGCCTTTTCTCGCTATTTATATATTCAACTCCCCTCTGGAAATGGTACTACCCAATCAGAATGCTCAGAGCATGTATTCCCACAGGTAGGCGGGGCGTAGGTGGGTGCGACCTGACCTGCGCAGCTCAGTTGGACCAGTGGCTGCAGCCTGTGCAATCAGGCCTGCTGCCACTCCAGAGTCAGTGACTGGAATCACCTGGAATTTCTTCTGGGGTGTGGCTGACTACGTCCGGACTGACTCTTCCTTTTTTATTATTATTTTTTATTTTTAATTTAAAACAAATACAGCATCCTTCTTTACATGCTATAGAAAGTGTATCAGTTGGTTACAAAAAGATTTTCATGCATCTCTTCCACAGTCAACAAACATAATTCATATTAACTTAAGTATTTTAACTCAAATATTTATACATGTCACCATCATTATATCTCCATTTTCATTTGACTATAATTGTTTAAACGTCCTTCATCATAAAATATACCAAAATTTAATACATAACCACATACTGGCCTTTCAATTACTATTTCTAAAATCCTCCACTGTTAGTATTACTAAATCTTTATGTCCTATTCTAGCTAAACATCCATAATATTTAATAACAAAGTTTTCTAATCCTCCTTTCCAAATCACTGTTTAAAGTTTACATCCAGTTTCCTTATGTTATACCCATATCTATATATACGTTGTTATTCTTATCCCTCCTTTATTTGACTATATCCTGTATCATAACATTTCCCCCTCATAATCAAAACTTTAATTGTATCTAATTTAGTTTATTATTATTATTATTATTATTATTATTATTATTATTATTATTATTATTATTATTATTATTATTATTATTATCATCCTTTATGTATAATCCAAAGGGATTGCTAATCTTCCGTACATGGGTGCCATTCAATATTCATATCCAATTATACTCATCATAACACTACACATTGTATACATTAGTAACATTATCAGTTATTTATTTAAGCTATATCTATTATCAATAAATTTCACTAAGTTTAACTAGTTTTAAATTTTCCTTAGCCGATGTGTTAGTTCCTCTTTATTGTCCCCAGACACAAGGACATCATCAAAGTAAGGCACTAAACCTGGGATGCCCTGTAGGAGGGACTCCATACTTTGGAAAAGCCCTGGTGCCACACTCACTCCAAAATGTAATCGGTGGCATTTAAATGTCCTTCGGTGTGTTACAATAGTCTGTGCTTCTTTGGTGGCGTCATCTACTGGTAGTTGCTGATAGGCTTGTGCTAAATCAAGTTTTGCAAATATTTTGTCTTTTCCTAATGAGTGAAGTAGGTGCTGAATGACCAATACTGGGTAGGCGCTTGTTGCAAGGCTTTATTTATGGTGCATTTAAAGTCCACGCAGATGCGGATTCACCCATCTGATTTAATGGGGGTGACTATTCAGGTCTTCCATTTAGCGTGATCAACCAGCTCCAAAGCCCCCTGGGCAATTAGGTGGTCTATTTGTGCATCTATTTTGGACCGGACAGCAAAAGGAACTTTTGTGGCTTTATTCTAACAGGGGCAACATTGGAGTCTAGATGGAAAGAGACAGGGATTCCTTTATACTTGCCTAGACTCCCATTGAAAACATCCCTGAACTCAGTTAACAGCTCTTCAAAATTGTCTCCATGGACAGCATGGATGCTGGTCACTCGCAAACCCAAGGGCTGGGTTGATTACTATCCACTACAGTCAGCTGCAATAATCCACTGAACTCATTAAATTTTACTTGGACTGATGCTCTTCCAAGAACAGGAATGCAGTTTCCTTCGAAGTCATTTAATGTAATTCTCTGCGGTTTTAGGCATTTCTTCTCCATTTTCAGAATTATTTTCTTAATTGACTGCCAGGACACGATGGTAAAATAAACATTCCTTCAGTTGGCATTTGCACATGTTAATCTAATTGCAATAAATTGTAGGTGTGATAAATAATTTGATTTACATTTTTATTGTTTTTTAATTGTTTATTTTCCACTTTTATTATACAATCTTGCTAATATTATGTCTTTAATATTATAAATAATGTCTGATTAACAAAATATTCTAATACATTCATGAGAACCAGGTTGGATTTATTAAAATCTAATATTTTGGATTTGATATGACCCCAAATATAATACAGCATTCTTCATTGCTTTTTTTAGATTAATGTTAAAATAGCTTCAAATGCTCTGAATGATAAAAGTCAATTCCCTTTTTTCCAACGGATGGCCCCCAAAGAAGGATTCCAGTACCCAGCAATTGTCCAACTGCTCCTCCATTTCAGATGGACCCTGATTGGCTTCTTTGTTTCAGACACAGAGTATGGTGAGAATTTCATGAGGACTTTCACTCCTATGCTTGTCAGGAATGGAATTTGTGTAGTTATATCACAACGATTGTCAATAACTGGACATACAGCAGCCCTCAGAGAGGCCTTCTCTAAGTGGAGACAAGTCAATGTCTTTGTTCACTTCATAGAATATGAGTCCATTTGGGAGAGAATTCTTCCTTTCCATTTAACACTTGAAGATGTGTCAGGACCCATTGAAGGGAAAGTCTGGATCTTCACAAATTTTAAAGACTATACAATAAACAAGCACAGACTTCTCAAATACATCCATAGTATTTGGAACTTTGGTTTTCTGTTTAAAAAAAGCCCAAAGGATGATGCCTTTGAACCCCGTTTCTTTGTGGAAGAAAAGTTTCAAGATCATTATTTTCGTTGTTCTGTTTCAAAGCCTATCTTTTCTGTCAAAGGCCACAGAAGATGCACCCAGAAAGCCCCACTGGAGACCCAAGAGAAAAGGAACAGGATCAGGATGAAAAATTATGTCCAAGATTACAGTCTCATGAAGACTCTGGCCCAGGCCTTGAATGCCACGTATACCTCCAGATTGAGGAAGAAAAGGAAGGCGGGAGAAAAGTTCTTGGGGTCTCCAAGGTTGCAGCCATGGCAGGTATGCCCCCCCCCCCGGTATGGATCCATTAATCTTAGATCCTTTGGAGGAGGAATCCAGAGCAGAAGGAGGGGAATAATCTCAACAGATCTGGCCAATTTAATTACTCAGGGAATTAATGGTTCCAAAGAGTAGATACCATGGCATTTTTATATTAAACACTACTACTTTGAAAATGCTGTATTCTTTTAAAAATAAATTCTTGTATTTGTGGGTTTGTGATTAGCCTGGTGGAATTCCACCTTTGTTCTGTCCCCATTGCACGTGGGTCTGTGTGCAGCTGGACAGGCAGCTAAGCCCCCCTATTCTCCTCCAATGAAAGGGAGCCTGACGTGGATCTGGATGTTTAGGGCACGGTGAAATTGAAGAGATGCAAATAATGAAAATCAAATATAAATACGAGATAGGCAGCATGAACTAACAGCCAACAAAGAAGCAGCTGGAATCTCTCCAGCAATGCTCCTTGTGAAGGACGGAGGCCGTCTCCGATGACCAGGTATCTCAGTCAAAATGGCTGCTTCCATCTTCTCCAAAGGCTGACAGAAAATGGAGTCTCAGACCATATAGTTAGGCTCGTCTGCCCCCAGCCACTTGGTGGGTGGAGTTAGAGCAACAACAGCACAATATTTGCATGTTGTGGCATGACAAACTTTATAAGTTTGGAGGAGACCCTGAGACCATTTAGCCCAACCCCTCCTCTCTGCAGGAATCCCAATTAAAGCTTCTCTGACTGATGGCTGCTCAGTCTTTGCATTCAGATAATCCACGAAGAGGAGACTGAACTTCTCTGCTTTCCTGGCTCAGCTCTAAAACAGCTCATCCTTTTATCGTATTTTTCTCTCTCATTCGGCTAAAATCTCCTCTCTTGTAACTGAATTCATTTTTCCACGTCTGACACTCTGGAATAATAGTGAGCAGATCTTATGCTTGTGTGTAATGCATGTCAGTGATTAGAAGAAGGCTGTATCCACCCTTCTCCAATCGAGAGATTGTTTCAATTGGAAAGGGGGCTCCCAGACTCCTCTTGATCTTCAGCTCTTCTCCTTCTTGTCTTTCCTCAAGGCTAAGAGCAGCGCCTTTGAGCTCTTTCTGGGCTTATTTGTGCTTCACTGAAGTTCACGTAGATTTTGTGCAAATTTTCCTCCAAGCATGGTGCCTGCAAGTGGACCTGGTCTTTGAGTTGGGGTCTCCCCAAACCAGAACGTTCACTTCCTCAGATTCTTATGGCTGCATTTGCCTTCTTTCCATGAACATCAGCCTGCTGACTCAGATTCTGTTTCCAGTTAATGATTTTGAGATCATTTTCACAAACATGCATATCAAGTTTGGTATCCCTCATCTTTCTTCCAGCACATCTGGAGGCATTTTCCATCAGGATTACAAGGGAGAAGATTAGCCTGACAGATTTCTTCTTGATCAACCCATGCTTTTTGAATCAGCTTGTTGTTTTCAAAGAGTTTATGGATCATCTTTTTTCCTCTCTGTTCATTTTATTTGTTTTCTGCTCTAGAATGTTCCCTATAATTGACCAATTTTGTCACTTATATTTTCTCTATATTTTGTCAATATATGATTGACAACTTTTTCTCAACCTTTTTCATTCTCTTATGAAGATGATGACAGTTTTTGTATCGTATTTAACCATATTTGGAGATTAGACAATTGTAGAAGAAAGATTCAATAAGAAACAAAGTTTCTTGCTTTTCAAATTCCTGGATGTTCCCATTCTAGTTTCACCCCTTTCTGAAGAAGAATGAGTTGCTCAATATTTCCCACTTTAAACTGTACTTGGACAAAAATGGAGAGATAAAAGCAGATCTGACCATTGGCAGCTTCTTGGTTCTACCCAAGGAGGATCCCAGGAAAGAGATTCTGGCATATTTTGAAAGACAGAGACTTTCTATCGACCAAGATGGTCTTTCACAGCTAAAGTTGCTCAATAAGGTGGGAGAAATTTTGGTGTCTTTTCTCTGTTTCCCAAAGCCTGAGGTCCCATTTCAAGAGGGCAAAGCCTATAGTCTCCAGGGTGGTTGGCCTTCCATGCCAGTTGGTGTCATCTAATGGAAGTTCTTTAACAGATGGGACCTAAGTGGAGGAGCTTTGCCATGTTTTATGGAAATCTTTCAAGATCTTACTGGCCAGAGGTTTCTTTCTTCATCACAGTTTTATTCTTTATTGAAAAATCTAATGGAATAAAAGTTTCCTAAATCTTTTACAGTAAACCTTAGTCTCAGTTTCAGTATGAATATATCATCATACTTAAATCTTTTTTCAATTCCAATTCCCTCTAGATTTTATTAAATAGAAAAGTACTTTATTGTAATGTTAAATTCCAAAAGGAAAAGGAAGGAACTAAATGAAGAATCTGCCAGTTAATATACCTCCTGCATCTGATTAGTAGTAGTCAGGGGTTTCACATTTACCTCAGTGAAGACCAGAGGTTACTTGTCTCCATCCATTTCTCCCTCCATTTTCCATGGACGGAGAGTCCTAACATCTTTTCTTTGACATTCCTTTTTTTTCTGCTCAGTCCCTGCCTCAGTCCAAATGTGTGGAAAATTGTCACCCTGGTTTTGTCAAGAGGGCTCGAGAAGGAGAGCCAGTTTGCTGCTACGACTGTGTTCCTTGTCCTGAGGGGACCATCTCCACTCAGGAAGGTAACAGTAACAGAGTTGGACCTTGGAGGTCATCTAGTCCAACCCCCTGCTAGTGATTCGATAGTAGATAGTTGAACTGCCGAAATGCCAACCCTTCTGATTGACAAGCTCAATGTCTCAGCCACTGAGCCATGCTTCCACATGGGTCACATTGAGGAAAATTGAAGGCTTTGTGGAAATGGATCCATCCAAACATTTTCATGAAAGTGCAAGTTAAAGGACAGAATGAAGTACACCTAGGTTTTTTTTTTAACCTGCACAATTTCTTATCTAAGGAAGTAAACCAAAAAGACTTTGAAGGAGAGCCTGGGAAGAGATGGGAGGAGGGGGTGGCAGACTGGGCAAGCTTTAATAACAGCAGAGGAAATATCTCTCCTGCTTTTTAGTTTGGATATGTGTTGCTAAGTTTACCTTTCTAGGAACATCTGAGTTCTTTCAAACTTGATGAATTGTTTTAGGTCCACCTTCTGAAAGACCTTCAATTCACTGTATATTGGGTCCTCCCCTTGAGGATCACTGAGAAGGTTTCACAGGTCCATAATGTGATGATGTGGATAGTTACAGGGGGAACTCATTACACAAATAGCCTGCCAGTCATGTAGATCAATTAATCAATCAATCAGAGTAGAGCTGGGACTTTGGAGGTCTTCTGGTCCAGCCTCCTGCTCAAGCAGGAGAATCTATACCATTTCAGACAAATGACTTTCCAGTCTCTTCTTAAAAACCTCCAGTGTTGAAGCAACTACAACTTCTGAAGGCCAGCTGTTCCACTGGTTAATTGTTCTCACTGCTAGGACTCAGGATATTTGCCTAAAAAGATTATATGATTCATTATTAACTTGCAATAATGTAGCTTCCTATGAAGATTCTACTCATTACACCAGAAATAATTAATATCCTAAGACTTTCCTCAACTTCATAGACCTATCCAAAGAAGGCATTTCTTGTAAGATAAAATGACAGACTATTAAAGAAAATTGCTTTTTGGTTTCTCAGATGCAGAAAAATGCACCAAGTGTCCAGATGAAAACTATCCAAATGACAAACGAGTCCAATGTATCCCCAAAGTTATAACCTTCCTGTCTTTTGAAGAACATCTGAGCATCATCCTGGTCTCGTTTGCCCTACTCTTATTCTTGGTCACAGACCTAATTTTAATCATCTTCCTTAAATACCGAGAAACTCCCCTTGTTAAAGCCAACAACCGGGACCTCTCCTACATCCTCCTGGTCTCCCTCCTGCTTTGCTTCTTGTCTTCTACTCTCTTCATTGGTCAACCAAGGAAAGCCACCTGCCTTCTCCGACAAACGGTCTTCAGCATCATCTTCTCAGTTGCCGTTTCTTCTCTCTTGGCCAAAACCATCACAGTGGTGCTGGCTTTCCTGGCCACAAAACCAGGAAATCGAGTGAAGAGATGGTTGGGGAAGAGCTTGGCCAACTCCATCGTCTTTTCTTGTTCTGCTGTCCAAATTATCATCTGCTCATCTGGCTGGGAGTTTCTCCCCCCTTCCCTGACTCTGACCTCCACTCCCAGCCTGGAGAGATCATCCTGCAATGCAACGAAGGGGCTGTTGTCATGTTCTACGTCACCCTCAGCTACATGGGCTTCCTGGCTGCCATCTGCTTCACGGTGGCTTTCCTGGCCAGGAATCTGCCTGGGGCCTTCAACGAAGCCAAGCTGATCACCTTCAGCATGCTGGTCTTCTGCAGTGTCTGGGTGACTTTTGTGCCCACCTACCTGAGCACCAAAGGGAAATACATGGTGGCTGTTCAGGTCTTCTCCATCCTGGCCTCCAGTGCTGGTCTGCTGGGCTGCATCTTCATCCCCAAGAGCTACATTATCCTTCTGAGGCCAGACCTGAACACAAAGGAGCAGCTGACAGCCAAAAGAAACGTGGAGATGTGAGACAGAAGAATTTCAACTCCAAGCTATTCTCCATACATGAGTGGGGCAACGATTTTTATTCAAATAAATGTGTCTGGAAGATTGTGAGATAACCAATTTTTGGAGGAATGAGAATGTGTTAATAAGATAGAAATAAAGAGTTAATGCACCTTCAACCTTTATGCCCTTATTTCTCAATGCATTTTATCCAAATTCTGGAAATGCAGCTGATATGTTTCTTTTTATTTAGACAATATCTCTTTCTTAAGGATAGTAACAGTAGGTGGCCATGAACCTACCTTAATGTGTGCTAATTATGAATATTCATGGTTATATTATCTATTAGATTTGCATATTGATAATTATCATTTTCTCCTCCTTTCTTGAAATGTGTAAATATGAGTGCATCCTTTTGACTGTGGGAATCTGTCCTGCTATGTTCTGGAGGGAAATTCCTCCAGTGGACACTGAATAAATAACAACTGCAGTGAATTTTGATTGTTGGTTTTTTTGGCTCCTGTGTTTGATTTCACAGAAACTGGTGTCAGGGGTGGGATTCACAATCTTCGATCTGCCACCGGGGACAACAAATGGGGCAGCCCTTTGGGTGAGTGTTGTGAGATTGATCCCATGTGTCTTCCTGACACCACATAAAGGCACCATTGAGGAGTTTGTGTGAGGCCACAGTCTGTGTCTAAGAGTCTCTTGTGGCTGGGGAGGTTTGTGGAGTGTTTGTGGTCCCTTCCACCCCAATTCTCAGCCACTCTGGCCCTGCTGCAACCTAAGCTGAGCAATGGCCGGAGGTGTCCAAGAAGCCGGGGGAATTTGTCTTTGGAGGGATCAGTGTGACCTTTCTGTGCTGAGGAACGAAGACTCACCCAGAGACACTGTCCAAACTCCCTTTTTCCTTTGTCTGAATGGAGGAATTGCCTGAGCTGATCCTAGGCAGGGAGGGAAGTGGATGATGGGACTCAGGTAGACTCTGCTTGGGGAAGGAATGTTTCCCAAAGAAACAGAGAAACCGGCTGTGTCCCAGGGATGGGAGGGGGTCCGAAGCCCCCACTGGTGCCTCCACAGGAAAGAAAGGGAGGGGGTGAAATTGGAGGGGATGATTAAAAAACTTTTCCTCCTGGGTGGGAAGAGAAACAGCCCCAGATGTGAATCCAAGGACCACAATAATCAGCACAGGGCAGGAAGAGGAGAGGTTGGCCAGGAAGACCCTCCAACTCCAGAGAAGGACCAAGATCAGACAGATCATGTTCTGAAGGGGAAAACATCAGAATCTCTGGGAGAAAAGCAAGGGGGATATTTTTCCACTCTGGGGGTCTCGCAGGGGGATCCATAGGGGCTCCTGATGGTTTTGGAAACACCAGTGGGGAACTCCGTGTCTGGCTGAATGTCTGAGGCAATGGAAAGAGTCAGACTCAGCGGTCATCCTGTGCCCAGGGAAGTGGACAAAGACACCTTTTCAGGAGAGAAGAGGGAGTCGCAGGGGGGTTCCTATTGGCTTAGGATTGGTCAGTTTGGGTGACCCCGTTGAAGAAGAAGCTGCATTGAGCTCTGAGGGGGAAGGTCTGGGGCTGCAGAGGGAGTCGAGCATAGAGGAGGGGAAGCCTAAGGGTATTTAGGTAGTGTTTTTTTTTCATGTTTCTGGACTGCCCACTCCCTCAAAGAGTTTCCAGCTTTGTGAGAAAATCCACAAGACCACAGAGAACAAAATCACAACCCTCCCCCAAAGAATCATGGTCTGGAAGTGGTGGACACCAGCAGAGAAATAGCTGGACTGTCAGCCTCTTTCAAGATCGTTCAGTGAGACTATTCGTAGAAGAAAAACTGGCAGAGATTTTAGGATAATTATGATAAATTGGCTGAAATAGAGATTTTTTAATGACAAAATAAAACTTTTGGATTTTTTGCCGGGGTGTGTGTGTGTGAAAAACACACAACAAAAGAAAACTGGGCTTCTGGCATTGTTGGGTGCAACTTTTGGGTGAGGTTTCTCCCTGCAGGGAAGCAGCCAGTTTGTCTCCAGTCTGGAGACACCCCCACCCCCCCACTGTCATTCGTCCAAGAAGCCCAACTGACCCTCTTATGAGTCCTGGAAGGAGCTCAAGAGCTCTCTTGAAGCTCAGGAGGCCTCAGACAGTCAATCTGGAAAGAACCTTCAAGCTCAGGGATAAAATGAAGCTGAAGATTTTTAAAGCTACAGCAGTTTTCTTATTGAGAATTCAATTGATCCTATATAATTTATATATTTTATAGGATATACTTTATATACCATTAATGCTGCATGCTATACATGCTTTATACTGCTTTGGTAAGACCACACTTGGAATCCTATATCCAGTTTTGGTCATCATGATTTAAAAAAAAAGATCTTGAGAGTCTGGAAAGTGTGCAGGGAAGAGCAAGAAAGATAAGGAGGGGCCTGGAGGCTGAATCACATGATGAACAATGGCAGGAACTGGGTCCATTTTAGACTAATGAAGAGAAGGATTAGGGGTGTCCTGATAGCAGCCTTCCAACAGTTCAGAGGCTGTCACAGAGAAGAGGGGGCCCACCTATTCCCCAAAGCACCTAAAGGCAGAAAGTAACAGATTGAAACTGGTCCAGGAGAGAATCAACCTAGAATTCAGGAGACATTTCCTGACAATGAGAACAATGAATCCATGGAAAGGTCTCCCTCCAGAAGTTGTGGGGGCTCCATCCCTGAAGGCTTTGAAGAAGAGACTGGAGAGCCATTCAACTGGGACTGTAGAGCAAGGGTCCTCAAACTAATGCCCCACCCACATCGCCTCACCCACCTGCTGGACCCCACCCTTCAGCTGAGTGCAGGACTTACCTTCATGAGCCCCGTGGGTTGGAACGGGAAGGAAAGGCCAACATTTTTGCCCTGCAGAGGGCTCCTGGAGAAATGAAAAATGGGAAACACAGATGTCCCGGTAGCGCCCCCCCCCCCCCAAAGGCCATTTTAGCCCGTTTTGGGCCTGCAGAATGCTTCTGGAGGTGGGGGAGGTGAAACACGGGCCTGTTTTTCACCCACCCACCCCGTCTCCAGAAGATAGACAGAGAGACAAAGAGAGAGGGGGAGAGAGAAAGAAAGAAAGAGAGAGAGAGAGCAATAGAGAGAGGGGGGAGAGGGAGAGAAAAAGAGAGGGAGGGAGAGCGACAGCGATGGAGAGAGGGAGAGAGAAAGAGAGGGAGGGAGGGATTAGAGAGAGAGAGACAGAAACAGAGCGATAGAGGGGGGGAGAGAAAGGGAGAGGGAGAGAGAGAATATAGAGGGAGAGAGAGAGAGACAGAGCGATAGAGGGGGGGGAGAGGGAGAGAAAGAGAGATACAGAAAGAGAGAGAGAGAGACAGAGGGAGAGAGGGAGACAGGGAGAGAAAGAGAGAGGAGAGAGAGAAAGAGAGTGGGAGAGAGAATGAAAGAAAGTGAGAGAAAGAGAAAGAGAGAGGAAGAGAGAGAAGATAGAAAGAGAGAGAAAGGAGAGAGAGAAAGAGAAAGTGGGAGAGAGAGAAGAAAGATAGAAAGAAAGGGAGAGAGAGACAGAGAGAGAAAAAGAGAGGAAGAGGGAGAGAAAGAGAGAGAGAGGAGAGACATACAGAAAGAGAGAAAGAGAGACAGAGAGAGAGAGAGAGACAGAGCGACAGAGATAGATTTCTCAAGCTTTTTTGGGACTGAGGAGAATTGCTGCAAAGCTGAGTTTCCTGAAATCAACCACTAGGCTCCTAAACAACTGAAAAAAAGGATCTAGTAAAAAGAAAAGTCAACCAAAAGAGCAACAAGCAAACAAAAGCAAATAAAACAACCCCAGGAGCAAAACAAATTAAAGTTTAATTGTTTAATGGACTGTTAAATTAGCCATGCCCACCCAGTCACATGACCACCTAGCCACGTCCATCCAGCAGGTCTGTCCCTCCCAACACTCTGAGGGACCATGAATTGGCCCCGTTTAAAACGTTTGAGGACCCCTGCCCTAGAGGGTCTCCTGCTTGAGCCACAATCCCTTCCGATTATGTCTTTCTTTTACTTTGTCAGGCTGCGATCTGAAGCCATCAAAGCTAATCATAACCAGACAAATCCTATCATTCCATTCCATGTATAAGTGACAGAACATTATTTTCTATCTACGTCTCCCGTCAATTGGATTCCACCTGAACCATTTCTTTCCTCCAGATGAGAAGAGGAGGAATTCCTGGGTCTCTCTGAGGTTGGGATGGATTCCATGCAAAGACCTGCAGGCAGGAGTTTTTTTATTTTTTGTTCATATGTCTGTGTAACATTATGCTGCTGTTCTTTGACACTTTAGCTTTGATTGCATACAAGAGGCTACCCCACAACATGCAGAAGCCCCAATTCCCCTGCCTTGCTTTACAGAAGGTTGACCAGCCCTTAAGGAAGGGGGTGGGCCTGGGGTACTTCCCTCCCTTCCCCTCCCCTCTCTTTTCTCCCCTCAATATTTCTCTTTATTATCTTCCTTGCCTCATTTTCCCTCTCTGGACTCCTGGTCCTCTTGGCCTCTCAGAGCTCCACTCCCACCTCCCGCCTGCTGTCCAGGCCCTTCTCCACCCTCCCTGGGGGCTGCCTGAGAGAGTTGGGGCACTTGGAGGGGCTTCATCCCAGCTGGGCTGTGGGCGTCGGGGGCACCTCTTCCCTGCCGGGCCACATCAGGGCTCTGTCTCCAGAGGTTGTGGCCGCCACCCCACCCAGGAGAGCCATGGGGGGAACAGCAGCAGGCAGGCAGCCTGGAGGGGCTGGAGCGACCCCACCTAGCTGGGGGAGGGGTCTGGCTCTGGTTGGGAAGGAACCTTTCCCAAAGAAACAGGGAAACCGGCTGTGGCCCAGCAATGGGGGGGGGGGGCACTTCTGCTTCCTTTTGATGAATTAATTGGCTTCCTGTATTGCAAGCCTCTAATCTGAAGCCCCCAAGGCTGATGAGAAGCGGACAAAGACCTTCAGGCCATTACAAATATCAGTATTAGGAGATGGGTTTTTAATCAATCTGCCTCCCGTCAATTGGATTCCACACAAGAAAGAAAGAATTTCTTTCTTCAGCTGAGAAGCAGAGAGGAGGAAATCCGGGGTCTCTGCAGGGCTGTGATAATGATAAAAGTCCCTGCAGATACAACCAGGGAGGGGAGGGGGCTCTGTGGCTTTGTGGAGGGAAAGAGAAGGTGGGTTTTCATGGTTTATTTGCCTATATTAAAATTGTGTCCATGTAAACAGAACCAACCATCTGGTTGAAAATCCTGCAGAGGTTTACAGAAACGGAAATTGTAAGTTTCTCCCTTTCAAAAGTTGGATTTGCTTTGGTGCTGAGTGTGAATGCTGACCCTTCCCCCATCCACCATTTATTCCAGTCTGTGTGACTTTTGTGTGAATGTTGTGATGAGTCCAGAAAGTGGAGATGAAATTTTCTGTTTATATTTCTCTCTTTTCTATTTGCTTTCCCCTTTCCCAGGCCCCAAGCCCCCTCCTCTGGATTTTACGAGATCTCCTACAACAGGTAGCCCTCCACTTATGACCACAATTGACTCCAAACCTTCTGTTGCTAAGCAAGACAGTTAAGTGAATTTTGCCCCATTTTACAACCTTTCTTGCCACTGTTGTTAAGTGAATTACTGCAGTTGTTAAGTGAACCTGACTTCCCCATGACTTTGCTGGTCAGAAGGTCACAAAAGGGTATCCCGTGACGCCCGCACTCTGCGACCGTCATAAATAGGAACCAATTGCACAGCATTTAATTTTGATCATGTGACCATGGGGATGCTAAAATGGTCGTAAGTGTGAAAAACGGTCATAAGTCACTTTTTCAGTGACATTGTAAGTTTGAATGGTCACTAAACGAACTGCCGTAAGTCGAGGACTACCTGTACAGTCTCTGCCTCTTGTCTGTTTGATGCCTTAATTCAAAGTCCCAAAGAGGAAGAGGAAGAGGCGGGAAAGAGGCAAGGCTTCCCTGGAGACCCCTGGGGGCTGCTGACCCTCCTCAAGTCCCTGAGTTCCTGAGGAAGGGTCCCAGCACGAGTCCGAAAGCTCAGGAGGCTCAACCTGAGGTCCCAGTGACCGACCCAGATTGGATCCTGCGATCTGGCATCTTTTAGGGGGAAAACAGGAGAATTAAGAAAAATAGAATAATGTGGCTGCAGAAGCATTCAGGCACAGCTGAAGCCCCTGAAAATCTACTGATTTCTCATATACCCCAATAAATGGCTGACAGCTTTGTTTCCTGTAAGGAGAAACTGCTGGTTGTTATAGCAGAAAGAGAAAAACTGAATTTTATATACACACACAGACACACAAAACACGCCAAGTTATGTTTAATTTTTTTTTTAATTTACAAAACAATGTCATGTTTCAAGTGAAAAAAAGTAAGGAGGCCAATTTCTCTCTGTTCTTTATAATTTACAGGAAGACCATGGAAATTTCAAGGCTCTTGTCAGAAAAAGAAGAGCTCCAGTTGAAGAACAAGGAGCTTTCGGTGAAAAGTATCCAACAAATTACAGAAAAGAAGGAGCTTTCCAAAGATTTTGAAGAGAAACTGAGCAGTGAGCAATGTTTAGCTAGCAGCCCTGACTTTTCTTCCAGAATTTCATCTTAAATACTCCTTAGCTCTCTCTCTCTCCCCTATTACCCATAGTTCTAGGTTGAATTACATTGCCTGGAATAAGGTTGGGAAAAATAAAACCTGACTCTTTTCAACTTGTTCAAAACACAGGAAATTATACATAGACATACAACCATTCACCAAGGCTGCATTACTATTACTATTAGTTTTCTCATCGTTCCTATCACCCATCTCCTCCCACTTACGACTGCAGGACTGTAGCTTCATGGCTTACATCCTTACGATTTATATTGATATTGATATTGTTTCCTGATTGCTTATTTGTATCCTATGACTATCATTAAGTGTTGTAGCTTATGATTCTTGACGAATGTATCTTGTCTTTTTATGTACACTGAGAGCACATGCACCAGAGACAAATTCCTTGTGTGCCCAATCACACTTGGCCAATAAAGAATTATATTCTATTCTATTGAATTGTAAGCCAATGAACAAAATACCAAGTATTTTAATTAGTTTTAATTTTAAACAAGTCTGATGACTCACGTAACAAAACCAAGGAAGCTCATTTTACTCTGGTTTAGATATTTTACAGAAGAAATATTGGGGAGAAGGTGGAACTCCTCAGAGAAAACAACCAATACAGAATCAATAGTTTGGAGAAAGAACTCAATGACGTAAACAAGGAAAGCCATCATCTCCACTGCAGAGTTCGGGAACAAGCTGGGGAGGACCAGGAGCTTCTCAGGGAGAACCGAGCATTGAGGGAACAACGGAACAGGTCAGAAATACCGTCTTTCCCTGAAAATAAGCCCTAGCCTGAGTTTTTTTGGGTGTGCCAGTATAAGTGAAGGGGTGGGCATGGCCAGCACAGGAGGCAGCCCTTCCCTTCCTGGGTCACCTCATGGAGGCTCCGCCCCTTAATTATGGCTCACGGATCAGCTGAGCGAGTGAGGGCCAGGCAACTCGACCCAGATCTCTGGAGCCCCTTCCCAGCCACCAGCCTGCCAGGGCCCCCTTCACCAACCATTAAAACCAGAAATTGACTCTTCTTCCTCCATCCCTTCTCTCTTTCAGGAATGGACCCGAATGAGCTGTTGCAGCCATCCAGGGAAAGACCCCAGACCATCTTTGGAGACCCCTGGAAAGTCACATTGTTCATAGTTGGGGTCTATTTATTCGTTGGCCTCTGCATTTTTTACCAGCAATGCAAGTAAGTTGCTCCTGTTAAAGGGAGCATCATCACCACAACCTGGGGAGCCCTGGGGCACTGGAAGATTCCCCCAAAAGTTGGTGGAACTAATAGGAGAAAGGATAGAATCCCCCAGGGCTGGAAGGGACCTTGAATGTCTTCTAGTTCAACCCCCAATCTTTTCTTGAAAATCTGGAGCCTCCATTAGGAATAAGCTTCATTATCATTGTTAAGAAAACAGTGTACCACTCAGTTATATTTGATTCTTTTCCTCTTCTTCAATCCACAGAAAAAGGTGTCTGCAAATGTTACCAGAACAACGAAATGAAGACGTGAGGCTGACATCATCACGGTGGAACCGAACATACTGGAACCCATCTACCCCAACATCATCTTAATTGATGAGCAAAGGATGTCAGACGTTCTACCTTGCACGACAATGTGATGATTGGTGTTTGTCAGTTCTTCTTTATTTTTCTATTTTAAAGGCATTTTGTTATTGTTGTCATTTAATTCTTAATGCCTTTTGTTCTTTTGCATTTCTTGCTTTGGGGTTTTAGGTGGGGGTGGTTGGACTATGGAAGCTAACAGGAAAGAAAATTAGGAGCCTTTAATCCTAATTTGGTTGCTCAGTTTTTTTTTATTGTTTTGTTTCTTGCTTACTATTTCATTATGATTAAAATATTCAATCTGTGCTTCTTTTGCCCCAGGACAAATCGCGGCCATGGGTGAAATTCCAGCCATCACATTGTTGACCAGGGCTGAACGTCTGACATTGTCTTCCATCAATGATGGTGATGTTGGAATCGATGGATTCCGGTATGGAGGTTCCACCGTGATGGAGGCCTCCTCCTCATCTTCAGCTGGTGGTTCTGGTGACGCCTGCAACACCTTCAACGCAGAGGCCAAACAACACACAGATTCCAAGGATGACCAAAGTCGTTTTCCAGGGTCTCCAAGGACGTTCGGAGGGTTCTCGCTGGATGGCCACACGAGTTCAGTCTCTTCCATTTTGAACAAAATTGAAGGGATTAAAAAAAGATCTTGAAGGGTATTCCAAATCCAGATTTATATTTACATTACAAAATAAATTTAAAAGAATCAAATCAACTTTACAAAGCATTTCCTCTTCAGTTCTTTCCTCTTTGCACCTTCTGACAAGTTATGGAGACCCCTGGAAGGTGACTTTGTTTGTCCTTGGGGTCTATATCTTCATTGACCTCTGCATATTTTCCACCAGTGCAACTAAGTTGCTCCTGATCAGGGGAGTGGTATCACCACAACCTGGAGAGCCCTTGGGCACTGAAAGCCCCCCCAAATGTTGGTGGAACTAACAGGAGAAAGTATAGACTCCCTCAGGGCTGGAAGGGACCTTGGAGGTCTTCTAATCCAACTCCCAATCTTTTCTTGAAAATCTGGAGTCCCCATTAAGAATTATCTTTATTATCATTGTTAAGAAAACAATGTACCAGTCAGTTATATTTGATTCTTTTTTTCTCCTCCAATCCCCAGAAAAAGGTGTCTGCAAGTGTCACCAGAAGAACGAAATGAAGATGTGGAGGCTGATATCATCACTGTGGAACCGTACATACCGGAACCCATCTACCCCAACAGCCCCATCATTGATGAGCAAAGGATGTCAGATGTTCTACCTTGCATGACAATGTGATGGATGGTAAGTGTTTGAACTAATTTGGTTGTCAGTTTTTTTCTCATGATGATGACATTATTGTTATTTAATTCTTAGATGGATTCTATTCAAGAGGCAGAAAAACCCAGCTGACTGCAGTCAGTGGGCAACTTGGAGGCTACAAGAAGTGAGTGGATGGAGGATGAGAAGAAGAGTCCTAGCTGAAGGGAGAGGATTTGGGGTCTCTTGAGGTCACCTGGGATCTTTGGTTGCTTTGCATTGCCTGCTTTGGGTTTTTGGGTGGGAATGGCTGGCCTTGGAAGCTAAAAAGAAAGAAGAGTGGGAGCCTGATAGTTTTAAATATTAATTTGGTTGCTAAGTTTTATTTATTATTTCTTGCTTACTTATTTTTTGCAATTAAAATATTACATCGGTGCTTCTTTTGCCCCAGGATAAATAGCTGCAGTGTGTGAAATCCCAAAACAACTGGAGCCCAATTTGGACCCCATCGGCATTGACAACCTCACCATCGGTCAATTGCCAAAGGCCGCCTTCCTTGGAAGAGCTGACATCCAGTCTGAACATCTGGCTGACTGTGTGAAGAACCACAATCCCCCCCATGAGGGAGGACCTTGGCGTGGTTGTGGGGCTTGTGTGCTCTGAGGAAGATTAGGGCTACAACTGAGGTTCAAGCATACTGGACAGGACTCGTGAGAGGAATCGGACAAAGAGTGTCTCTCCCCTAAACAATTGGGGAAAACACACATAACAGAAACCCAGATTGGCTCTCTAGTTGCCCAGGTCAAGAAGGACTGTGCACGGGTTCAAATTCCTGGACATCTGGTGGAAAATGACCTGCAGGACTCAGGGGTGATGGCTGAGCATCCAGGACTGGCATCTGCTGAACAACTGGAAGGAAAGTGTTTTTCTGACTCTCCCCAAGATGGCATCCAGTCTCAGCAGGTTTTTTTTACCCCCTGCTGAGAGATTCCTGGTTTCCTCACCTGAACTGGTTCTTTTCGTTTTTCTTTTTATGTAATTTTTATGTAGTTTTATTTAACTTTTGGGGCTTGTTTGTAATTTTTTTTACATTTTTTGGAGGTTTTGAATAAAATAAAAAATTGATTAAAAAAAGAAATGATATGAGAAAAAGTACAAATGAAATATTAATGAAAGATTCACATTGTAGCTGCCATTCGTTTGTTCTTATATGAAATAAAAGGGTCTTGTTAAGTCCTACTGCTAAAAATTATCTATTTTTCTACTAGATTTTACTTATGCACTCTATTAGGAAATTGTAGATATTGTTCTAAAAGCTGAATGGTATTTTTAAAACAAGATAAAATTAGCTTTATCCAAGAATTGGTATACATGTTGCATCACAATATCCTATTTCTTCAACTATCCCGCCTGTATTAATGATAATATAGAAGACTGGATGAGTAAGGACCAATTGCTATTCATACCTCCTCAGTTTTATGAGGCATTATCTTAATTAATTAACTTAATTATGAGGAAGTACCGTAGTTAATACTTTGCTGGGTCAAGGTACATCACCAGCATTCCCGCAAACTATTAAGGAAATGTAAAGATATGTGCAAATAAAATATGGCACCAGGCTAGAAAGTGGAAGATCATGAGTTCTAGTCCCACCTTAGTCATCAAAGCCAGCTGGGTGACTTTGGGTCAGTCGCTCTACCTACCAACCACACAGGGTTGTTATTGTGAGGTGAAATAGGAAAAGGAAGGTGTGTTTGATATGTTCACTGCCTTGAGTTATTTATAAAAATAAGGTGGGGTAATAACAAATAAATGACCTTGGGGAGAGAAGGAGATGCTGCTGCATAGGGAATAATCAGATAAGGTGGGGGAGCCCCCTGGTGCATAATTGGCAGAGAAAGAACCTCAGAAAGGACCATCCCTCACTTTTCAGGCTTTCAAGAGAGCTGGCGGGAGATTCGTACTTTCAGACATGCAAGATTCTCTTATGTATCCTTCCAATAAAGTAGAGTTACATCATGTTTCCCATCTGGTGTACCTGGGAGAAGATGGGGGGACTTGCTACCTTGTGTGCCAGGTGAGTCTGGCCACAGCGGGATCTGAGATCTCGGATGCAGCTGCTGCAGACTTTAGAGATGCTGCTTCTTGTTTTCCTCTCATATTCTGAAGAGGGTGACTTTCTCAGTTGGCTGTAGTGGCTTTTCTGCACATGGCAACTGTGGTCCATCTCAGTCAGTTCATGCTGTAGACGCTGGAGGAATTTCTTACCTTCTGGCCGAAGGTTCCTCACCTCTTCCAGGTCTTTCTCCGAGTCAGCCTTCTCTTGGTTGAGATGGACACTTGACTAGTGACCTTATGCAGTTTGTGGAGTTCTTCAATGTGTTTCACCAAAGATGTGTTCTCTAGCTCTAACTCTAACTGATGGCATGATCTTCTGCAGATCTTCTGTTGTGGTCTTGAGTTGATCCACTTTCTCCTGGAGACAGCTGTGCTGCTCTTTCATCCATTGATTGTCTTTCTGGAATTCCTGGGTCTGAAAGTCAAAGGAGTATCTCAGTTCATCAACCTGGAGGTTGGGACCATCATTGGTTGCTGAGAGATCATCCAAGGATATTGACCGTATGACCATTTCTTCCTTGTTGATGACCTGTTTGAAAAACGGAGAGACACAGTCACATCCTGTCTCAGTTCAGGGCTAATTTTGCTAACCTGCCTTCTCCACTCTGGATTTTTCCTGAAGTTTTGGAGTCCATCATTTTCTCTAGCATGGGATGCAGTGGGAGAGAAGAACCAATGGACAATCTGCAGAGCTTGCTGGCTGGAAAATTCTGGGAATTGAAGTCCCCTCCCCACCATACTTTAAAGGGGCCTACTTTGAGAAACACCAACATAATCCCTCAGTACTGATCTCTCTTCAAACTATCCTGATTTCCCATTTGATTCCGAGTCCAACTCAAGGCATCTCATTGCTCAAAAACCTCCAAAGGAATCAATATCGGCTCTCCATCAATTTTGCCATCTTTGTATTGCTATTTCTGATAACAGGAAAAGGTGGTGACCATTGGAATTAAGACAGACCCCCCCACACCCGCAGTACTTACGAGTCCCATCTCAGCCATGAAAGCCCAGTGGGTGACCTTGAGCCAGTCCCTCTCTCAGCCTTCCCAAGGTTGTCCTTGTGGGGATGAAGGAATCTTAGATATGTTCACTGCCTTGAGCTATTGAGAAAAATAATAAAGGCAGTATAAACATCCAAGCAATAAAAAGTGAAAATAAACAAATATTTCAGTCACTAAGCCAAGTGTATTATTGGGAAATAACTACTCTCTGGCCAATGGAATTGCAGTTTAGGTTAATTTCCCCAAATCATTAAGCAGGTCAATCTCTAGCATTGTTGTTGCAATGCCCGTCCAACTGGGACAGCCTAAAGCCAATCTTTTGGCCTCTAAACCTTGCAGGTTTTTCCTAGTGCACTTCACCGCCAGCCAGCCAACCAGCGCCTTTCTGGAGACAAGAACCTTTGATATGTTGGATGAGGAGTTTGGTGACAGGTATGGAGGCTGCAGACACAGCAGGTATCACAAGTCTGTCCCACTTTTCTAATGTCTCCCCCTTAGTTCTGTCTTAAAGGGAAGGGTCTCTCCTTCCTGAGGAGACCAGGCGAGGGAGACCCTGCGATGCCCCCAGTGCCATTCATCCAATCCATCCACTTTCCAGGGATGTTGAGCAGATCTCCATTATGTGGTCCAGACTCCCCCAAGGATGCTGGAGGTTACCATGGTGAGCTCCAGCCAATGAGCTCAGGAGGAGCCTCTGATGTCACAAGCCAAGGCTCTGATTGGCCTGGACCTGAGATTTGAACAATATCCACCAACCAGCTGCCTTCACCTAGGGGTGTGGCTTATCCTTTGATGAGCCAATCCTGAAGGGGCTTCGAGCCCCGAATTGGCTTCAGCCATAGAGGCTCCCTCTGAAGGGGGAACCCTCGGTCGCCTGGAGAGTTTGGGGAGCCCCAGATTCCGCCCCTTCTCTGGGGATGAAATTAAAATGTTGTCCCTTGGATCTGGAATCTGGTATTAGAGATCCAGAGAATCCAGGTTTCCCTCTCCAGGCTCAGATGATGACAGGGAAATACCCATAAAAGATCATATATGATTCATATTCAAAAGGCCTTGTGAGAAGGTACCTAAAGAAACACTTGGATCTTTGCCAGCTTTAGCTGTTCGAATCAATGCCTGCAGAGGCCAGGTATGGCTTAAAGGCCAGACTGTAGACTGCCCCCCCCCACAGGCAGTGAGAGGGACAGCTAAATCATGGAAAGACCCAGTGGAGGAAGGACCCTGAGTGCTGTCTGGGGAATTCTGGGAGTTGAAGTCCACTCATCTTTAGGTTGCTAAGTTTGAGCAACATGCTCTAGTAGATCCTGCACTGGGCATTTGGATAGATGACCTCTAAAGTCTCTTTCACTCCATTTGTCCATTATTCTGCTTATGTCTTTATGGAGGGCAAACGGATCCTCTCCAAAATGGGATTTGGGCAACAAAATGGAGGATGTGGGGTCTTTGCCAGGTTGAGCTGTCCTACACACTGCCTGTGGAGGCCAGGTATCACTTAAAGGCCAGACTATAGACTGCCCCCTACAGGCAGTGAGAGGGACAGCTAAAGCTGGCACAAGCCCAATGGGGTCCTCCATTTTGTAGCGGGAAAGAGGGAAAACTGGCAAAGGAGAAAAGTGGAGAATGGGGGGGGGGGTCCTCCTTTTTTTCAATCGTGTTCTGTGTGTGGAGCCTTCTCTCTTCTTTTGGCACCTTGAATAAAAGTCCATCTTGGTTTAAACCTGGAGTTTCCCCAGGGCCTTCTTGCTCTTTCCTCAGGCCGGCTGAGCTCCTGACTCCGAAAGTTGGAGCTGGGCGGGGGAGGGTCTCCCCTCCGATCCTCTCCAGAGTCCCCAGAGGGCTGGTTGGGGGGGGAAACTGAGGGGGGTCAGGAAGGGAGGGGGTGGCAGAGGGAGACCCAAGGGGCCAGGGGTCTTCCCCCCCCCCCACAGACGGGGGTCTCAGAAGTGAAGGGTCCCCAAGGAGGCGGAAGTCATTCCCTAATTTCATGGCGGCCGGAGGGGGGCATTGGAGACTGGAGGGTCAGCAGGGAATCCAGCATTTTCCCCTCTTTCATCAAAATAATATTTCTCAATTCCTGTCAGCCAGCAGAGGAGACACACGCACACACACACCAACCTAAGGGTTTTAATTCTCTTCCTAGCAAGTAGGAACAATGGATGGGCAGGAATGGGCAGGGCAGAAGGTCAGCTGAGAAGACACAAACGGCCTCTGATCGGATCCATAGGACACACTTAGCCTGGTCCCTTCACCCATGAAACTTTCATTCACGCTTGTAACTGTCACCCATGGTTTGTTTTCTGAGGCTGAGCCTGTTGGCCGAGGGCTCAATTACAGGAGCCCCAAAATACATTAATTCAGTGGAAAGAAGATGAACAATAGTTGATAAATGGGATAAGCTGGGGAAACTTTTTTTTTGCAAGAACCATATTCCCACAACCTAGTCTGAGGAAATCATCTCTCAGCCACCCTGAGGCAAAACGCAGGTCCAGGTGCAGCTTCCTGAGAGCCTTTAACAAACCTTTAACAAACCATGGATGATGGTAGCTGCTCCCCCTCCTCTCCCCTGGGGTCTCCCCTTGAGGCAAACTCAGAAATCGGGCTGGGGAGATTCCAGACTGAGAAGGGGCTTCCTCCCTTCTGGGCATGGCCAGTCCTTAGTGAGACATGGCAGAAGACATTGTGAAGGAGAGCAACCTTGTTCCACATCAGCCTGGCATTCAGGAGGATCAGCCTGATAGCCAGGCAATGAGGAGAATCTGAGGGATCTCCAGTGGGACATCTTTGATATTGCTCCTCAAGATCATGAAGGACCTGCCTATCCCTTCAACCTCTCCCTCTCGCTCAGCCCCCCAGTTCTCTCTTCTAGGCCAAGGTGGACATGTCCACGTCTTCCCCTCCAGATAAGAGACATAATCCCCCATCAATGGATTCAAGTAATCCAGGCATTCCAACTGCACCTTCCAAGCCCCCGGAGGTCTTTTGTGCAGCTTCACACACAGCCTCGGAGATGGGGATTTGACAAAGGTTCCACCCCACCAAGTACATCCACACAAGCAGAGAAAGGGTCACCAGTTTCCCCAAACAATTTTCTGGTTGGATGTGGCAAGAAACCAGTTTGCACCATCCACCACATTGTGAGCTCAGCTGCAGACCTGACGGCACCCAGTTTGTTTAATAAACTAATAAACTTCAAAATGAACTGGAGCTGAGTGTCTTCCATGAACACAGAAGGACAACAGACAGAGTGGTAAAGTGGTCAATTTTTTTTAATCCATTCTATAAGTTTCTCACTGTTTACTCAATGATACCGTATACAGACTGTCACTTTCCTGCCTCTTTGTCAGCTCTCATCCAAAAATTGATACCACTAAGAGATGGAAAACGTAATTTCACTTTGGGGATAAACAATTTTAAAACCAGCTCTAATTTAGGATTCACGTATGTAGATTTAATATGAGAAAATCTCCAACAGGCCCTACTCTAAACAGTAGGAAGTATTCAACATTCGTTGCTTCCTTGGCATTAGAAGACAGGCAGCACTAGAGTTAAGTGACATCAACGTCAAGCGGCGTCAAACTCCATGGCTCTGGTGACTTTCCCCAGCAGACTCTGGAGACAAAAGACCATGTTGGAGGACAGCAGAAGCCAATTCCCTTGTTATTCAGATATGCATCACGTTCTGGACATGTCCTGACAGGAAAGATCACAACCACTACAGAACAGAGCCCCAGTTGTATTTCTGTGGTTTTTCACTAACATGTTTTTCTCCCGCCAATCCTCCTTACATGCATCTGCAAAAGAGGTTTAGGGTCTCCAGTGGAAAAGTTGTTTCTGCCTGTAATAATCACCATCCTAGTTTTCTGCTACTTCTCCAGTGACTGTCTTTGATGTAAACATCAGGCTGAAGCAATATGGAAGGGATCCTTCATCAGAAAAGGATAAATATCTTAGGTCACATTCTGTGTGGCACATATCTTCAGGCAGGCAATGTCTGTGCCATTGAGCGTACCATTCTTTCTTTTCCAGGTGAAGCTTGGAGTGTTTTTCTCTATATCAGGAAAGCCACTGGATATTCCATCTTGTGAGAGGGCTTTGAATTCTTCTAACTTGTCTCGTTGTTTTTCTTGAGAATTGGGAAAGGGATTGATTCAGCCCCAAGAATGATGGACCTTCTGCTTCTGATGCTGCTGGTGTCCCAGCCAGTCTCTGGGAAGCTTGGAATGAAATGTCCGCTGAGTTTGGAGCACCAGGATGGAAACAATCCATGGAGCTTTTACATCCCAGGAGACCATCTCATTAGTATGATCAACACTGTAACAGAAATATCTCATATAATGTTGCCTTTCGACCGTGCTCCTTCTAGTCCTTCTAGTCCTTTGTAAGTCATTCAGGGTGGCGGAATTGCATTCCCTCCATTTGCATTTCTATCACTCTCCTTTTTTTATTTGCTCCTTTATTTCAAGACCTCTTTACTTTCCCAAAAGGTTTGGATCCCCATGGTTCCCCTCTTTTGTCTTATTTTGTGTAAGAGACTCAAATCGAAAGATGGAGCTGAAAAAATCCTGAAGGAAGTTGACATTATTTTCCTCTCCCTGTACAATCCTGGGTTTGTCATTTGACTACTGAAACAACTCATCATTGATTTTGGATTAATGTTGGTTTAAGGCTCAGTAGGCTTGTGGAGACAAAGAGGATTGAATTTGAAAAAAAGGAGCTTGTTGTTGCTGTTGATGATAATAACATGAACATTTTTATTTTACAGTAGGCATTCTTTTGGTTTCACACAAAGACTACGCTTCATTTTTGCCATTCAACTGTTCAACAAGAATCACCAGCTCCTGCACAATCTCACACTTGGCTACAACCTCCATGACAACTATTTGAGCACTTTCTGCACTTCAGATGCCTTGCTGGACATTCTCTCCACTGGAGAAGCCAATGTCCCCAACTACAGCTGTGGAAGGAAGGAGAACCTTCTGGCTCTTATTGATGGAGCTGCCAGGGACATCTCCATCCAGATATCAACATTAGGAGGCACCTACAAAGTCCCACAGGTTTGTGTGTGTTTTTTCCTCTATCTGTCAGAATGAATAGAGGGTGTTGCTGGGTGAGCAATAGATCCAATTGTATCTTCTCCATGCTTTTCACCATATTAGTGAACATGTCAGATTCTTTTTTTTATCTTACTATGTTAGTATTCAAATTAATCATAAAAAATCTGAGCAATAGGGTCCCTGGAGGGGACTTTCCAATGGATGTTCAGCTATTCAAAAATATCCCTAGTTGGAGTTCCGGTTCCGGCGGCAGCAGCGACGGGCAGCTCTTTGCCCGCTCCGGCTCTCCGGTGGGCTTCCCCACTCCTTGGGGGGCACAGGACACCCCTCAGAGGGGTCCTGCCGGAGGGGCGGCATTGCGGGGAGCTCCTGCAGCGGCGGCGGCCGGCGGGAGGTCTCTCGCGCGCCCAAGGCACCGGGGAGCTAGATCGGAGGGCGCCTCGCGTTTCTGCGCCTCGCGCCTCGCTAAAGCCGTCTGGAGAATGAAGCAATTGAAGGAAGCAGCTGCGGTGCGGTGAGGTTGCTTCTCTCTTCATGCCCTATTTTGCACGAAGAATTACTCAGCTTTCCTTAAAATAACTTTCGGAGTATTCTGGAGGCGCGGCTGGAGGGAGGGGGGTTTCCCCCCCCCCTTGGACAAGCGGCGAGGAATAATTTTGCTCTCAGCCCCCGGGGAAGGAGGAGGGGGGAGAGCCAACGAATGAAGCCTCACCCAGGTTGAGATGATTTTCTTTTCAACTTAATTTCACTTTCTACTGTGATTTGAGGACTTTTGGAACTTTTTAAAACTTTGTTATGCCTCTGTGCCCAAAACTGGCAGGGCAAGATGGCACACTTCCGTTGTCTTTATGAATTGTGAAACCTGACTCCACCTTTAAAATTCAGGCTTCCGGTCTTTGTCTCCGTGTCTCCCAGAGGAATCTCTTGTGGATTGGTATTTTTTGAACTTTCTAGGGGAAACCTTTCATCTATTGCCAGACTTATTAGAGAGATTCTCTTCTGCCTGGTTCTTCTGCTCCCGGACCTCACCTGGCTACCCTTCTTTTCTAACTGTTTATCTTATATATGGACTGAACTTCTAATGTGATAAAGGATGGCATCCAAAAGACCACCTCCTGGGAAACCTGGCTTTGCCACGTCTGCTCCAACATCTGTAACATCCAGTCCAGCCACACAGTCAAAGATAACAGAACTGATGCAACCTAAGACTATAGAGATGGACTTTCAACAAATGCTTCAACAAATTTTACAGGGCCAGGAGGAAATCAAGAAACAGCTAAGGGAAATGAAAGATGAAATTAAAGAAAATCAAGCCCAAATTTATAAGAACTCACAGAGACTGGATCTTGTGGAAGGGGGGGTGGAGGAGGTGAGGGGGGGGGGGTGGAAGCTGTGCAGAAAGGGAACAAAGATCTTGACATCCAACAGATGAAATTAGAATTTGAGAGAATGTCCTATTATCTTAGATTTCAAAATGTTATAGAAGAAGATGGGGAAAATATAAGGGACATTATGACAAACATTCTGGCTGACTACACACACAAAGAAAAACAACAGATGGGGTGGGATATAGACCTGGTTTATAGAGTGAACTCAGCTTATGCTAGAACACACAATGTACCCAGGGAGGTTCACATTAAATTCCTTAGAAAAAGCACAAGAGATGAAATTCTGGGTGTACAAAGGGGGCAAGCATTGACATATCAGGATATGGAGATAACCATTCTGAAGCAGATCCCTAAGAAGATTAGAGAAAAAAGAAAAAATTATTCGCAATTAGCGAATAAATTATACCAGAAAGGGGTGTGGTTTAGATGGTTGATGCCTGAAGGTATGCTGATATTCTGGGAGGAGACAAGAATCAGAATTAATTCACCCATAGAGGCGCAGGCCTTTATGGAAAAAAATAAAACACTCCTAGAGAAAACACCAGACATTACAACGGACGCGCAGGACACGGGAGGGGCCAGAGCTCTGCCAGTGGAGGGAGATGGGGCAATAGCAAGAAGACTCAGATCACAAAAATAAACAAGAAAATCATATTATTATAAATTGACCGAAAGTGAAAATGGAATTATATTTGGATTTTATACTGTAATGTTTAATTTGATTGAATTTAATAATAGAACTAATTTGCTGATTGTAATCAATTATATACTAATGCATTATATATAAATGTATACTATGGGTATGGAGGGAGGGGGGCCTCACACATTTTGCAACTGCCAAAATTTGTATACCTGTCCATTTACCCTTTTCCCTATAAATCTTGAAAAACCAATAAAATTTTATTACAAAAAAAAAAAAAATATCCCTAGTCGGATTTAAGGTGGCAATAGTAGTGTCTATGTATTTAAAATAGAATAAAAAGGACTTTAGCAATTACAGGCCAGTTAGTCTAATAGATATTGTGACTAAATATATCCCACATTCTCCTTAGGGAAACTTGAGTTTGGGTAGAATAGAAGTGCATTCCTTAGAGAAGGACAACAATGTTTTGGGTAAAGTTATATAAATGTGTATAGTAAAAAATGCAAAGATTAATAATCTAATGTTGACAACAGATTGTCCTGAAATATCTAATCACAAAATATATCAGTCTGGTAAACTGGGGTTTGCTCGTTTTATAGTTAGTGCAGCATTTGAAATAGTAAATGTAGAAATATTGTGGAGGAAATTGATTGCCCTTAACATGGAGCTCAGACTGTTGGCTCTGATCCAAGTCCTTTTGACAAGCCCTTGTTTGAGAGGGAGGTTTGGGCTGAATGGAGCCATGAGAAGAAGGAGCAATACTTTCCAAGGGGTAAGACAAGGGTGAATATTTGAGCCCCTCCTATTTAGTCTATATTAATGACTTAAATATTATGATATGTACTAGGTATAGTACTTATAATGAGGGGTCCTGAAGGAGACATGCCTATGGTGATAAATACACATTGGTACAGACTGCTTTATACTGACAATACTTATTATTATAATGCTCATAAGATGGATTGTATAGATTATTAAGAAAGCTTGGCTCCCACTGAAATAATCATTCAATGATTATTGATACATCAAAGTCAAAAGATATAATCTTTGGCAGACAACATCTATTATGTATCATAAGTTTTCCCTCTGGTCCGTTTCGCTAGGGGGCGCTGTGCTAAACGCTGATTGGCTGACTGTTTGACAGCCGGCATATATAAAGGGCTGTCAAAGCAGGGCTCAGCTGTTGCCTGTTAGCTGAAACGCGCGAAATGCGAAGTGCCGTGTTTGGCAACCTGTTAGCAATAAACTGTTAGCCTTTGTTAAGTCCTGGCTCGCCTCCGTTTGTCCACCCGTGTTCTCCCAGCTAGAACAACATCATAGCCATTGGATAGCGAGCCAATAGAGCAAGTAAACGCTTGACTTAGAATGGATATTACTTTCCACATCATCAAAGGAGCCGCTTTAAAAAAGCACACTGGTAAAAGTACATCTTAAAAAAATATAGCTATCCAACTTTCATTCCATTTATTAAAGTATATGATGCCAAAGTTATTGCCAAACCATTATATCAAACTGAAGTTTGGGGTTTAATATATATCACTACTAGAACAACAAACCCAATCACAGCATTTCACAAGTATCTTTGTGGTGGATAAAAAGACTTCAGCTGCTGCCCTCAAAGCTGAATTGGGATTTTACACAATTTCTCCTTTGTCTAAATTAATGCACATAATTATTAGTGTACGCTAACACATGGAATGAAAGCATTCCAAAATTCCCTATGTTAGCAATGTAAAATTTCATTTACACAACTTGGATTGTACAACTGACAAATTATCTTAGGAGACGTGTTCTCCCTTTCTCTTGTACAACTGAAGAACACACATCTATTATTGGAATATCAAATGTCTAAGAAAGAGAGAGATCGGTAGATTGGACTGAACATCACACAAATGACTTATTGGGATCCATATATTAAAATAGCATATATCTTGGACCATCAGAATTTATAACACCACATTCTTCATTGCTTTTTCAGATCAGCATTGAACCTGTTTCAAACACTCTGACTGATAAAAGTCAATTCCCCTTTTTCCACCTGATGCTCCCCAAACAAGGGACCCAGTACCCAGGAATTGTCCAATTGCTCCTCCATTTCAGATGGATCTTGGTTGGCCTCTTTGCTTCAGACACGGCAGAGGGAGAGAATTTCATGAGGACTTTAATTCCTGTGCTTGTCAGGAATGGAATTTGTGTGGTTATATCACAACTGTTCTCAACAACTGGACATACAGCAGCCCTCAGGGATTCCCTCTCTAAGTGGAGACAAGTCAATGTCTTTGTTCACTTCATGGAATATAATTCCATTTGGGAGAGACTTCTTCCTTTCCATTTAGCACTCAGGCGTTTGCCAGGACCCACTGAAGGGAAAGTCTGGATCATGACAGTATTGGGCCATTTTGCAATTAGAAGGCACAAACTTCTCAAATATGTCCATAGTATTTGGGGCTTTGCTTTTCAGTGGAAATCTAGGCAAACGTATCAGCTCTTTGAACCCAATTTATTTGTGGAACCCCAGTTTGAAGATCATTATTTCCACTGTTCTCTTTCAAAGCACGTCTTTACTGTCAAAGGACGGAGAAGATGCACCCAGAAAGCCCCACTGGAGACCCAAGAGAAAAGGAACACAATGCAGATCACAAATTACCCCTATTTGTACAGTTTCATTCAGACTCTGGTCCAGGCCTTGAACGCTGCATATTCCTCCAGTTCCAGGAGGAGAAGGAAAGGGGTTGAAGAGAGGCTGGGGATTCCAAGGCTGGAACTGTGGCAGGTAAAAAGGACTGACTTAAATGATAAGTTCCATTTCCCCTCCTATTCCTCATATAAAAGTCCTAAAACAATGTTTTCCACTGTATACATATTTTAAGATTCTTCTGGATTAAAACATAAATCTGGTTCCCAGGTTTCTTTGCCTTATCACTAGTCAGCCACATATAATAAAAAATACTGTCTTTACAATTACAAATAATCTCTTTATTGGCTCATTTCTTCACTTGTGACTGCTCTACAATGTTCTATATAATTGACAAATTTTGTCAATTGTGTTTTGTCTATATATGATTGGAAAATTTTGCTGAATCTTTAATTTTTCACTTTTTGTGGTAATTCTTGTTCTCCCAACTAAGAATACTTGCAAGTTAGACAATTGTGGAAGAAAGGTTCAAAAGTGAAAAGACCAGATGAGATAAGAAACCAAAATGTCTGCTTTTAATATTCCTAGATCTTTCCATTTTTTAGTTTCATCCCTTTCTGGCAAAGAATGAGTTTTGCAATTTTTCCACCTTTATGTTGTACTTGGCCCAAAATGGAGAGGTTACAGCAGATCTGAAGATCAGGACCTGGGTGGTTCTCCCCAAGTTGGATCACATTTATCGGCATCCAGGGACTTTCGAAAGAGGGAGACTTATTATCAAGCAAGACACTCATTCATGGCTAAAGGTGGGTGAAATATTGGCATCTTTTCTCTGTTTTCCAAAGCCTGTGGCCCCACTTCAAGTGGGTTAAGGGTAGTCACATGATGGATGAAATTGAATGTGGGGGATGATAGTTTTCTTAGAGTGCTTGGGAGACTTCAATAGTATATAAGAAAGTGTCCTTCAGATGTTATAATATGGAACAAAGTTCTATGCTGATTCAAACAACCTGGGATCTGGGTGATGATTCGGTAGAACATAGATGATGTGCCTTTTGTCTTTGATGTTTATTATCTCCATAAACCTGGTGAGAGAAGCCATCAAGTGCTGGGAATTGTGGTGCTGATAGCCCCAAAATCTCTTCCTCCTTACCTTCAAATAGAAGGGAAGAAGAAGGCAATTCTGTTGACCAGTTCCTGAGCTCAGGTTTGGACTGAATCCAATGAATTTTATTTAATGCTGCCTGGAGGTCCTATGGATCTCAGTGGGAAATATGTGTTGAAATTAGAATTCAGCTTCTCCAAACTTATATGTCACCTGTCTGTCTTTCCAGAGTGACTCTGGGTAGCTTAATGGTCTATTGTTTGTACAATGTCTCATATATTGTATCACTCACTGACCCAGAAAACTGAAGAACTGAAAGATTTCTTTGAGCCAAAGGAAAGCCCTTCCTGACATCAAATTTAATGAGGGAGAATTTGAAAGAAATGCTGCTTAGATTTGACCTTTGTCTTCTAAGAGGACTCTTCATCTGAAAAATGCTGAATGAATTGAATAGAATTGAACTTTATGTGGCCAAACATGATTTTCCATCAGTACAGAAGCCCTCTGTGTATATGCAAAGCAACAGAATAACGGCTATCATCTTCATACCAATAAAAGGGGGGAGTAAAGAAGATAACAAGAAGGATAAATCATATTACTGGCACACTACATACATGGACATTAAATAGCACTGAGAGTAGCTGAATGCCATGGTTACTCTTGAGCTCGCTCCAGTCTCTCTGGGCGAAATGGGGGCTCCAGATTTAACTAAAATGTGGGTCTGCCTTTCCATGCCAGTTGGTTTCTCCTAATTGTAGTTCTTCAAAAGAAAGGACCTTGTCTTGGATAGTTAGGTGGGCTTTAGAAATACCCCTTTCTCATGCTCACATCATCTGGGCTGCAGCAAAAGCCCTCCCCCGCCTGCCATTTTGAGGGACCTCAGGGCCTCCCCTCCCTCTCACCTCACGACAACTCTAGAAAGAAAGCAGTCTGTTTTATTTTTCTAGCAACACCTTGGCAGCCACATGAATTGAAGAAACAAATATAAAAGAAACAAAGAACACCTGGCTTAAAGTTTAGAGCCCTAATTTGAAAGGATTAATCCATCTTAGCTGGATGACTGTTTTGGACTATTTTCAAAAGGGAGAAGGTTTTCAATCTTTTATGTACTCCAGAAGAAATCTCGGAGACCTCACTGGTCAGAGTTTCTTTCTTCATCGCAGTTTTTGCTATTTCAATAAATCAGATGATTTAAAAATTTAATCAATCTAAATGTAATAAGTTCTATAATTTAACATGAATAGATCATCATATCTATGGAGAGTCTCAGTCTTCCAGGTGTTTTTTCAAAAGGCAACTGGACTGGACATGAAATGTTCTCAAGGAAAAATAAAGTCCAGGGCACCTTTGGGATCCTCATACTTTAAAACCAGGGGTATGAGAAGAATGGAGGGATGCCTGTTAATAGGGCCAGGAGGAGAAACTGACTGCTTGTAATTAATGCTTAAATGTTTTTTCAATTCCATCCCTCTAGACTTTATTAAGTAGAAAACTCCTTTCTTTGCAATGTGAGATGCCAAAAGCAAAAGGCAGGAACTAAATGAATAATCTTCCCATAGTTGTACTTCCTACATCTGTTTGGATGGAGTCAGAGATTTCATTTTTACCTCAGTGAAGCCCAGAGGCTAAATACCTAATGTTCAGGTCTACCTCCATTTTCTATGGGTGGTATGTCCTAAAATATATTTTTTGGCATTCCTTGTTTTTTCTCCTCAGTCCTTGCCTGTATCCAAATGTGCAGAAAATTGTCATCCTGGATTTGTCAAGAGGGCTCGAGAAGGAGAGCCAGTTTGCTGCTATGACTGTGTTCCTTGTCCGGAGGGGACCTTCTCCACTCAGGAAGGTGGGTCACACTGAGGAAAATGGGAGGCCTGGTGGAAATGGATGAAGCTCAACTGTCTTCCTGCTTATTTTCAAAATGCACAAATTCTTATCTAAAGGGAAGGCTGATCAAAAAGATCTTGAAGGAGCAGCTAGATAAGAAGTAAGGCAGATTGTGTAAGCTTTACCATTTCCATGTTTTAGTTTGGATGTGTACTTTCATGGTTTTTTTTCTAGTAACATCTCAGTTCTTTGAAACTTTAGGAATTGTCTTAGGTCTGTTCTAAAGCATTGGTGTCAAACTTACCATGTCACATTGCCATCACGTGAGGTATCACAATGTTTTTCCCATCTTCAGGCTGGTGTCTTCGGCTTCGTGCTTGTGTGAGCAAAGCGTGATCGGAGCTGCCGTCTTTCTATAAATATGGGTGCATGTGTGTGGAGTGCTGGCTTTGTTGCTGTAAGCCGGTTGGTTGGCTGTGTTGTTACATCTTGATTAGTTGATGGAGTTGATGGTTACAGATTGCAGTTGATGTTTCGTAATATCCTGTGTGGTTGAGGTACTAGCTGTGTGCCCATTAGTCTTTTGTGTTGTAACAACCTGAGTAATGGGCTGTGTGATGACATCCTGAGCTCTAGTGTAGTGATATCCTGAGTCCTGTGCTGCAACATCCTGGGTAGTTGGCTGTGTTGTGACATCCTGAGCTTTTGCGTTGTAGCCTCCTGAGTTCTGTGGTGTAATGTCCTGAACAGATGGCTGTGATGTAACATCCCAGAATTTGGTTTGGCTCCGAGTTTGCGGTCTGGCCATGTGTTCATGGCGTGTGTCAGTTTGCTCTGTGTGGGGGTCGGGGGGGGGGGATGCAGCAGCTGGTGATGTCGCTGTGGTTTGGCTTCTGGATGGTGGTTGCATTTCGTCTATGGTATGGGTTTGGGTTTGAGTCTGGTGAGGGTGATTGGTGGTGGCGTCCTGTATTGCTCAGGGTCCGGTGTCGGTTTTTGTGGCTGGGACTTGTTTGTTGGCTAGGGCTAGTTTACAGATGTCTGTTTTTGATTTTTCAGATACGGAAAAATGCACCAGGTGTCCAGATGATAAATATCCAAATGAGGACAGAATCCAATGTATCCCCAAAGTCGTAATCTTCCTGTCTTATGAAGAACATCTGGGCATCATCCTGGTCTCTTTTGCCCTACTCTTCTTCCTAACCACAGGCCTTGTTTTAATCATCTTTGTTAAACACCAAGAAAGTCCCCTTGTCAAAGCCAACAACCAGGACCTCTCCTACATCCTCCTGGTCTCCCTCCTGCTTTGCTTCTTGTCTCCTTCTCTCTTCATTGGTCAACCAAGGAAAGCCACCTGCCTTCTCCGACAAACGGTCTTCAGCATCATCTTCTCAGTTGCCATTTCTTCTCTCTTGGCCAAAACCATCACAGTGGTGCTGGCTTTCCTGGCCACAAAACCAGGAAACTGAGTGAAGAGATGGTTGGGGAAGAGCTTGGCCAACTCCATCATCCTCTCTTCTTCTGCTGTCCAAGTGATCATCTGCTCCATCTGGCTGGGAGTTTCTCTCCCCTTCCCTGACTCTGACCTCCAATCCCAGCCTGGAGAGATCATCCTGCAATGCAACGAAGGGGCCGTTGTCATGTTCTACGTCACCCTCAGCTACATGGGCTTCCTGGCTGCCATCTGCTTCACGGTGGCTTTCCTGGCCAGGAATCTGCCTGGGGCCTTCAACGAAGCCAAGCTGATCACCTTCAGCATGCTGGTCTTCTGCAGCGTCTGGGTGACTTTTGTGCCCACCTACCTGAGCACCAAAGGGAAATACATGGTGGCTGTTCAGGTCTTCTCCATCCTGGCCTCCAGTGCTGGTCTGCTGGTCTGCATCTTCATCCCCAAGTGCTACATTATCCTTCTGAGGCCAGACCTGAACACAAAGGAGCATCTCACAGCCAGATGAAATGTGGAAATATGAAGTATAGCACCACATTATTTAAGGAAGTGCAAAGATTCCTTTTATTTGAAAGAAGGCATTATTTCCACTTGGATAGATGCAGGAATCAAGAAAATGATATGTGTATGTTTTTAAATAGGAAATGTTTGAATGACTGGTATTCTTGTATCTCCTTATTGATCACCATAAATCTAGCTAAAGAGAAGAACTCTGTGAAAATCATTCAGAGGAATGTAATATTCGGCAACTACCAATGAACCAGACACCTTATGAAAAATAATTGGAGCAATTATTGTTGCTGACAGTGGTTGAAAGTATATATTGTATTTTTTGGGCTATAAGACGCACCTAGATTTAGAGGAGGAAAACAAGAACAACGTTTTTGACCTCCGTACATTCTGTTTTTGCCCTCCCTGACCCCCAGCATCATCGGTCTCCGGGCAGAGTCTCCTTTGACTTCCCCCAGTGCAGGAGAGCGTTCCAAGCAGAGAAGCCCCAGTTGGTTCTTCAGGCCAAGATCCCCCCTCCCACTTTCCCAGCCTTTCTCTCTCCGCAGAACTGGCTTTCCTCCTTCAGCTGAAGCCCCAAAGGACTCTGCCAGGAGACCGATGACACTCAAGCATGGGAAATTTTCATTGGTGCTGCCCCTCGTTCTGGACCCTCCCATCTCAAAAGTATGAGATAAAGGCTCCCTCCTCCCCAATACAGAACCGCGGATCCCTCCTCTGGGTCTGGAAGCATCAGGCCAGACACACAGGCACAGGCGCACGCTTCATTTCACAGATGACATTTCTGCCGAAGGAAGAGTTACTGCACTGGATGACAAGGGGGGGGAGGGGAAGCCCCGCAGCCAGCTAGGACCTGGGGATCACAGACACCCCGCCAATCTGAAGGGAAGCTAAATCAGGAAGAGGCGGAGAGGATCTGCAGGGATCCCTCCTAGCCCAGGCGCTTTCTCCAATTCTCTGTCCCTCAACCCCAAACATGAAGGAACCCCCACCCCTCTTTCGTTGGGCCAGGAGGAAATTTTGCCAGTGTAAAAGTGCAGATGGAGAGTGGAATTGTGATGAGTTTCCCCCCCACAGGGATTTGCATATTTCAGCTGTGGAACAAGAAGTGCTCCTAAAACAAAAGGCTCCTTTTTATTATTATTATATTAAGATTATCATGGCATAAAATAGAAAATAAAGTTAGTATAGAAGCAGGAAAGGAAAAGAAAGAGAGAGGAGAAGGGTGGAATAAAGGGGAAAAGAAAAGAAAGGAAAAGGAAAGGAAGAGAGAAGAAAAGGAAGGGAAAGGAGTGGAGTGGAATGGTGCAGCTGAAAAATCAAGTCTCAAGATCCCGTGGATCCCTTTGGCTCAGCAATCCAATTCCACGCTGCTTCCCTCTCTCCGCAAAGCGAAGGGATCACAGAAAGGCTGCCGAGCCCAGAACGGGGCTTCAGACCACGCAATTCCTGAGAAACACGGGATGTGCAGAGAAATGCAGGCTGCAACCAGCAAATCAACAAACCGAGGAAGCTCCAACAGACCAATGGGAATTCTCCCTTCTGCAGCATCACCGGTTTCCGGGTAGAGTCTCCCTTGACTTCACCCGATGGAGGAGAAAGTTAGGTGCAGCGAGACGGGAGGGAGGGGGAGGGGGAATCTTTTCAGTCTTGGGGGCCCGCAGCTCAAGGGGGTTCATGCCAGCCCTGGAAGGGAGGGTGGATTCCCCCCCCCCAATCCTACATGGAGTGGGGCTGCAGTGGACTTGGGGGTCTCTGAGTGGGCTGGTTGGGGAGTCCTTGGGCGCCTATGCGCGCACGCACCCACGCTCGCACACATACGTACTTCATCATTGGGAGTGCCCCTCCCCCAACCCTGTGGGGCCACTGCCCTCCCCCTCCCTCCTGGGAGCTTCTGCCTTTTATCCCTTCCTGGCAAAGGGGCTGCCGGAGGGCCGCTTGTACCTGCAGTGCTGTGGGGTTTTCTGACCCTCCGTAAATAACAGCTGGGTTTGGGGTTCAAGAATTGCTGTTGTGGATATCAATGGGGGGGGGATAAGAAGAGGGGAAGCGGGAATCCCTGGCTGAGAATCATGAAGAGAGCAAAGGGAGTAGAGGGTCCCACCTGGGGCTGCCATGAACCCCCACCTCCTTGAGCTGCATCACTCCTCCCAAATTCAGAACGGATCCCCCCTCCCAATTTCTCCTCTCTTTGCGATGGACTCCCTCCTCCTTCAGGTGAAGCCACAAAGGACTCTGCCCGGAGACCGATGACGCTCAAGCAGGGAGAATTCCCATTGGTGCTGCTGTTGGTTCTGGTCCTTCCCATCCTCCAAAGTCCTAGATCAAAGCTTCCTCCCCCCAATTCAGAACCGCCGATTCACACGTTTCATTTCAGAGATGAAGGTTTCCGCCATAGGAAGAGACGCTGCACTGGATGAGAAGAGAAGAGGCGCACCCCATAGCCAGGGACGACTTGGGGGTCACAGAAATCCCCCAATCCGGAAAGACCTCAGCTACACCAGAAAGAGGCGGAGAGGATTTGCAGGGATCTAATACTGACAGATCCTCTCCCCAGCTCAACCCCCCTTCCCGGGGAATCCTCTGCTGGGCTCTCTCGGGAAAAGCTCCGCTTCACTCCATGGAAGAAAAAACGTGATTTCCTTCCTTCAAACACCCCCTTTCTGATTCCCCTCCTCAACCCCGATTGTGTCAGTATCTCCCACGTTCTTTCTGTGGGTCAGGAAGATCCCCCTTTTCCTTGGAAAGCAGCCCTGAATAAAGATCCCAGAATAAAGTTTGGCAATCTCCCCCCCCCCCCCCCGCGCGTGCCTCCCCCATGCATCCCTTCCCAGGTCCTTCTGGCTGGAGGGACAGAGAGGAGCCAACGCCTGGCTTTTCCAGAGGTGTCTGTGGATGGAAGCCTCTCTGGGGCTTTCTATGCCCCTTGACAAGCTCCTCTTCAATGTAGGTTTTCTAGCCATGAAAAAGAGCTTTGAGTGTGTTAGTTCAAGGCCAGTTTGACATTCCTTTGAAAGACTCTTTGAATCTTGTGCTGCACAAAAGGTCCATTTATATTGGGAAGGAAAGTTGGGTTCTGCCAGCTAGAATGTTTCTGATTCGGCCATTACTAAGTCAGTTACAGGGTTTTTTTTTTTAATGTTCCAGATGATAATGAGTCTCTTAGAGCCAGACTGTTTCTGTTTTTACTACTTTTATTCATTTTTCAACACTAGACGGTTGCCTTGCCTGGTTGATGCTCTCAGGACAAACCATATAAAACATATCCCATCCTCAGTCTGATACTCTTCTCTGTAACCTTAACACAGATAATAAGATTTGTACTGTCCATGGGATGAGTCTTCTGTTCAGAAACATAAGCGAGGGCGCCAGGTGCTGAATTACACGCAGACTCCACCGTCTACTTTAAAGAGAGGCATCCCCTCCAAAATAAGACTTAATATTGGCTTTTTTATACATAAAATCATCATTAGGGCACAGAACCGGTTGTTAAATTATTTGAATCCCACCACTGGGCTGCTGTGCCTTGTTCCGACGTTCCCCAGGTGCGCGGGACGGGCAAGGGCTGCCCAACGGCTGTATGTATGGGCAAGGCGAGAGGGGAGCGTGGGGGGCGACTTACTATCCATCCATCCATCCATCTCTGTATATCTGAGACTAGGTTGAGGGTCCATCTCTCTCCGCTAAACAAATCAAGAGAACGTGGCGTTTCTCTTTAATCTCCTTTCCATCAGCCTCAGGATCATCTGCCAGGGGAAGATGCGCCCCGGACGGGCAGGCTGCCTAACGGGGTCTTGAACACACACGGGACCTTTACGCGGAAGTGGAGAGTGGGTCGGCGCCTCTGGTGGGGGAGAGGGTGGATCGGCCCCTCAGGGCTCCAGAGCAGAGCTCGTTGAAAGCTTCGCAGATTTCTCGCCCTTCCAAGTTACGCTGTGCTTGGATGGGGCGCAAGGGCACTGGGTCTGCCGGGGGCTGCAGGCCGTTCGGAGAGGCGACGTTGTCGGAGGGTGGGATGCGCCAGTCCCTGATTGAGTCTCTCGATCCCTCGGAGGGAACCTCCGTCCCTTCCAAGACTCCTTCTGGCAAGTCTTCCCCCCCCCCCCAAAGAACAAAGTGGGGCTCTGCATTGTAAACAGGCTTTATTGGACTGTTAGCGCAGCTTTGGAGCGTCCCATGTCAGCTCCTCCAACCCCAAAACCCCTCAGCCTCAGTCCCTCAGTGGGCAGAGAAGAGCAAGAAAGAGGGTGAGGGGTCTGGAGGCTGAACCAGATGGTGGTCGATTAAGGCAGCCCCTCCCCCCAGGGGCTAGTTGGAGAAAGGTTTTTCCCTGCACCAGAAAGGAGGAGGAAGGGGGGGGGGGTTCGTGGGCTGCCTGCCTCCTGCGGGTGGGGCTTGCTGGTTTTTGAGGACCAGTTTCTGGCATGCGGGGGGGGGGGGCTGGATTAAGGGACTGGGTGTGTCTGGTGTAACGATTAGAAGGTGGACAGGGCAGTCCGTCTGGAAGGTCAATGGCCTCTTCCCGTCAGTCCCATCTGGGCCGTGCCATTTATTATGGAATTATAGGAACTGACACGGAATTCCGGGATCAAACAGAAAAGGTTTATTGCGCAAGATTCAGTCGCAACACAAGAAGCAAAGACTGAATCCCGAAGGATTCTAATGCAATCACTATTATACATACTTGTGACATTTCATGATCGGTTACATTTCTGACAGCCCATACCCCCCCCCCCCCTTCTGTTGCTATGCAGGTCACAGGATTCTTGCATCTATCTACATTTCCTGCCTAAGTTTCAAGTCTGCGGTTACATTTGCTTGGCTAGGTGTGATTTCCTTTTCATTATGCTTCCTCTTACAAGATCTTATCCTGCTCACTAAAGTTTCCTCTTACAAAACTCTTAACATGCTCCATTATAAAATAAGTCACATATATTAAGATTCCTATTATCCCATATTATTCCATTCCATCTTAAAACGGTATAGGGTTTCATGTCTAGGCAGGGGGTTGGACTAGAAGACCTCCAAGGTCCCTTCCAACTCTGCTATTGTATTATTGTATTATTAACAGATTAACAGAGTTGGAAGAGAAGCAGGGGATGGGATGACACCTTCCAATATTTGGCCGACTATCCCAGAGAAGAGGGGGGTCGATTCATCCTCCGGAGCCCCTGAAGGCAGGAAAAAGGAGCAATGGATGGAAGCTCAGCTAAGAGAGATCCAACCGAGAAGCCAGGAGAAATTTCCTGACAGTGAAAATCTATTAATCAGTGGAAGAATTTGCATCCCGGAAGTTGTGGCTACTCCATTGAGGGAAGTTTTCAAGAAGAGATTGGAGAAGTATTTCTCTGAAATCTCCAGCTTGAGAAGCAGGTTGGACTAGAGAACCTCCAAGGTCCCTTCCAACTTTTGTTTTGTTATTCTGATTCAGGCCAAAGATGAATCCAGAGACTGGTCAACAGAATTGCTGACTAAAAACAATCTTATACACTTTTGACTATTTACTGGGTGTCAAATACCAATAAGAAATCATTTTATAAAAGTTCTCTTTTAAGGTTGTAGTTCAGCATAAATTTTAATATAGACCACATATTTTCCCATTGCTCCAATATTATGACCAAAATTATAACCAGTCCAGTGAATCATGCAACATTTAACATATTCACTGTTAGTGGATTCACCATCTACTTCTTTTTAGCTTCTTATTTTATTCTTCCTCTTCTGATTGGAATTGCATTTGGATTTTGTGAGTTATATTGTTATAGAGTCATTCTGGAATCTGGCCAAATCTAAATGGAATAAACAAAAAATGATAATTTTCTTGACAGGTACTAGATGTTCAACTATTAAATAAAAAATGTTTGGGTGTAGATAAATAGACAAATCAATTTTGGGTGTGTCCATGAGGCTTCCTTAGTCAAGATGGATTAAAATAAGGACTTTTTAAGTGTCTGTCTGGAAATGGACTCAAATGAATCTTACTGGACTGATTTGTCACATTTTGAAATAAACCTCTTAAGTGGAAAAGGAGCAGGAGAGTAGAAAGGCCACAGTTGTGCAGTTGTCTCAGGCCAAATCAGTTATTATTGAGGGCAGCAATATAACTTTGCATTGTATTTCTCATTCACGAGGCTGTTTCCAAGGTGACAGAAAACTTCTTGGAAAGAAAAGAGGAAGAAGAAATCCCCAGGGCTTTCAAAATTATAGGGGAAAGGTGTAACACCTGCTACAATTCCTCTGCAGAGCTAAAAGTCAGCTTGTAAATAAGAACTTCCTTCCAAAGACAATGAACATTCTCCTTCCCTCTGTGTATGTGTGGTTTTTGTTTAACTACACAAAGTTCTGATGACAAGTTTTGACTGAGCCTGATTGTTGGAGAATGGCCACACTATTGCATCAACTGTTTTGTGGCAATGCCCCTGAGCATTAACTTTCAAAGTAAAGTAAATTTATTCTGCTTCCTGAAATAACAGAGAGCTATTTCAGATCTGTGACATGCTCAGGCATTAACTGACCCCTGGGATTTTCTCTTTAACTACTGTGTCAACAATAGGTCAGATTTCATTTTCTTCAGCCACAGGTGCCGTGTATTCCCTCGGGGCCAATTTCAGAGATGGAGATCTTAAACCTCTCAATGCTAGATGACAGATTTAATTCAATCTCTGCCCCTATCATTATGAGCCACGTGGGGATTATTTCCCTTTCATTTCCCTCCAGAGAAACAGCCAACAAACTTTGAGTACAAAAACTAGTTGGAGAATTATGATAAAAGTTTCTGCTCTGCTCTTTGGCCAAATCCTCCAGGGGAGACTCTGGGCAGAGACCCAGGGAGTTGGGGGCAGCTTCTCCTCCCTCTGACCCTGAAAGCCCTGAATGGAAACTTTTCCTGCTGGAGAACTTGGCTTCAGGCAAAAAGTGTCTAAGGATAATTTCAGACTTTGTACTACTCCCCCCTCCCCCCCCCAAAGATCAGGGCTGCCTGGATCCCTTCCCATCAAAGCGTCTCCAGGGCAATCATGAAAGATGAGGCCAAAAGCAGAAACTGCTTCTCCCTTTTTGCAGTTTGTGGAAACCTGCAACCGTCTGAATGCTTGAATCAAAAGATGGCTTCCTATTTCATTGTCTCTTAGCTCCACTTTCCCCATCACTCTTATTAAATCAGTAAAAGGACAATTATGGCTTCTCAATACACTGAGATATGTTTTAGAAAGGGGGAATAGACACACAAAATCTTTCTTCTGAAGATAGCTTTGTACATATCACCCCAACCCCAATTTAGGTTCTTTGAAACACATTAAATTAAATAGCTTAAATTACATTCCTAAAAAAATAACCCCAGAAGAGTATTCTCCTTTACCTTTATGATTAGATTGTGCATATGCTCACACAAAGGACGCCCACTTTTTGCATTGTGGCCCCATCATGTGCACTGGGCTCAGAAAATGACTCCGTGTTAGGTGGCTTGTTTTAAGCACCTTTAACTCACCTCAGTTCACCCCCTGGCTCAGGGCACCTCAACCTTGGCAACTTCAAGATGGCTGGACTTCAACTCCCAGAATTCCACAGCCAGCACAGGTTAAGGACTGGGGAATTCTGGGAGTTGAAGTCCACCCATCTGAAAGTCTCCAGGGTTGAGAAACACTGGTTGATGCTGATTCAGCCCTGAAACCGGTTTTCCCATCTCTCCTAAACTTTTTTCTCTGATGAAGGAGACTTCGGTTTTTCTACCGATTGTTAAGAGGCTTTTGAGCTTCTCCTTGCAGGGTTTTCCAGCTGAGTTTCTGCCTTGGACCTTCCTGCTCTCTTTCACGTGGAGTAAGTAAACACACTGCAAGCCATCCCTGTGCAGAAGCCGCCTGATTGGAGAGGGAAAACTACAAGAAGAACCGGAAATGCATCACAGGAACAATAGAGGTGAATGTGATACAGGAAACAACTGCAATAGAGAGGAATGATAGAGCTGTGTGGAAGGTAGACATAACACCTGTAACATCTTCCTCTTTTCAGGTTAACCGAACAACATTGTGGAATTTCAGATGAGAACCAGCACCAACACATCCTACAGGTTAAGTCTCTGCCCTCTGCCAGAGAAAACGGGGCATGTGGGGCCACATACCCCCCCATCCCCAAGCTCCGTTTTCACTGGTCCTTTGCTGTTTCCAGCCCCCCCCCTCCCCCAAGATCTAAGTACTCTGTGGGCTGTATACGGCCCGCAGGCCTTGAGTTTGACACACACACCCTGTCCTAATGGTAGTTCCAGTAGGCAGGAAGAAGTTCAATTTCCCAGAAGTCTGAATAAAGATCCACTAATATCAGGTCTTTTCCTGCTGTTGGGAGAAACGTCCATCTGGGTTCAGTTGCAAGTGGGCAAAAAAACAGTGGAAACATGGAGGCCGCTTGGAAAGATGGTTTTTAATGGTGGACAGGATCCCCTGCCCTGATGATGTTGGGTGAAGAAGGAAAAAGGGAAGAGAGGCTGAGAGTCCCTGAATTTTATGCCCTCTCTGAGCTTTTGAATCTGAGCTTGTATTCTGATTGGTTGTCAGACTCCCATGGGGCCCTGCAGGGGCAACTCAATAAGCTGTCCTGAGTCAAGTTTGGTTGAGCCTTGCTGGGCAATGATGTAATGAAAGGGCTTTGGGATTCCTATTATGGCTCTGCCTGAAGGAGGTAGATCTTTGTTATGTAGAATAGATTGGCTCAGGCCTTAATGGCCTATTGACTGTGGAAGAGATGCAGGAAAGCTAATTGTAACCAATTGACACACTTTCTACAAGATATAATGTAAGATGATGATTTTTTGTATGTTGTTTGTTTAATAAAAATAAAAATTTCTTGTAAAAAAATAAAATAAGACAGGTTTCTCCTTTTCTCATCCAGGGAAATATAATATTCTTCCTTTTTAATATTTCCTAAAATGTTTCATTTTTCTAGGAGAGGGGTGAGTGCTAATTTCCTACCCTACATAGATGTACAAATCTATACTGATGAACTGCTAAGGATGTGATTGTATCTCATGTGACATCATGGTTTCTTTTTGTTGCAAACCTGCACATTCATTGCAAGTGGGACAATTGCTAACAAAGTCTTTGATTTCGCCTTCCATGTTAGGCCAGTAAAGAGTGTCATGGGCTTGTCTGTAGCATGGCTCACCCCCAGTGTGGCTTGAGTGTATGCACAATAACATCTCTGCTCTCAGTGACCTTTGCACTATGACTCTTGGACCCTTGTACAGGATATCATTTTGTACGTGGATCTCATCTCTGAAGGATCAATATTCCCTCACGATTGCAGGACCTGCCTCCTTCTCATCCGGCCACCCACTCAGAACGATGGCCTTCAGCGCCTGTAAAAGTTACATCAGCGTCTGTGCTGCCTGAACTGACGTAGCCCCTGATTTGAGACATTTAAGCTCTTCTGCTTGATTGACTTTGGCAAAGAAGATTTGTTCCTGTTGCAACCAACAAACCTTCTGATGCCCATGCTCCCCTCCAGGTGCCGCCTGACCTGACGTAGCCCTGCTCAGGGTGTCACCGATACACATTTCACCTCCTGGTTTTTTAAGCAACATTGAATATAACTTCAGTTTGGTGCTATTAGGCTGAAGAGGCATCTCAGGTGCCCATTTCATTTTGTCCTTTAAACTCCTGGCATCACGTGTTGCACCAAGTCCAGCTGGCAGGGTTGGGTTATATTGTTGAACCTGAGATTTACAAACCATTTTTTTGCCCTTACAGTTTGCAGCACCAGTGCATTTCTCTAGGTAAACCACATGAGTGGTAAACAAGTGTGCATCCTCAGGACCTGATATTTGTTCAATTATGTGCAGCTTCCTCACTTCCATTTTACTTGAGAGAGACACTGCCACTAAAGTAGAATAAAATATGAATTAAAATATAAGAATGAAGACGTAGCATAAAAGGGACAGTTAGAAGCTTGCTTAAAGGGACAGGGAAATGTCATCAGCCTCTAACCACAATATGTTCTAGCCAACGTCCCTAGGTCAAAAGTCCAAAACCACAAGGTTCAAATAAAGTTCGTTAAAGACACATAGTCCATACTTGTGTCCCAAGAACAAAAGGAGAAGTAAGACCCCCATCTACTTATAAGGCTTTTCCCCCAAAGTAACCAATAAGAAATGAGTTAAGTATTTCCGTGTTGTGCTGCTTTTGAGAATGTATAAGAAAGTGTGCTTCAATAATGAAGGTTGTTCAGAATTTGCAACATTAGCTATGTGCTAGCTTTCTGAACCTGGCTGCCAAATAAACTTTTCCTGTATCCTGAGAAGTCTAAGCCTGTCATTTTCTGCAACAACACAACATACTTGACCAGGCCTGGGTCCTCTCAGCCCCCCTGAGACAAACCAGAGGTCCAGGTGGAGCCTCCTCAAAGCCTGTAAGAAACCATGGATGACCATATCCCCCCCCTCCTTCTCTCCTCTGGGGTCTCCCCTGGGACAAACTCAGACATTGGGGTGGGCTCATCACTGGCCGAGAAGGGGCTTCCTCCTCTCTAGGCAGAACCCGGCTTTGGTAAGACATGGCTGTGAACCCCCTGGAGGAGAACAGAGTCTAATCCCACATCAACCTGGCATTGAGAATGTCAGGGTGTGAATTCCGCCTTGAATTATGGAAGTGTGGACCGTGGAATTTCCTTGTAGCATACTTTTGAAATAAGCAAAAATAAACCCGAGGCATGATCTAATAAAAAACATTTTAATATAAAAGAAAATAAAAATACAAACTTGCTAACTGAATTAATCACATCTTGGCAGAGCTCTGTGCCTACCTCCCTTGGCAGGCAAACAAAAGATCAGAAGTGAAAGTTAAGAAGGAATGTGACCTGCGCAGTAAATCATTGCAGATAAGAAACAGTTCAGTCTATACAGAATATAGGCACAGCTGGCAAACCAAATAAACGCAGTGACAGAGAAGCCACAGCTTGAACCCAGAGCCATCCAGGATCTGGTCTCTAGGCATTGAGAGCGGAATCTGAGGGACCTTCAGTGGGAGAACTTCCAAGTGGTGGACCTGGGATATGGGCTATCTTCTGTTCCTCCCTGTCAGGATGGACCTTCCTGTCCCTTCAGTCCCCCCCCCCTCATTCAGCCCCCCAGTTCCTCCTTCTAGGCCAAGAAATCCATATTAATGTCTCCCCTCCAGTGAAGAGACACAATCCCTGAACAATGGATCCAAATAAACCAGGAACAAAGGAGTTTTCAATAGGACCTTCAAACCCCTCAGCCTCAGAGATGGGAAGGGTCCCGCCCCCCCACCAAGTACATCTCCACAACAGAGGAAGGGCCACCAGATCTCCAAAAATCATATCACTGGAAATCAGATTGCACCATCCACTACACTGTGGGCATCTCCACCATCTTTGCAGAGCTTCCCTGTGATAAAATGGGTGGCCAATAAATGCAATGATTGGATGGATGGATGGATGGATGGATGGATGGATGGATGGATGGATGGATGGATGGATGGATGGATGCAGTGGTGACATTCAAATTTTTTCCCTACCGGTTCTGTGGGTCTGGCTAGGTGGTGGTGGTCCTGTGACTGAGTGGGTGTGGCCTACTCGATGTCACTTACACCCACACCCATTCAGTCACATGACACCACCACCACCACTAAGCCACACCCACAGAACACGGTAGGAAAAAAAATGGAATTGAATCTATTCTACCTATTTTCTGCCCAGGCCTGGCCTAATCTGTCAAAGGCCTCTTGCTCTCCCTTTGCCAGTCCCATTTCCCCTCCTTCAGAGGCCCCGGCCCTAGCTCTGCTTCCTCCCCCATGATCACTTCTTTCTATGGGCTTACCTTTCTTCCACGGCGGCTGTTTGCAGGCAGAAGGGAAGGAAAGCCAGGGCTGAGCCATCACTGCTGGGCTCCCCACCAGCCCGCATCTCGCCCCCCCCCCTTGTCACAAGATGCCTGTAGCCACAGCATCTTTTTTTGGATGCGCCTGGATGCTTTTTGCACCGAAAAAGAGGCAGTGGCTGCAGGCATCTTGTGACAAGTGGGGCAAGATGTGGGCTAGCGGGGAGCCCAGCGCTGATGGCTCAGCCCTGACTTACCTTCTCTGGCAGCCAGCCACGGGAGGAAGGTAAGGACGCATCATGTGGCAAAGGGAGAGCGGGCAGCGGGCGGTGAGCAGGTAGAGACTCCTGGGCAAGTCTGAAGCTGGGGAATGGTGCATTCCTTGATTCAGTCGAGGCAGGTGGCAGGTGGGCAGTGAGCAGGCAGCAGCAACCCCCCGGCAAGGTCGGGGCCAGGGAATGGCACATTCCCCAACCCGGTCGAGGCTAGTGGCTGCTTCAGGGAATGGCACATCCCTGGGCCCTGGGCCCCAAACCCCGACCCAAGGCAAAGGGCAAGCGGGTGGCATGCATTGCTTACTTTTGGTGAGCTGAGCAAGTGAGGCGATTGGCTAGGCAATTAGCTGGGCTGCATGGTGAAGGCAACATATATAGGGTGGGGGGGTGGGGGTGGGCAGGGAGAGTGCCCGGAAGGTGTGAGCAGCCAGAAGGGGCGAGTGGCAAGTGGCCAGAAGGAGCGAGCGAATGGCGGGAAGTGGTGAGCGGGCGGGTGTGGGCATGGCCAACCAGGGTTGATTTTTACTGGTTCGGCAAACTACTTCAAATCATCCTTACCGGTTTGCCCGAACCGGTCCGAACTGGTTGAATACCACTCCCTGGATGGATAGATGGATGGATGCATGGATTATAGATAGATCTCACCTGCAAACCTTAGAGCCCATTCTTTATTTAATAAACTAATAAATGTCAAAATATAAAGAATTTTAGCCTATAATAACACAGAAATGACAAGAAAGAAAGAAAATGAAAACTTCCATGGAATTCTGATATAAAACAAAATTCCAAACAGGCCCTACTGCTTAAAATTAAGCAGTTCAAGGGGATTGTTGGCCTCCTTTTCATTAGAAGCCAGGCAATACTAGAGTTAAATGGTGTTAAGTTAAAGTGGCACCAAACTCCATAACTCTGTCTCCAAGCAATCCCTGGAACAAGAGACCATGTTGAAGGACAGCAGAAGTCAGTTCCATTATTAATCCAGCTTCGGTTTCTGGACATGTCTTGACAATTAGGACCACAACCACAACAGAACAGGGTCTCCAGGGGGATCTATATCTGTAACTTTTCACTAACAAGCTTTTCGTTAGCCTCTCCTCTGCATATGGAGGCCAGAAAAAGTTTCAGATCCCAAGAGGAGAAGTTGCTTCTCACTGTAATTATGACTATCAGGACCTCTGAGACACATCACGCTATTTCTCCTGTTTTTGACTTTGCATGTGGCTTCAGATTGAAGCCACATGCAAAGGACCTTGTATGAGGAAAGGATAAATTCCTTGGGTCAAGCTGTCTGGGAACAAGTTTTGGGACAGGCAGGATCTGTGCTCTTGATTGTACCTTTCTCTCCTTTCTAGATGAAACTGAGTGGTTCTCTGTTATATCAGGAAAGCCACAGGCGCTTCTGGGAGTCTTTGAATTCCTCCAACTGTTCCTGTTGTTTGCGTTAGAAACAGGAAGCGAATTGATTCACCGCATGAATGATGGACCTCCTGCTTCTGATGCTGATGCTGCTAGGGTCCCATCCAGTCTCTGGGAAGCTGAGAATGAAATGTCCGCTGAGTTTGGAGCATCAGGATAGAAAAAAACTATGGAGCTTTTACAGCCCAGGAGACCATATCATTGGTATAGTCACAACTGCAAAAGAAATATTGCATATAAAATTGCCTTTCAACATGGCTCCTCCTGTTCAATCTGATTTGTAAGTCATTCAGGATGATGGAATTGCATTCCTCCCATTTTCTATTTCTAACACTCTCCTTTTCTTCTTATTTCACTTAATTTTATACCGTAGGACCTGTCTAATTTCCTTAATGATTTTGATTTCCATGGCTTCCCTCTTTTGTCTTATTTGTGGAAGAGATTGAAATTCAAAAACAGGGTTGATAAAAAAAAATTGAAGGAAATTCAGATTCCTTTCTCAGTTTAATCCTGAGTTCATCACTTGAATACTGAACTTCATTTAAGTAGTGATAGAAATAATTGTACTTGCCTCTCCCCGGCCCATTCCATATTTGTGTAATTGATCATTGGTTTTCGATCAAGTTGGCTTAAGGCTCAGTAGACTTCTGGAGGATTATATATTTTGAAAGTATTTGTTGTTGCTGTTGACTATAATAACCAGGGCCGGATTTTCCTATAGGCTAACTAGGCTTCAGCCTAGGGCCTCAAGATCAAGAGGGACCTTTTATTTATCCGTGCCACATTTTTTTATAAAGGTTAGTACCAATTACAACATGTTTCATTTAATATATTGATATATATCACAGTAATGATGTATTTTATTATCTCTCATGTAATTTACAAACTTAAAAATGGGAGGTGAAAGGACCCCATAAGTGGAATAGCCTAGGGCCTCTTTTCATCTAAATCTCGCCCTGATAATAACATAAACATTGTTTTACAATAGGAATCGTTATGCTATTCACAATATCCTACAATTACTTTTCACCATTCAAGTGCAAAACAAGAATCCCCAGTTCCTGCACAATCTCACACTTGGCTACAACATCCATGACAACTCTATGAGCACTTTCAGTACTTCAGATGCCTTGCTGGACATTCTCTCCACTGGAGAAGCCAATGTCCCCAACTACGGCTGTGGGAGGAAGGAGAACCTCATGGCTCTTCTTGACGGAGCTAGAAGAGACATTTCCATCCAGATGTCAACATTAGCAGATATCTACAAAGTCCCACAGGTTTGTGTATGTTATTTTCTATCTGGTAAAGTGTGTGGGGTGATGGGGATGAGCCATAGATCCAATATCTTCTCCGTAGAATTCAACAGCTGTTTTTCAGAATATTAGTGAACATGTCAACTATTTTTAGTCCATTATGTTCATGTTCAAATTCACTATTAAAGGCCTGAAGAGCCAGAAGGTCCCTATAGAGGATATTCTACCAAATATTCAACTTTTGAAAAAAAAAATCAGGGTTTCAGGTCCTCCATTAGCATATTCATTTTCACATATCAATAACATTTGCCTTATCCAATTGGATTCTAGTTGGCAATAGTACTGTCTATGTATATAAAAAAAATAATAAAAAGATCTCTAGCAATTACAGGCCAGTTACTCTAATAGATGCTGTGGCTAAAATATATGTCATATTCCTCAGTAAATATAGGGTAGAACAAAAGTACTTTACATGCAGAGGAAAAAGAAGGTTTTAAGTAGAGATAAAAGGTATATAATTTTTATAATAAATAATGCATAAATTAAGATTTGGCTTGAAATATCACAAAATATGTAAATTGGGTGAACGATGGTTTGTTGGCTTTATAGATGATAGTGCAGCTTTTGGCACAGTAAATGGAGAAATATGATGGAGGAAATTGATTGCCCTCAAAATGGAGCTCAGCCTGTTGGCCCTTTCTCCAAGCCCTTGTTTGAGAGGGAGGCTTTTGGGCTCAATGGAGCCCTGAGAAGAAAGATTGATACATACCAAGGGTGAAAGCAAAAGGGCACATTTGAGCCTTTGTTATTCGGTCTAGAGATTAATGACTTAACTGCACTAATGAAGGATTCTGAAGTACACGTGTCTATGGTAATAAATACATATCAAAACACTCTGATTAACGCTGATAATATTATATTATTATCATATTCATAATTTGGATTGTGTAGGCTGTTAAGAAAATGTGGTGCTTACTGTCATAGTAATTGTCTGATTATTAATAAATCAAATTGAAAATTTGTGGTCTTTGGAAAACAACATCATAGCCATATGTGCCTATTTGATGGTAATCCAGTAGAGCCAGTAACACCTTTCCTTACCTGGGTTATTTTTCCCTGAGACTGAATCTTGGATCCCTGATCACCAAAGGATCTCATTTATAGCACAGACGAGAGTGAATCTAGTGCTATTTTTTTTTAAAATCATGCTTTCCAATTTCCTTGTCCCCAATTATTAAAGAATAAGCTTGTTTGGCATTTAAAAAATGCTACTGTCAGAAAAACCCAATCACAGCATCTGAGGAGAATCTTTGGGGTTGGTAAAAGTACTAGCTGCTGCCCTCAGAGATTAATTGTGAATTTATACAATTTCTTCTTTGTATAAATTTGAGGTATATAGTTATTTATTTAAAATTAAACCTATTAAAACTGGCAGACTCCCAAAATTATGTCTGTTAAAACAGAGAAAATTTCAGTTAAAGTTATTTCTTGGATTATACAACTGACAATTTGTATTAGGAATTGTGGTCTCCTTATCTCTTGTACAAGTGGAGAAGAAGCTAAAACATTGTTCCATCTGGGATACAGGAGCAGAGAAATTTATTTATTTATGTATTTATTTATTAGCGCTTATAGACCACCCCCTCTCCCAAAAGGGACTCGGGGCGGTTCACAGTCCGTAGCAAAAATACAACAAGTTAAAATTATTAAATAAATAGATATGTGAGGAGGATAAAAGATATGCCAAACTGTACAGCTGAATAAATAAATCACGATATACAAAATTTGAAATCCCAATATCCTGTAAAATTAAATTTAAAAGAGACAATCCCTCTAAAAACCAATAAAAGTGTGTATGCCAGGAGGAAAACATTATAATTGTGCCAGACCAGCCAGTGGGAACAGGTGAGTCTTCAATTTCTGTCGGAAGGAGCGGAGGTCAGTAGTGGTTCTAATGTCGGGGGGGAGGTCATTCCAGAGGGTTGGGCCCATCACAGAGAAGGCCCTACTCCTCGGTGTTGCCCGTTGGCATTGCCTAGTGGACGGCACCAGGAGAAGCCCCTCCCTGTGAGAGCGAATTGGCCGCAGGGATGTGTGTGGGAGGATGCGATCCCGCAAGTAACTAGGCCCTGTGCCATGGAGCGCTTTAAAGATGGTAACCAGAACCTTGAAACGCACCCGAAAGACCACAGGCAGCCAGTGCAGCTCGCGCAGGAGAGGTGTTACATGGGAGTACCTGGTACTCCCCATGACTACCCGCGCGGCTGCGTTCTGAACTAGCTGCAGTCTTTGGGCGCGTCCCAAGGGGAGCCCCATGTAGAGACCGTTACAGTAGTCCAGGCGAGACGTCACCAGTGCATGAGTGACCGTGCGTAGGGCATCCCGGTCCAGAAGCGGGCGCAATTGGCGCACCAGGCGAACCTGGTGGAACGCCCCCCTTGCCACGGCTGCCACATGGTCATCCATTGACAGCCGGGCATCTAGGAGGATGCCCAAATTGCACGCCCATTCCACAGGGGGCAATTGTTCGCCCCCTATGGCCAGTGATGGAGTTAACTGGCTGAACCGAGGTGCCGGTAGCCACAGCCACTCAGTCTTGGAGGGGTTGAGTTTGAGTATGTTGTCCCCCATCCAGACCCCGACGGCTTCCAAACACCGGGACAAACCAACGCGACCAAGGCTGTCTCTGTGCTGTGCCCAGGTCGGAAGCCGGACTGGCGTGGGTCTAGATATACGGATTCATCAAGGCGACGTGGAAATTGCTGCGCCACCACATTCTCAACAACCTTCGCTAAAAAGGGGAGGTTGGAGACTGGACGATAATTAGCTAGCTCCGTTGGGTCAAGTGAAGGCCTCTTGAGTAGGGGCCTCACCACAGCCTCTTTCAAGGCAGTTGGTAAGGAACCCTCACTCAATGAGGCGTTCACCAGGCCCAGGAGCCAGCCTCGTGTCACCTCCCAGGATGTCAGTACCAACCAGGAGGGACACGGGTCCATTGAACATGTGGTGTGTCGCAGCCGTCCACGCAACCCGTCTAAATCCTCGGGGGCAACAGAGTCAAACTCCTCCCAGAGTGGACTCACAAGACTCACTGTTGACGGCTCGTCCGGGTCACTGAGGGGGGCCCATCCGCTCCGGATCTGAGCAACTTTGTCTTGCAGATATTCCCCAAACTCCTCTGCTCTTCCCTGCAAGGGTGCCCCCCGCGTCTCCTGCAACAAGAGAGAGCGGGTCACCCTAAACAGGGCGGCAGGGCGGTTATCCGCAGACGCAATGAGAGCGGCACAATGTCTACGTTTGGCCGCTCTCAATGCCACAAGGTAGGTCCGTAAATAGGCTCTTACCTGTGTTCGGTCAGACTCGGAGCGTGAGGACCTCCACCTGCTCTCTAGACGTCTCCTATGGCTCTTCATCACCCTTAGCTCCTCAGTGTACCAGGGAGCCCGGGTGAGTCGCTGCCGTAGGAGAGGTCGCAAAGGCGCAACCCAGTCCAAGGCCCCCGCTGTTGCCCTATTCCAGGCGTCGACTAGGTCCTCCGACCGAGCGCGGGTCAGGGCTACAGGTAGTGGCCCAAGCTCCATCTGGAACCTATCCGGTTCCATCAGGTGCTTGGGGCAGTACCAGCTTGAACCAACTGGCTCCGCCTCCTCGCGGTGGAGGGTAGCGCCAGGGAAGTCCAGCCGGAGACATGAGTGATCTGACCATGACAGGGGAGTAATATCTAAATCCCCTATTCCCAGATCACTCGTCCACTGCTCAGATACAAAGACAAGGTCCAGTGTGTGGCCACCTTCGTGTGTGGGGCCCTGAATTAATTGGGTCAGGCCCATGGCTCTCATGGAAGCCATGAACTCCCGAGCCACCTCAGACGCTGCTCCCGTCGACAGCAGGTTGAAATCCCCCATAACCAAAAGTTTGGGGATCTCAACCGCCGTCTCCGAGACCAGCTCGAGGAGCTCGGGCAGGGCCGCTGACGTATAGCGAGGAGCCAAGTATACAATCAGCAGGCCCCACTGCCTCCCTGGGCCCCATTTCATACCTAGTGACTCACCCGGGTATCTGAGAAACAGTGAACTCCCTCGGCTCTAGACAGTCCCGTATAACCACCGCCACCCCACCACCCTTACCCAGGGCCCGAGGCTGATGGAATGCACGGAAACCCGGTGGGCACATTTCCACGAGGGGTAAACCTCCCTCGTGGCCCAACCAGGTCTCCGTTATCCCTGCAAGGTCCAGCTCCCCCTCTGAGATCAACTCATTAATGAGGGGGGCCTTGTTGGTCACAGACCTTGCATTGCAGAGCATCAGCCTCAGGCCCTGGCTCTGTAGTTCCTGACCACCTAGGTTGCGGGGGTTGGTGCAAACGACCGGGCGTAGCCAGCAGCCACGGTCTCCCAACCGACCAAAGATGGTGCAATCTTCAAAAATAACATACAATACTTCCCTTTATTGGATTGAAGGAGCATAGTGATCAAACCAATATTTGCTGTTTGCTTCTGATATGATATACTGCTAGAAATCATTTATTAGGAATTAAGCTTTATTATTGGCTTCTGCTTATATTATTGTATACCGTCATAAATTAGTTTTTAGGAACTAATTCTAGCTTAGTTAATGGTAACCTTAATACTGGTTGGCATTAGTACAATGTTATCTTGCTTCTGTGTCTCACTTTTATATTTGGCCTCAAAGCTAGGCACATCCTTGAAACTATAGAAGAAACTGTTACCCAGGAATATCAGGCCCCATAGATAAAGGAACCAGAGTAGGGAGTTTTCCTGCCTCATAAATTCTGAACCATGAAAGCCTTCAGCTGAAATGCTCCATAGATAAGGTGGACAGAGACAGACGCTGAACACAGAACGCTTTGAAGACCATGTTGGTAAGGAACCTTTGTCTCTGGTTGGGTAAACTTTGTTTCTATCGGTGTAAAGTGTATATAATACTCTGAGCCACTCTGGCTGGGGTGTGGCTATTCCTTACGTGCATTTCGTCTGTATGTTTTGGATATGGTATTCACCCAGACTTTTTGCTTTGGCCATAAATAAAAAGCTGTTATTTTTTGCAAGCCACATCTCGAGTCTCACTCTCTTTGGCATCTCTGTGACTCAAGGAAACTTCTGATAACTTACAGGATCAAAACACTTCATTTGACATTTGCAAATTTGAATCTAATTGCACTAAATTGTAGGAATGATACTGAAATTTGTGTTTCATTTTTATTGTTTTTTACTTAATTTCTTTTTGCTTTCCATTTTTATAGTCAATATTGTTCATATTTTGTCTTCAATATTTTAAATGATTACTAAGGAACAAACTATTCTAATATGTTCATCATAACAAAGTTGGATTTGTCAATAACTAACACTTTGGAGTTGAACTCTCTCCCCCCTGCTGCCCCCGCCCCCTAAAATAACACAGGATTCTCCTGTACTTTTCAGATCAGTGTTGAAGCTGCTTCAGAGGCTCTGAGTGATAAAAGTCAATTCCCCTTTTTCCACCAGATGGAGCCCAAACAAGGGTTCCACTACCCAGAAATTGTCCAACTGCTTGTCCATTTCAGATGGACCCTGATTGGCCTCTTTGCTTCAGACACAGAAAATGGAGAGAATTTCATGAGGATTTTAACTCCTATGCTTGTCAGGAACGGAATTTGTGTTGCTATATCACAACGATTCTCAACGACTGGTCATACAGTCCCCCTCAGGGAGGTCCTCTCTAAGTGGAGACAAGCCAACGTCTTTGTTCACTTCATAGAATTTGTTTCCCCTTTCAACATAATTCTTCCATTCCATAAAATATTTGAAGATTTGCCAGGACCCATTGAAGGGAAAGTCTGGATCCTCACCAATTTTGTAGTGTATAATATAAAAAAGAATCATTTTCTCAAGTACATCCATAGTATTTGGAACTTTGGTTTTCTGGGAAAAGAAAGGCCAAAGGATGATACCTTTGAACCCTATTTCTTTGTGGAAAATGGATCTGAAGGTCAGTATTTTCGTTGTTCTCTTTCAAAGGTCATCTTTTCTGTCAAAGGGCGCAAAAGATGCACCCAAATAGCCCCACTGGAGACCCGATGGAAATGGAAGAGAATCCAGATCCCAATTTACCTCCATGCTTACAGTATCATGAAGACTCTGGCCCATGCCTTGAATGCCGCCTATTCCTCCAGATCGAGGAGGGGAAGGAAGGAGGGAGAAAAGATCTTGGGGTCTCCAAGGCTGCAGCCGTGGCAGGTAAGGGATCCCGATATGGATCCATTAATCTGAGTTCTTTTGGAGAAGGAATCCAGAGGAGGGGAACCATCTCAACCTACTTATACTGCAAAAGGTCAACAGATTTGGACCTTTTGCTCATGTCTGAGACTCTGGAATTACAGTGAGCAGATCTTAAGTTTCTGTCTAATTTCTTTCAGTTATTAGAAGAGTGTTTTATCTTCCCTTGTCCAGGTGAGAAATTTTGTAAGTTGGAGAAGCTGCTCTCATAATCTTCTCCTTGTCTTCTCCCAAGACTCACGACTCAGTTTGCAGTCAAGTATGATTTTGAGATCATTTTCATGAACATGTATTTATTTATTTACAAATAACTCAAGATGGCAAATGGATCCAACATATTTTTGTCCCTTAATCAATTTTTATTACAGTCAAACACCAGCAATGCAAATAATAATAATAATAATAATAATAATAATAATAATAATAATAATAATAATAATAATAATAATAATAATAATAGATTCTACAAAAACCACCCTACTTGGAACAGCTTATATCCTTCAACATTACCTTAACAGTTACTAGGTCCTTGGTTAGGACTCGAGCTGTTGAGCTACCAACCAGCCCCAAAGGCTGTGAATCCCACCAAAGATTAACCATGCAATAATAATAATGGCTCATTGACATTGCAATACCTGGAGATGCATGAATTGAAGATAAACAGCAAGAAAAAAATCACAAAGTACCGGGACTTGCAAATTGAAGTTGAGCGACTGTGGAAAAAGAAATCGTGTGTTGTCCCGATTGTAATTGGAGCCCTTGGAGCAATACCCAAAGTACCTCGCTATTTGGAAATTTTAAATTTATCAGACTTGAACATTCTGATTCTACAAAAAACCACCCTACTTGGAACAGCTTATATCCTTCGATGTTACCTTAACAGTTCCTAGGTCCTTGGTTAGGACTCGAGCTGTTGAACTACCAACAAGCCTCAAAGGCTGTGAATCTCACTAAAGATTAACCACGCAATAATAATAATTCGCCTCTGTAATGAGAAAGATGAGACAGTCGACCACTTGATCAGTGGGTGCAGCAAAACTTCACAAATTGACTACCTACAACACCATGACCGCTTTGCTAAGATCATTCACTGGAAATTGTATAATAATAAGACTTGAACATTCTGATTCTACAAAAAAACACCCTACTTGGAAGAGCTTATATCCTCCGACTCACCTTAACAGTTCCTAGGTCCTTGGTTAGGACTTGAACTGTTGAGCTACCATCCAGCCTCAAAGGTTGTTAATCTCACCAAAGATTAACCACATATAATAATTAAACAAACAATGAACAAATTATAAATTAATTATAAATTATAAATAATTATAAATTATAAATAATTATAAATTATAAATTATAAATTATAAAAAATTATAAATTATAAATTATAAATTATAAATTATAAATTATAAATTATAAATTATAAATTATAAATTATAAATTATAAATTATAAATTATAAATTATAAATTATAAATTATAAATTATAAATTATAAATTATAAATTATAAATTATAAATTATAAATTATAAATTATAAATTATAAATTATAAATTATAAATTATAAATTATAAATTATAAATTATAAATTATAAATTATAAATTAATTATAATAATTTATAAATTATAATTAATTTATAATTTTTTATAATAATTTATAATTTATTTATTGTTCATTGTTTGTTTAATTATTATACGGTAAGCGGGTGCAGGACGCATGGAGCATTCCCCCCAACTGCCTTGCCTTACCTCGTGTCTGTAGCAGCACAAGCAACTTGTCAGCTTTGGAAGCCATGGAACACCGCTGACACAACCAGAATGGGTGGGTGTCCAACTGTGCAGGCTCTTAACTAGGGCTTATTTGCGGGTAGGCTTATATTAGGTCCATGCGTAAAATCATGCTAACTTATTTTCGGGATAGGTCTTATTTTAGGGAAAACACGCTCTGTACAAGTAAGAGAACCATAGAAGAAAGATTCAAATGTGGGATAAGTAATGAAGTTTTGTGCTTTAAAAATTCCTGGATGTTTCAATCCTAGTTTCAACCCTTTCTGGAGAAGAATGAGTTTTGGAATATTTCTGAGAACAAAATGTACTTGGACAAAAATGGAGATTTAGCAGCAGATGTGGGCATTGACAGCTTGATATTTCTCCCCAACAAGGATCCCAGGAGTGAGATTGTGGGGTTTTTTGAAAGACAGAGACTTACTATCAACCAAGACGTTCTTTCACAACTAAAGTTGCTCAATAAGGTAGGTGAAAGTTTGTGTCTTTTCTCTGTTTTCCAAAGCCTCTGGAGCCATTTCAAAAGGGCTCAGCCTAATCCCCAAAGAGGTGACCATCACTGAGAATTGAATCTGATTGTTTTCTTAGACTGCTTGGGAGGCTCAATAAAAAGTGGAGGAATGCGTGTTTATAAGGGTATGAGTTGTCACTTAATGCTTAAATCTTTTCTCAGTTCCATCCAGAGGTGGGTTGCTCCCGGTTCGGCTTGTTTGGGGAAACTGGTAGTAGCAGCGGCAGGAAGCTCTACCTTCCAGTCTCCGCAAGTGCCCCCCCCCCAAACCAGTAGTAAAAAAAATGGCAATCTACCACTGGTTCCATTCCTCCAAATTTTATTAATTAGAAAAATCCTTTATTGCAATGTTAGATGCCAAAAGCAAAAGGGAGGAACTAAATGAAGAATCTGCCAGTTGTTCTACCTCCTGCATCTGTTTAAAAGTAGTCAGAGATTTCACATTGACCTCAGTGAAGACCAGAGGCTATTTGTCCACTTCTACCTCCATTTTCCATGGATGGAGAGTCCTAACATCTTTTCTTTGGCATTCCTTGTTCTTCTGCTCAGTCCCTGCCTGAGTCCAAATGTGTGGAAAGTTGTCATCCTGGATTTGCCAAGAGGGCTCGAGAAGGAGAGCCAGTTTGCTGCTATGACTGCATTCCTTGTCCAGAGGGGACCTTCTCCACTCAGGAAGGTGGGTGAGACTGGAGGAAAGAAAATAGAAACCTTTGCGGAACTGGATTCATCCAGAACGTTTCCATGAAAGTGCAAGTTGGTGGACAGATTGAAGCTCACCTGTTTTATTGTTTATTTTCAACCTGCACAATTTCTTATCTAAAGGGAAGAAGAGCAAAGTCTTTGAAGGGAGGGGCTGGGAAGAGATGGGAGGAGGGTGTAGCGGACTGGACAAGCTTTACTAATAGCAGAGAAAATGTCTTTTCTCCGTGTGTGTGTGTGTGCGCGCGCGCACACACACACACGTCCTCCTAAGCTTATCTTTCTAGGAACAACTGAGCTCTTTGAATTGCTCCAGATCCATCTGATGAAAGGATTGCAATGGGTTTTACAAGGGCTTCCCAATACAATACAATACAATACAATACAATACAATACAATAGTAGAGTTGGAAGGGACCTTGGAGGTCTTCTAGTCCAACCCCCTGCCTAGGCAGGAAACCCTATACCGTTTCAGACAGATGGCTATCCAACATCTTCTTAAAGACTTCCAGTGTTGGGGCATTCACAACTTCTGGAGGCAAGCTGTTCCACTGATTAATTGTTTTGTCAGGAAATTTCTCCTCAGTTCTAAGTTGCTTCTCTCCTTGATTGACCCATTGCTTCTTGTTCTACCCTCAGGTGCCTTGGAGAATAGTTTGACTCCCTCTTCTTTGTGGCAACCCCTGAGATATTGGAACACTGCTATCATGTCTCCCCTAGTCCTTATTTCTCTTAAAACTAAACATACCCAGTTCCTGCAACCGTTCTTCATATGTTTTAGTCTCCAGTCCCCTAATCATCTTTGTTTCTCTTCTTTGCACTCTCTCCAGAGTCTCCACATCTTTTTTACATCGTGGCGACCAGAACTGAATGCCGGATTCCAAATGTGGCCTTACCAAGGCATTATAAAGTGGTATTAACACTTCACGTGATCTTGATTCCCTTTGAGGATCACTGAGAAAGTGCTGCTGGTCCAGAATGAGACAGTGTGGATTGTTATTTTACCTTTTCCTTTTGGTATCCATTCTGGATTATTTTCATTTTTTTTCTGCCAGCCAACTAGATTTTGAAAGATGCTATCCAAAAATCCATCATATTAAGAAGTGTCATGAGGCAGAGCTCAGGAAGTTTGCCTACTAAGATGATCTGATTCATTATTTACCTCTAATAATATAGGTTCCTATGAACATTCTGTACATTAGACAGGAAATACCGTATTTTTCGGAGTATAAGATGCACCTCCTCCCCCCCAAAAGAGTGTGGAAATGTTGATGTATCTTATACACCGAATACAGCCATTTTTGGCCTCCTGAAACCCTGCCCCCACATCCCATTTTTGTGAAAAGGGGGCAAAAAACAGGCAGTTTTTCACAAAAACAGGCATTTTTGCCTCTCCCCAGCCCCTGGCAGAACTCTGCAGGCTTCAGCGGGGCTGGGGAAGGCAAAAACGCCTCCGTTTTTGCAAAAACAGGGACATTTGTGCCTTCCCCCAGACCTGCTGAAACCTGTAGAGTGCTCCTGGGGGCTGGGGAGGACAAAAATGTTGTATTTCTTACTTACCTCTTTGAAATCTTGGTGCATCTTATACAACAATGTGTCTTATAGTTTGAAAAATATGGCAATTATCATCTAGGATTTCCTCCAACTTCATAGACTTAGCTATATATATATTTAAAGAGCAAAATGTTAAACGAATATTGTTTTTTCCTTTTCTCAGATACGGAAAAATGTACCAAGTGTCCAGATGATAAATTTCCAAATAAGAACAGAGTCCAATGTATCCCCAAAATTATAACCTTCCTGTCTTATGAAGAAGATCTGAGCATCATCCTGGTCTCTTTTGCTCTACTTTTGTTCCTAACCTCAGGCCTTGTTTTAATCATCTTCATTAAATACCAAGAAACTCCCCTTGTCAAAGCCAACAACCGGGACCTCTCCTACATCCTCCTGGTCTCTCTCCTGCTTTGCTTCTTGTCTCCTTCTCTCTTCATTGGTCAACCAAGGAAAGCCACCTGCCTTCTCCGACAAACGGTCTTCAGCATCATCTTCTCAGTTGCCGTTTCTTCTCTCTTGGCCAAAACCATCACGGTGGTCTTGGCTTTCCTGGCCACAAAACCAGGAAACCGAGTGAAGAGATGGTTGGGGAAGAGCTTGGCCAACTCCATCATCCTTTCTTCTGCTGCTGTCCAAATTGTCATCTGCTCCATCTGGCTGGGAGTTTCTCCCCCCTTCCCTGACTCTGACCTCCACTCCCAGCATGGAGAGATCATCCTGCAATGCAACGAAGGGGCTGTTGTCATGTTCTATGTCACCCTCAGCTACATGGGCTTCCTGGCTGCCATCTGCTTCACGGTGGCTTTCCTGGCCAGGAATCTGCCTGGGGCCTTCAACGAAGCCAAGCTGATCACCTTCAGCATGCTGGTCTTCTGCAGTGTCTGGGTGACTTTTGTGCCCACCTACCTGAGCACCAAAGGGTAATACATGGTGGCTGTTCAAGTCTTCTCCATCCTGGCCTCCAGTGCTGGTCTGCTGGGCTGCATCTTCATTCCCAAGTCCTACATTATCCTTCTGAGGCCAGAGCTGAACACAAAGGAGCATCTCACAGCCAGAATAAATGTAAAAACTTGAGATATAATACCATGTTATTTAAAGTATTGCAAACATTACTTTTATTTGAAAAAGGCATTATTTCCACTGAGATAATATGCAGGAATCAAAGATAATGATACGTGTATATTATGGGAAATGTTTGAATGACTGGAATTCTTGTATCTCCCTGTTCATCACAATAAATCTAGCTAAAGAGAAGAATTCTGTAAAAATCATTTAGAGGAATTTAATATTTGGCAACTACCAATGAAAAATAATTTGAGCATTATTTTTTTTTATTGACAGTGGCTGAAAGTGTATACTGTATTTTTCGGACTATAAGATGCACCTAGATTTAGAGGAGGAAAACAAGAAATAAAAGCTTTCAGCCTCCGCTTGTCCCATTTTTGCTCGGTCACCAGAAGCACTTTGCAGGCCTGTTTTTGGCCTCCTGAACCCTCCATGCATCCTGCTTTCACCCAAAATAGTGCCTGTTTTTGGCCACAGAGTGCTTCTGGGGGTCGGGGAGGGCAAAAACTGGATATACGGAGGGTTCAGGAGGCCAAAAACTGGCCCGTATTCAGCCTATAAGGCACACTGAAATTTTCACCCACTTTTAGTGGTGGTGGTGGGAGTGCATTTTATATTCCGAGAAATGCGCTATGCGTGTGAGAGAGAGAGATTAAGATCATAAGAGGAAAAATGGGAGCTGTAGGAGCCCTGCTCTAACCCTGTTGTCGGATCATCTCCATGAGAAGCCTTGGAATGGCAGAATAACCTGGAATGCAGGGATTGACCTGCTCTCCATCACTATTATGTCCTCCTTTCTTGATTTCCTGATAAAACCCCTTTCACAGAAAGTCCTGATCAGAACAGCTGTCTGGGATTTCACTTTGGGGTTTCTGTATGTACCCTTTAGAAATTCCCACTTTTTCCTTCCCCATCCAGAGAATGAAAATAGCAACATCTAACACTATTCTGGCCCTTTAATTCTCCACTCTATCATTTGTCCATAAAGTCTTTCCCTGCTTCTATTCCAAGTGGGCTTGTGTGTATGAAGGGCTGGAGAAGAGGCCCAGGAGAAAAAACCTTTGAGACTCTCTCCAGGAGGAGGTTGAGGGGATCCTGTGTAAGGAAGCCTCAAATGCTCTGTATTGTGGAGTGAGCGTTCAATGCCACCTATTCATCCAGGTCCAAGAAGGGAGGGGAGGGGGAGTAAGGGGGGACATCCAGGTTTCTGGCAAGAGGCACCCATGGAAAGTCTTCTGCTTTCCAACCACAGAGATTGTGGATGGATCAGGAGTCAGCCTGAAGTTTCAGAATGGCTTCTGGTTGCCACTTGGATCCCTTTGCAAATTCCATTTTAAGCAGATAGAAAAAGTTTGATGGATCAGACCAAGGTCAGTCTAAAATCCACGCTGACCCCCCAGATGCCTCTGGTCTGCCCACAAGCGGGAGGGGGGAGGGACGTATCACTTGGCCCAACATGGAACCAGGTAGGAGTGGGATTCAGCCAGTTCCCACGGGTTCCCTAAAACCGCTTGTTAATTGTATGAGCAGTTTGGCCAACCAGCTGAATTGCCTCGGCCTGCCCCCCAACCCTCTCCTGAGGGTGTGCCCCCCCCCCCCCCCGAGAAAACGACCTGTTTGGTTCAGGCAATGGAATTCCCCGCTGGTTCTCTCTCTGCGCTCAGCGAAGGAATCGCAGAAAATCTGCTGAGCCCAGAATGGGGCTTCCTCGAACTTGGGAATTGGGAGGGTCCAGAAAGAGCAGGAGGACCAATGGGAAGTTTTCCTTCTCAGCGTCATCGGTCTCCGGGCAGAGTCTCCCTTGACTTCATCCAGTGCAGCAGAGCATTCCAAGCAGAGAAGAAGCCCCAGTTGGTTCTTCAGGCCAAGATCCCCCCTCCTACTTTCCCCGCCTCTCCCCCCCCCCCAGAACTGGCTCTCCAATGACTCTGCCGGAGACCGATAACGCTCAAGGAGGGAGAATTCTCATTGGTGCTGCCGCTAGTTCTGGCCCGGCCCTCCCACCTCTGAAATCCGAGATAAACGCCCCCCTCCCCCTATGCAGAACCACGGATTCATCCTCTGGGGCTCGAAGCTTCGGGCCGGAGAGATGCCCACGCGCACACATGCACACACACACTTCCTTTCACAGATGAAGTTTCTGCCGAAGGAAAAGTTACTGCACTGGATGACAAGGGGGGAGGGGAAGCCCCTCAGCTAGCGAGGACTTGAGGGTCACAGCCAAACCCAATCCGAAGGGAAGCTAAATCAGAAAGAGGCGGAGAGGATCTGCAGGGATCCCTCCTAGCCCAGCCGGATCCTCTGATTCTCCACCCGTCAACCTCAAAAGTGAAGAAACTCCTCTTTCGTTGAGCCAGGAAGAACTTTTGCTAGTGTAAAAGTGCAGATGGAGAATTGTGATGAGCCCTCCCCCCCCCTAGGAATCTGCATATTTTTTTTCCTGTGGAACAAGAAGCGCTCCTAAAACAAAAGGCTCCTTATTATTATTATTTTTTATTAAGATTATCATAGCATAAAATAGAAAATAAAGTTAGTAAAGAAAGGGAAATAAAGGGAAGAAATGGGAAAGGGAAAAGAGAAAGGTGGAATAAAGGGGGAAAGAAAAGAAAGGGAAAGGAAAGGAAGATAGAAGAAGGACAGAAAGGGAAAGGAAAGGAGTGGAATGGTGGGGCTCAAAAATCAAGTCTCAAGATCCCTTTGGCTCAGGCAGTCCAATTCCACGCTGCTTCCCTCTCTCTGCTAAGCGAAGGGATCGCAGAAAGGCTGCCGAGCCCAGAACAGCACTTCAGAGGACGCAATGCCTGAGAAACGCCTGATGTGCAGAGAAATGCCGGCTACAACCAGCGAATCGCGTTTTCCCAGGAACCCACGAAGCCCTAGAGGACCAGTGGGAATTCTCCTTTCTGTATCGTCATCAGTCTCTGGGCAGAGTCTTCCTTGACTTCACCAGCTGGAGGAGAATGTTCGGTGCAGAGAGAGAAGCGGAGAGAAGCAGGCTGGAGTGCAGCGGGCAGGAGAAGAGCCGGGTGGGCGAGTGACGGGGCGGCTTCTTCCTAACCGGGCAGCAGGGATGGCGGTCAGGGGCTTCCTGCGCTTCTTCTCAGTCTCCAGAGGCTGCGGCCGAGGAGAGCGGCAGGAGGACCCACGAGGGGGGGGGAGGGAGCGTGGCCCCCGGATCTGAGAGAGACGAGAAGCTGGCGGGCAGGGGGGGGGGGCTCTGAACCCACGTGGGACGTGGCGGGGGCTGCAGGTGGAGTCTCTCTCGGAACCGCTGCAGACCCTGCAAGGCGGGCAGTGAGGCGGTGGGCGCTGCGGAGGGGGGGTGGGAAATCTAGTTTTGGGAGGAGCGAATCGGCCGTCGCCAGGGTCCAGGGATGGCTTCTCTCCCTCGGAGATTGCAGCCGTCGGGCGGGGAAGAAACGGTGCCCGGCTCCACTCCAGGACAGGAGAGGCCAGGAGGAGCAGCAGCAGCAAAGTTGGGAGGCTCATGGAAGGGGGGGGGGGGAACGGGACGGGCGGGAACCGAATCTTCTTTTGGTCCTGGGGGGTGGGAGGTATCAAAATCCGCCCTTGTTTACCTGCATCCAAGTAAAGGGGGATTTCTTTGTGCCTCTCTATCCCCCCTTAGTCGCTTCCCCGCTCTTCCTCCTACCTGGCATTCCTACACGGAGGTCCTTCTGCCTGGCAGCTGCCTGCCCAGAAGCCCGAAGGGAAGGGCAGCGGGGGGGGCACTACCCCCCCAGGACTGAAGCCCCCTTTCTGCCTCTGTCAACGACTGCACTGAGACCACTTCTCTCCCAGACCCCCCTCCCCAATACCTGGATCTTCTGTATGTTGGGAAATTGGGGGGGGGGGGTGATGGGGAAAGCTCAGACCATCTTCTCTCCCCAAAGTACAGACATCTGGGCCAGGTGGGGTTTTCTCCGCCTTGCGGGAGATGCAAGAAACGGCAGCCCTCCAGATGCAGGGGGGAACCTTCAGGCACTATTCAGAGACCGAAGCCCTGATTGGAGGACTTTGTGATTTGAAGAGGCGGTTAAAAGAAAGCCTCTTTTTCTAGACGGGAAGTGTGGGAAATGGTGAAAAGGTGGGGGGGGGGGTTGATGTGCGGCAGAGTGTGGTGTTTCCTCACTGGGTGGGATGTTGAAGGGGCAACCAAAGACTCCAAAGAGGGTTTTGGCAGCACGGGGCAAGGACTTCAAAGTTAGTGGAGGTGTTGTGTGGCTGGTGTGCCTTGTTCCGACTTTCCCCAGGTGCAAGGGAAGCGGGACAGGCAAGGGGTATGGCTGTGTGTTTGAGGAAGGCGAGAGGGGGGCGGGGAGGCACCTAACTACCTGTCCTCTGTCCATCCACCCATCCACCCATTCCTGGGTGTCGACATTAGTGTCTCTGAGTGTCCACCTCTCTCCCCTAAATGAATCAAGAGAACGGGGCATTTCTTTTTTATCTCCTGTCCAAGGGCCTCATCCAGGCGATCCTGGAGAATGAGGAATTTACATGAAGTCTGCCTGAGTTGACAGAAACGGGAAGGGAAAGGGGGATTGAAAGAGAGGGAAGGGAGGGAAGAGGAAGAGGGATTGAAAGAGAGGGAGGGGAAGGGAGATTGAAAGAGAGGGAGGGGAGGGGAAGGGAAAGGGAGATTGAAAGAGAGGGAGGAGAGGTGGAGGGAAGGGAAAGGGGAATTGAAAGAGGAGGGGGAGGGAAAGGGAAAGGGGGATTAACAGGAGGGGGAGGGGGAGGGGAGGGGGATTAAAGGAGGAAGTTTCTACATATGGAAATAGAGAGTGAAGCCTTCTAGCAAGAGGCTTCACTCAGGTCCAACTCTTAAACAGGAATTACCATACTATAAGCTCATTGGTCAAATTGATTGGCAGGAAGATGGAGCAATCTCAGTGGCTGGGCTGCCAGACAGGTCCCTTTAAAAGAGGGAGCCAGAAAAATATCAAATATCTAATTATGCACATAACCACTGCAGTGAGAATTTCATTTGCACAGAATTGGAAAAATAAATACATACCAACGGAAGAAAATGTAATAAAAAAAAATACTGGAATGCGCCGAGGTGGATAGGCTTACGAAAGAATTAAAAGATAAAGAAGAATCTGAACATTGTTCAGAATGGGACTTACAGTATAATTGGCTAGAGCAAAGGGGGGAGCGGGGAGTAGGAAAGCAATAAAGAAAAGAAGAAAGTTAAAGAAATTAAAAAACAATTACAAAACCGGAAAATGAAATAAAGGATGGAAATACAAAATAGACTGTAGACAAGAATAGTAGGAAATAAAATGATATAAGATGATTTAAATGCATATAAAGGTTGTTAGACATAGAAACTGATAGAAAAGATATATGAAATAAAATATGTATATGTATATTTATGTAGCTATAGTTATATAAGATTTACAAGTACAAATAAAGGAAACACAATGGATATGTAAAAGAAATATAATGTGTTGCAAAGATGTTGTGTTTGTAGAGAGTTTCCTAGAAGGCAACAACCTATGGGAGCTATCGGATGGCAGGAAAAAGGCCCTTTTCCTGAGTTATGGTGGACCTGAAGTTCTGGATGTGGCTGAAGCGCTTTCAGAGCCAGCAGACTTACAGGCGGTACCATGGAGACCACTCCAGGAATCACTCCAGGCTCCTTATGCACCCAGACCCTCAACGATGGGGAATAAACACAATTTTTACAACAGGCATCAAGAGGAAGGTGAGACGATTAATCAGTACATCACAGCTTTGCAGGAAACCGCCGCTGGTTGTGGATTTACCAATATAGAGGAAGCTGTGTTAGATAGACTCCTATCGGGATGGAGAGACCTTGATTTACAGAGAAGGCTCCTATCAAAGCCTCATCTCACTTTCAAAGCAGCGTTAGAAGAAACCAGAGCAGCGGATGCAACCGGCAAGTCCTCAGCCGCAATTCAAAGAGCTGGAAACTCAAATGCATCACCAAGAGCAGCCACCGTGCCTCAAGGGAGCTGGGACCAGGAAGACCCCACCAATGAAGACGATGAGGCCCATCGGCTAAGAGTCGAAAGGAAGAAAGGGAATCAAGAGACAAGAGGAAGATGGCCGTTTTGGGCTGGCTGTGAGGGAAATCATGCCAGAGCGAGATTCCTAGACACAATTTGCCAAAGGTGCGAGTGGAAGGTGCACATAGCAAAGGCTTCCTGCGATGTACCTACAATGGCCAGCCATGCAGCAGTCAGAAAGACAATCGGGATTCCGACGAGCGAAGTTCACAAAGAACCACTGAGAGAACTGAGTCGAGGATGAGAAAGAAACAAGCATGGGAGACTCCAGCACATAGAACTCAAAGGAGCTCCACCTCACAGCTCTCATCCAAGGGCTCCCTTGTGACATAGAGTTGGAGACAGGGTCATACTTGTCCATAGTATCCTGGAAGGCCATAAAGGAGGCAGTTCCGGAACTGGGAAAAGAACAACTAAAGCCTCAGAAAGTGATCTTAAAAGATTACCAAGTGTTGTGGCCCAGCAGGATCTGCTGGAGCTGCTGAGGAACTCAGATAGCGACGAGCCCTATGAGTCGGCTATGGAAGAGATGGAGGACCCTGGGCAGACTTCAGACTCAGAGCAGGGACCAGAGAGGCTGGTTGGCCATCAGGAGGCACCTGAGGCATGGAGCAGTGGGGAGGATCAAAGGGAGTTTGTCCCTGACGCAAGATTACGGAGGGCGGAGAAGCGAAGGCAACAGCTGCTCCAGAGACAAGCTCCTCAGAGATAATCAAGCCCAAGTGGTTGTGGCTTGTCCCCTCCCAAGAGCTTATTTAAGGAGAGATTTTGGGGAGGAGACTTCTTGCATGACACAACCGTTGAAAGTAATCTGCAGAACTTCTGGTCTGAGCTGTTTTGTGTTTCCGTCTGTGACAAGCTGGAGAAGCTCTTGTCTGTATCTGTCGGAGTCTGGGTTGCTGCCAAGGTTCTTATCTGTGAGTTCGTGTTTGGGCTTTCAACCACCAAGTTTATAGTCCTGTCAATAAAGTGTGGCATTCCAGCTAAGCCTGTGTCTGCATTCATTACTGGATGGAGGGGGGTCAGAACACCAAGGAAACCACATCTCAGTCATAGGGAGTGGATTCTTCCAAGTCAAATTCAAAAAAATCAGGTTTCCTGGTTTTGTGGCCAGGAAGGCCAGCACCACCATGATGGTTTTGGCCGAGAGAAGAAACAGAAACAGAGAAGATGCTGAAGACCGTTTGTCAAGGAGGCAGTTGGCTTTCCTTGGTTGACCAATGAAGAGAGGAGAAGACAAGAAGCAAAGTAGGAGGGAGACCAGGAGGATGTAGGAGAGGTCCCTGTTATTGGCTTTGACAGTGGGAGTTTCTCCATATTTAATGAAGATAATTAAAACAAGGACTGTGGTTAGGAACAAGAGTAGGGCAAAAGAGACCAGGATGATGGCCACAGAACTGAATGGATGGTCTCTAGGAGCCCCCACTTGTGTTTGCAGATTGGATTCAGGCAAGGCATGAGGACTTAAATCCAAAGGAACCAAAGTGTGGGGTTCCTATACTGTTTAATCCAGTGTTTGTCATCTCTGGAAATGGAAATTTATTAATTATTCTTTTTAAATTTCTTGAATTAAGCTGGAGTAGAAAGAAGAAAAAAGGTAAGTATAGAAAAGAGACCATTGTGCTACAAGACACACAGACAGAGAGAGGGGGGGAGGGAGAGAGGGAGGGAGGGAGAGAGAGGGAAGAGTTCAGAAATTCTTCATATATGCAAGATATAAAGTTTTATTCAGCAGTTTCCGTAAAGGACACCCACAGTCATAATAGCCAAAGCCCAGTTGACATCGTTAAGTAACTGTTCAGAAGCTGCAAAGAACAGCAGGATTTCCTTGAGGAATCAGGCCCACAAATTTCCCCTTCCAAGGTGGGAGATCAAAAGGCAGAGAGGCCATTTCTGTGCTCTCTCCATCAGCATCCAGATAACTGAGGTGCCCTTAAAGAGGAGAGGGGCCTGGGCAATGACTGGGAGCTACCAGTTCAACTGAAAGTCCAAGGATCTGGTCACAATGTTGAAGTCCCCTTTTATTCTTGGTCTCCCAGGGCTGCAGCACCAACAGACACAACATCAAAGGTTCAGTCTCCGGTCTACAAATGGAGCCGCACCAGTGTTGGCAAACACCCCTGGGTCCCTCTTCTTGGAGGAAGGTGGCCTTATTTGTTGCCAAGCATGAATCACGAGGATGCATGAATTAACATCCGGAGGCCACCAGATTGGGGCAGGCTGTTCTCATTCATTATCCACAACTGATGGAGGCTTAAGAGCCATGAATCCACAGGTGGAAAGCCCCTGTCCAGTAATTAATGGTCGGTTCTGTCCTATTTTTTTAAATGTGATAACTGCAACCTGAGTGTGATGGTGCATTTCTTGAAGACACATGAATTGTTCCTTTATCTGAGGAAAGTATTCACTACATGGGGAACAGTTAAGTCTGTCATATGTCTTTTTAGCTCCCCTCCTTGGTAAATGGAATTGCATCAAATCAAATCAAGTTTATTACAATCAAAGACCAGGACAAATAAAAGCACTCAAGGAATATCCAGTTAAAATTCTAGAATGAAATAATAAACCACAGATAAATTCTATATTGAAATCCCAATGGGGCATCCAATCTGTCAGTTATACATAGCCTAATGATACTATAATAACAGTCCTTAACCTGTGAGGCCCAAAGTCATTAAATACTAAAAGGCAAAGGAGTAGTAATGCAAAAGGGTTTCCTACATCAATTGTGTAAAATAGCCATGGTGGATTAATCACGTGTTTCCCATGGATCCCCAGTGCTGCTGCGGAGAATCTAGCTATCTTTGCTGTAACCATAGTTTGTTCGGCCTTAAGCAGCCACTGGAGCGAAGCAATGTCGGAATGGCCAGGATGCCTATCGTTTATTGGGAGGATATGTTTCTTTCTAATATCTCCATAGAAAGAGCATCGAAGGAGTCTGTGTCCAACTGTCTATCCAGGAGAGGAGGGAGGATTGGGGGAGAGAGGGAGGGAGGGAGGTGGGGTGGGGGACTTGCTACTTCGTGTGCCAGGTGAGTGTGGCCAGAGCCGGATCTGGGAGCCGGAACCGAGCAGCCAAATGGGCTGAACAGTTGGGGGGGGGGCAACAGCCTGCAGGAGACAAGGGGAGAGGAGAGCAGCCAGAGGCAGAAGGGGAGCCCAGGGGTCCCCAGGAGAGGCCTCGGGGGAGCAGAGAGCCCCGAGGCAGCAAGGCTGAGGGAGCAGGGGGACAGAACGGGAGGAGAGGGCTGGGTGGAGAGTCTCGGGGGCAGGCAGAAGCTCCTGCTGCTCCAGAGACTCTCAGGGGGAAGCAAGAGAAGGAGGAGGCCATGCCTAACATCTACCTGTACTTTCGCTCCCCCCCCCATCATGCATACACCCCACCCCACCCCATAGATGGCCTCTTCCACCAGTCAGACAAGCACATCCATACCACACCAGACTCGACTCTCACCCCATAAAGAAACTGGCAAACATCCGATTCAACCCCTCTGGCTCTAAGCCTATGGGGAGCCCCCCCAAGCATTCCTCATCAAGCACAGGGAACTTCACCAACCATAACAGTCTGAGAGAGTTGGAAGGGACCTTGGAGGTCTTCTAGTCCAAGCTCTGCTCAAGCAGGCTAACAGTGGAGTCTTTAAGAGAATTCTGATTTCAACAAGCTAAGAGAGATCTAACAGAATGAAATTCAAAGTAGAGAAAAGTAAAGTCTTACACTTGGGTAAGAAAAGCCAAAGGTACACATATAGACTGGGTGAAACCAGGCTTAATAGCAGTAACCGTGAGAGGGATCCTGGAGTCTTAGTGGAGTGCAGCGGTAGCAAAAAAAGCCAGTGCAATCCTAAACTGCATTAACAGAGGGATACAATCAAGATCAAGTGATGTACTAAAACCACTCTCTAAATCCCTAGTAAGACCACACCTAGAGTACGGCATACAGTTTTGGTCATCACACTATAAAAAAGATGTTGAGACTCTAGAAAGAATGCAGAGAAGAGCAACGAAGATGATTATGAGCCGAGGTGGCACAGGGGTTAGAGTGCAGAACTGCAGGCTGCTTCAGCTGACTGCTAGCTGCAATTCGGCAGTTCAAATCCCATCAGGCTCAAAGTTGACTCAGCCTTCCATCCTTTTGAGTTGGGTAAAATGAGGACCCAGACTGTTGGGGGCAATATGTAAAAGCACTCTGAAGCGATGTATAAGTGCTATTGCTATTAGGGGACTGGAGGCTAAAAGATATGAAGAACGTTGCAGGAACTGGGAATGGCTAGTCTAGTGAGGAGAAGGACCAGCGAAGACAGGATAGCAGTCTTCCAATATTTGAGGGGCTGTCGCAGAAAGGAAGGGGACGAGCTATTTTCCAAGGCATCTGAAGGCCAGACAAGGGATAATGGAGAGAAACTGAAATTCAACCTAGAACTAAGGAGACATTTTCTGACAGGGAGACCGATCAACCAATGGAACATAAGTTGCCTTCAGAAGGTGTGGGAGCTTCATCCCTGGAAGCTTTCAAGAAGAGACTGTCAGAGATAATATAAGGTCTCTGCTTGGGTGGGGGGTGTTGGACCAGATGACCTACAAGCTCCCTTCCAACTCTGTTAATCTTTTCTACTTTCTAGAGAGACTAGGAAGGATTCCACACATGGATGTCTGAAACTATGAATGAAGAAATGCTTCATTCCTTCTTTGAATCTCTTTTTACGCAGAAAGAAAAAAATATATGAAAAGACTGACAAGAGAGATAGAATCGATATATAATTTCAAATAGGCACAAAATTCCTAAAATGGCTGACCAACTGCACCCAGTAAGGAGTCCTTCATGGAGCTACATTACGTGGGGCAAAATATTCAGAGGGGAACCTCAACTATCTGCCTTGGGCCCCGGACTCTTCCATATCTTCCCAAATGATCTATGTGAGGGGACAGAAAGGGAACTCATCAGGTTTGCAGATGGCACCAAGCTGGTGGGAATTACTAGAAAATAAGCTCAATATCCAGAAGATGTAAACATTGGACGCTACCTAAAGAGATGTATTAACTGGTGAGAAAAGCCAGGATCTACACTTAGGAGACACCAATGCCTAGGTACAGAAGAGGGGGTACCTGGCTCAGCAGTGGTACCTGTGGAAGGAACTCCTGGCAAAGCACTTAAAGGTCAGCCAGAACTCTGCTGCAGATGACAAAATAGGCCCAGGCAGTCTTAGGCAGCAATAAAAGAGGGGCAGATTCAAGAGGGAGAGAAGGGCTGGTACCACTTTTTGTCTCTCTGGTCAGACCATCCTTGGAATACTTTGTCCAATTCTGGTCTCCCTGGAAAAGAAAAAGTTGTGGAGATTCTGGACAGTTGTGAGGAGAAGAGGAACAAAGATGATTTAAAGTCTAGAGGCGAAATAATTTGATGAATGGTTGAGGGAGTTCGCTATGTCTAGCCAAGACAAGATGGGAAGGATTGGGCAGCCATGATAGAATCTTCTGGCACTTTTAGGGGCTCCCACAGAGAAGAGGGGAGTGACTTTGTCTCCAGAGACCTGGAGGGAAGGAGAAGAGGAAACGGGTGGGAGTTTGTTAAAGAGAGACCCAATCTAGAAGTCAAGAGAAGTTTTCAGACAGAAGGAACAATTAAGTCATGGAATAAGTTGCCTCCCAAAGTAGTGAGTGCTCCATCTCTGGAAGTTTTCAAAGTGGACAAGAGAACCATTTGACTGGGATGGTATAAAGTTCCTGCCTTGAGCAGAAGGTTGGACTAGAAGACCTCCAAAGTCCCTGCCAGCCCTATAAATCTACCACCCCTAAGACTACTTCACCACCCACCATCCACCGGCCACTGACCAGCTCCAGTTGGCCTTGGTGGCCCCTGGGTTTCCCCTCCTGTTGCTTCTCTCTTGCAGCCTCTGGAGCAGCAGGAGTTTCTGCCTGCCCCCGAGACCCTCAGCCCAGCCCTGTCTTCCAGCTCTGCCGCCAGCTCCGTCAGCCTTGTGGCCTCTGGGGGTCTCTGCTGCCTCGAGGCGTCTCCTGCAGACCCCTCGGCTCCCAGTTTGGCTTCCAGCTGTTCTCCTCTCTTCTCCTCTCCTGTGGGCTGCCCAGTTCCCAGCTTGGCTCGTTTGGCTGCTCGGTTCTGGCTCCCAGATCCATCTTTGGCCAGACTCTCTGCCCCCCCCCCCCAGCAGAGCCCTCACCCTCCTCACAGCTGCCCCTCGGCCTCAGATGGCACTCTGAGGCTTGGAGCTGAGCCTGGGGATCCACCGCTACCAACCTCACCTCACCACTGCCACGGTCATCACCTCCACCCTCCTTCTTGGCTCGGAGCCCTGGGATTCCTCAGTGCTCTCAGGCCCTGATGCTCGGTGGCTGGGAGGCTTTCAGCTCAGCTGACAGTCCTGCAGTGACTGGTAAGATGGGGGTAAGGGAGGGGCTCCAGCTGGTAAGGGTGGGGCTCTCCTGACTCTCCTGGCACACTGGGTGGCAAGTCAAGAGAAGGGAGGGGGAAAATCTCTTTTCTTTCTCAAGTGGGTAAAAGGCCGCCATTCCTCCATTCCAGGTATGGGGAGAGAGAGTGTCAGCAAAGTTGTCCCATGTTCTGGTCACTCAGGAGTGCCAACATCATTTCTGAAGGAAGCCACTTGGCTGGTGACCTCCCTGTGGAGATCTTCCCTGCTTTCTCCAAACACCAGTTCTGCAGGTCTAATTCTTGGATGGCCATTCTGACATGGGTCAGTCCTTCTTTGTTGTCCTCCAAAGTTTTCTGCAGGTCTTCCATTCTGTCCTGGTAAACACAGGTCTGCCGCTACTGCAGATGGTTGAGGTGCTTCTTCTCATTTCCCCTCACATTCAGAAGAATGGTGACTTTCTGCTTCAGTTGGCTGGAGTGGCTTTTCTCCACAAAGTGGAACTTTGATCCATCTCAGACAGTTCATGCTGCAGACTCTAGAGGTGCTTCTTGAGTTTCTTTCTAATATCTCCACAGAAAGAGCATTGAAGGACTCTGTGTCCAACTGTCTATCCAGGAGAGGAGGGAGGATTGGGGGAGGGAGGGAGGGAGGGAGGGAGGTGGGGACTGACTTGCTACCATGTGTGCCAGGTGAGTCTGGCCAGAGCCGGATCTGGGAGCCGGAACCAAGCAGCCAAATGGGCTGAGCAGACGGGGGCCGAACAGCTCTCAGGAGAGGAGGGGAGAGGAGAGCAGCCAGAAGCTGAAGGGGAGCCCAGGGGTCCCCAGGAGAGGCCTCGGGGAAGCAGAGAGCCCCAAGGCAGCAAGGCTGAGGGAGCAGGGGGGCAGAACGGGAGGAGAGGGCTGGATGGAGGGTCTCGGAGGCAGGCAGAAGCTGCTGCTGCTCCAGAGCCTCTCAGGGGGAAGCAAGAGAAGGAGGAGGCCATGCGTAACATCTACCTGTACTTTCGCTCCCCCCCATCATGCATACACCCCACACCACCCCATAGATGGCCTCTTCCACCAGTCAGACAAGCACATCCATACCACACCAGACTCGACTCTCACCCCATAAAGAAACTAGCAAACACCCCATTCAACCCCTCTGGCTCTAAGCCTATGGGGAGCCCCCCCAAGCATTCCTCATCAAGCACAGGGAACTTCACCAACCATAACAGTCTGAGAGAGTTGGAAGGGACCTTGGAGGTCTTCTAGTCCAAGCTCTGCTCAAGCAGGCTAACAGTGGAGTCTTTAAGAGAATTCTGATTTCAACAAGCTAAGAGAGAGATCTAACAGAATGAAATTCAAAGTAGAGAAAAGTAAAGTCTTAAACTTAGGGGAAAAAAGCCAAAGGTACACATAGCAGTAACTGTGAGAGGGATCCTGGAGTCTTAGTGGTGAACCAATTAAATATGAGCCAAGAGTGTGCGGCAGCAGTCAAACAAGCCAATGCAATCCTAAATTGCATTAACAGAGGGATACAATCAAGATCAAGAGAGGCACTAATACCACTCTGTAAAGCCTTAGTAAGACCACACCTAGAGTACTGCATCCAGTTTTGGTCACCACACTATAAAAAAGATGTTGAGATTCTAGAAAAAGTGCAGAGAACAGCAACCAGGATGATTAGGGGACTGGAGGCTAAAAGATATGAAGAACGATTACAGGAACTGGGCATGGCTAGTCTAGTGAAGAGAAGGACCAGGGGAGACAGGATAGCAATATTCCAATATTTGAGGGACTGCCACAGAAAGGAAGGGGACGAGCTAGTTTCCAAGGCACCTGAAGGCCGGATAAGGAATAATGAATGGAAACTGAACAAGGAGAGATTCAACCTAGAACTAAGGAGAAATTTCCTGGCAATTTGACCAATCAGCCAATGGAACAGAAGTTGCCTTCAGAGGTTGTGGGAGCTTCATCCCTGGAAGCTTTCAAGAGGAGACTGGACAGCCATCTGTCAGAAATGATGTAAGGTGTCCTGCTTGGGTGGGGGCTTTGAACCAGATGACCTACAAACTCCCTTCCAACTCTGTTAATCTTTTCTACTTTCTAGAGAGACTAGGAAGGATTCCACACGTGGATGTCTGAAACTATGAATGCGGAAACACTTAATTCCTTCTTTGAATCTCTTTTTATGCTCAAAGAAAAAAATATGAAAAGAATGATGAGAGAGATAGAATTGATATACAATTCCAAATAGGCACAGAATTCATAGAGTGGCTGACCAATTGCACCCAGTGAGTAGCCCGTCATGGAGCTACATCTACATGGGGTGAAATATTCAGAGAGGGGCCTCAAGTTTCTGCCTTGGGCCCCGGATTCTTCCATATCTTCCCAAATGATCTATGTGAGGGGACAGAAAGGGAACTCATCAGGTTTGCAGATGGGACCAAGCTTGTGGGAATTACTAGAAAATAAGCTCAATATCCAGAAGACATAAGCATTGGACGCTACCAAACAAGATGCAGTTCACTGGTGAGAAAAGCCAGGATCTGCACTTAGGAGACCCCAATGCCCAGGTACAGAACAGGGGGTACCTGGCTCAGCATTGGTACCTGTGGAAGGATCTCCTGGCAAAGCACTGAAGGATCATCAAGAACTCTGCAACAGATGACAAAATAGGCCCAGGCAGTCTTAGGCAGCAATAAAAGAGGGGAAGATTCAAGAAGGAGAGAAGGGCTGGTACCACTTTCTCTCTCACTGGTCAGACCATCCTTGGAATATTTTGTCCAATTCTGGTCTCCCCGGAAAAAGAAAAAGTTATGGAGATTCTGGACAGTGTGAAGAGAGGAGGAACAAAGGTGATTTAAGGTCTAGAGGCCAAATCATTTGATGAATGGTTGAGGGAGTTCGCTATGTCCAGCCGAGAGAAGGTGGGAAGGATTGGGCAGCCATGATAGAATCTTCTGGCATTTTTAGGGACTCCCACAGAGAAGAGGGGAGAGACTTCGTCTCCAGAGCCCTGGAGTGAAGGAGAAGAGGAAACGGGTGGGAGTTTGTTAAAGAGAGACCCAATCTAGAAGTCAAGAGAAGTTTTCAGACAGAAGGAACAATTAATCCATGGAATCAGCGGCCTCCCAAAGTAGTGAGTGCTCCATCTCTGGAAGTTTTCAAAGTGGACAAGAGAACCATTTGACTGGGATGGTATAAAGTTCCTGCCTTGAGCGAAGGGTTGGACTAGAAGACCTCCAAAGTCCCTGCCAGCCCTATAAATTTACCTCCTGTGTTCTACCATCCCTCAGACTACTTCACCACCCACCACCCACCGGCCACTGACCAGCTCCAGTTGGCCTTGGTGGCCCCTGGCTTCCCCGTCCTGTTGCTTCTCTCTTGCAGCCTCTGGAGCAGCAGGAGTTTCTGCCTGCCCCCGAGACCCTCAGCCCAGCCCTGTCTTCCAGCTCTGCCACCAGCTCTGTCAGCCTTGCGGCCTCCGGGGGTCTCTGCTGCTTTGAGGCGTTTCCTACAGACCCCTCGGCTCCCAGTTCAGCTTCTAGCTGTTCTCCTCTCCTCTCTTCTCCTCTCCTGTGGGCTGCCCAGATCCCACCTGCTCGGCTCCTTTGGCTGCTCGGTTCTGGCTCCCAGATCTGGCTCTGGCTAGACTCTCTGCCCTCCCCACAGCAGAGTCCTCTCCCTCCTCACTGCTGCCCCTCGGCCTCAGATGGCACTCCGAGGCTTGGAGGTGAGCCTCAGGATCCATCGCTACCAACCTCACCACTGCCACGGCCATCACCTCCACCCTCCTTCTTGGCTTGGAGCCCTGGGATTCCTCAGTGCTCTTAGGCCCAGATGCTCAGTGGCTGGGAGGCTTTCAGCTCAGCTGATAGTCCTGCAGTGACTGGTAAGGTGGGGGTAAGGGAGGGGCTTCAGCTGGTAAGGGTGGGGCTCTCCTGACTCCCCTTGCACACTGGGTGGCAAGTCAAGGGAAGGGAGTGGAAGAATCTCTTTTCTTTCTCAAATGGTTAAAAGCCAACATTCCTCCATTCCAGGCATGGGGAGAGAGAGTGTCAGCAAAGTTGTCCCATGTGCTGGTCACTCAGGAGTGCCAACATCATTTCTGAAGGAAGCCACTTGGCTGGTGACCTCCCTGTGGAGATCTTCCCTGTCTTTCTCCAAACACCAGTTCTGCAGCTTTAATTCTTGGATGGCCATTCTGACATGGGTCAGTCCTTCTCTGTTGTCCTCCAGAGTTTTCTACAGGTCTTCGGTTCTGTCCTGGTAAACACAGATCTGCTGCTGCTGCAGATGGTTGAGGTGCTTCTTCTCATTTCCCCTCACATTCTGAAGAATGGTGACTTTCTGCTTCAGTTGGCTGGAGTGGCTTTTCTCCACAAAGTGGAACTTTGGTCCATCTCAGCCAGTTCATGCTGCAGACTCTAGAGGTGCTTCTTGCGTTCTTAAGAAGGTTCCAGACCTCTTTGAGGAGCTTCTCAGAGGTTCTAAGGCAGCCTTCTCAAGTTTGAGAAATGCCACTTGGCTAGTAACCTCAAACATTTCTTTCTGGAGTTCTTCACTGTGTTTCACCAAAGATTCTTTCTCTGGCTCTAACTGGTGGATCATCGTGTTGGCATGGTCCAAGCTTCCTTTGTTGTCCAGCAGAGTTTTCTGCAGGTCTTCTGTTGTGGTCTGAAGTCGATTCACTGTCTGCTTGAGACAACTGTGCTGCTCTTTCATTCGTTGTTTGTCTTTCATGGATTCCTGGATCTGAAAGTCAAGGGAATCTGGTTAATCTGGAGATCATGGAGGCCATCACTGCTGAATGAGAAAATTGCCCAAACCTGAACTGATTCTTTTCTTTTTTCTTTTTATGCACTTTTTAATGTAATTTTATTTAGCTTTGGGGGTCTGTTTGCAATTTTTTTTTCATTTTTGGGTGGTTTTGAATAAAATAAAATAAAATGATTTTTAAAAAATGATATGAGAAAAAGTACAAATGAAATATTTATGAAAGATTCACATTGTAGCTGCCTTTCATTTGTTCTTATATGAAATAAGACAGCTTGTTAAGTCCTACTTCTCAAAATTATATATATATATTTACTGGATTTTACTTATGCACTCTATTAGGAAATCCTAGATATTGTTCTAAAAACTGGATGGTATTTTTAAAACAACATCAAAGTAGCTTTATCTAAGAATTGGTATACATGTTGCATCGCAAAATCCTATTTCTTCAACTATCCTGCTTATATTAATGATAATATAGAAGACTAGATGAGCAAGGACCAATTGCTATTCATACCTCCTCAGTTTTATGAGGCATTATCTTAATTAATTAACTTAATTATCAGGAAGTACCATAGTTAATACTTTGCTGGGTCAAGGTATATCACCAGCATTCCTGCAAACTATTAAGGAAGTGTTATGTGCAAATAAAATATGGCACCAGGCTATAAAGTGGAAGATCATGAGTTCTAGTCCCACCTTAGTCATCAAAGCCAGCTGGGTGACTTTGGGTCAGTCGCTCTACCTACCAACCTCACAGGGTTGTTGTTGTGAGGGGAAATAGGAGAAGGAAGATGTGTTTGATATGTAGTCTACTTTGAGTTATTTATAAAAATAAGGTGGAATAGTAACAAATAAATGATCTGGGGGGAGAGAAGGAGAAGCTGCTGCACAGGGAATAATCATATAAGGTGGGGGAGCCCTCCAGGTGCATAACTGGCAGAGAAAACCTCAGAGGACCCTCCCTCACTTTTCAGGCTTTCAAAAGAGTTGGGACATTTGTACTTTCAGACTTGCAAGTTTCTCTTGATGTACCCTGCCAATAAAGTAGAGTTACCTCACTTGGTCATATTTCCTATCTGGTGTCCCTGGGAGAAGATGAGGGGACTTGCTACCTTGTGTGCCAGATGAGTTTGGCCAGAGCCGGATCTGGGAGCTCAGATATGGCTGCTGCAGACTTTTGAGGTGCTGCTTCTTGTTTTCCCTCATATTCTGAAGAGGAGTGACTTTCTCAGTAGGCTGTAGTGGCTTTTTTGCACATGGTCACTGTAGTCCATCTCAGCAAATTCATGCTGCAGACTCTAGAGGTGCTTCATAAGTTCTGGAAGGAAGTTCCTCTTTGAAGTCTTTCTCAAAGTCAGCCATCTCTTGCTTGAGATGGACACTCGGCTAGTGACTTCATGCAGTTCTTTGTGGAATTCTTCAATGTATTTCACCAAAGTTGTGTCTCTAGCTCTAACTGATGGCATTATCTTCTGCAGGTTTTCTGCAGGTCTTCTGTTGTGGTCTTAAGTTGATCCAGTTTCTCCTGGAGACAGCTGTGCTGCTCTTTCATCCACTGATTGTCTTTCTGGAATTTCTGGGTCTGAAAGTCAAAGGAGACTCTCAGTTCATCAACCTGGAGGTTGGGACCATCAGTGGTCGCTGAGAGATCGCCCAAGGATATTGACCATATGGCCATTCCTTCCTTGTTGCTGACCTGTTTGAAAAATGGAGAGACACAGTCACATCCTCTCTCAGTTCAGGGCTGATTTTGCTAACCTGCCTTCTCCACTCTGGCTTTTTCCTACAGTTTGGAGTCCATCTGCTTCTCCTAGCATGAGATGCAGCAGGAGTGGAGAACCAACGGACAATCTGCAGAGGAATCTCCTGCCAAAGGATCCTTTAGAAATAATCTATCCAGATCTGTTCTCAACTAAAAACCACCAGGTTCAAAATATCATATTTGAGGCACATAAAGAGAAAATCAGCTCTCTGGAGATGTTTCTAATTCTGGGAAAGGGGGAAGGGAAGAGAAGGAGGGGACAATTTGGGACAAGGTTGGTGGATTTGATTACTGTGTGGATGGGTGAACGTTTGGGAGATCTGAAAGTCCAGACTGGGGACAGGTCATCCATCTACCTCTGTGGCCACTCAGAGTCCACATAGTTTCAATGCTGTTGATCAATGCGGACCAAATCCCTGGAGAAGTTGGTAATGCTGACATGGGTGAAGGAAGGAGAAGAAGAGAACGAGCACCGTAAGCAGCTAAGATGGGGATGGGGGAAGGTTGGGAAACCCAAATGACCAGGTTGGGGACAGATCTCCATGGAGAAAATCGATCTATGGACTGCTAGGCATCAACATTCAACAATGACACAGAATCAATCCATCAATTAGGCAGGCAGGCAGGTGCTTAACTTACAAGGTCCTTTTCAGCTGTAGGCTTCTATTGTCTACTTCCTTTTCATGGTTGCCTTAACCTATAAATGGGGAACAGATTAGGGTTAATACAATCAAATGACAATAGCCTAAAGCAGGGGTGTCAAACTCAATTTCATTGAGGGCCGCATCAGGGTTGTGTTTGACCTCGGGGGGGGGGGGCTGAGTGACTGTGGACAGGGTGGGTGTAGCCAGTTTGACATCATTCTTGTCAGCGGCACGCCTCCCAGCTGTTTCCAGCAGCGACAGCCTCCTGCAGTGCTCTACCAGTGAACTGGGGCTTAGTAGGGACACTTCCGGCCCTCTCAAGCTCCATTTTTAGCTGGCAGAGGCACCATGGGCCACACCTTTGCTGTTTCCAGAGTGGCCCTGTAGGCCGGATCTAGGCACCCTGTGGGCCGATCTGGCCTGCAGGCCTTGAGTTTGACACCCCTGGCTTAAAGCAGTCATTAAATTGCAGCTGAATGGCTGGCTGGAGAATTCTGGGAATTGAAGTCCCTCCATACCTTAAAGGGACCTAGTTTGCACCAACAAAATCCCTCAATACTGGTCTCTCTTCAAACTATTTGACTTCCCATTTGATTCCGAGTCCAACTCAAGGCATCTCATTGCTCAAAAAACCCCAAAGGAGTCAGTATCAGCTCTCCATCAATTTGACAGTCTTTGTATTGCCACGATTTCTGATAACCGAAAAGGTGGTGGCCATTGGAATTAAGACAGACCCCCCCACCCAAATACTTACGAGTCCCATCTCAGCCACGAAAGCCAAGTGGGTGACTTCGAGCCAGTCCCTCTCTCAGCCTTCACAAGGTTGTTCTTGTGGGGATGAAGGAATCTTAGATATGTTCACTGCCTTGAGCTATTTAGAGTAATAATAAAGGTAGTATAAAAATCCAAGTAATAAAAGATGAAAGCAAATGTTCAGTCATCAGGCCAAGTGTGTTATTGGGAAATAACTACTATCTGGCAAACGGAATCACAGTTTAGTTTAATTTCCCCAAATCATTAAGCAAGTCAGTCTCTAGCTTTGTGGTCCCAATGCCCACCCAACTGGGACAGTCTGAAGCCATTTTTTTGGCCCCTAAACATTGCAGGTTTTTCCTAGTTCACTTCACCGCCAGCCAGCCAGCCAGCCAGCCCCAGCCCCTTTCTGGAGACAAGAACCTTTGATATGTTGGATGAGGAGTTTGATGACAGGTATGAAGGCTGCAGACACAGCAGGTATCACACGTCGGTCCCACTTTTTTTAATCTCTCCCCCTTAGTTCTGCCTTCAAGGGAGGGGTCTCTCCCTCCTGAGGAGCCCAGGTGAGGGAGACCCTGCGATGCCCCCAGTGCCATCCATCCAATCCAGCCACTTTCCAGGGATGTTGAGCAGAGCCTCCATTATGTGGTCCAGACTCCCCAAGGATGCTGGAGGCTACCATGGTGAGCTCCAGCCAATGAGCTCAGGAGGAGCCTCTGATGTCACAAGCCAAGACTCTGATTGACTTGGACCTGAGATTTGAACAATAATTGCCAGCTGGCTGCCTTCTGCTGGGGGCGTGGCTTATCCATTGATGAGCCAATCCTGAAGGGGCTGAATTCTCTTCAGCCAGAGTGGCTCCCTCTGAAGGGGGAACCCTCGATCACCTGGAGAGGTCAGGGAGCCCCAGATTCTGCCCCTTCTCTGAGGCTGAAATTAACATGTTGTCCCTTGGATCTGGAATCTGGTATTAGAGAGCCAGAGAATCTAGGCTTCCCTCTCCAGGCCCAGATGATGACAGGGAAGATGAAAAGGAAATATATACATAAAGGATCAGATATTATTAATATTCAAAAGGCCTCGTGAGAATGTGCCTAAAGAAACACACAGGTCTTTGCCAGCTTTAGCTGCCCATCTCACTGCCTGCAGAGGCCAGACTGTAAACTGCCTCCTACAGCCAGTGAGAATGTTAACTAAAGCATGGAAAGACCCAGTGGAGGAAGGACCCTGAGTGGTGACTGGGGAATTCTGGGAGTTGAAGTTCACTCATCTTCAGATTGCTAAGGTTGAGAAACATGCTTAGTAGATCTTGCACTGGGCAGTTGGACAGATGACCTCTAAGGTCTTTATCAATTTCATTTGTCCATTATGCTAACTGCTTAAGTCTTTATGGAGGGCAAAAGAATCCTCTCCGAGAAGGGGCTTGGGCAACAAAATGAAGGATGTGGGATCTTTGCCAGCTTTACCTGTCCTAATCACTGCCTCCAGAAGCCAGGTGTGACTTAAAAAGCAGACCACAGACTGCCCCCCAGAGGCAGTGAGAGGACAGCTAAACCATTCACAGGGCCCTCAGCAACCTCCATTTTGTGGCAGGTATCTCTGGGGACTGGGGGGGGGGTCCTCAGCACTGAAGGGCCTCCAAGGAGGGGGAGTCTCAAACCTGGGGTCCCCTTCTCCCTAATTACATGGGGGCAGGAATGGGATATGGAACCCTCGGGGGTCCCAGGCAGTCCAGGAGTTTTCCCTCTTCCTCTTTTTTATTAAAAAGGTTTCTGTTGCTTGTCAACCAGCAGAGGATCCGCATACCAGCCACAGCTTCTACTTTCAGTCCTAGAAACTGGGAAGAAGGGACACTCTTAAGAATTACAGGAACCCCGAAGTACATCAATTCAATGGAAACAAGAGGAACAATAGTTGATAAATGAAGTAAGCTGGGGAAACCTTTCTTCCTGCCAGGACCATATTCGCACAATATACTTCACCAGGCTGGGGAAATGTTCTTGCAGCCATCCTGAGATAAAACACAGGACTAGGTGCACTAACCAAGACCCTTTAGCAAACCACCGATGGCACAGCCACCCCTCCTCCTCTCCCCTGGGGTCTCTCCTGGGGCAAATCCAGAAATCGGAGTGGGCACATTCCCAACTGAGAAGAGGCTTCCTCCCCTCTGGGCACAACCAGGCTTCAGGGAGACATGGCAGAGAATGTCATGGAGGAGAGCAGCCTTGTTAGGCATCAACCTGGCATTCAAGAGGGAAAGCTTGAACCCGGAGCCACTGGGGATCTCACAGCCAAGCACTGAGAGGAGAATCTGAGGGACGTTCAGTGGGAGAACTTCCAAGTAATGGAGCTGGCATATGGGCCATCCTCTCACTGTTAGGATGGACCTGCCTGTCCCTTCAGCTCCCTCCTCTCACTCAGCCCACCCAGTTCTCCCCTCTAGGCCAAGTTGTACATATTAATGTCCACCTCCAGACAAGAAATATAACCAACCCAGATAATCTAGGAATACAGGGACTCCCAACAGCTCCTCCAAGGCTCTTGGAGGCCTTTGTGTGGGTTCTTACACAGCCTTAAGGATGGGAATGTCACAGGGGTCCCACCCCACAAACTGCATCCACACAACCAGAGGGAGGGTCACCAGTTCTCTGGGTGGGTGTGGCAAAATATCCCCCACAATCGGGCATCTCCATGATCTCCCCTGCAGACCTCACAGGATGCAGTTTATTGAATGAACTACATGAGCATGGAAAGACAACAGAGAGTGGCAAAGAAAAACATTTCTATCCACTCCATAACTTTCTCACTGTTTACCCAATGATATCGTCCACACAGGATGTCTCTTTCCTGCCTCCTAGTCAACTCTCATCTAAAAATGTATATTGCTAGAAAAGATGGGCAATTTAATTTCACTTCTGGCACGACCAATGTTAAAATCAACTACAATTTAGGATTCATATATAGGGTTGTGATAGACAAGAAAATCCCAGACAAGTCCCACTCTTAACATTAGTAATCACCATCCCGGTCTTTGGGAGTTCCTCTGCTACTTCTCCAATAACTCTCTTCAATGTAAACATCAGAGGGAAGCAGTGACGTGCGGTGAGATTTATGGCTGCTGAGGCACCAATGTCATCACAATCAGATTTATGGGGGAGGGGATTTCCAACAAAACGCAGCAACCGGAGAAAAGCAGCGAGGGGCGAGCAAGCTCGTTGGGGAGAGCCACGTGCTGTTTTCGCCTTATATTCTTCTCCTCTCCTCTCCTCTGCGCACGCACCTTTCCTCCTGGGCTTTCTCCCAGCAACCTCACCAGCTGCTTCTTTTCCCAGCATGGGAGGGAGGGAGGGGGGGAGGGAGAGAGAGAGAGACGGGTCATGCCTTCCAAGAGGCAATTTTCAGAAAGCTTCTCTCTCTCTCTCTCTCTCTCTCACACACACACACACACACAAATGGCAAATCGAGCAGCCGCTGATGGGAGCCCGTCACATACATTCGGGCAATGGGGAGGGGGGGCTTTCTTGCATGAAGCTTTCTGAAGGCGTGCAAGAAAGCCCCCCCCCCCATTGCCCGAACGTACGTGACGGGATTTACTCTCTCTCTCTCTCTCATTCACTCTCTCTCTCTCTTCACTCCCCTCTCCCATTAGCCCCAAAAGCCGCTTCTTGACAAAGAAGCCTAAGCAAAGGAGGGCTGGGCGGAGGAAGAGAGAACTTTCCCATCGAATGACTCACTGCCCTAGACTCGAGGCGACCCTCTCTGCAGTCCCTCTAGTCTGGCCAGACGAGAGGGACTGCAGAGAGGGTCTCCGCAGTCTAGAGCAGCGAGTCATTTGATGGGAAAGTTGCCTCTTGGAAGGTCTGACCCGGCTTGGCTCCCGCTTCGTCTCTCCTGCCTCGTCTCTCCTGCCTCTTCGCTTCTCCATTCAGTCGTTGGGCGGCAGATCGAAAGCGGGAGCCAAGCCGGGTTATTCTTTCCAAGAGGCAACTTTCCCATTGAATGACTCGCTGTCCTAGACTCGAGGAGACCCTCTCTGCAGTCCCTCTCGTCTGGCCGGGATGCCAGCGAGAGTGTTGAAATGGAGGAAGGAGGGATACTCTCTCTCTCTCTCTCTCTCTCTCTCTCTCTCTCTCTCTCTCTCTCTCTCTCTCTCTCTCTCTCTCTCTCTCTCTCTCTCTCTCTCTCTCTCTCTCTCTCTCTCTCTCTCTCTCTCTCTCTCTCACACACACACACAAATGGCAAATCCGAGTAGCTGCTGCTGGGAGCCCGTCACATACATTTGGGCAATGGGGGGGGGGGCTTTCTTGTATGCCTTCAGAAAGCCCCCCCCCCCCTTCATGAACGTGTGTGATGGTCTCCCAGCAGCGGGAGAGAGAGAGAGAGAGAGAGAGAGAGAGAGAGAGAGAGAGAGAGAGAGAGAGAGAGAGAGAGAGAGAGAGAGGAGAGAGAGAGAGAGAGAGAGAGGAGAGAGAGAGAGAGAGAGAGAGTATCCCTCCTTCCTCCATTTCAACACTCTCGCTGGCATCCCGGCCAGACGAGAGGGACTGCAGAGAGGGTCTCCTCGAGTCTAGGACAGCGAGTCATTCAATGGGAAAGTTGCCTCTTGGAAAGAATAACCCGGCTTGGCTCCCGCTTTCGATCTGCCGCCCAACGACTGAATGGAGAAGCGAAGAGGCAGGAGAGACGAGGCAGGAGAGACGAAGCGGGAGCCAAGCCGGGTCAGACCTTCCAAGAGGCAACTTTCCCATCAAATGACTCGCTGCTCTAGACTGCGGAGACCCTCTCTGCAGTCCCTCTCGTCTGGCCAGACTAGAGGGACTGCAGAGAGGGTCGCCTCGAGTCTAGGGCAGTGAGTCATTCGATGGGAAAGTTCCCTCTTCCTCCGCCCAGCCCTGCTTTGCTTAGGCTTCTTTGTCAAGACGCGGCTTTTGGGGCTAATGGGAGAGGAAAGAAAAAACATACGAGAGCTTGCTGTGAGGCTTTAGTGAGCTCATCCTCTGAGGCGAGGCTGAGCTAGCTGCTGCTGATTCTGCTTAACTGTTAAAAAAAGCCTCAAAAAGTCCTGCCTCAGAGTAGAGGGCGCTTTTTTGAGGCTTTTTTTAACAGTTAAGCAGAGTCATCAGCAGGTAGCTCAGTCTCGCCTCAGCTGTCGTCTGAGAGGCTGAGCGCGCTAAAACCTCACAGCAAGCTCTCGTATGTTTGTTTTTTTCCCCCATGATGAGACTGCACGTCACTGCTAGATTGTTCAGATGCTATGTATGTGTGTGTGTGTGTGTGTGTGTGTGTGTGTGTGTTTGTTTGTTTGTTGAATTTATATTGCTACCTATTCGCACATGGCAACTCAAGGCGGCTTACAGAATATAAAACCTTATTTAAAACAATTAAACTAATAAAAAAGAATCAAATAAATTAATATAATATAATAAAATCACCCCCACCCTGGCTACAACAGATCACACGAGCCATTTAATGGGCCCCATCCCACTCTAGGTTCCCCAGGCCTGCTGGCAGAACCAGATCTTCCACATCTTCTGGAAGAGTATTAGAGTGGGGACCATTCTAATCTCTGGGGGAATGATGTTCCAGAGAGAGGGAGCCACCACGGAGAAGGCTCCTCTTCTGGGTCCCACCAGGTGTATCTCCCTAGGGGATGGGACCCGCAGCATTCCCTGCCTTCCTGTTCTGATAGGTTATGTAGATGTGACCGGCAAGAGATGGTCCCTCAGATAACCTGGTCCCAAGCCATGAAGGGCTTTAAAGGTGACAATAAAGGTGACAAGCAGCATTTTGAATTGCACCCAGAAGCAAATCGGCAGTTAATGCAGCTCCCGCAGGAGAGGTGATGTATGTGCAGACCTGGGTCTGAGGACAAAAGACACTAATTTAAAACTGAACATATAAGGACAAATTTAGGGTGCTCTTGTAATGACTTGGGGATGAAACCAAGGTTATGTGATAAAGACATGTCTTCAAAAAATGGTTAGCAGGGTATGTTTGGGCTACAGTTAGAGGAACATAAATAAAATGAGTCATGTAACTGTTTAGCAAAGTCACACAGACTTCACCTCTTCACCTCAAATCGTTAAATTCCTTAATATCATTGGCTAAACAGGGATGGGATCTAAGGTTGCCACTTTCGTTAGGTTAAGGCTTCTTTTCAAGCTAGTCAGATTTCCCTGACATCGACCTCTTTGGATTGGATTTATTGGACCTCTTTCATAAAACCATGACAGTTTCATTGTAAGAGCAGGCTGCTCAGTTATCTGTGTGGGTTGACCTTATTTTTTATCCAGAATATGGAAAGTGCGTGCATACTAAATCGTACTGGAGGTACAACTAAAAGCAGAAGAGGGGGTTAGTAAGCATGTAACAATAGTTTGTGAAAGTATGGCAAAAACTGCATAGTCCTTTTCTGAAGTTAGATTGTTAACATCTGGCATGAACTTATCGTGAAAATATAGAAAGTCAACATGATATAGCAATGCATATATTTTATGGCATAATTTAGTGATATGAAAGAATAGTGGATGGTTTCTACTGCAATGCCAGTCCTGTTTTTCCTTTTTGAACTTGCTGAAAAAAATGAGTAGTGTTATAAAAATACTGATGATTGAATTTTAAAAAAAACTGCCTTAAAGAACTTTTTATGACTTCCTTCTCAATAAACCTATAGAGAATTAGATTTGCACTGATTATTCCCACTTCTTGAATGCTACAAATGAATAATGCAAAAAAAAAAAAAATCCTTCTAAACCATAACATTTTTATGCTTATTATGAAACCCATAAACCAAGGAATAGGGTTGATTTTTGTGCTTCTGATCTGCTCATATTTAGGTCACCTTTGTATTAAAATTACAAGCAAGTTGCTACACAATAAATGGAAAACATGAGGAAATGTATAGAAGGCTCTATGTATAACCTGGATGCACATGCACAGACAATGCAAAAACAAGTTATCTTGATTATGTGCTGTTTATATAGTATAAACAGGGCATTAAATAAATAGAAATCAGTATCATAACTAGGACAGAACAAAGAACAATCTATTTGACTCAGGTCAATTATCAGCGCAATGTACCAATTTGCTGCCTGCCTGCTTACCTGTGAAGGAACCCAAAATAGCACAAGTTGACTTTGAGGATGGCAGTTTCATGCAAGGCCAGTTCTTAGGCATTTCTCAGTGCAGACAGTGCACTTTTCCATGTGCACTGAAGAAGAGGTTTGCAGAGGTTAGGAGAGGAAAATAAATTCTAATACCCTAATAAATATTAGAAAGAGAGAGCAAGATATTCGCTACAGTCTTATCTGTAGTTGCATAAATATTATTTATTAATTAGTGTCATTGCTGGCTAGAGAGCCAATGTAAAAGACACCTATTTTGTAAATGCTAATTTACTTAAAAATAGTTACTAATTTTGTTAATTTTGTTTCACTGGTAAGTACACAAAGTACAATTTATGTACTGTATACTAAATGACTAGGGGAGCGGTGGGTCAGTGGCTAAGACGCTGAGCTTATCGATCAGAAAGGTGAGCAGTTCAGTGGTTCAAATTCCTACTGCCACATAATGGAGTGAGCTCCTGTTACTTGTCCCAGCTTCTGCCAACCTAGCAGTTCGAAAACATGTGAAAATGCAAGTAGAAAAATAGGGACCACCTTTGGTGGGAAGCAGTGACGTGCGGTGAGGTTTAGGGCTGGTGAGGCTGGTGACGTCATCAAATTATCATCAGGAAGGGAGGACTGTGACAACTTTGATCTTTGCAAAGCGTGCAAGCAAAATACCCCAGGATCACGGTGGCTGGGACAGCAACTCCTTCCGCTGCGCTGCAGAGAAGAGCCACAGGAGGGGAATGGGACGTGTGCAGGAGGCTTCTCAGCACCAGCCTCAGATTAGCGTGAGCCGTGGTCCCCTTCCCCTGCACACGTGGTCCCATTCCCCTCTTTCCTGAGCCAACATGAAGGGGACTGCGGCTGCACTGATCTGAGGCTGGCACTGAGGAGCCTCCTGCACACGTGGTCCCATTCCCCTCCTTCCTGAGCCAACATGAAGGGGATTGCCGCTGCGCTGATCTGAGGCTGGCGCTGAGGAGCCTCCTGCACACGAGGTCCCATTCCCCTCCTTCCTGAGCCAACATGAAGGGCTGCCTCCTGCACATGTGGTCCCATTCCCCTCCTTCCTGTGGCTATTCTCCGCAGCACAGCAGAAGGAGTTGCTGTCCCCGCCACCGTGATCCTGGGGTATTTTGCTTGCACACGCAAGAAAGAGATGAAAGAGAAAAGGGGATTTTCTTTTTCTTTTCATGGCGAGAGCAGTGAGGCTCTGCCTCCCCAGACTGCACGTCACTGGTGGGAAGGTAACAGCGTTCCATGTGCCTTTGGCATTTAGTCATTATGGTTACATGATCATGGAGACGTCTTCAGAAAACACTGGCTCTTTGGCTTTGAAATGGAGTTGAACACTGCCCCCTAGAGTCGGGAACGACTAGCATATATGTGTAAGGGGAACCTTTACCTTTACCTTTTATACTAAATGAAAAGTGAAAATGAATCCAAAATATAATCCCTAGTGTGAACATAAGGTAGATGCTTCAGATGCTTCAGGGTAGTATAGAACTTGGAAAAACACTGTTCAGGAATCAAGAAAAATCTCAGTACAAGGTTTTGGACAACAGATTTTAGTCTTAAGAATACTGTATAAAAATAGAAGCCAAAATTGAAACATGCAATATTATTTGTACAAGTTCACCTTATTTTGTGTGGAATTGAAATTACTGAAATTTGCTTTCTGAATCTATTTAAAATTTTCTAAAAATATGGATTGATTGCTTTGTGGGAATACAATGTGAATACTTGATTCGCTAGATTTATAAAAGCAGAGAAAAGGGTCCATATGAAAGTGTTACAGCTAATTATATAAATATCAGGCAAATGCTGGTGTATCTTCCAAAAAATATGGCCATCAAAGAAATGCTGAATTAGATGGATCTTTAGCCTCATTCAACAGAGTAATCTGGATCTATTTATCTATTTATTTGTCTATTTATTTATTAGATATTGCTCCTGAAAATGAATGCTATTCCATATTTATACTTGCATCACAAGTTCAGCATCCAATCCAAGCCATGTCATGCTGATGAGAAACTTATGAACATACAAAACATGAGAAAGCACAGGGAATATACAATTGCTTCCCATTGGGGTTAGGGAAATTTTATCTAAATAGCAATCCAATTTTCTCTTTTTCTGTGTGGCCATGCATTTGTTTAGTTAGTATCAGTATACATGATGCATATTTTATTTGTTGATTGGCCACACATCTCCAAAACTACTCCAAGTGGTTTACAATACTTAAAAGAATGCTTACTTTGAAACATAATAACACAACAAAATCATATGAATAACATTCAGTGTAAGAAAAATTAACAAGGGCTCTACAAATACCCTAATCCTGACTCTAAAAACAGAGTCAACTCTTAAGAGATTTATGGAACATTTGAATATCTCAGGAGAGGTGGTCCAGAGGGCAAGGGCCATGACAGAGAAGACACACTTCTTCAGTCTAAGATGACAATATTCACTTGAAAGAATCTGGAAGGCACCTACTCTACTCAATCATACCAAACAGGCAAAGAGAAGGGTTTCATAGGTAATAAGGAGTACCTTGAATTTTACCTAACAGCCATGGAACTGTGTTTTCTGGAGACAGGTTCATCTCTCTAAGTAAGCATTTTTACAATCCTTTTGCTCCATATAATTTGATACTTGATCAAAGATTTGGTCAACATATGCAGTCAGAAGGCTTACTCTTTAGTTTCAAACACTTTTCAGTTGTTTCATTTTTTTTGAAGGCACAATCTGAAGAAAAATCCTTTGTGCATTGTTTTCATGGGACACATTTCTGTCTAAAATTTCTGCAATAGCCTTTGAAGTATTTTTCTTTCATTCATGAATGTAAATGTATCATACACATTGAGGGTATCTGCTCTGTTCGGTGTGAGAAACTTCACTATTTCCCATTCGTCCTCATCTTTCAATTACTCTCAGTTACAATAGAAATCCTTGTTGGAAATGTGTTGCAGTAACTTCAGCTCTCATAGTACCCGCAATGCATCTTTCTTTCTTTTTTTTAAAAAAAGAAAGAAATGAGGTTGTTACCAAACAAGGTGCAATTCTCTAAAAGCTGCTCAGTAATGCTGCAAATGGCCTTCTAACCTTACACTGACTCTCTGTGGCTTGACTGTGCTGCAATACAACATGTTGTTAGTTTAGCAAGCTATTCAAAGCGATGCTCTTTTGCCAAACTTGAATCTCTAGCATGCCATAATTGCTGCATAGGAATTCAGTTTCATGTTTGATACCATGTGTTATCACATATAAGAAGGCAAGAACACAAGGAGTGAACATATAGTATTTATTAAGATCAGTTTGCACTCAGCTGTAACCAAGAATAAAAATGAATTTATTTCCCTATACTGAGTAGATGGTGGCAATGGGGCATTCTTGGGGGTAGCAACTTGGATATAGACCCCCCCCCCAAAAAAAAAGAAATCCACCTAACCACCACATTTGATCTTTTTAAAACAACAACTGAATCTGAACTTCTTTATTCAGGTATTTTCAAGTTGATGGTTGCTCTGGGGCCAAACTACTTTCCAAGTTGTTCAAGCACTAACTTTGGTTTAAATTTACTTCTTTGATTTTTATTTTCTTTCTTAATCTTAATATTGTTATGAATTGCATTGTTCTATTCTTTTATAAAATACTTTTTTTTAGTAGAGTTCCCTTGGGACTTAGGTGGGACATACATATATGACAAACACAAATAAATATGGCTATCTAAGATGCTTAATAATTTATTATGCACTAAACACGCAGGAGTGATGTTGGTGCAGTGGTTAGATTGCAATATTGCAACCTAAATTTGCCCACAGCCAACAGTTCGATCCTGACTGACTCAAGGTTGTCTCAGTCTTCCATCCTTCTGAGATTGGTTAAATGAGGACCTAGATTGTTGGGGGCAATATTTTGACTCTGTAGACTGTTCAGAGAGTGCTGTAAAGCACTATGGAGCAATATATACATCTAAGTGCTATTCCTAATGCTATATGTTAGTATTTGTATACAGGGCTATTATTTCTAATTCTGGGCACCATACATTGAAAATACTACATAATTTGTGTTGCTGTCAATGTAACAAACAAAATCCAGCTAGAAGAACCTGCTTCTATAGCTAAGTCTACTATCTTGAAATGTGCATATATTGTATTTTCACTAACATGAAATTGATGAAACTATATAGACATCAAAATTACAATGCTATGACATAAAAATCTTCCCTAAAGAAAATTCAATTTGACTTATCCATTAATATCTCAAATATTATAATAAATATTTTAAGACCCTTTCTGAAGTCATATCTTATGTTTTGGTTATAGCATGCATTTTAGTCTTTTAGTATAATGTTTCCAGTAAACAGCACCTTTTAGAAAATCCTTCAAGAATAAATTTTATGTTATATGACAATATTTTTGTCACACTTGCATTTACATTATTAATCAAATGGATGTCTTGGTTTAAACTTGGAATACAGAAAATCAGTGCAGTATGAGTCATGACTAATTATTATGATCAATTCAACGTTCTGTCTTAGCTATTAAGAAGGAAGCACACTAACTTCAAAAGAACGCATGCTACATGTCAAGGATTGTAACCAAAGGTAGCTACATATAACATTTGGAGTAAACTGCTTCTTTCTTCCTGTTGGCAAAAATACATTTTGTTCTAACTGACACCGTATTTCATTTATTTTATAAAAGAACACATATTCCTCTTGACAATTTATTTACTTCTTATAACTTTAATATTGCTTACAGAGGAAGGGTAGACTACAGTGAGGAATCCAGCAAACCTGCATATAAAAATAGCAAGTTTAATAGTTTTCCACCATAAATGCAAATTAATGAAATGAGTTTTCAGTTTTGTTTCCATTTCTGCAATAAACTAATTTTTATAACTTCTTCTTTTATAGGCATTCAGCATTGCTACTGGTATCCAGTATAATAACTGAGCTATGTTTCTTCATCTATGGAGGTAAATGTTGAACAGGTCCATATAAAAACAGGTGATTTTTTTTAGTATACTTCATGAATCTTATCCTAAAAATATCTTCAAAGAATATTATTGTTTTGTTTTTAAGATTGCTTGAATTCTTTATAGAAGAAAAATAACAGCTTTTGTGAGAAACTAAACAATGGGCAAGTGACAAGAATATTGGAAGATGGTATCTGGGAAAAAAATAGAAATACATCTGCACAGAGAAGCAAACAGTTCAAGGAATATCTCAAAACATGGATACCATCTGCACAGGAGAATATAAATAGTTCAAGGGATATCTCAGAAGAAGGACAGAATTCTGCAAGAGGCAATTTTAGAAGAGACTATCTTTTCTAATGATACTAAACTGCCAAAATTATTCACACGTCTTTTCAGTATAAGGGATAAGCAAAGCACTGAAAGATTAAAATGGGTTTCTGTCTCAAAGGCTGAATTATACTAATGGTGCTTTTGAAATGTATATTAGGAGGATATTTTCCTATATTTTCTGGGATATCTGTGGGGAGCAAGTTTAGAAGAAGGGGGAAGGAGGAACAGAAGCAAGAAAGAAAGGGAAGGAAAGCAAGCAAACAAACAAAAAAATCAGCTCCGAAAGTTTAGCTGGGTAGAGAACATGAGCAGCATAAGGGCAGGGTCCTTTACAAAGTTTTTAGCTGTTCATCTGACAGTCCTAGCTGGGATCTTCAGGCAGTCACAAAAACAGCTGAATGGTTTTGCAAAGACCCAGCACTTGCCATTTTACTGCTTGTGTCGTCTTCTAAACTTTTAGAGTTGAATTTTCTTTTAGTCAGTTCCTCAAGGCAAAAAAAAAAAAAAAAAGCTGCAGTAACATTGTCTTTGCTTGCTTACTTCTATTCCTCTACTTTTCCACCCGGACTCAAGGTAAAGTTTTTAAAAGGAGAGAGACTGGAGACCAGAGATTGGGGAGTTTAGCTTTAGCAACTAACTGGGAGGTGAGAAAGATCAAGTCCATGTCTCACAGCTTTTGGGGTTTTCTTTATTGAAGAAATGTGAGTTTTTGGGAGACCGAGGCACTAAACAAGGGAAAGGTTTCGGGAAGCTTGTCCAGAATCTGCTTCCTTTGCATGGAGGACTGGGTTCCCAAGCCTATAACAGCCAGCCAGGAAAGTTTTGCAGCCTTCCAATGGCCAGCTGATTGGGGCAGAAATCTCTGAAAGCAGTCACCATTTCCACAAGGAATTGTTGGGGGTGCTTCCAGGAGGTGTAGGCCCAAGCGCTGTGGGGTCCTATCAGGGTGGGATGGGATAATAGGGGTGGGGGTGCTGTAGCATCCATGTGGTCGGTCATAATAACTATAAGGGCATTATAGCTGTCTATCCTTGAAACAGAATTATTGGGGTGTCACTTGTAACTTTCAATGGTCATTAAATGGACTATCGTTTTTCAAGGCATACCTGTATTTCAAGTTAGCATATTTGGTGAGATGAGGTGTGTTGTATAATACTGCTGCCATGGATTCTTTCATTAATTCTGGGCCTATGGATCAGTGGTGGGTTCCGGATTCCGTTGCAATCAGTACAGTGCAATGGGGCCGGGGGTCCACCACATGCACAAGCGCAGCACAAGTGCAGCGTGTGCATGTGTACTTACCATCCATGATGCTCCAGCTGCTCAGCAGAGCATCGCGCAGGAGCCGTACGTTCTGTGTGCATAAGCCCCGATCGGCTCAAATACAGGTAAGGAGGGCAGGGGGGCCCTCCAGAACACCATACCGGAATGGTACCTGGTGCTCCCAGCAGGCACCGGTACACCCGTACTCATGCCTATCAGTCGTATCCCACCACTGCTATGGATGTCAAGAAAGCTGTGACATTGAATGAAACCATAATCTCATCTTTCTCTAACGTTAGGTCTTTCATTTCCTGTATGTACTGTATTTGAGAGCTAATGGAATATTTTCTCTGCTCTGTGAGATATCCAATTATTTTTTTGTAAGTTGTATGTTGAGGTCTGTGACAACTACACAATGGGAGGAATGTCAGGCTTGTTATTTTGGGCATCCATAGGAGTTCACAAGTAGGGATTAAGATATGATATTCCTGTGTCATGTTACTCCTGATCAGCAGCTAGGATTCAAAATATGCTGCCTGGGATTTGATGACAATAGAATCATTAATAGATGATACATTTTTCTCTACTGACTCAATCAACCTTCCACTTCTCAAATTACTTAAATTAATAGTGACAATACATTTGTGGCAGCAGATTTCATAGCATACCATGCCTTACATAAAGGCACAGTTCCTTTCATTGTTCCTAAACATTTTCACATTTTAGTTTCAATGGATGACCTCAGGACAAAGAAAAAAGAAAGCAGATAATCCTTTAAGGAGAGAGAGAGTTGCACATGCTGTTTAATTAATAGCATTTCTCCATTTCAGAAGACCTGGTCAGAATCACTATTTCCAGCTTTGCATCTTCTTTCAAAAGTGGGTGTCCTTTTATCAATATTTCAGAAGAGCTTTGGAAATGTACAAAATTCACCCTATGTTGCCTAGGCAACAAGGGGTTGCTTCCACTGTAGCACAATGCTGGAAAAGATGGAGGAAGACAAACAACACTTAACAATTTCTGTGAACCAGTGATGTTCAGCAAATAACTTGAAGGTGTCCCATGAACTGTTAAAGAGTCTTAACTAGAAGCTTCTGTATGTATAAAAATGTATGTGGAAAGTGAAGCTTTAGCTGAAAAGGCATTAACAATTGTGCTACTTTTTTAAAATAGGTTTTTTTTCTTTTACCAACAGAAAAAGTGGATTTCTAGCATTCATTATAATCAGAATCAAGTATTGGAACAGGAGGAATGTTGTATTTTATATACTAATGAGAAATGCAAGATCATGTTCACATACCATTAATATTTATAATGCTTATATTAAACACAAGAAATATTAAAGAATATGAGTGTTTCAAATTGTTGGAAGAAATATCCATCTGGTTCAATTCCAAGCCAGAAGAAAGATACTGGAAACATGAAGACTGATTGGATAGATGGTTTAATGGTGAAGCAGAACTACCAAGCACATGGTGCAGCTGAACACATGGAGTTGAGAGTGAAAGGCTTTTATACCTTCTTTTGGCCTTTGCGTTTGAATTTCCTTTTCCTGTGCAAGACCCTGTATTCTATTGGCTGTTGTTAGATTCCCATGGGGTCATATTTGTCTGAGCTCCCAGGTTTGGTTGAAGTTTGATGGGTGATGCAGTGTCCTTAGGAGATTGTGCAATGCAATGAGCTCTGTGTCTTCTGCTAAATGGTCCTATTATGTCCTGAAAGGCCATATCTTAATCCCATCACCCTGGAGCTGTAGGTCTTTTGACTTGTAGTTAGGCTGGTCCAGTCCTGCTGGAGCTATTAAAAAAAGGTGGGTGCTGCTTTCCAAGAGCATGTTTCTTCTTTAGGGAAATATAATATACTGCCTTTTTTATATTTCCCAAAATATTTCATTCTTCTAGGAGAAGGGTGGGTGCTAACTGTGTATCAAGATCACATGAAGTGTTAATACCACTTTATAATGCCTTGGTAAGGCCACACTTGGCATACTGCATCCAGTTTTGGTTGCCACGATGTAAAAAAGATGTGGAGACTCTAGAAAGAGTGCAGAGAAGGGCAACAAAGATGATTAGGGGACTGGAGGCTAAAACATATGAAGAACGGTTGCAGGAACTGGGTATGTCTAGTTTAATGAAAAGAAGGACTAGGAGAGACATGATAGTGTTTCGATATCTCAGGGGTTGCCACAAAAAGAGGGAGTCAAGCTATTTTCCAAGGCACCTGAGGGTAGAACAAGAAACAATGGGTGGAAACTAATCAAGGAGAGAACCAACTTAGAAATAAGGAGAAATTTCCTGACAGAACAATTAATTATTGGAACAATTTGGCTCCAGAAGTTGTGAATGCTCCAACACTGGAAGTTTTAAAGAAGATTTTGGATAACCATTTGTCTGAAATGGTGTAAGGTTTCCTGCCTAGGCAGGAGGGTTGGACTAGAAGACCTCCAAGGTCCCATCCAACTGTGTTATTCTGTTCTAAACCTATGTATGTGTTTGCTAGGAATTGACACTGACTTGATGGCACATAATCATAATTAAAATAAGTGCCATTCATGAAGAATGTGAATCCAAATTTATGGCTGAAACACTATGAACAGTCCATTTGAAATGCAAACTCTTCAAACTGTAAAGACTTGGCTCTGTACAACATACTCTCACAGAAACATATTTTAAGGCTCATTTTGGTCTTCAAATTCAACCTCATGCTCCATGCAAAAATCCAGAATAAAAAATAAACAGCAAATGACTGTATCACCTGTGTTTATTGCATACAAAAGGGAGCTTACCACCTCCTCTTGTTGTCAAATTGTTGTTACCATTAGAGAATGTACCCAAGTACCGGAGTTCAAAGAACATTTAGGTGATCATTATTGTATATACCTGATCAAGTATATCTTACTTGTATAGATAACCCATCTCATGCCTTACCAGCTCAGATGAATATAAGTAGTAACATAGACAGTAATTGCCTAAAAAGAAAACATAGCTACAGAATTCAGTAGAAGCCAAAAAGCTTTTATTTCAAGAAACAGAATTAACAACTGGAAGGACAGAAGGGGAGAAGAGGCTGATGTTTGAGTGGGATATAACGCCCAATCTGTCCTACTAACAATGACACATTTCTACTTACATTCTATCTATTCACCTATTCAAACATAGTTACACAAGTAAGATGCCCATAATAAAAATGTATTAAAATATACTCACTCATTAAATATATGCTAAAGAGATGCAGGCAGATGTTCATGGCTAGGTTTGTTACTATTCCCTGGTTACACCAGATTCATATGCCAGCGTATACCTAAACATACTTCTGGCCAATAAATAAATTCAATCACAAACTAGGTTTAATTTGAGACACTTAGATTTACCTATAGCTTCAACAGAAGTTGTTTTAAAAAAATAAATTTAGGAGTGGCACAAGAGTTCATGAGGAGGAGATCTTTAAAATAAACTCCTTCTTTCTCTGCAATGAACCTCTGAAAATGCTGCCTTTTCCCCAATGAGGCACCACTGCAATTTTTGTTAAAGTCCTGTTACAGATGGGGGAGGGGAAGAAGGCGAGGGAGGGAGGAAATAAGAAAGGAAGGAAGAAAAAGGAAGGAAGGAAGGAATTATTTCCTTTTCAGTACCACACTTCTAAAATGCATCTCCCCAGAGCAATTACACATTATCAAAAATATCAGTTGTTATTTTAAAAAATCAATTATAATACAGGAAAGAAAAAAGATTGAATATCTAAACAGTTACTTCTTAAAAATTGTCACACTTAATCTGTTAATCTTGGAGAAAAACAGTCCGGGTTTTAGAAGCTTCACTGTTTGACAGGGAACCTGTAAACTAAGGTTACACCTGCAACATTAGTGACTTACTTCAGCATTCAACATTTCTTGGTTCTTGTTTGTGGAGGCATCATACAATCAACTGCTCCAGTACTACTGCAAATATCAATTTATTCTGACAATAACGATGTTTGTGCTGATTTCAGAATAAATGCTACGTTTTCAATAAATGTTTTCCTCCTCATTTTTAAATAGGGTGATAGTGGTAGATACTGATGTTTTAAAAAGTACTTGATTCAAATCCCACCTGCATATGTATTTGTACTGATATATGTACCACATTCACACCCACATGTAGAACAGCAGAGAAATTTAAAAGCCATTTGTGAAAAAGTAAAATTATCTACAGTACATTTTTTCATTATCAATGTTATCTTATCAATACCAAATCTGTATAACTAAAGAAGGTTAGTGAAAGTTACATGCTATTAACCTTTTAATGTTTTTGGATAAGAACTCCCATAAATTCTAGCTGGGATGGCAGGAGCAATGATCTGGATCCAGAGTTTATATACACACTTGTGCCAGTTGTTTTGGCATAATCCAACAATATTTTCTGCCAAGACTTAAAATTCTTGACAAATATAAGGGGACATTTGAAGTACAAGTACTTTTGCAAAGGGAAATATCAAAAAAGCAACATGAACATATTTCAAAAAGAGCACTTTCTGTTTTAGTTTTAGAGCTTTACTTTTTCATCATCTGGTAAAATCTAATCCTAACGTTTCAATTTGCCCAATCATGTGAATCTCGACTTCTTCTCAAGTATTTTTTCCTCCTTTTTTTTTTTAAAAAAGAATTTCGTAGCACTTGCATTTCTGTCAGTGATGAAACAAAAACATCTTAAATTAGTATATTCCTTAAATTCCACGTATTATAAAGTGGGAATTATTATCTGTGATGGGATAATTTACACACTGAAGAGAAATAGCATTAATGAGATGATAAAAAGTTCTGGAAAGTCCAGGGGAAGATATAGAAGTTACGGTGGCTTTGAATCAGTGGTGGGACTCCAAATCTTTTCCTACTGGTTCTATGAGAGAGCGCTTTGTGTGCATCCGCGCAGCACTCAAAAACTGCCCTCAGTGTCAGCACTGATGAGCTGGGCTATTTTTCAGCTCAGTTGACGCTCAGCAATCTGCTCTGCCGCGTGAATCAGCTGAGGTAAAAAAACAAGGGACTGCAGGACAGGGAACAACAGGGGCGGGAGAGCGGCCCAACCGGAGGTGGTATTTGCCGGTTCTTCAAACTACTTGAACTTTCTGCTACTGGTTCACCCAAACCTGTCTGAACCGGCTGAATACCACCTCTGCTTTGAATCCCTGAAACAGCATCCATTATTTTGTATTTGGAGTGAACTATTATGGATTTAAGCATTGGGAAAAAAAGTCAGCCAGAAGCACTGTTTTTGAACTCAGTTGGGTCACAGGAACTTTCTCTGCACTCCATTCTAATTTGCAGTTTTGCTATAATAAAAGCCCCAGATATATTGCTACTGTCTAGACATTTTATCTGAAACAAGTGTCCTTCCTAATCCCAGAGGACTTTTCTATTTTATTTCCAGTAAATCAAAGTCTGTGAAGAGCTTTGGTTCTTACTAAGACATACCCTTCACAGTCCAGGGATTGCCAAAAGTGGCAAACCATTGACAGTTCATTTACATATAAGCCATGACTTTCATTGAGTAGTTGGCAAAAAAAACAAAACAGTGGACATTCAGTGAGCATAGCCAATATTTCTTTCTCTTTGATGAGGATTGAGTGCCAATATTTTTATGGAAAGGAAAAAATATTTTTTACCATCCTTACTGAGTTTGTTTTTTTTTTTTTTTTTTTTGCTTTTGTTTCCAAATGTAGGCAGCAGTCTTATAAAATGTCTGCATCTCAGTATTCTCTAGAGTCATTATGCCCCAAGAAGATGACAGCAGTAGTCCTACAACTCTGATGGACCCAGTTACAGCTCAGTGGGAATCTGTTGAAAAGGAACAACCGTTATTGAAATAAACTATTTTTTTAAAAAAAAATTAAAGAACACAAGACTTTTGAGATCAAAAAGCAGCAATAGAGCTCTGAAGATTTAAAAAAAATGCTATCCCAGTTATAAGATGGGTATATTATCATACACTGTATCATACACTGCATCACTATATAGCAAAATAATATAGTGTCATGCATTATGATTCATAGAAATAAAATGAAATTGTTTTACAAAGCAGGTTTTTAAATTTATTTATATTGGTCCTATGCATATAGGAATTTTAAGTATCGCCCCCTAGAGTCTAAGGAGACATATTTCTATTATCTTCTTTAAGAATGAAACACTTTTCATTACAACATTGGAAATTTCCGTTAGAGGAAAATGAAGTTAGAACTAAGGTCTCTTATCTTTTAACTCAAGGTTCTTATCTATTAACTCAGTTGGATGTTGTTGTAAGGCTCACTTGTCTGTGATTTGCTTCCTGACTTAGTCACTCTCTTCCAACATATGTGTTTCCTCTTGTTCCGTTTGCTCCTTCTTCTTTCTCTCTCGTATGGCTGTGGCAACTAAAGCACCAGAAATTCGAATATCAGCAGATTTTAGCACTGGGTGGCCTCTTGCCGTAACATAAAATAAACAGACATATGGATTAGCTAAAGGGAACACAAATAAAGGTGATTCTAAATTGAAATTATAATGGACAAAGATAAACTGGCAGATTACTTATATGAAGAGTTATGTGTGAACTACTGCTCGTTTCACTGATACAAAGCTAATATTCTATATTGCAAAATATCAATACTGTACATTATAAAATATACATGATTAAGAAATCAGATACATGGATGTTTAGCCTGAGATATTTTGTTGTTATGCTTTTCAAATGTACTTGTCTATGTGATTTGTGGATATTCCTTAACAAGTTTGATTTTTGATAATAGTGAGCTGTTTCCTAGAGGTTTCATACAACAGAAAGAGAGAGAGGCGGGGGAGAGAGAATTAAATGTGTGGCAATATTTCCTTGACTAATCTATTATATGCTTTTTAAACTAGCATGTTAATTTGACTTGGAAGACTTTTTTAGAACGTTGCACAAATTTTTTTTTTATTAGTAAAGCAAACATTTTGGCAACAGTAGAAAAGTAATTGTGAACTGTGATTGTTACGGACGGACGGACGTTGTTAAATTTACATGTTTTCACATGCTCACTGGGGATTGGTTGCCCAAACCCCGGGAAGTCTAAACAACTGTCATTGGCCAGATGATCTGCTGGAGCTCCTTAAAAGGCGAACTCTGGCAGCCCAGCCAGCAGAGCGCAGTCACCAACTCTTGCAATAAAAAGTGCTGAAACTCACTCGCACCCCTCGCCTGCTGCTTCTCGCAGATCTAACACTGGAAATGACGGACAAAGGGACCTGAGAACCCTTATTGGACAAGCAGCCATTTTGCACAAGGACCAAGACCCTGCACCACAGCACGAGATGTCATCCTAAGTATCCCCTGCAACAGCGATCTTTAACCCACAGACGGAGGACTGGCACACGTACAGGGAGTGATTCCAGATGTTCCTGGAAGCCAACGACTACCAGGACCGGCCAGACAATAGGAAGCGGGCATTATTCCTAACTTACTATGGAATGAAAATCTATAAGATGGCACAGATGTTGATTGCCCCAGAAGACGTAGAGGCTGTTGTATGGACAACCCTACAATGCGCACTGAAAGACCGCTACGCATCATCTGCCACCCCCATGGTGAGCCGGAACAAGGTTTACCACCTCTCCTTTAATTAAAGGCCTTGGGAAATGTATTACCCAACCCAGAGGTTGAAACAACAACCCTAAAGTCTTTTAACTGTGGCTAGCCATGACGAAGGAAAAAATTCATCCAAGTAAGCCACCTGGGAAAATTATTATCTTGAGAAGCAAGATGTGAATAATTGTAATAACATAATGACTATGAAAACAGAAATCAGTGTGGAATTTGTACCCTGTTCCCCTGAATATAAGACCTCCTCAGATAATAAGCCCAATCGGGCTTTTGAGTGCATGCAGTAAAATAAGCCCTCCCCCGAAAATAAGTTCTCTCCAAAAATATTGCAACACAGCAACAGCCATGAAGTGACCACGCTCGCCGCCTACTGCACCTCAAAAATAATAAGACCTCCCCGAAAATGCCAAGCACTTATTTCAGGGATCAAAAGAAAATAAGACATTGTCTTGTTTTCGGGGAAACACGGTATGGATCAGGACATTGTTGAGGAAGGGGTGGCTGAAGTCAGGGTATTCTAGGCTGGGTCCAAGTAACTATTAGTTGCTGCTTCAAAAAGGGTTACAGGGGGTCAAAGGTTAGCAGGCATTGTCAGTTGGGTAGCAGTTATGTCTCTTTTAAGTCTGAAGTGCTTGCAAATAGGAGCGGCTACATCTGCTGCTGAATGCACAGGTCGCTCATACCATCTTTATGAACAGAAAGCCATTTATTTTGCTTTCAAACAGAACTGAAATGTAGTCATGAATAAATGGGAGAAACTGAATAAAAACCAATTTGGCACCAAGATCTTAGATCATGTAGGTAGCCAATCAATGATTTCAACATCCTGCAAGTTGGACCAAACATTTATTTTAAAAAGCATTGCAATTACTTGCATTACTATACAATTGCTAGTATAAATTCTAGTTACCAATTTATACAGTAATGCAATTTTCTATTTCTGGGACTTTACTGTATTTAGTAATTAGCAGTGGTACTAGGCATGGCAATATAAAATTATGGTTGCTTAGATTCAAAATGTTTAAATATTTTGTAAGAATATGATTACATTAGTATTACCCATTCTTGTTAACAGAGACTGTTAGATTAAAAAACATTTGAACTGTAGGTACTTAAATGCACATATTCCAGATTCCACCCACCCACCCCCCAAATACATGAGAATAAAATGATTATAGTGACTCCACTATCTGGAAATTTTGAAGTAGAGAATATTTGCTATATTTTAGGATTCTGAGTTGAACCGAGATGGAAGGTCTTGTGTGTTGGCCAAAGCATCAAAATATAACTATAGTTGTACAGAACATCCTCATATTTTCAAGATTTGAAAATATGGAGATTTTAACACCAAGTAGTCAGAATTTTTTGAGAGTATTGAAATACATGTATGAGACTCAGCATTCTGCACTCTGGAAAGTGAGTTAGGAGATTCCCAAAGGTCGGCATTGAGTTATAAATAATCAGAAAAGCCATGAAATAACAATATTCATTGAATAGCTTCAATTCATTCATAATAAAAGCCCAGATCCACTGCAAATTTATAAGCTGTCATGAGTCACTATGGATAGGAAGATATAAATTAAATAAATAAATACATTCATAATAAATAAATAATAGTTAGGGATGATTTCCTCAGCCTAAAGTAAAAGTTAACAAAACAGAGATGAAACTTAAGGTAAGGAAACACTGAGGTATATGCAGTTTGAGAAAAATCAACCATAACTTGATAGCTGTATTAATAGTATACTATTATTATACTATTTATAATTAACCAAGAAAAAAATACCCATGTTGGATTTTTTTTTTTAATGAAGTGGTCTGTATCTGTGAAAAAAGCATATTTGATGTGAAGTAATGGTATCATCAGCATCATAATTTTATTAAACAAATTTCTGGTATGTTTATACTTGAAAATATTTGTGCAATTTGAAACCATATATCAAAATGTTTATTCCAGCATAGTTCCTTATTCATTCGTAGAAAGAGCTATCGGATCAGATAGGTGGAACATCTCCTTTTAAAATACTTGAAAAAGGGTGGAGCTTTTCTTTGTAAGGGAAAAGGGACACAAAACAAAATGATTATAGTGACGATATCATATTAAATGTTCTGGACTAGTTCTGCAAAGAATAAATAATGACAATTAATATTACATTTATTAGCACTTGTTCAAGACAGATAAATGTCTTCATGTAATATATAACTGACAAGGGATTGCTTTTTTTAGAAGATTGTATAATAACCGCTAGTTAAAGCAACTTTAAAAGATAGATAAAAAGAGATTTATAAAGTAAGCAGTTATCACAATTTTCAAAGATGGAATCTTCACTCTGTGGGACAATGCAGCTCAATGTCCTAGTCTGAACTTTTAACTGCAAATATATAATTGCATACATTTTCAATCTAATCTACCAGAGATTATTATTATTTTAAGATGGCAAACATTTATTGACCAAAAAAACCCCCAGACCATTTTTTTTACCACATTGAAGGTTGAAATTATTTTTGGAATGTGAGGAGGGAGGAGAGGAAGGGAGGGAGAGAGGGAGGGAGGGAGGGAGGAAGATGAAAGAGAAGGAAGTTAGGACAGAAGGAAGTTAGGAAGGGAGGGAAGGAGGGAGGGAGGAAGATGAAAGAGAAGGAAGAAAGTTAAGAAGGAAGGGAGGAAGAGAGGGAGGGAGGAAGATGAAAGAGAAGAAACTTAGGATGGAAGGAAGTTAGGAAGTAAGGGGGGAAGGAAGGAAGTTAGAAAGGGAGGGAGGGAGAGCGGGGAGGAAGATGAAATAAGGAAGTTAGGATGGAAGGAAGATAGGAAGGGAGGGAGGAAGATGAAAGAGAATGAAGTTAAGAAGGGGGGAGAGAGAGAGAGGGAGGAAGATGAAAGAAAGGAAGTTAGGATGGAAGGAAGTTAGGGAGGGAGGGAGAGAGAAGGGGGAGGAAGATGAAAGAGAATGAAGTTAAGAAGGGGGGAGAGAGAGAGAGGGAGGAAGATGAAAGAAAGGAAGTTAGGATGGAAGGAAGTTAGGGAGGGAGGGAGAGAGAAGGGGGAGGAAGATGAAAGAAGGAAGTTAGGATAGAAGGAAGTTAGGGAGGAGGATGAAAGAGAAGGAAGGAAGAAAGTTAGGGAAGGAGGGAGAGAAAAGGGGGAGGAAGATGAAAGAAGCAGGTTACGATGGAAGGAAGTTAGGAAGCGAGGAAGGAAAATAAAGAGAAGGTTAGAATTATTTTGGGAATGTGAGAACCCAGAGCAAAAGATATTTATTTTTAAAAAATCATCCTATGAAGGAAAACGGCAATTTCCTACTTTTGGAAGCTGTCACTTACTTGCTAAAAATCAAGTTTTAAGTCTAATTAGTTAAGAGATTTTATATATCACTCAAATAGACACATACAGACCTGCAGAAATAGAGACACTCAAACAGTCGTTTTCTATAATTATCTAAAGCGTATGCAGAATACATTTGCGTTGTCTTGAAAAAGCGTTAAGAAGCTCCTGTCGAAAGGATGAGAAAAGAGGAATGAAGTTTGGTGGTCCATTCTAAAGATAGTTTTGGGGGTGGGACGCACAGGGGAAAGTTCCCAGGCTCTCTAAAGTCGGAAGTTCAAACCTTAAACGTCACAAAAACTTTTAACTGCAAATATATAATTGCATACATTTTCAATCTAATCTACCAGAGATTATTTTAAAAAAAAAAATCTCTATAAAATACCATCCCAAAACCAAAAGGGGAAAACTGGAATCCGGAATGATAAACGAATAAAGGGAAACAGATGGAAGTCATAACTGCAAGAAGCCACAAACTAAAAATTCTTTTGGCAGTATATGTGAAAAGCTAAACAGACTTTTATAAAATACTGTATTAGCAGGGACACAAAAGAACCACTTTCTATTCTCTTAAAAATAAGACTTGAGATATTTGACAGGGACTAGCATTTCTTTTGTACAAAAAAATAAATTTTGTGCTAAAATTATTGTCTGATATAAGGTTACTTTGAATAAATTGTTCCTGAGACTTTGTTAGCAGTGGACAAATGAATAGGCATATGGCTCAATTTTCACTGGGCTTGCAAAGATAATTGTTTTGCCAACTCTTTAAGCTTGTTACATGGGGGCTTTAGAAGGCAGGCAAGGGTGGGTGGGGGGCACGTGAACAAGCTTATACTGACCCATTTTCTGCATTTCAAGTTTGATTGTGTCCCATCTAGCGTTCTCCACCCCCAACCCCAAATCTCTCCGGGGTTGGGGGTGGAGAACGCTAGATGGGACACAATCAAACTTGATTCAAAAGCTTTCGCTCCTGAGATCGGTGCGCTGCCATCCAAAATGCTATTACTACGATCTCTGCCCCCTGGAACCGCCCGAGAAGCGGCAGGTAAAGCGGGCGCTGCAGCGATTTTGGATGGCAGCGCACCGATCTCAGGAGCAAAAGCCTTTGAATCAAGTTTGATTGTGTCCCATCTAGCGTTCTCCACCCCCAACCCCAAATCTCTCCGGATCTGCTTATTGCTATTGCTGCTATTGCGCCCAGCTACTGTATCTCTTTGCTGCATGACAGATCCGGGCGGATTGGGGGTGGGTGGGTGGAGAACGCTAGATTGGGAAGTTAAAAGTTTTAGATGAGCCACCGGCTGGAGGGCTGGGGCCATGCAAGAAGCCCGCTCAGGCAGGGAAGGAGGGGAGGAGGGAGTGAGGATAGACAAGTAAGAGGGAAAGAGGAAAGAAAGCAGGAGGGCAGAAGGGAGGTGGAAGGAAGGAAAGAAAAGCAGACACGCTGGAGGGAAAGAGGAAAGAAGGCAAGCAGGCAGGAAGGAGGCAGAAGGAAGGAGGGAAGGATGGAACTGGAAGGGAGGCAGGAAGGAGGGAGGGAGAAAGGAAGGATAGGAGGATAGGGAAAGAGGAAAGAAGGCAGGCAGGCAGAAGGGAGGGAGGGAGGTGCAAGGAAGGAAGGAAGCATAGATAAGCAGGAGGGAAAGAAGGCAGGCAGGCAGGAGGAAAGAGGAAGGAGGGAACTGGAAGGGAGGCAGGAAGGAAGGGAAGGAGGAAGGGAGGGTGGAAGGAAGGATAGACAAGTAAGAGGGAAAGAGGAAAGAAAGCATCTGAATGTACTAAACACGAGTCTTCAGGGAAAAGATGGATACATTGTGAAAACTCAGCTGTCAGTTGATCTTAATGTTATGAAATGAAAAGTATGCCATTTGCAATTAACTTGGCATAAAATAATTCATTTGCATTTAATTGTTATTGTTCAAAGAATGTTCAGAAAAATGTTCAGCCCTCAAGCATGTTCACTTCATCCAATCTGGCCCTCTTTGAAAAAAGTTTGGACACCCCTGTGTTACATGGTTGACATAAAATTGTTCTTAAACTGCTGTTAACTTTATACAGTTGATATAAAATATTTTACTATAGTATTTGGTTCAGAATCTTTTTTTTCTAGATTTTCCTCCTTTAAAATTGGGTGCGTCTTATATTCCGGAGCGTCTTATAGGGCGAAAAATACGGTATTTATTATGGTATCAATGTCTGACTAAAGAAAGTTTTAATTATGTAATATATCTAAATTTCTAGTGCTATTAAAAGAAGGAGTTTCCTATACATTCATTAAATGAAGCATTAAAGGTGCATATTTTTTGCATATTCAATCAAAAGCAGCCTCCTATTAAATAGGCTGAAAGGGCCATTTCAGGAAACTGAGTTTCTACATCACGAAATGACTACACTGTGTTGATTATTTAATCCAAAATGCTCAATCTCCTGTAAAGTCCTTGACTTGCGACTGGTCTTAAGTCCTCGACTTGCGACCAACTGCAAGTCCTCGACTTACGACTGACAGCCCAGCAACCAAAGGCTCACACCTATTGGCTAAGATGCGCCGGGCTGGAAACAGGCTTTTGCCATGCCCCTTTTGGTTGCTCTGCTTGACAGCTCCCGTCTAAATAGCTGTCAAACAGAGCAAGGTGCTGAAGTTGTTGATACCTTGCGTTCTAGTTATTTTGTTCTAATCAAAGTTGTTGCACGTACCTCAATGAGTCCTGACGCCTCATTCTCCATCAAGAATATAAAACTCTGAAAAACCAAAGAGCCTTTTCAAGAAAGGACCCTTGATTAAGTTCTTCTTAGGAGGACATCACTATATTTTGCTACCAGTATGGTTTTGATATGGTTCTTGTCTCAAGCCAGTTCAGTTCTTCTGATTGAGATCCTGATGGTTATCTTATCTTATTTTAGTTATCTTATGTATATGTCCTTTCCAATTTCTGCTGCCTGTGTTATTTTTATCAATATATGTGCATTTGGGTTTATGTTTATTTTCTCTATATTGTTCTATATTTAATTGACTGGGTATGACTCATTGGGACATTATGCTTATTTATACGGGATGCATTACAAATGCAACACATTCTACCAACATTGTTTGTTGAATAGCCTTAGGATATTTTTTTCCATTAAAGTTCACCAAGTAGGTGACGGACTTGTATCAATGCTAAGAATGCTCAGTCATCACTAGTGTATTCTGGGTTAGGGATGCCTTTAGATTTTTCTAATTTGAATTTGTTTGTAAACTGAGTTTGTCCCAGATCAATGTCATGGGCACAAGGTACTTCTTTGACTACATATGAATTTACACATAGATAACAAGTCCAATATTAAAGTGCAAAGATAATTAAATATGTCTTGCATATCAAAATAACTTAATGCAACTTGAATACCTTGATATATGGGTCAGAAGGGTCATTCTAATACTCTAGTTCAGATAGAAAAAAATATACACATTTGAAGTTGCTTCTGTGGGAAGAAATATCCATCTGGTTCCGTTCCAAGCTGGGAGAAAGACACTGGAAACATGGAGACTGATTGGACAGATGGTGTAATGATGAACAGAACCAACCGCAGTCCTGGGTCATCTGACGAAATGGAGTTGAGAGTGGGGGTGGGGGTGTTATACCTTCTTTGGGCTTTGCATTTGAACTTCCTGTTCCTGTGCAAGAGCATGTATTCTATTGTCAGGTTCCTATGGGGTCATGTAGGGGTTATAGCTGGCTCTACAGGCAAAAGAGGAAATATGAATCCTACGTGTTTGTCTGAGTTCCCAGGTTTGTTTGACGTTTGGACAGCACTGGGGAATCATGCAATGTCTGAAATGCCCTTAGGAGATTGTGCAGTTAGCGAGCTCTGAATCTTCTGCTAAATAGTAGTGGATTAATCCTATTTAGTCCTGGAGGATCATGTCCTGTCTTCTTAATCCCATCATCCTGGAGCTGAAGGTCTTTCGTTTTGTAGATAGGCTGGCCCAATCTTTCTTAATGGGCACAAAATAACTGCTGGGGGGGGGGGGCTAGTAAGAGTAGTTTTCTTCCTGCCACTAAAAAAAAAGCATGTTTCTCCATTTCTCATTTAGGGAAATATAACATTCTGCCTTTTTTAATATTCCTCAAAATATTTCATTCTTCTGGGAGGGGCAGGTGGCTTCCCCCACTTCATTCCTGAAATCTACAATCAAGTAGATTCAAACAGATTAGCTTGCAAGGTACATTTCAATTAATGTTGTGATGTTCCCAGCATGTTTAATTAATAATCAACCAGGAGGATCAAGTCACATGAATAATAAAATGCTGGATACCATTCTGGGTGCTTTGGACTTTGTATGTAAAATATCACATTTCTACATAGATTTTTCTCACCTGATCCACCTGATAGTGCCTACTCTAGTGGCAATCTGGAAACTGGTAAAAACCTGAGTCTTTTGGAAGACCTTTAGGAATTGACTTTTTGAATAGTTGGCACCAGTGTGTAATGTAACATGATGCTTTATATTGATTATTGTTATTTTATTTTATCATTAGTATATGTAGATTAACTAAATTAGTCTTTTGAATTGAAATGGTGGATAAATCACACAAAACAAGTCAACAAATTTTGGTCAAATGCACATGGTTAGCTAAGAGTAGAGCCATTTCAATCTATGGAGACAGGTTTGTTTGTTTGTTTGTTTGTTTGTTTGTTTGTTTGTTTGTTTAAAAAAACAGCCTCATAATTTGTTCTAATACCAAAGCATGGCTTGGAATTTGCAAATGCATTTGAGTGGATATCTCCTGCAGAACAAAATGCCTTAGCCACTTATTCTTCTTGCATAATAAAAATATTTAGCATTTAGAGTCTATCAACAAATGTCAACATCATTTCATGTTATCTGCCCTTCGTACCTCTTTAAAAAGCACTAGAAGCAACTTCCGGTTCTCGCCCCGCGCATCCCCGGTGGGCTCCCCACCCCTTGGGGGGCACAGGACGCCCCGGAGAGGCGTTCTGCCGGAGGAGCGGCACGGCGGGAGGACCCCTGCATCGGTGGCGGCCATCGGGGGGCTCTCGCTTCGCTCCAGGCACCGAGGAGCGCGAAGGGGAGGCGCGCTGAAGCGTCTTCGCTGTGAGGCTGTCCGGAAGAAAAAAAGAAAGCTGAAGGATGCGACAGCGGTGCGGTGAGGTGTAGACTCCCTTCATACCTATCACCAACTCTAAAACTTGTCAGTTGTGTTAATTGGAACTTTTGGCTAACTTGGAGAAGTGCGGCTGGAGGGGAGGGGGATTTCCCCCCCACTTGGACAAGCGGCTAGAAACAAACGTGCTCGTAGCCCCAAGGGAAGGAGGAGGGGGAGAGCCAAACCAAAGAGGTCACACTCCAACTAAATGGATCTTCAGATTTAAACCTTTAGGTTTTAAGACAATGTGAACTGGAAGCCTTGGGAACTTTGAATTTTGAAAACTTTATTTGTTGCCTCAGTACCCGAAGTTGGCAGGGCAAGATGGCACACTTCCGTTGTCTTCATGAAAGGTGAACTTGACTCCACTTCTCAGCTTCAGGCTTCCGGTCTTTGTCTCCGTGTTATTTGGATAATTCTCTTGTGGATTGTTTGTTTTTGAACTTTCTGGAGTGAAAAACGCCTGTTCCCTGCCAGGGTGATTAGAGAGTTCCCCTGTGCCTGGTCTCTCTACCCCCCGGACTCCCTTGGCTGCTCTACCACTCTGACTGATTCCTCTCTATACTGACTGGGCCCTTTATTACTAATAATGACTTCTAAAAGACCACCTCCTGGAAAGCCTGGCTTTGCTGCCTCTGCCCGACATCTGCAACCTCAAGTCCGAGTACACAATCAACATTGACAGCCTTTAAACAAGCTAAAACTACGGACTTGGAGTTTCATCAAATGTTTCAGCAAATTCTACAGGGACAAGAGGAAATAAAGAAACAACTGAAGGAGATGAAAGAAGAAATTAGAGGGAACCAGGAAAAAATTAATAAGAACTCACAGAGACTGGATCTCTTGGAGCGGGGGGCGGCTGAGATGAGGGGGGGGTAGAGGGCGTGCAGAAGGGAAACAAAGAGCTTGACACCCAACAAATGAAAATAGAGTTTGAGAGAATGTCTTTTTATCTTAGGTTTCAAAATGTGATGGAGACAGATGATGAAAACATAAGGGACATCATGACAACTATTTTGGCTGAGTATATTCAGAAAGAAAAACAACAGATGGGGTGGGAAATAGACCTGGTTTATAGAGTGAACTCCGCATATGCTAGAACATACAATGTCCCCAGGGAGGTACACATTAAATTTCTTAGGAAAAGCACAAGAGATGAAATTCTGAATACACAAAGGGGACAAGCCCTGACATACAAAGATAAGGAGATAACCATACTGAAACAGATCCCCAAGAAAGTGAGGGGGAAAAGAAAATATTATTCGCAATTGGCGAATAAATTATACCAGAAGGGGGTGTGGTTTCGTTGGTTGCTGCCTGAAGGTATGTTAATATTCTGGGAGGAGACAAGGGTCAGAATTAATACACCCATAGAGGCGCAGGCCTTTATGGAAAAAAATTAACTACTCCTAGAAAAACCAGAAGATATCCCAGTAGATGCACAAGACACGGGAGGGGCCGGAGCACTGCCAACGGGGGGAGATGGGGCGACATCAAGAAAGCTCAGATCACACAAATAAGTAAGAAAATCCACATGACATAAATTGACTGAAATTATTAATGAATTTACCACACTGACTATATGTTATTATGTAATATTTGAATGCTATGCAAATGTACACCATGAGTCTGGAGGAGGGGTATACCTACCGCAGTTTGCGGCTGCCACAATTTGTAACTTTCCCCATACCTTTTCCTTTTGTAAAACACCAAAAAACCAATAAAACTTTATTTAAAAAAAAAAAAGCACTAGAAGCATAATGACATCATTAGTAGTGGTTGAAGTATTTGGCCTAAACGTCTTTTATTCATTTTCCTTTATTAAAACTGGGGAAGATGCATCTTGTAGATTGAATCAAGTTTTGAAATATGAAGATGGGAAAACCTTTCATAGGAATTAAGGTATTGAGATTTAGATTTGCATATACCTTGACTGGGGGATTTTTTTTTCTTGCTTTCTTTTTTCTGCTACTTTCTAAAGCTTTGCTGTGGATCCTGCTTTGTTTTGAAGATTGTGACATTTCTTAAATAAAGATTGTGACATTTCTTAAATAAAGATTGTGGCATTTCTTAAATAAAAATGCTCAATAAGAACAACACAATTTCTCATGGTTAAAAAATGAGTATGCATTCATAAAAATCAGTGCAAATATCTCTATTAAGAGATAAAAAAATAAATGTAAGATATATTTGACACACGTGCCCCTGAAAATAACCAGTGTTAGCTAGACACAATTAAGTTTTATTCAAAGAATGAAAATTATTTCAATAGTTAATTGTGCACTGAAAAGTATGCAAAATATACTTGAGTTTTCAGTGTATTAAGCAGATTGATCCTCCCTGATATTGCAATTCTCTATTGATTTCAACAGAATTTAGATACTTAAATGTTTGTAGCCTTATGTAACATTATGGTGTCTTATGAGTGCATCTCTAGAATTCAAATTGAAAATCTTTTATCTGACAGCTTTTTTACAAGCAAACATGTTAAACAAAAATACAATTCTTTCTTGGTAATTTATATAACACTTCTGAATGACAAAATAATAAAATAGAAAAACGTACCATATTTTCAAGTTTATAAAACACATGAACCATTAACCAATTAGCTTATTGAAAACTGAAAATAATTTTAAAAGGTAAATATGACATTTGCAAATTCTTGGCTATGTTAAGCAGACACATCAATCATATTTTAGCCGAGGGTTGTGCAAATGCAGCCAATGAGCTTGTATACTTCTTAGTTGAGCCAATTCAGATGGCAGCACGATCTCAGATTGTCTTGTTATATAACACAATTCCATCCTTATGACATCCTAATGTATTTTGTCATACAATTATCCTATTTTTACATCTTGTTACTATTATTGTTAATATTAATAATCATAACATTAACCTACCACCTGCTTCCAATTGATTCTGGGTGGTTTACAAATTATTAAACACATTTTAAAACAAGGAACAATACAAAAAGCACAAAAACAACACAAAACAAAGGAACCGTTATGGCAGAGAAAGCAAACGAAAAGGAAGAAAGGGGACATCAATCATCCTCACCAAAGGCCTAGGAGAATAGCTATATCTTCCAAATAATAGTAGAGTGGGAGGAGAATTTAAATTTCAAGGAGAATCACATACCAGTGGATATTTCGAGAAAATCTGGGGTCTCAATAGATGACCTTGCTTAAATCAATGGAAATCAACACACAACCTTCCAGATCAAACCAGCCAGGCAAATAGCTAATGAAATCATCAGAATTTGCAGATGTATAATTCAGTACATCAAAAATGCAAAAATTTTCAAAAATTCAAATTTTTTTACTACCGGTTCTGTGGGCACTTGGTGGGCATGGCTTGGTGGGTGTGGCAAGTAAAGGATACTGTAAAATCTCAATTTCCTCCTGATCAGCTGGGACTCTGGACCAGAGAATAGATGGGGACGGGGCCAGTCAGAGATGGTATTTACCAGTTCTCCAAACTACTCAAAATTTCCACTACCGGTTCTTTAGAACTGGTCAGAACCTGCTGAATACCACCTCTGGTGTTGTTCCTATCTTACATATGGGACTGAAACATAATGAGTGAAGTGGATGCTAAATGGTTTTTTCCCACTTCTTGTTTGCAACATGGCTATTTTAACTCTTGTCAGTACTTTCCCCAGGTTGTTTTTGGAGTCCAGCTAAAGTTTCTCAGACAAGGAAGTACAAGAAGGAGAAAAGGTCAAGAATTTTAGCATGCTTCTTTCTGGTTTGTTCGTTTCTTTGCTTGCTTTTTGTTGGGGGTGTCTGAATGTCTATCATTTGGGTATTTTAGGCTAGCAACATAAATGCTAGCAACATAAAGTACTCTGCCAGAACATACAGTGCTCGGAAAAATAGTAATAGTATTTTACCAAGATATATCTTTACTGCCCAGAATCTAACAGTTAGTCACATGATGCATTTAAGTGAAAATGATACAGATTACATTTGGGGTTCCTGCAGGGGAAAATGTCTATCAATAAACTATGGTGTCTCTCCCAAAAGATGCAATTTACCGTGTTTCCCCAAAAATAAGACAGTGTTATTTTTTGGATCCCCTAAATAAGCACGTGGCCTTATTTTCTGGGAGGTCTTATTATTTTTAAAGTGCAGGAGGCAGCAAGTGTGGTCACCTCATGGCTGCTGCTGTGTTGCAATATTTTTGGAGAGGATTTATTTTGGGGGGTGGACTTATTTTAGCACACGGGCTCAAAAGCCTAATTTGGTTTATTATCCGGGGAGGTCTTATTTTGGGGAAAGCAGGATATATTATCAATTCTATTAAAAAAGACACCACCTTTGAGAAAATGCAAGCAACCTCAATTGAAGGTATTAAATAGTTTTTGGAATAGTTAACAAAGATATGGTAACAATAATCTCAACAGATTATTCTGAAAAATACATACGCATTTTATTGTCAAGCCAGTCTTCCAGTTGTTCAAATATTAGTGGTGTAGTTGTATCCAAGATGCCACAAAGGCGTTTAATTCGAAACATCATTCTACGATAATCCTTTATAACAGCTAACATATTAGGACCATGGTTTTTAGCCTGTAATTACAAATATGTGTATATGTGTGTGTGTGTGCTTGTGTGTATACATACATACATACATACATACATACATACATACATACATACATGTAAAGTGGTATTGGGAGAAACAACATTTGCAGGGTAAAGAATTATAGGTGCACAAAGTAAGAAAACCTTCCAGAAATTGTCATAAAAACAAGAAAACATTTCCCTGTAATATTGCATTTTGATACTAAAGACTAAAGGATTTTATGGCAAAGATCAAAGTTTGCTGAAGTGCTATATATCTAATAATCTGGTAACAGAAAATACTAGATGTCTATGAGATTCTCAGTCATGTAGGTTATGGTTGTCCCCAATCTGGACTTTGTTTTTCCTTGACGTGATCAGAACCCTACATCACCGGCTAAAGATGTGCCTACCAGCAAAGATGGAAGAGATTACATACTAAAACAAATCAAGGAAGCCCTCAGAACATGTGGTTACCCCAGTTGGCCCTTCATCAAATCCAAAAAAAGACAGTCCCAGCAGGACCACCTCTATAAAAGACAAAGAAGAGAACAATAAACAAAGCAATGTTGTTGTTCCATACATTGCAAGAATATCAGAATAGTTCCAGAGGATTTTACACAAACACAAGATACATGCACCCTTTAAATCCAAGAATACACTAAAATAGAAGTCTGTCCACCCCAAGGATAAAACACCCAGACACAAACAAACAATGTGATATCTGCAGGACAATGCAGTGAGACATGTGAAGATATGTTCATTGGAGAAACAAAACAACCACTTCATAAATGCATGGCACAACATAGGAGAACAAATTCACCAGGACAAGATTCAGTAATCCACCTGCATTTGAAAGACCAAGGCCACTCTTTTGAAGACAGAAAAGTCCACATTCTGGACCAAGAGGACCAATGGTTTGAAAGAGTCAAAGAAGGCATGTATATTAAAATTGAATGGCCCTCTCTATTCAATGTTAGGAGGGAGGGTCTATCTCCTGTTTACAACACAGTCCTTTCAGCAGTTCCAAGAAGGTTCCACCCTATTCAGATTACTCTGATGGCATAGATGAAGCTCCAAGTGCCCTCAACAACTCTCAGAATGAGAACTAACGACCAGATGGCTGCAGGGAATATAAATCCTTCTATTCTCTACCATTGAGGCAGAACTGAAGATGCTCTTGGTTGAGAAGCAAAATGCCTTAAAAGAAAAATGAAGTCCAGTTGTCTTTTGGGGAAAAAAGCATCTTTGGAACAGAAAGTACTGTTTTTTCGCACACGCACACAAAGAGATGGCTACAATTAGCCAGAAGACAAAAAGAAGCCAGGAAAACCATAGAATGGTTGGAACAATCTATCAATTGTTGTGTATAGCAACTTGATAATGGGTAAAATGAAGTCCCTATTGAGTTTGAGACTGTGGACAATATATTTTTGTGCTAAACAGAAAACTGCCCTTTTAATAGACCAGACTATTTTGTCCAAATAGCCCAGTATTCTCTAGTAAGGGCTGTAAAAATCATTGGGCTTTCAGATTTGTATAGGGATTATTTCTTGTATAAATCAACTGCATCTTTCAAATTTTGAGGCTAATGTTATTTTATATCAATCATTACTGTTCAAGCTGGACAAGGTACTAGCTACAGTAATGCAAACATGTCAGAGATATAATCCATTATAGTCCATCACAATATCTCATATTAATGAAATTAAAATATATTACCTTCACTTTTATTCTTTTCATTTTGCTACGTTCAAACCATCCTTTGAAAAGTTTTTGAATACAGGTCGCAGCTGATTCAATTTTTTCCTGTGAAGGAACTTTTCGGAGTTTTTTAAAAGCTTCAAATATGTCTAAATGTGGCCCAATCCTTTTCACTTTCTCATTAATTATATTTATGTGTCTTTGTCTTCTAGGGAAGAGGAGGAGAAGGGAGGGAGGAAGTTAGGAAGGCTTTGCTTTAAACTAAATGCAATGCTTAGAATAAATTGCAATAAACATGGAAACAGTGGATAATTAAACATTTCAATACAAGAGAGTGGAAAATGGCTGGAGAATATGAAGCAATATTTCTATTCAACCTGTGGCTGTAATCCAAAGAGGCACTCAAAACAATGCAGTTTTATTCTCCCATTTTTATCTCTAATACAAGAAATAGAAAACACAAATGGTTCCAATTGGGGTTCAACACACTGAAATAAAAATAATGTGTCTTAATGCTTTAGAAGACCACCTGCCATACCACACAGAAACTGTAAAAGAGAGCTTCACGCATTAAAACCTGTATGTTTAAACTCGCATCTTTTAAAAAGAAGAGCCTCAATTTTGTTTTGTGCATGTATGAAGTGTCATAAATTTACCGAGAAAAACAGCAATGTGAGAGTTCAGATAGATTAAGGAATATTGTGCAAAAGAAAGATATATTTGTAAGGAATATTGAAGTCTTTTTCTGAATTAAATGCATCTGGCTAAGGTAAACAGCAACAGAAATATAACCCATTGATGTATTGGTTTAACCTGTTCTTTGGAACAGATAGAAAAAAAACATTGAAAGAAAGGAAAAGTGTGTATGTATACGTATGTATGTATGTATGTATGTATGTAGGTAGGTAGGTAGGTAGGTAGGTAGGTAGGTAGGTAGGTAGGTAGGTAGGTAGGTCGGTAGGTCGGTAGGTAGGTAGCAGGGGTGGGTTCCTGCCAGTTCTAACCTCTTCTATAGAAGAGGTTCCACCACTCACTGATTGGCTGGCTCACCAATCGTCCCGCCCGCCTCTAAGAGTCCTATCTAAACCTTAAAGTCTTAAAGCTGTCAAGTTTGAACACCTCTGGGGGTTTTTTTCTAAAGGGTTAAAGGTGCAAGGGTCTTGTAACTTGACAGCTTTAAGACTTGTGTGCTTCAAATGCCAGAGTTTCTGAGCCAACATTTTGGTTGCTAAGCAAGAGCGTTGTTAAGTGAGTTTCACCACATTTTACAAGTTGACCACGCCCACCCAGTCACATGACTGCCAAGCCACTCCCACCTGGTCACATGGCCGGCAAGCCACTTCCATAAAGCAGGCCACACCTACAGAAGAGGTTCTAAAAAAATTTGAAACCCACCACTGATCTCCACCATGTGATCCAAGTGATGCTGTTGCTGCCCTTTCAAGGGGCCTGAATCATGTAGGGGCCTGAGTGGGGGACAAAAGTCTTTGGTTGAATGCTGTTAAGACCAAATAGCTTTGGGTGCATGAAGCTTCAAGATATGGGACTTTAAGAACGTTAGTTCTGGATGGGGTTGCACTAGCCCAGACAGACCCGATCTGCAACCAGGTGCTTCTCCTGGACTCACGATTCCTGCTCAAAGAGGCTAGGAGAACTTTTGCACAACTTCATGTTGACCACAAGTGGCAGGCTTTCCTGGATCAGGAGCCCCTGCATTTAGCCACTGAATCCTTGTCCATCTCATGCTTGGACTATACTTGAAGAGCATTCAGAAACTGCAATGGGTACAGAGTGTTGCAGCACTGGCAGTTCTTGGGGCTTTAGAATGGTCCATGTTATACCACTGCTCTATGAACTGCACTGGCTGCCAGTTTGGTTATCAGCTTTAAAGTTCTGCATAGCATGGGTCCAAGTTACTTCAGAACCATGATCTCACCCCAGTGAGACTGACCCAGCTCACCTATGTTGGCAAAAGAGGCATGCTGGGGACCTTTGGACAAGGAATTCTGCTGCCAGAAGAAGAGCCTTTTTTGCTGTGGCTCCTGTCCTTTGGAATATCGTACCCCCTGAGGCAAGATCTGCTCTCACCCTTCTGATATTTTGATCCCTGAAGATCTGGTTCTGCCAGCTGGCTTGGGGCCCCAATGAGGGACTAAGAGTGGTTGATGGATGAAGATAAAATCCCATTGTACCAGTGGTGGGTTTCAAATTTTTTTAGAACCTATTCCGTAGGTGTGGCCTATTTTGTGGGCGTGGCTTAGCGGTCATGTGACCGGGTGGGAGTGACCAACTTGTAAATGTGGTGAAACTCAATTAACAATGCTCTTGCTTAGGAACCAAAATTTTGGTCTCAATTGTGATCATAAGTTCTCTTCCTTTTTCTTTCTTTCTTTTTCTTTCCTCCTTCCTTCTTCCTTTCTTTCTTGTGTCTCTCTCTCCCTCTTTCTTTCCTTCCTTCCTTTCTTTCCTTCCTTCCTTCCTTTCTTGTGTCTCTCTCTCCCTCTTCCTTTCTTCCTTCCTTCTTCTTTCTTTCTTGTGTCTCTCTCCCCCACTTACTTTCTTTCTTCATTCCTTCTTGTGCCTCTCTTTCCCTCTTTCTTTCTTTCCTTCCTTTCTCTTCCTCTGTCTTCCTTCTTTCTTTCTTTCTTCTTTCTTTCTTTCTTTCTTTCTTTCTTTCTTTCTTTCTTTCTTTCTTTCTTTCTTTCTTTCTTTCTTTCTTTCTTTCTTTCTTTCTTTCGTCTCTGTCCCCCACTTATTTCCTCCCTCCTCCCTTCCTTCCCTCCATCCTTCTTGTGTCTCTCTCTCCAACGTTCTTTCTTTCTCTTTCCTTCTTTTTCTTTCTCTCTTTCTCTTTCTATCTTTGTCTCTCTCTCTCTCTTTCTCTCTCTCTCCCTTCCTTCCTTTCTCTCTTACTATTTATTTCTCACTCTCCCCCCCCCCCCCACACACACACATACCTTCCAGTTAGCGAAAATTTCTGTTTTGCCAGCTGGGAGGCTGGCAAAGAAGCCTCGTTTTGCCTGCCGCTCGTGGCACTTCACTTGCTGCAACTCGGACAATGGGGAGGTGGGAGTAGCGCTGTCCGGGTTTGAGGAACGGATGTTCCTTCTGCTCAGCTTACGCACTTGAAAAGACCCCGCGGTTCCACATCCACAGCTGATCCCTTCTTGGTCAAAAGGGCGCCTTTTCGGTCCCAGCTGGGCGTCTGGAAGATAGTGGCCGAAGTGGCTTCTCTCTCCTCCTCCTGCAGCCGAAGGAAAAGCCCCGGGGAGACGGGCTCCGCGCGCTGCAGCCCGGCAGAGCAGCGTGTGGAGCCCGTCTCCCCGGGGCTTTTCCTTCGGCTGGTAGGAGGAGGAGAGAGACGGACTCCACGCGCTGCTCTGCAAGGCTGTCGCAGCCGATCCTCCGCTGACCCCTAAAGAAGAAGTGGTGGTGGATCCTGTTGCAAGCCATCCAGAGTTGCATCAAAGTCGAGATGGACAGCAAATAAATCTAATAAACAAAGTAAAAAAATAAATCTCACTTGTTACGTGTGCCTGAATTTGTGGGGGGGGGGGGGGAAGCACAAGTTGTTATTGAGCTAATGTAAAAAAAAAACTATTGGACAAGTTTTGTATTAATAATGTATTAAATACATTAGTTAACTGTGCAAAATATTACTTGGTTTTCCAAAGCTATACTGGATTGTGAAATTACAGTATTTTTCATTAGATAAGATGAGGAAGTTATTCCTAAGGTCTTGGAGGAAGAGAACTTGAAGCTGAAACTATTAATTTCTGAGAGCATTTTACCTTCAAAACTTAAATAAATGTGTCCAATCTGGATTCTCCCAAATGTTCTTTTTTTTTTTTAGTAACCAATTATCAATTATTTCTGGAATATGACTATTTCATTTTTCTTTATTCCATTAGGAAAGAACTTAGATGTTTTACCTACAAATGAAACTTAAGAGTCATAATTGTTTTTATATTTTCAGAAATGAGAGAAACATTTTTTTCTCCTTAGTCTAGAGCAGGGGTGTCAAACTCAAGGCCCGTGGGCCGGATGCAGCCCTTAGATCTGACCTGTGGGGCCACCCTGGAAACAATGAAGGGTCGGCCTGCAGTGCCTCTGCCAGAGAAAATGGGCTCCCAAGCTCCATTTTTTGCTGAGACGGACTCCTACAACCCTCTTCCAATAAAAATGCAATCAGCCCTCCCGAGCTCCATTTTCACTGGCAGGGGGTTGCAGGAGGCCATGACAGTCAAAAGCAGAGCTTTAGAGCCTGTTTTTTCTGGCAGAGCACTTGGGCCACCACAGGGACCGACACAAATGATGTTGAGCTGGCCATACCCATCCCAGCCCCCCAAGATCAAACACAACCCTGATGTGGCCCTCAATGCAATCGAGTTTGACACCTGGTCTAGAGTTTTTCTTAAACCCTTTGAGTAGCAAGAGGCTTGAGAGAGTAATGTCAGGCATTACAACAGGCAGTGTTGTAAATCTCAGCTAAATTTAACCCGTTAGTCAGGGATTGATTTATTTGGCCCCAGATGTGATTCAGAAAGATTAGTCCCCCTTTACTGCCAATTAGAATGAAATTATGTATGCAGAAAATCAGTTTACTCTGGACTATAAAAGTCTAAGCCTATGCAGACCTAATTCTAGAATTTTATTTTTCTTCCAATTCTGAGTTAATGGATGCTTGCCTATCCTCTTGATGGCTTTCATAAGCATTCACCAGATCTATGTTGAACTACTAATGACCTCCGCTCCTTCCGACAGAAGCTTAAGACCCACCTGTTCCAATTAGCTGGCTTGACTGATGTATAGTCCCATCTTTAACCTCCTGGCAAACATCTTATTGTGTAATTTTTAAGGGAAATTTTAATTATATTTGTATTTTAATTTAAATTTGGTACAGCACATTCTACCTCCTCTGTTTATATGTTTATATGTTTATATATTTATGCACATCTATATTTTTTATCTATATGGTTTTTAATATGTCTGTACACCGCCCCGAGTCCTGTTTAGGAAAGGGCGCGGTTTATAAATAAAAGTTTACTTACTTACTTACTTACTTACTTACTTACTTACTTACTTTTAAGTCTGAAAACTATTGATTCCTTCCTCGCCTGTTTTTTTCCTTGCAGCTAGCGCAGATTAGGAAACCACAACAACTTCTGCTAATTAATAAGTGCCAAGGTGAAATAGAAAATTAAGGGGGGTAATGTGCATTGTCACATCACAATTCATAATATAATATCATTGAAAATGTGCCTCACAGAAAATTCACATTTTTATTCCATCAAATCACCACTCATGACAGCAGGAGCCATACCTGCATATCAACAACCCAAGGGAGATTTCTAGATGCAACTCAAAATTATCACAGCTGCAGCTGATTGCAACCAACAGAATAGTTATGGCCTGTGAATTGATTAAATGCATGTGTCGTTATTTTAACACTGACTCATAAACCGCCTATGTTTCTGCCTTCTGATTTACATAATACAATTATTAATGGAGATATTGCTGTAGTTCAAAATTTCTGTTATAAACAACAACTTTCCAAGAATATGGTAGTTCCACTTGCACTAAGTACCTAAACCAACTACTTAAACTAGTGCATGAATAATTGCTCACTTCTTTAACTCTGCAAATAGCAGCAGCAAGAAAGCTAGTAAATGCTGTAATCTTTATTTTTTTGTGCATGCTTCTTTCTTAAAGCTATTTTCCCCACTTAAAAAAACCTATTAACTCTACCAAACTGGCCTGACATTGTTACATCATAATCACTGGGGATTAAGTCTGAAATTTTCTTTGTTCTGCTACTAGGAAGGGCCTAGCTCCATCCAACCATAGTTTTTAGGTTGTAAATATTTCTACATTTTTTAAAAAATGTAGGTAAGATCATATGGATTTCTTCTTTTTTGTTTTAAGTTAAATTATTAAAACTTAATGAAGTATGTTATATAAGAAAACAGAAAGTTACAGAATGAATTTCCTTAAGTGGTGTCTGCATTCATCATTCTTTTCTATAATTCTTAAACTATACTGTACATTTTACTAACTGGAGCAATCTTACATACCTCCTTGGGCCTTTTTCGTCTTGTTATTTCTACTAATCTTGCTTCATGTTGTTCTCTGCTGAGCATCGTATATGGAACTGTGGTATCTGACATCACTCTTCCTCTCCAGTCTTCATATATTTCTCCTATTGCAAAAATCAATTTAGTTTGCATCACTAAAATAAATCCAGCAGTTTTTTAATCAACACACTGGACATATTCACGAAGAAGATATTCAAAAGCAAAGCATGCATAGGAGATTTCATTTTCATGATAGCTAATTAGGACATTTCCAAACCTTTGGTCTAAAAATTATGTTCAGTTCCTCTTTTTCACTGATGGTCTAGGACAGAGGTGTCAAACTCAAGGCCCGCAGGCAGAATCCGGCCCGCGGAGTGCTTAGATCTGGGCCACAGAGCCACCCTGGAAACAGTGAAGGACCGGCTCATGGTGCCTCTGCCAGTGAAAACAGAGCTCCGTTTTTGTTGGCAGAGGTTTGTAGGAGGCCACCCCTGTCAAAAAGGGAGTTCAGGAGTCCATTTTTGCTGGCAGAGCTCTCGAGCCACCACAGGCTCCCCCTGACATAAGTGATGTCAACTTGGGCACACCCACCCTGGCCATGCCCACCTTGGCCCCCCAAGGTCAAACACAACACTGATGTGGCCCTCAATGAAATTGAGTTTGATACGCTTGGTCTAGGAATTAGAGCATCCCACCTACCCACTCCAAAAAAGTATACTAGACATGTGTCTTTAAAGAAATACAATATTCAGCATTAGAAGCAAATAATTTCCTGTGGGATTTCACTAATCACTACTAAAGCTTTTAGTAAATATACTCTTTACCTTCTATATAATAACCAAAATTAATATATTCTTACTATCCCTTATCTATAGTTTTTTTATTTCTAGATGCAGAAAGTAAATACATTTGTTGTCATCAAACAGCTTCCCAAATAATCCAGGCTTAAAATTAATTTCAAGGAAAATAAAAAAGAAATGGGTTGAAATTACCGCATGAATTCTGGCTCTACATCAAGAAAACAAAGAAGGATCTTGCTAATCCACAAACATCTTATTTATTTATTTATTTATTTATTTATTTATTTATTTATTTATTTATTTATTTATTTATTTAATTTATTTATTTATTTAGTCAGTCAGTCAGTCAGTCAGTCAGTCAGTCAGTTAGTTTGTCAAGCATGTACAAGATAACTGGTATAAGAATAAACATGGACATGAACAAAGGCAATGAGAACAAATAAATGGGGACAGCAGGACTGAGATGGTAGGCATGCTGGTGCACTTATGCACGCTTCTACTGAACCCTTAAGAATGGGGTGAGGTCAACAGTAGACAGTTTGGGACAAGTTATGGGGGTTTGAAGATGTAACAACAGAGTCAGGTAGTGCATTCCAGGCGTTGACCACTCTGTTGCTAAAGTCGTATTTTCTACAATCGAGTTTGTACCTTGAGTTTGTATCTATTGTTTGGCCATGTATTTTTGAGGTTGAAGCTGAAGTACTCAGCTAAATGGCTTTAAATAATTCCTCTAGAAACTTCCAATTTCTTTGGAAAACAAAACCAGATACTGAAATATGATAAAATAAAAAATTTTCATTCCCCATGCAATTATATGAAGAATTGAAAAATGTTAACGGCAAAAGCCAAGTCACAATGTATTTTCCTGGATTATACAGTACCTGGAGGGTTTGAACTGAAATTTCTTCAGTCCTAGCACTTCACTGTAAGTACTATACTCAAATTGAATTAGTGTTATCTCCACTGTTTCACACCCAAACAGAGAGATCCCAAGAATTCAGTTTCTGGGATCCCTGTGCCCTTATAGGAACAAGACTCTTTTAGTAGATTTGGCTGGTGACTGATGATAATACTGCCAGGGTAGGGGATACTTTCCTGGATAGGGAAAGGTTGATAATCTCATAGCATTGAGAAAAATGATGCAGCATTTCCTTTTTGAAATTCCACAAATAGCTGTGTGATTCAGTCCATCTGCAACATTAATCCACAATACTTATTGTGACATCACTTTCATCCCCAAAAACCCAATTCCTGTTTTTCAAACTATACAATCTAGACTGAGGGGTTTTCTCAATATAGATTGTATTTGTTATATATACATCAACAAACCTTGAATCAAAGCATCATGAAAGGTGTTAATTTGTACACAGTATATTTAACCAAAATTGAATGTTGAAACATGAATACTGTAAGCAACACACCAGCTTCCAATATTTTTATTTTCAATGAATGGTCAATATATACTGTATACTGAAAAATAAAATTATGGATCCCTCATGAATTCTGAGATACTTCATTATGTATCCACATATTATTTCAGAAATGTGAACATGTTATTAAAACATGAAATTATATTACTGTTACTGGTGTGACTAGCTTAGACTGCATGGCCTTTGCAGTTTTTAATATATTTTCTTTGCAACGATATTTTTCTTATTTTATTCAAAATATGATTAATTCCTATTCTGACCTTTTCTTTCCCAGTTTAAAATTTTGCGTGGCTAGAGCTGTAATCCTTGAGAGTGTTACTTCCAGCAAATCAAGAATGTACTGGGAAGAACAAACTGATCTTCACTCTAATCCTTCCAGATCCTTTAATTCAAAAATTGGGTCTTCTTTTCATAAATGCTCACAGCAATTGGGCATTTAAGTTTAATTTTTAGAAAGATCAGGTGGGAGGATTGAATTCAAATATCAATTACTTCAATAATATTGTCAAAAGGAGGAAATTTAGACTATTTAGAATGTATCGATCAAATATAGTTAAAAAACCAAAATAATACCTCTGTAATTCCCATGTAAGTAAAACTGTATCTTTAAATTATTTCTTGAATTATTTTAATTCCTTTTTCTGATAACTTAATTCTGATAATAGCATCAGTTTTAAAATACACTTTGTTATGTTTAGTAAATATTGACAGTGTAGTCAATCTTTTACCCAGCTTTGGTGTTTTTAGGTATGCTGATAATCAGGATTTTTTATCCTATTTCTCTCTCACCCATCCAATCAAGTCACTTCTATGAATGCTAAAAATAGTTAGAATTTACTGTTATAGGAAATCAAGGTATGAACTAGGGAAGAATAAACATTGTGTTTGAAGACTTTTTTCTTTCTATCCCATCTCACACAATTATGTCAATAACAAAATATTAATATAAAGTATAGTGATATAAAAATAATAATAAACCATTCTAGAATCACAAATATGTGATCAATGTGCCAGTCAGTTCCATACAAAGACTTGCTGGAATAGAATTGATTATATCTGCTTGCAAAATTCAAGAACAGCTAACTGTACCACAAAGGAAACTGTACCACATGGGGCATGCATGCCATGCCATGCATGCCCCATGCAGTGGTGGGTTCCGGACCCTGGTGCAACCGGTATGGTGCAACAGGGCCTGGCGTCCATCACATGAGCGCATGTACACACATGCAGCACGCACATGCATCCTTGCCTCTTGCAATGCTCCGTGACGCCTCTACGATGCTCCAGCTGCTCGGCAGAGCATTGCGCAGGTGCCGTATGCTCCGTGGAGTGCACAGAAGCACCGAAGAGCTTAAATACATTTAAGAACAGCAGGCGGGTGAGCCCTCCAGAGCACCGTACTGGAACGGTACCGGGTGCTCCCGGCAGGCACCGGTACACCCGTATCGGGGCGTACCGCCTGCAACCCACCATTGGCTCCATGTATGTTTTCCAGGGAAAAATCCTTGTAGAGCCTCTCCTTATATGTCTAGACCAGATGGGTAGATTTGACTATGGCAAGCTATTGTCTGATGCATCGTAAGCTGTACCACATTGGGTTTTAAAGGTAATAAGCAGTTCCCTGAATTGGTCTCAGAAGCCTATTTGTAAACCAATGCAGTGATTTCAAATTTGAAATTGGTCCTACTATCAATCTAGCTATCATATTTTATACCAGACCATCATTAAAGGTAGCCCCACATAGAATACAGAGGTTCAACCACTGGTGTCCAAGCTGAATTACCCTTGGCAAGATATCTTGAGGACTTCTATATCACAAACTCTCTTTCAGGAGTAGCACAACCCACTCAGAATATATGCTAGGGCCATTGTTATTGGATTATCCAACTGTTTACTATGCATGGCCTTTACAAACATCCATAGCACTGACCAAGTGCTTAACTTAAGACTGGTCATGCATAATTGAATATCGTCACATACTGACAGAACCTCATCCCAAACTAACAGTTTACTTTTTCCAACAGTTAGGTTAAGGGTAAGAACGTTGATAAGAAATGGAAAATAATTGCCAGATTTAATTTCCTCTGTACAGTATCATGTTTCCTTTGCTTCAAAATCAAACCAAATCCAACCTTCTGCCTGTGTTAGAATTGTGATTACCTATCAGGAAGCAATGGTTGCAATAGAATCATGGATTAGTGAGCTACACTAGACCCTTTGCCAAGACATGGTGGATGATGTTGCCCAAAGCTAAAAGCTCAGAGACTCTAACACAAGTTCTAGGATGAGATACAGGCCATTACTGAATAACTAAGCAGTCAGTATACTAGCAATAGCACTTGATGATAATTATTATTGCATGAAGAAGAACTGTCATTCATCTACAATTACAGTGTAAGGACTGTGATAGTGCCCATGTAGGATTGATATGCAAAGATAAACAGAGCACAACCATGAACACCAATTAATAGTTAGAAGACATAATGCAAACACCTTAATGTCATAATACATGTGCTGATTCAACCATGTTTTCAACTGGGCAAATGTGAGCATCTTAAAATTATATTTAAGCTAAATTTAAAAATGCTAGGGAATTCCTGGAAGCTTGACATTCAGACAAATCAGCCGTCATTGGACAAATAAAAATAAATAGACACTTTTATACATCATTCAAAAGAGACAACAAAAATCTAAGAAGGAAACAAAAAAGACCAGAACATATCTTATCCAGCAGCCAATACCTAGAGAAGTAGGCATTAACACCAAACAATCAAGCAGAATGTATGTGTGTGTGTATATATATATATAGGGTTAGGGTTAGAAATCAAATCAAATCAAATCAAATCAAATAAATTATATATATGTGTGTGTGTGTGTGTGTGTGTGTGTATGTATTTGTGTTACAACCCCTGGTATGCCCAAATATGGGAGGGAGCTCACTACTCCCCCTTTCTGTCCTTCGGCTCATTACAGAAGACTCATTACAGAAGACTATTTATCAGCACAAATACAACACACACATACACACATACATACATATATATTCATTCATTCATCAAGGAACTACCAAGGACAAAGTCATAAATCCACCAATACCATTAGGAAAGCTGCTGCATATAAAGCAAACCCCCATACTCACTAGCACTGATGATGTTACCTAGTTGGATAATGAAATATCTGCCAGAAAACCCAACTTAGAGAGCATCAGGGATTCCACAGTAGAGAGATTATTCACCTCAAAATCCACATTGGAGAAACTGATGCTTTTTCATTGCTCCACTGTGATATCTTTGGCCATAAAGGGAATATGTTGGTGAATGTGTCACTATTTATACATTTATATTATGCCAAAGCTTTCTTCTGCTTAGGGACACATAGAATTGCATTGTAAAAACTGCAGGTGACAACCTCCAAATCCCACCCCTGACTGGCCTCACCCATTCCATCCCACCCACCTGCCCTTCCTGGAAGTCTCCACATGGCCCGATTTGGAAGTGAGGTAAGTAAGGCCATAATGTTAGCTACGGGCTCTCCTGAACATGGGCGAACCCGTAGCAGCCCACTCCTGTTCCACTCATACCAAGACCTGCATTTGTTGGAATCTATATTTCCATTCTAAGTTAGTCGGTATTTCTGAAGTTTATTAGGATGTGAGGTTCTGGACAACCTAGATTGGGATAAAACTAAAATAATGAATCTGAGGTATCACTAAAAGATGGGAGAATGTCTACTTCTATACTTATATTTCTATTATAGTTACCTTACCTAAAACCTTAGTTGGAAATCTTTAAAGCAATTAAACTTGCATGGCCTAGATTAGATTTTCTAAATTTATTCTTTATGGTTTTGCCCCATTTAAAAGTAATATCTTTGTAGCCGATTTTAACCAGAGTGATATGAAATTGTATCCATGTCTATTGAGCAAAAGATGAAGTCCAGTCTCCTTTTTTCTATAATGAATCCATTGAGTAAAAACAATGCACTTCCCTACAATATTTTTCTTTCCTCATCCATCCAGTCAGATAAACATTTGTTAATTTATTAATTTCATGCTTTGATTTCCATCCCTCTTTACAGTGGATATAAAAAATAAATACTGGCAAAAAAAATTGAAAGGAAAACTCTTTTAAAGTTCATTTTCAAAATAAAATTAAAGTATCCATATTATATCATCCTTATGTCATATGTACAACAGTGACCTACCCGTTGCCAGCCTTACTGGAGAGATGTAATAATAGTAATTATTTCCAGTCTCTTCATTACACTTATAGACAACTTTCTATTAATTGTAGTATGGCATTATGTAGCCTAGAACCCATTCATCCAAAAAAGTACTTTTCTCTGTTGTGATTCCTTTTAATTCTCTACTAATTTCCAACTCCAACATTTTGTAGGTTCTGCTAATATATTTCTTTCTCCACTTGGACGGTATTGTTTGCGCTCACACACAGTACATACACACCCACAAACGCATGTGCACACACTCAACTCTCCAATTTTTTAAAAAAACAAGGTTTTTAATTTTTATTACAAATTTTAAGATATTTTATAAACAAAGTGTTGTCTAGGTTTTTCCCCTTAACATCCCATTATTTTACATCATAATTCTATTTCAGCCATATTATTCTCTTTCCATATTTTTCATCTGATACTTGCTTTTTTTCTTAATACATAAACAGTATCTTTAATTGCACCTTCAAAGTTAAACCAAATTATCATTTCATATTCCATCTGTTGGTTTATTTTTCTATAAGTAGCACACATCCTCAAATTCAGTTTTTAGACAATAAGCATTTAATTTAATTAATTATCTACAATTAATAATGTTAATATAATTTCCTTATATCTTAGTTAACTACATACTGTTAACAGTATTAACACATTTCACTTTAATCTACTAATATATCCCTTCTTTTCCTTCCTCCTTCTCTAACCATTTTCTCTTGATCTCTCAAAAATTCCACTTCTTTTTGATTCGCTTCTTTCCCCCCTTTCTCCTAGCTTCTTCTTTTCTTTTTCTTATTTTTAGAATTACTCTATCTTTTCTTCAGAATCCTTTTTCTCCCTTTTAATTCTATTGTTCTGGTAGTTTTCTCCAGGGTTTTTCCCAATCTTTTCCCACTATTCACTTCTTTGCTGTTTAATTGTTTCTTTTTGGGGAGACATTCCTCCTTGTCTATTTTTTTTTTTTTTGTGCCACTGTAAATCCCAGTGAAATCATCTAACTATTTTTCATTTTCAGTCCCTTTTCCTTCCATATTATCTTCTTGTTCTTCATTTGAGCCTTCTTTTACCCCCTTTTCCTGTTCTGAGTGCTCCATCTGAATTCTGGTTTTTGCTTACCATTTAACTTTTCACATGCATTTTTAACATATCAAACAGTTCATCTTACATTCAGAGTTCCATGATGCCAGATTAACTAATTTTACATTTTTTTTTAAAAAAAATCTGCTATATCACATTTGATTAAAACTTAAAGTCCATGCAGCCCCTTTTTTATTTCCAAGTTCTAAAGTCCAATTCCAGTTTTAGTCCAATCCAATCCAAATTAAGATATTTTTTCCTTCCACAGCTATGGAGAGTCAAATCAAAAACAATGTTGCAAAAACAAACACTCCTTAAAAGTTCTCATGGCATCAAAGTATCTTTTCCTGTAGCCAAGGTCAATTTCTGCAGCTGTTACTTTCACTTTTGTTCTTCCACTAGATCTTGTAATATTCTCTTCTCCCCTGTAGATGGCTCTCTCTCCACACTACACTCTGACCAGCTGGCCATCAAACATTGCCAAAAACCATTTTTAATCCACACAAAAGAAAAAGGGGGGGAAAAAGAAATTTCCCCCCGGGTTCTTTCTTTTAGTACCTTCAAAGCCAATTATAACAACAGAAATCTTCTGAGGCTTTAGAGTTTTAACCTCTGCTTTATCCTTCTTCCTCCATGAAATTTCCTGACTGTCAATTAGCCGCTAATTTTGTTCTGGGACTCTTTTTAAAACCAAATTTAAATGTTCTTTTTATCTTTGAGTTGGCCACTCACTCATCCAATCCAAAACTCTGTTCTAACACCGCTCCTGTTTAAAAAGTTTAGTTCGGTTGCCCCAACTTTAAAGCAGTCATTTGAATATGGCTGCTGTCCCCACTGTCAGTTTGGAGATCTTTTCTCCAACCTGCCAAGGAACTTGCCAGTTCTTCTGGTTGTCCAAGATGCTTCACCTTCTTCCCCATCCCTTCAAGATGGTTCTGGTCCGAAGACCCCTGATAGCGGTTTGTCCGGTTGGATTTTCACAGGACTCATCGGAACCCACTATTTTCCAACTGGTCTCGTTGGGACGCTTCCGGTTTCCAACCCCCCAATTTTTAAACCATATTGGGCATTTTCTACCCAATACTCACCAATCACAATTCAAGTTTTAAAAATTTATTTATTTACTTATTTATTTACAAAATATATTGGCTGCCCATCTTACCATAGGGTTAACTCTGAGAGGCTTACCATCATGAAAGATATATACAATCCAATTACAGGTGGGGTGACCGGGGTCAGGTGGAGTGATGTAGACTGCCAATTCAATCATTTCTTCTGTTCTCGCTCATTTTATTCCTACCTATTCTTACATGTTAGCTCATAGAAAAATGTTACTCCAGGTTACATTGATTCAGAATATCAGAACTTGATTTTTCCAAAACTTAGTTCTGCTTCTTCCATTCACTGGAACCAAATGTTCTACTGTCAACAAGATATGGATTCCCACTTTAGCATGTACCCCCCACCCGATAATGTAGATGTCACCAATTCATACTTTCTTAATTTATACCAACATCTTTACTTCCATGTTAACTGTTCACTAGCTACTAACCACAAAATCAAAATATTGTCATTGTTCCATCACATCCTTCCATTTTTCCTTTATTTCATAGATACACAATTTGGCATACACACACATATATAAACATTTTACCTTTGTTCATTAATTTATGGTCTTTACCATTTACAATATTTTCTATGCCTTGGTCACCATAAAATGGACCATGCTTGAGAAATTAACTTTCAGTTGAAGTGTGTATTTGATCAGTCAACCTTTTACTGTAGTGCTTTTTTAGTAATACAGAGAGTGTGCATATTCCCAGTTTTAACTGGATCTATAATAAATACAGTATTTCCTGTTGCTTTATTATTATAAGTTATAATTACATTTACTAGTACTGTAGTAACCGTACTAGTTCATTTTCACATACTTTATCCAATATGTCACAAATGTAACCAAAGCCCAGTTTTACTCCTAGATGTTAATACTTTTCTATTCAAGCTCTAACCTAAAAACTACTTGCCAGCCAATTACCCTTTTTCCGTAGTCCATCAACTATGTGGTACACATAGTGCTATATACTTTCCTATTCATCCATGCACATGTGTATACACATTCTTTAATATATTTTACATATACACGCTAAAAAGATAACATCAATTTTCAGTTGTAGATAAGCATTCAGCTATTACCTATACATTGCATGGCATAATGCACTTACTTGATGCTGAAACAGCACCAAGAATGAAGAGCAAGAATAAATCATTTCCACTGTGAATCAAGCATATCATAAGGATATTTCATTTTAAATTGCAAGGCTACTTCCTTTCAGGAGAGGAGGGGAGAGGAGAGGGGAGAAGAGGGGAGAGAAGAGGAGGCATGAGAGGAAAGGAAAAGAAATACAGCTGAAATATGGAGGGACTGAATTTGTCCCTTGTTTGTCTTGTTTCAGCTCCCTTTGACCATACGAATTGGGGCAATCATGCTTAGGTGAAAGAATTATTATCATTCAACACTGTACTATTTTTTGTGCAAACTATAAAATCATAATCTGTAAGATTCTGCTGCATGATAATTTGTGAGCCAAAAGAATGCTTAATTCTCTGTCTGGTATGATTCATTTAGCCAAATGTTCTATCTAGCAGTAGTACTAGGAAGTTTTGGTATATTTCTGGCTCTGTCTGGAAATGCCCTGGATTAAACCTGAAAATTTCTATTTGCAAACATATTTTCTCCTCCCTGGAAATACATAAAAAGTACATCTGGGGAAGCATTGAATGAGCATATAATCTCAAGATAATAATTGAGTCATTATAGATGAAAAATAGAATTACATTGCTTTTGCTATATGACCGTTCTCAAATAAATATATGTTCTCAAGTACTGTTAAAGTATAAAACTGCACATATTTGAAGAACTTGCTAATACATATGCTATGTTCTTGTAGGTTGTAGAATTATTTATATATTGCAATAAAACTATTAAAATTCCCAGGATGAAAGGAGACACCTACCTATAAATCTTAAAACCTACAATGACATAATAAGACTCATGTTGCATAAATACATTTTCTTCCTGCAGAGAGAAATGTTCTTAAATGGATTAACAGAGTGCAGTGATGTTATATTAAATTATAGTTATTTCAAATTGAACAACCGTTAAAAATAATAAAGATTTACCGTTCTGAGTTCTTGGAATCCATGATTTTTCAGGATCTCTCATTGTGGAGAATCCAAGTAAGTTGCAATTGGTTGGACTACATTAAAAAAATAAACACACAAAATATGTTCCATTTCATTTAAACATTTTTCCAAGTAATTCCATCAGAGAAGTAACTAAATAAAACAATATATTGTGCAGAAAAAGTGGCAGTCGATCTGTCTGTCTGTCTGTCTGTCTGTCTGTCTGTCTGTCTGTCTGTCTATCTATCTATCAATTAAATTGTATACTTCTAGGCATGTGTTTTAACTTACAAAACTGAGTTAATTAGCAGAATGCAAAAGTGTTTAACCATATGGTTCGTGCCAAATGTATAGCATTTTCTTTAGGTTACCATTTAATCACAGATAAACTACTTAGAATTTTTCATATGATTTTGTTAAAAATATTTTATTGTGAGTGCAAATCCCTTTGGAGTGTAGCAACACAACCTTAATGGATGGAACCATATAGTAGTCTGAGAAGTCATCGCTAACACTGGAAAAATTAATTTCATCACTATAAACAGAACTGGATAATACTCCCTGGGCATCATGAATTACAGTATGACAATTTTTGAAACTGCCTAAGGCAGAGCTATCAAACTCCTGGCCATGGGCCAGATATGTCATCCCAGTTTAGCAGGGGGGAGGAATCCCAATACGTCACGTGATGCCACCATGATGATGTGGGCTTGACACCCCCTTTTTAAGGGAGCCTTTCGTTATCATTTCTTGACAAATGCAAAACCACTTGTAGAAACTAAAGCGGTCATCCTCCAGTATAAGATGGATATAATACATTTCTTTTCCTGCATTAATAGAATTGTGGGAAAATAGAAAACAATCCACTGGTGGTGTAAAATAATATAAAAATGTAAATCTGTCATTAAGCACTGTGAACTAATAAGATCATCATAAAGTAAAGATCATGTATTAATTGCTATTTCAGCAGTATAAATGCATTACCCAATTGGAGGTAGTTCATTTTTTCTCTTCTCTAATTCCATAGCACGGGCCACTGAATCAACTTTGTTATATACATCCCTTAGCGTCACATTCACTATGAAAAATCAGAAAACAGGAAGCCTGTTAGGAATAATTAAAATTAATGGGAGGACTGCAAATGAAGTGTGTAATTTCATTCTCTCTTGGAAAGGATGTAAGACATTTTGGAAGAAACTGCTGGCATATAAATACATATTGTTCACATAGGCAATTCACATATGCAACTGTATAATTAACTGGATTCAAGCCACTAAGGCCTTACACTCATTCTCTCTCTCTCTCTCTCTCTTTCTCTTTTTCAGAATAAAAGAAGCCACGTTTAAAAACAGGCCTTAGGAAAGATGTATGCTTGAAGTCCATGTTTTTTAAAAAAAGGCAAGACAGTATAAAAATTGGGGAGACTTCAACAATACGCACACATGAAAAGAACTCCTTCTGTTCTCTTCCCACACAGAAAAGAAAGAATTCCAAGTGGAAAATTACTTCAAGCTATCATGTAATGTTGCAAATGCTGTTTCAGAGTATTGATGGAATTCATAGCAAATCAACCTTATCCTACCTCCAAATCACATAACAATTTCTAATTATTGAAACAATCATTATCTCTTTTTAGAGAAAGCCAACCTGATTCTATGCATGTACTATGTACTTAAGGTATGTCCCACTTTTAAAGTTTAAAGAGGATACGTTCAAAGTAACTGCATAGAATAAATTCCATCTGGGGGAAGACAACTGTAGCACCTTCTATATGCTTTATTTCAGAGTAGAGGAGAAGACACAAAACAAAAAAATACAAATTGGGCTAAACACGACATTATCAGTGGTGTGCGTGCGCACGCATGTGTGTGTCAGGGGTGGGTTCCTGCCAGTTCTAACCTCTTCGATAGAAGAGGTTCCACAAATCTACATTGCTGTTTAGAACCGGTTCCAGCTCCCTCCCCCCGCCCCTCCTCACATCATCAAGATGAAGAGCAAGAGGAGGAATTCTGGGAGTTGAAGTCCACAAGTCTTAAAGCTGCCAAGTTTGAACACCCCTGGGTTTTTTTTTCTAAAGGTTTAGGGGTGCAAGGGTCTTGTAATTTGATAGCTTTAAGACTTCAAATGACAGAGTTTTTGAGCCAACATTTTGGTTGCTAAGCAAGAGCGTTGTTAAGTGAGTTTCACCACATTTTACAAGTTGGCCACACCCATCCAGTCACATGGCTGGCAAGCCACTTCTACAAAGCAGGCCACACCTACAGAAGAGGTTCTAAAAAAATTTGAAACCCACCACTGGTGTGTGTGTGTGTGTGTGCACGTGCATGTGTGTGTGTACACATGTATACATACATACATACATAAATGCATACATACATAAATATATAGCCAATTATAAGAAAAGTCCAACAAAATGAATTCATGTCCCAACTCCTGAATTGAGCCTTCAAGAAGGTCTAACACTAACTTTCTCTCAAAGGTACTTTTCAAAAGGCAACTGGATTTCATTTTCCCTTGAGGGCATTACACTGCTCATCCAAGAAGCTTCTTCAGTTCTGACTGAATGACAGAAAATGGAAGGACTTGTATTCCTTGCACTCTTTCTGAGAGTCGTTGAGGCAACTTTGAGGTTTATCCAGCCCTTCCAAGTGGCCTCAACAAATCTCAGAAAGAGTGCTAATGATCAGATGATTGCAGGGAATATACATCCTTTCATTCCCCACCATTCAGTCAGAACTGAAGAAGCTTCTTAGGTGAGAAGCGAAATGTCTTCAAGTCGGAGGTGGCAATCTGCCAGTTTACCCCAGTTGGGGTGAACTGGTAGCGGCGGTGGTGGGAGGCTCCGCCCCCCCCCCCCCCACCTAGACGTCATCATGGATGCTCTGCATATGTGTAAAACCGCATGCTCCCAGTTCTGAACTGGTAGTGAAGGTAAGAGGATTCCATGCCTGATTCAAACAAAATAAAGTCCAATTGCTTCTTGAAAAAGCACCTTTGGGACAACCCAAAATCTCTATAGACACTATCTTTATCATTATTCTATGAGTTTCCAAAATTATGCACCCTTTATTTAAAACACAAGGAAAGAGAGAGATCTGGACAAAAATACCAATTTGGAGTTATCCATAAACAGTACTTTTCATTTTGTTACATCGACATCTGTGATTTCATATTCAGCTGAGCTAGACAGTAACACAGTTTCTCAGTTGTACTTTGACTTATCTTTTTTTGTATATGATGAAGCAAAAAAAAAGGACATTATGGAACATTTTCGATTTTACCCACTCCTCGCAAATATCCCTCTATGATAAAAGGTCTAATGAAAGGATTTTTGTTTAAAAAAATAATGATTGAACATTGTGCTCCTATACAGTAGTTTATTTCTAAAGTATTGCTATTTTACAACACACAGTTAGGATTTATATGTCAGGGTTGCTTCTATTTCATTCTTTGGAAAGAAGTAGTACCTGTCTATTTCTGTATGAATAATATAGTACTGTGGAATGAAAATCCATTCTTGAAGAAGCAATTGCTTGAATTCATAGAACTAAATAAAGATGCTTACATTCAGATAATGAGAAAGTTGCTACTGCAGTCAATATTAGCATTTCACAATTCTGCATAATGAATTAAAATTATGTGTAATAAGATTATTTTAATGGTGCTTGATTTATTTCATAATATCCTACAATGATCATCCAGCAGGTTATCTTTTCCAGATGAATGTTATATAGTCTCATTGTCCAGACAGATTGGTTGAGCTTTATTTTTGTTCATGCTCCTTTTTCCTCAATAGCTAAACAAAAATAAATAATTATCTTCAGCTATTTGAAAATATGCAATGACCATGTCGCCAGACTTACCCCAAAATATGCATTCAGCAGAAGCCTATCCAGTAGGAAACCAGCTACAGTATGGGCTTATACTGTCGCATCTTTTGCATCCTGTAATGCGGGCATCAGGAGGGCAGCAGGGAAGTCACCACTTAGTCAAATCACTTATTGTAACATCATAGACTTCTCAATATATTTTATAACTAAGTTATTGTATTCTCTTTCAATTCATTTGAAACATAAAGGTTCCCCTCACCCATATGTGCTAGTGGTTCCCAACTCTAGAGGGCAGTGCTCATCTCTGTTTCAAAGCTGAAGAGTCAACGCTATCCGAAGACGTGTCTGTGGTCATGTGGCTGGCATGACTAAATACTGGAGGCACACAGAATGCTGTTACCTGCCCACCAAAGAGGTCCCTGTTTTTCTATTTTACCTGCTTTCGAACTGCTAGTTTGGCAGAAGCTGGGACAAGAAACAGGAGCTAACTCCGTTATGTGGCACTAGGGATTCGAACCGCAGAGCTGCTAACCTTCTGATTGACAAGCTCGGCGTCTTAGCCACTGAGTCACTACAGCCCTCATTTGAAAACAAATACATTCTGTTCAAAATTTCATTTTAGCCAACAACTAAAATTATTGCTAACTAGACAGGAAGTACTATTAAAATGAGCAATTTCGAATAAAACTTAAGATTCAATTATAGGTCATAAATATGCAAGAAATAACTCATATAAGGAAAATGTTAAAAAGCTGCTCTGAGCTCATAGAAGAACATATAGAGATATATACAGTTCTAATTCAATCTAGCCAAAGCTTTTATCAGAAAATTGGGATGCTTCCTTTATAGGAAATATGAAGAGTTCAAGATGGAATGTTGTAAATAATTAAGCAATTAGTTTAAAAACACTACATTAATAGTAACTATGAGAGGGACCTTGAAATCCTAGTGGACAATCACTTAAATGTGCAATGCGTTGCAGCTGCCAAAAAAGCCAACGCAATCCTAGTCTGTATTAACAGAGGGATAGTATCAAGATCACATAAAGTGTTAATTACCACTTTAGAATGTTTTGGTAAGACCACACTTGGAATATTGCATCCAGTTTTGGTCACCACGATATAAAAGAAGATTTGAAAAAGAGTGCAGAGAAGACCAACAAAGATGAATAGGGGATTGGAGGCTACAGCATATGAAGAACTGTGGCAAGAATTGAGTATGTCTAGTTTAATGAAAAGGACTAGAGGTGACATGATAGCAGTGTTCCAATATTGGAGGGACTGCCACAGGGAAGAGTGTCAAAAGCATCTGAAGGCAGGACAAGAAGCAATTGATGGAAACTAATCAAGGAGAGAAGCAACCTAGAACTAAGGAAAGACGAGGGATCCAGCTATTCTCCAAAGCACCCGAGGGCAGGACAAGAAACAATGGGTGGAAACTAATCAAGGAGAGAAGCAACTTGGAACTAAGGAGAAATTTCCTGACAGTTAGGACAATTAATCAGTGGAACAAGTTGCCTCCAGAAGTTGTTGGTGCTCAAACACTGGAGATTTTTAAGAACTGATTGGACACCATCTGTCTGAAATGGTATAGGGTTTCCTGATTGAGTGGGAGTTGGACTGGAAGACCTCCAAGGTCCCTTCCAACTCTGTTATTCTGTTATTCTTCTAGAATAAGGGATGTCTGAAGTTGAATAGCTTACTTTCATCTGGAACTTAATACAGTACAATATCAAAAGTCTTTAGAATCTGATACACAGGTAGATCATTACAGCATTAAATTGTTTATATTCATTTATTTAAATATGTGGACAGACTTAAGGCTTGCTAGATTTATGGAATGAGATATTACTACAAATAGGAGATGCTCCAGATTATGACTGGAGAAAAAGGATATCTAACTGGGACTGAAGAATAATGTCTAGGCATATGTTCACGTTGCTATTCCCCTTAAATCTCCATTTCCTCAACCTACTTTATGGAGGAAGATGGGGCCAACTGCACTAGACCAACAAGGTTATTGCCCATAACCTTCAAATGAAAAAGGCTTCATCCTAAAGTGAGTTGATTTGGGCTGATACATCCACCGTTTACAGACATAAAAACAGCATACATTAATTCATGACATTGACCGATATCTCCCAAACTTGTAATGACCATTTTGCAGGCATACAGGTGCTTCTTACATATATATAGGCCATTGATTTGCACTAAGAACTCATTCTAACTAAAACAGTGGTCCCCAAACTTGGCAACTTTAAGACTTGTGGATTGGCTGGCTGGAGAATTCTGGGAATTGAAGTCCACAAGTCTTAAAGTTGCCAAGTTTGGGAACCTCTGAACTAAAGTATCTAGTACTGGAAACTGCATCAAAATTCAAGCAAAACTTATTTTCTTTTTTTTTTTAAAAACAAACTTATACCTAAAAAAAATTCTCTCACCTTTTTCCCCATCGCATTCTAATGATTGTGATTCATCCAATCTTGAATTTGAATAAATGGTGTTCAGCCTTTCACCAGTGCGCAGTATTTGTTTTAAAGGTACTTTCTTTGGTTGTGCTTTCTGAAAGGTATGCTTGCTTTGACTTTTCACACCAGCCTTTGAAATAGGTGGAACTCTAGTAGGCATCCTTCTTTCTGAATTCTCAGGAACTTTAGTAATAGAAAACCAATCATTTGCACAGATCTGCTGACCAAAAACACACACACAAAAAAAATAGCTGTAACAATCATTACTTTCAGTCAGATATTATTTCTTCTACTCTGCTGGTATCAATCTTTCAATCCGGACTTTCCAGGAAAGTCACAAAACAGTACTGTTCCTAAAGGAAATACAAAACCTCGCATTACGTTACCAAATAAAATCATTACATTATTATATAAAATCAGCATGACACGATGCCAGCAAATTAGACCTTAATTACAGGTCTGTCTATATCCTAGTGTTCTTCTACCTGCAGTTCCTGATTTTTCTCATTAACCGCAAGAGTGCAAGGCAATTTTAGAGAATCTCAGGGGCAATGTATCATTTGCAGAGGCCTATAATAGTAATAATAGCTCAGTTCTCATGAATACAGGTTCACATCAACAGGGACCTCTTCTAACCAATGCAGAGTCATGTAATGTCTGCTTAGCGCCCACGTCAACTGTGCATGCATAAATTTCTCTCCAGAAGATTAGGAATTTGAGAAAGTAGCATTTCTAGTTGCCCTGTGCAAGCAAATACCATGCATATATTCGGGGGGGGGAGGGGGAATCACAGACTTTCCCATTTCTTATAAGCCGTGTTTGTAATTTCTCTTTCCTCCTACTTACTTTAATTGCTTGTTCGTCCCACAATATTTTTTAGCAAGTGTAGATAGATTGCTTCCTTTGTCCTTACATTACCACTCGCTGCAATTCGGTAAGGAATAAATTAAAGGATAAAAAGACATCCAGCCACTTCTTCTTAACCAAATAGTGGCAGAGACAAATTTAGCATTCACTTTCTGTCTTTTGTGGGAGTAAGATGGGGAGTCTGTGTCTTTCATGGAGAAAGAAGCAGCAAAAGAAAGGTAGAAAATAGGCAGAGCTGAGGCAAACAGATAGATATTGCTAATACTAGAAATGGTAAGGTAAAGGTAAAGGCTACCCAGCACATGCGTGGTAGTCTTTTCCAGCTCTAGGGGCAGGGCTCATCTCCATTTCTAAGCCAAAGAGCCAGCGCTGTCCGAAGTCGTCTCCATGGTCATATGGCCAGCATGACTAAATGCCAAAGGCACACGGAGTGCTATTGCCTTCCCACCAAAGTGATCCCTATTTTTCTACTTCCATTTTTACGTGCTTTCAAACTGCTTGGTTGGCAGAAGCTGGGACAAGTAACAGGAATGCACTCCGTTACGCAGCACTAAGAATTCGAAGCACTGAACTGCCAAGCTTTCTGATCAACAAGCTCAGCATCTTAGCCATTGACCCCTTTCTTTACTAGGAATGGATCCTGTTTCAAATACCAATTGCAATCTCCTACTTTATTCTATGAACTTGTAATTGGATTTTTAAAAATGAAAGAAAAGCAATTTGGAAATGAAAACTGGGTTAGAGGAAAAACCTTAATATTTTCTTTCATTTTATAAAAAAGCAAATGGTACAAAAATGGTCAATTGGTCTTATTTTTCCTTGCAGATTGCAATGCAACCTCAAATTGTGCTCATAATCTGTTGATTTCACTAGAACTTTCTAAGCCTTACACTATAACCTAGAGAATATTTCCAGAGCAATAAAATTAGTCTTCACCTGACACTTTTTTTAGCATAAAGGATGAGCAATAAATTGTGCAAATAACCATTTACAACTTAAATACTCAAACATTAACATTAGTTTATATTAGAGCCTTGGGATAAAAAGTATAGCCCAGCATATCTATCAACAATAGGGACAGGTGAAATCTGCTATTGTTACTTTTAAAACTTCTTAGATTAAGCAGATGCTCTCTACATGGGGCTCCCCTTGAGATGCACCCGTAGGCTGCAGCTGGTCCAGAATGCGGCCGCGCGGGTAATCATGGGATGTACTAGGTACTCCCATATAACACCTCTCCTGCGCGAGCTGCACTGGCTACCTGTGGCTTTTTGGGTGCGTTTCAAGGAGTTGGTTATCACCTTTAAAGCGCTCCATGGCACAGGACCTAGTTACCTGCGGGATCGCATCCTACCCCATACATCCCTGCGACCAATTCGCTCTCACAAGGAGGGACTCCTCCGGGTGCCGTCCACTAGGCAATGCCAGCGGGCGGCGCCCAGGAGTAGGGCCTTCTCTGTGATGGGCCCGACCCTCTGGAATGACCTCTCCCCCAACATCAGAACTATTACCGATCTCCGCTCCTTCCGCAAGAAACCCAAGACCCACCTGTTCCAATTAGCTGGCCTGGCCCAACCGTAGCTTCAATTTTTAATCCTCCTGACCAGCATTTTAAATTTTAAGGGGTTGTCCTTTTTACCTGTTTTAATTTTTATTATCACTGTACAGACCCTATATTTAATTTGTTTTTAATAAGGGGTATTTAATATTGTTATTGTATATATGGTTTTAGCTTTTGTCTGTATACCGCCCTGAGTCCCCTCGGGGAGAGGGGCGGTCTATAAATTCAATAAATGAAATGAAATGAAATGAAATGAAAAGAATAATGCAAGATCAGGGCAAAGAGTCATATACTTAGCATTCTGCTACTCTAAAGGAGCTGATCAGTACAGATCATAATTGTAAGAGCACCATCCATTGTGTATTCCAGAAATTGGTACTGAAATACATGCTGCATTTGTTCAGAAGCATAATATAACTGATTCACAGTACTCTCATTTCTTCTTTTGGATGCAGATTATATAGCTTAATTTTATACTGTGTGAAAAAATACCAACGTTTATTGCTACTAAAACTTTCACTATGCTTTTTGGGCAATCTTGGCACTCACACTATGAGAGAAAAATAGACTCTATCAAGCTATTTTCTCTGCACATATTTTAGACATCTCAACTATATCAGATCCTGCTCACTTTTTTGAACCTAAAAACTGCATACTGCTACCTTCTCAAGAACTCAGCCTTAGGGGTTACTAAGAATATCAATCCTTGTGTATTCTTACACATTAACCTCCTTCAATCTAAAAAACACTCCTCCCTCCAAAAAAAATCCCTGTTGGAAGATACTGTATGTGCATGTCTTTGTATATACACAAAGAGACTCAATGATTCTACTGCTCAATGAAGTTGTTGTTGTTGTTACTTGCGACCCCATGGGCAATGCTCCTCCAGGCCTTCCTGTTCTCTACCATCCTCTGGAGTCCATTTAAGCTCAAGCCGACTGCTTCAGTGACTCCATCCAGCCACCTCATTCTCTGTCATCCCCTTCTTCTTTTGCCCTCCATCTTTCCCAGCATTAGGCTCTTCTCCAGTGAGTCCTTCCTTCTCATTAAGTGGCCAAAGTATTTGAATTTCACCTTCAGAATCTGGCCTTCTAAAGAGCAGTCAGGGTGGATCTCCTCTAGCACTGACTGAGGAAGGGTCTAGAATTATTTTTTGTGTTTAAGAAAATATACTTTTTTCATAATCCTTGAGCTAATAAAACTTAGAGACCATTCTAGAGGAGTGGAGGTTTTTTTTTACTGTATTATTGTGATGTCTACTCATCAGACATTCTCTTATCTATATTCCTGACATTACTTTCCCCTGGTGTTCCATTTTTTTCAAAGTCAGATTTAATACAGTTTGAGTAATTGCAGCTTTTGTACACTATTAAGCAAATTATGTTGCATCATGTAAGAGTTATCAGGGAACGTTGCTTCAGAAAAGCTGGACGAGTGTCCTATGTATATTTAGGAAAATTTACTGTATGATGAGAAATAAGAAATATTCTCATCATTGAGGGAGAATAATTAGTGAGAAGAAAGAAAAGAGATAAGAAATTGGGCACTTGGGGGAAAATCTAAGAAAGGAACCCATTTTCCTGGTTAGGATTTCTTATTGCAGTGTTGCTTTTGTGCATGTCGATAGCTATAAATTTTAGCAATGTTAATGAAAAATAAAATAAAGCAGCAACAAGGCAGTGCTGGGTAAGAAAAAACAAAATAAACTCTGGGGTTTCATTTTGAAGAAAAGGAAGTCATTCTTTACATATAGGTTTATATACTCTGGGTATGCACATGTGTAGCCTAATGACTGCATTAAAAACAATGAAAAAGATACTCTGATTCTTTTATTATTAGATCTTAGTGAACAGCAATTATTTCTTGTCCTGTTTACCTTCTACCTCACCTAATATCTTGCAACAGCTTAATGTAGAAAGGCCTATTTTGGATTGTGAAGAAATGGATTAAATTCTTTTTGTAATATTTATACTATTTTAAGCATAGATGGATAGATCATGTTGTTTTATGATTTTATATCTTTTGTATTTAAGACAGAACTGGCTGTGCATGGTCTTTTGACATACTCTTATCAAACTTGTATGATGATTTCTCCACATTTTTACAGTGTAAGGAGAAATATTTCAAGAATTGATCAAGAACAATGGTGCAATGGCATCATTATTACTATTGAAAATTCCTAATGGGAGGAGGTCCCTAACACTAACTTCTCTTTTGGGTTTAGCTGCAATTTGGGAAGCCAAGGAATCACCAGAGGCAAAATTGTGCAATAACATCTGGGAAAGCCTTGGCCACCTTGTTGCCAAGCAAGTGAAACAATAGCAGACTGGAATGTTGTTCTGCTTTTTGAAATAATCGCTAAAGCAGGGGTGTCAAACTGGTGGCCCACAGGCCAGATGTGTCATGCGCAGGATACGCCCAGCTCCGTGAAGGGGGGAAACATTGCGATACATCACATGATGACAATGTGATACTGTGAGTTTGGCACCCATGCTCCAAAGCAAATTTTGTTTCATATATTGAATGAAACAAGAACACAAAATTCAGGAGCTTTTTTCTATCCACCAATCATAATATCACAGAAAATAGTATAAGTTTCAATTAAATTACCGTTTTCTTTAGGTAAGGCATCAGACTGACGTTCAACAACTGATGTTCTTTTTCTTGGAGGGGTGAAACAGTTGTTCAAGACACGTGATTGTCTCACAACTTCCTGAGACAAACTGATAGAAACGTTTTTTCAAAAGGAATGTTGACCATGAGCAGTTTATTTTTAAAAATTCAACTAGTAAGCATCTAAACTGCCTAGTAAATTGTCTTTACTTTAGAAAATTAGAGCTAAATGAGAGATTATGTTGAACTAATTAAATATTTTGATCTATTATGCAAAGATAGACAGTTTCTGGAGGATAAAACCTAAGCATATAATCCTTATACTTTTTAGTTCTTCCAGTTACCAGGATAGTTAGAAAATATCGTATTTTTCGGACTTTAAGATGCACCTTTTTCCCTCAGAAAAGAGGGTGAAAAAGTGGGTGCATCTTATAGGTTGAAAATAGCATTGTTGATCTCCTGAAACCCCACCCTATTTGCAAAAATTGCTGTGCATAGCCTTTAGGAGGCTTCCAGAGTGCTCCTGGGGGCTGGGGAGGGCAAAAATGAGTGAAAATGGGCAATTTTTTGCTTATTTTCAGGAGGGCCCCCAGCCCCCAAGAGGACTCTATAAGCCTCCTAAAGGCTATATATGTGCCCTTTTTTGACAAAAAATGGAGCAATTTTTTGGGCAAAATGGGCCATTTTTGCTCATTTTGCCCCACCCCACCCCCCAGCCCCAGGAGCACTCTACAAGCTTCCTAAAGGCTATGCATTGCCCTTTTTGTTAACAAAAAATGGGCCCATTTTTGTGAAAAATGGGTCATTTTTGGGAGGTCTGCAGAGTGCAAACACTTGGTGCGTCTTATACTCTGGTGCATCTTATCCTCCAAAAAAATATGGTAGATCTTTGAACAGTAAGCAGTATAGATTTATATTTTATTAATATTTTACCATAGCAGTAGCAAAATGAATCCTTTGTACAGATTTCTGCCTATAAAGCAAAGAGTCCCTTCGGGGAGAGGGGGCGGTCTAGAAATCAAATAAAATATATATAAATATATATTAAATTTGGATAATAAAAGGAATTCATAGACTCAGAATTCATTTGCAAGTTTTTATCTATTATAGGAGTGGGCAACTGTAGCCTCTTTCTGACCCGTGGACTTCAACTCCCAGAATTCCTGAGCCAACATGGCTAGATCAGGAATTCTGGGAGTTGCAGTCCACAGGTCAGAAAGGGGCCATACTTGCACACTCCTAGTCTATTGCATATTAATGATCAGTAATATTTCAATGAAAAACAAATTCTAACAAGCTGGAAGTCTGCCCACCACTGGATCATATCATAATATACAGTTGTATGCAAGTATTCAACCTAGTGAAACGGAATTGTTTCGTGGATCAGAAGTTGACATAAACATTACATAATAGAACGCTAAATACGCATCTTTCTGATCATTTGAATACATGCTATTTATGTGGGGTTATTTACAGATTTGAAATAAGAAAATAGTGAATATGCAGGTACAGAAGTTTGAATATTTTCAGTCAGTCCTTTTAACATCTCTTGATAGAAAAACAACTTCCAAATATTTCTGTAGTTAGCTAAGAAACTTTCTGTTCTTGTTTTTTCATATTTTTTCACTCTTCTTTGTATAGCTTTCCCAGCTCAGAAATATTTTTACTTTTCCTCTAGTACAGGGCACGTCTGTAATATAATAATAGATTTTTAACAATATCCAAATCTGGAGGCTGTTAAGGCCGTTCCAAAACATTTACTTTTTTTTCTGCATAATAACTTCATGGTCAGTTTGGAAGTATGTTTTTAGATTGTTGTTTTGCTGAAATATCTGACCTCTCTTCTGCTAGCTGTTGGACATTAACTTCAGAACCAACAAAAACCCTAACCCTAAGCCTTAACTAGTGATATCTACATAATAGAATCCACAGTTCACTTCTAAAAACTTCAGTTGACAAACTTTGCAATATTATTGTATTGAGCCCCACAACACATTATTTTGCATAGAGTTATTAGGTTTTGAACAAGTACAAAAATGTATGATTAAAAAAACCGCTCCTCTTTGCTGAAAATGATATTAAGCTACTATAAACATATTATTACCAGCTTGTTTGCAGATATAGTAAATTGCTAACATGATACAAAAGGAAACACAAGAACAATGTTTATTATATTCCATAAGTGCTATAATTAAGTTCCATAATAGATTGCATGCATGCATATCCAAACAACATGCAAACACACAACAGCCCTCCAAATCTAAAATCACAAAGTGTTTTAAAGTTCAGAGAAATGGAGTAAATTGCATTGTATTTATCAAGCTAGAAAGAAGATGATGGTTCAGTGGTTAAAGATGCTGACCTTGCCAGTTGGAAAGCTGAAATTCCTGGTTGCATTTTTTGCCCCTATTAATTAAATAAGCTATTCAGATATCAAGTACTCTAATACATTGGCCACCTAATGACAACAAAGGACTCGCTGGAAAAGAGCCTAATGCTGGGAACGATTGAGGGCAAAAGAAGAAAGGACGACAGAGAATAAGGTGGCTGGATGGAGCCACTGAAGCAGTAGGCATGAGCTTAAATGGACTCCAGAGGATGGAGGAGGACAGGAAGGCCTGGAGGAATGTTGTCTATGGGGTTCCCATTGATGACCGTGAGTTTTCCGGCTTCGTGGGTCAGTGGCAGTGTATTAGAACATGGGTGGAAGAAGTAGCAATGGAGGTGTCTCACGGACACCCCTTCAATGTATGATAGATAACTTCAAAGCTGGTTTTTCTAGGGACTATGGAGACCCAGTGGCTACCCCGTTTGAACTAAAAAAAATTCTGTGAATCAGAATGGCTCACCTTTGGCATAGGGTGGCCAAAAACAGGGTCGGCGAACCCAGAACTCGTGTCAAGAGTTCATCAAATAGTGACGGGTGATGGACACTGGGACCAATTTCCCTATATTGATCAGTGGCAAATTAACATAAAAGAGAGACTCTCTTGGTTAAGCAAGTGTCAGCCACTTAGAGTCTGTTTGATGAAGTCAGAAAAGGGGGGGGGGGAGGAAGAAAACCTTAGTGCCAAAGATTCGAACTCAGGTTGATAGGGAGGAATTCCAACGACCCCCCTCCGTATTCTACCCAAGTAAAACCAGTAACTCCCCCTGCAAAAAAAAAATGAACCGGTTCCTGTACAGCCAGAAACAGAGAATCAGACAAAATCTAAGGAACCTAAGTCAAAGAAGAAAATAAAGAGAAGTGCCTCATGGTCTTCAGCGGGTTCTGAAGATTCTGTGTCAAACCATACTAGAAGTAAAACAAAGACCAGGGGTGTAACTATTGCCCCTCTTAGAGAAATAATTGTATCCGTGTTAAATCAAATGATTGGACCCCCCATCAGAAAAATCAATAACAATACAAGGAGTATCAGGAAATTTGAGTTTAAAGCCTATCTTGAAACCCCTTAAATGTCAGATTGGAAGGGGAACGGTCACTCACCAATTTGTATACATACCAGAGTGTCCGGTGCCTCTCCTGGGACGAGATCTTTTAAATAAACTAAAAGCTACGATCTCATTTGATCAGGAAGGTCAAAAACTAATTGTTCAGCATCCAGTTGAAGAAATGTGGAGACTGCTAGTAATGAAGGATGTTGAACAAGAGGCAGACTGGAAGTTATTCAATGTAGCTAAACTTTGGGCTGAAGATAACCCCCCCCCCCCCCCCCAGGTTTTGCTAAAAATGCAATCCCTGTTGAAGTTCAATTAAAACCGAATTCTTGCCCAATAAATGTCCCTCAAAGATACTGTGGTAGATTTGAAGGATGCTTTCTTTACCATTCTCCTGGCCAAACCAAGTCAAGACCTATTTGCCTTTGAATGGACAAACCCTATGAATCGAGTCAGGAGTCAATACACCTGGACTCGCTTACCCCAAGGATTCAAGAACTCCCCAACATGTTTTGGAGAAGCCGGAATTCTGTGTCAGTTCATATATTCCACAATAACCTGAATCAGAGGGAAAATGGGGGGGGGGGGGGGCTCCTTGGAACTGGGGAAAGGACGGTGTTGCTGTCTTGGGAGAGAGGAAAGTCCACCCTCTGGACAGAAGAGACCCCTGGTTGGAAAGAGGGGCCCAAGAGGCCATCTATCTTAAAACTGAACAGCCCTCTCTCAACAGAGGGGGGGGCTATGACCCCTCCTCTCTCCTGTCTATGACACCGGGGGGGGGGGGCGTTGGGGTGGCCCAGTCTGTGTGCAAGGAGTCATCCAGGTCTCTGCAGGCTTCCAGAATGGAGAGGATCACTAGGATAGCTTAAGCGCAATGCTGAAAAAACCCAGAAACCCCTGCAGATGATGTAATAATTTAAAAATTCTGGAATGTGCAGGGATGGATAGGTTAATCATAAGAATCAAAGGAAAAGAAGATTCAGATTATTTCATAACATGGAAACTATTCTATACATGGTTAAAAGACAGATGTTGAGGTTAGAGGAGGCAGAACTCCTGGCTGACCCACTGTGTGTGTGTGTGTGTGTGTGTGTGTGTGTGTGTGTGAGAGAGAGAGAGAGAGAGAGAGAGAGAGAGAGAGAGAGAGAGAGAATATAAAAGAATAAGAAAGAAAGAAAGTTGGAGAGAGAGATAAGAAGGAAGGAAGGAAGGAAGGAAGGAAGGAAGGAAGGAAGGAAGGAAGGAAGGAAGGAAGGAAGGAAGGAAGGGAAAGAAAATAAGTTGGGGAGAGAGAGACAAGAAGGAAGGAAAGAAGGAAAGAAAGAAAAAGGAAGGAAGGAAAGAAAAAGGAAGGAAGGAAATAAAGAAAGAAGGAAGGAAGGAAGAAAAAGAAAGAAAGAAAGAAAGAAAGAAAGAAAGAAAGAAAGAAAGAAAGAAAGAAAGAAGCCCAAAATTTTGGTTGCTAAGAAGAGCATTGTTAAGTGAGTTTCACCACATTTCCCACCCCACTCAGTCACATGGCCGGTAAGCCACTCCCGCCCGGTCACATGGCTGGCAAGCCACTCCCACAAAGCAGGCCACACCTACAGAAGAGGCTCTAAAAAATTTTGAAACCCACCACTGTGTCAATGCCTCACCAGCCATAAACCTCACCGCACATCACTGAAGCAGGAGGTCCACAATGTCTAAAGAACAATTAGAAGAATTCAAAGAACTCCTGCTATGTTCTTGGTGAAGAATGGAGGCGAGGCCAGAGTGAATTCTAACAGCCCTTTATTCAATACTGCCTGCGAGGTAGCTGAACTCTCTGGCTGACACCGCTCCTTTTATAGGAAACGGATCACCCAAACAACCAATCAGGAGAGAACATTTTCCCGCTCCAACGGAGGACCAGAATGAGAACATCAACTGACAACTATACACTATTCATTCCTGAAAATGAGACCTCCCCAAATAATAAGCTCAGGCTTTTGAGCGCATGGGCTAAAATAAGCCCCCCCCCCACAAAAATAAGCCCTCCTCGAAAATATTGCAACGCAGCAGCAGCCATGAGGTGACCATACCCGCCGCCTCTTGTAACCTCAAAACAATAAGACCTCCCCGAAAATAAGGCCAAGCGCTTATTTCAGGGGTCAAAAGAAAATAAGATCCTGTCTTATTTTGGGGAAAACACGGTACACCACATAACAATTCTCACAAAGTGGGATATCCAGGTGCTTTCCTGATTCAAAAGGAGAGAAGCTAAGCTTCAACTGAAAAGGAAAAGCTTGAATAACAAGGACATTGGCCTTCTTCTGTCCTTCAACAAGGTCTCTTGTCTCCAGAGACTGCTGGGGAAGATCACCCAGAGCTATGGAGTTTGGTGCCACTCTATTTGTTCTGTTCTGTTCTGTTCTGTTCTGTTCTGTTCTGTTCTGTTCTGTTCTGTTCTGTTCTGCTCTGCTCTACTCTACTCTACTCTACTCTACTCTACTCTACTCTACTCTACTCTACTCTACTCTATTGAGCCATGGTGACGCAGTGATTAGAATGCAGTCCTGTAGGCTCCTTCTGCTGACTGCCAGCTGACTGCGATTTGGCAGTTCGAATCTCACCAGGTCAAGGTTGACTCAGCCTTCCATCCTTCCGAGGTGGGTAAAATGAGGACCCAGATTGTTGGGGGCAAGAGGCTGACTCTAAGTGCTATTGCTCTTCTACTCTGCTCCACTCCATTCCACTCCACTCCATTCCACTCCACTCCACTCCACTCCATTCCATTCCATTCTATTCTACCCTTAGGCATTAAAAAATATCTGGACGACTAGAGTCACTCTCACACCAGAAGTCCAGGTTCAGGAACAAGCCAACTGATCAATTCCTGTTTGTCAATCGATTCCTATTGCAACCAATGAACGATCAACTGGGTACCAATCTGGAAAAAAAACCCTCAATGGAAAATGTCCCAAAGGTGCTTTTTCAAGAGGCAAATGAACTTCTCAACCAAAATGCTGGAGATGCGGGTGTTTAGATGCTACCTTTTTTCATGTATGGTGGACTTGCAATAAGGTTAAAGCTTTTTGGATAAAAATATGGTGGGTTATGCAGAATGTATTTAAGAAAAGAATACAATTTACTCCGCAAATGTTTTTATTGGGTATAACTAAGGACTTTACTAAAGGGGAAACAAAATTGGTTTTGTATATGGTCACAGCAGCTAGGTTGTTGATTGCGCAACATTAGAAAAAAGATTTTTTACTGACAATTGATCAATGGATTCAGACGGTGGCGCTGTTCGCCGAAATGGCAAAAATTTCAGCTTTTTTAAGAGCTCAGAAGCAGGAGAATTATACACAGGAATGGGTAAAATGGATTGATTATATACAGAATAAATACCAGACTAGGAGGTATTATATAGTCTTTAGGTAAGAATGTTTAGACTGATAGATGATCAGAGTAAATAATACATGGGATGCTTGGAATTGTTAGAGTGGTGTATAGCGGAAGTCGGGGGGGGTTGAGTGGGAGGTGGGGGTGGGTTAGGGTGGAGGGTGGGGTAATATATACGCATAATTAAACTAGAAGATGGGATTAATGAAATATTGTTACTTTAAGAGAAACTTATATTATGATTGTTGGGAGGTGAGGGGAGGGTGTACAATATGTGAATGAGTAATCTACTTTAAGACGGGGGGAGGGGAGGGGGTAAAATATTTGGTATAATATCTGAATGAGAAAAAAAATTTGGGGTTGGGGGGAGGGGAGGGGCATACTATCTGTATGTGATTTACATTGTATGGTGGGGGGGGGTTAAAAGGGGGGAAATTGTTTGTATAAAACTTTTTCAATTAAAAAAAGAGGCAAATGAACTTCCTTGTTTTCCTTTGAACATGATTACATGTCTTAATTTTAAAAACAGCAACTAGCACCATTTTTAACCACAAAATTGGACTCCGAATCTTCTCCTGGCCTTCGTTTTGTGTTTGGGTTTCCATCTCATGGCCATTTTGAGTATGACAGACTGACGGCACTCATCTCAAAATGTAATATAAATAAGAATAAGTAATAAAAATAATTGCTTCAAAAAAAATCCATGGGAAATTGCGGGACCAATAACAGCCTGCCACCTCATGGCCATTTTGAATATTTCAGGCAGAGGCCAGTGATCAAAAAGTTTAATGTACCATATTTTTCGGAATATAAGACGCACCTTTTTCCCTCAAAAAAGAGGCTGAAAATCTGGGTGCATCTTATACACTGAATACAGCATTTTTTGCCTCCTGAAGCGCCGCCCCCTTCACCAAAATGGCCATGCAGAGCTTTTAGGAGGCTTCCAGAGTGCTCCTGGGGGCTGGGGAGGGCAGAAATGAGCGAAAAACTTTTTTTGCTCAATTTTGCCCCCTCCCAGCCCCCAGGAGCATTCTATAAGCCTCCTAAAGGCAATGCATGCCCTTTTTAAAAAAAAAAAACCCAGGCCCGTTTTCACAAAAAACAGGCCATTTTGGGGAGGTCTGAAATGGGACAGGGCTGTGGTGGTGAACCTATGGCGCTCATGCCAGAAGTGGCACACAGAGCCCTGTCTGTGGGGATGCAGCCCGGCTCCGTCGTGTTTCACTCAATCAAGGTCTTGTGAAAGAAAAAGATCCCGCAAAGTTGGAACTAATTGAGTGTATTTTTTTCACTCGCACGCTTCACAATGGGGCTGACGGGATTCCATTTCTCCTCCTGGAGCCCACAATGTGGTGGGATTCAAATTTTTTACTACTGGTTCTCTGGGCGTGGCTTGGTGGGCGTGGTATGGCTTGGTGGGCGTGGTATGGCTTGGTGGGCGTGGCATGATGGGCATGGCAGGGGAAGGATACTGTAAAATCTCCATTCCCTCCCAATCAGCTGGGACTTGGGAAGAAGAGAATAGATTGGGGCGAGGACACCCAGAGGTGGTATTTACTGGTTCTCCGAACTACACAAAATTTCTGCTATTGGTCCGAACCTGCTGAATCCCACCAGTGAATGGGACCCTGCATCGGCTCGGCTCGGCCAAAATAAAGCGGTTGCTTTTCCTGCAGAGCTGCCTGTGTTGAGCTGCCCCACCTCCCCGTCAACCAGCTGAGCTTTGGTAAGCTGCTCCTGGGTTCGTCAGCCTCCAGACGTCATTCCCACCACCCAGCACCAGTTCAGCACTTCCTCTCCCCCCCCCCGGTGGGGGGAGAGAAACAGAGGGAGGCAGAGAGAGGGGGAAGAGAGAGGGGGGAGGGAAAGAGAGAGAGAGAGGAACAGGAGGAGGGAGGGAGGGAAAGAGAGAAAAACAGAGAGAGGGAGGGAAAGAGAGAGAGACAGGGAGGGAGGGAAAGAGAAAAAGAGAAAGGGAGGGAAAGAGAGAGAAAGGGAGGGAGGGAAAGAGAGAGAAAAAGAGAGGGAGAGAGGGAAAGAGAGAGAAAGAAAGAGAGTGAGGGAGGGAAAGAGAGAGAAACAGGGAGGGAGGGAGAGAGAGAGGGAGAGAAAAAGAGAAACAGGAGGAGGGAGGGAGGGAAAGAGAGAGAGACAGGGAGGGAAAGAGAGAAAGAGAAAGGGTGGGAAAGAGAAAGGGAGGGAGGGAGGGAAAGAGAGAGAAAAAGAGAGGGAGAGAGGGAAAGAGAGAGAAAGAGAGGGAGGGAGGGAGGGAGGGAAAGAGAGAGAGAAAGAGAGGGAGGGAGGGAAAGAGAGAGGGAAAGAGAGAGAGAAAGAGAGGGAGGGAGGGAAAGAGACAGGGAAGGAGGGAAAGAGAGAGAAACAGGGAGGGAGGGAAATAGAGAGAGAGAGAGAGGGAGGAAGGAAAAGAGATGATATTACAAAAGTTTTTCTTTTTTATTGTTTGCTAAACGTAATATTTCAAAAGCAGGAAAAAAAAGAAGGGGCATAAAAGTTCCTTTTTCCCGTTTTTCTTAGAACAATCAGCTGAACTCTGCATCGTCATTATTTTAGGTAGTAGGACCTCATTATTTTGGTTAAATTGCCGTGTTGGCACTTTGCAATAAATAAATGGGTTTTGGGTTACAGTTTGGGCACTCGATCCCTAAAAGGTTCGCCATCATTGGTACAGGGTGACTTGATCGAGCCAGGGGTTGGACTAGAAGACCTGCAAGGCTCCTTCCAGCTCGATTCTGATTGAGATTGCTTGATGTTACGGCTGTGTGTACAGCAAGAGAGAATCGGTCCGGCTTTTGACACCATCGGGCAGGCTCAAAACAAGAAGCTGTATTGATTTTGCTCTCTGTCTTGCTTTTGTGGCCAGGTGGAGCTTTCCAGCTCTTTTATTGGAAAGAGAAAATCCCAGCATCTGGAGCAGGAACTTGCCAGGATCTTCCAACTCTGCTAATCTGTTAATTTTTGTCACGGAGGACATGCAAAGCGATGGGAAAGACAATGTCATGCGTCCGTCAGAGTCTGACTCTGAGATGAAAGACGAACCGCTGACAGGGAGCGAGAGTGGCTCCGTTGACTGTGGAAGAAACCGGGGAAGGGCAAAGTCAGGCTGGGCAGAGCAGGAGAGAGGTAGTGTGAAGTTCCCAAGAGCTGACCTAATTAATTTACGAGCCTCGAGACAAAGCTAAAAAAAAATCCATTCATTTATTAGGACTAACATCTTGGTCCGGATTTCTGTGGAGCCTAAATTGGCTTTCACTTAACTGCGTTTGAACTTTACTCCTCTATCTCCTCCTTTCTATCATGCGTCATAGATCATATTCGCGAACTAGGTTGTAGAAATATGAGATCCAACTCTGGCCGAAGGTATGCATGGAATCCTTCCCTTGAATGCCAACCTGATAATAGTCATGGCAACGCTTTAAAAGTTGACAGGTAGAACAAGGGAGAGGAGGTTCAGATGAAGACCAAGACCCACCCCCTCTTCATCCAAGGGCATGCAGGGAAGAACGCAGAAGACAGCAACATGGGTTGTGTGGCTTACGAGGGAGGAAAGGGCCCCAATTCCCTTCACAAGGCACACCTGGGGATGGAGTTTAAAGGAGAGACAAATGGGAGGGGCGGTTGTCGGGGACAAACACGGAGCTCATCTGGTATTAACTGCTTATCTGACTTCCTGGCATCCTCCCAACTGGTTTGATTTACTGCCCTGCTACTTCACTTCTAGAACTCCTTATCTTGCGTGCCCTGCCAGATTAATTACTTTATCTTGCCTTGTTGGATTTATAGTTGGAAGTTTTCTGCTTACAACATTTGGACTGGAGTATTGTCAGCCAAAGGCTGTTACACGTTTGTGGGAGAGTTTTTTTCACCAGGCCGGAGAGTTGAAAGGGACGTTGGGGGTACAGTTGGTGATAATAAAGGGACTCATACCCGTTCTCTGGCTGTGTTGCCTTTGTACCACGCCCCGGGTCATCACAATGGCGTTCAATTATGAACCCCAAATGCCTGTCGCTAAGCGAGATAGTTGGTGACTTTTGTCCCGTTTTACAACCTTACTCGCCACCGTTAAGTGAACCACTGCAGTTGGTGAAGTTTGTAACCCGGTTGTGAAGTGAATCTGGCTTTCCCCATCGACTTTGCTTGTCAGAAGGTGGTCAAAGGGGATCGCGTCACCCCCTGAGCACTACATGTTGGTTTCTAAGCGTCTAAATTTCGTTGACGTAACCAGGATGGGGATAATGCAAAGTATGGAAAACGGCAAAAAATCACTGTTTTCATTGCCTTTCAAACGGTCACTAAATGAATTGTCGTTAAGTTGAAAATTATCTGTATTACCTTATTTAACTGTTGCAGAGCTCTCTCCCTCTCTCTTTCTCCCTCTCCCCTCCCTCTCTTACTCTCCCCATCCTTCTCTCTCCCCCTTTCTCCCTCTCCCCCTCCCTCTCTCTTCCCCCTCTCTTTCTCTCCCTTTTTCCCTCTCTCTCCCTCCCACTCCCTCCCTCTCCCTCTTTCTCTCCGTCCTCCAACTCTCCCCCCTCTTACTCTCCCTCCCACTCACCTTCCTTCCCTCTACCTCCCTTTCTCTCCCTTCTTCTCTCCCTCTCTCTCCCTCTCAACCTCCCACCCTCTTTATCTCCCTCCATCTATTTCTCTCTCTCCCTCCCTCTCCCTTCCTCCCTCGCTTTCTCTCTGTCCCTCCGACTCTCCCTCCCTCTTTCTCTTCCACTCTCTCTCTCTCTATCTCTCTCTTTCTCTCCCTCACTCCCTCTCTCTCTCTCCCTCTCCTTCCCCTCCAACTTTGGAGAGCTGTTTCTCTTATTCGCAGCCACAGCTGTAACTTTTTTTTTAACTGCATTTATTTACGCATTGGCCAAACGGATATGCAGGGATGCTCGGCTAAACAATGGCCAAGGAGTCTTTCTTTGCTGGCTAAATGAATGGGACTTCCTTTTTCTTTTCTTTTCTGCAGCGTCGCCAGCTGCATCAGTGTGGGCTCAATCATGGGATGAAATAAAAGTTTGACAGCAGAAGTTTCCTCGGGATGAATTGAGCCCAGAATGTGTTCTGGAGTCTGCTTTTATTAAATCAGAAGGCATTCAAAAAGGTTTCCGTTATACAGCGTATGATTACATGATTGGTTACATGCTTGTTGCAGGGCAAAATTAAGTAGGTTAGCATACAGCTGTATAATTCGTTAAAGCTTTCTATAAGATGTGGTTTTCTCTCATGTCCGGAGTTCTCCGGACAGGCTCTGTGGTTAGCATTTCTGCATAAACAGCAGGTATTCAAGCACAGCAAAGGATGTGGTATTCAATGTCGTTAGGCTAGACATTTACTTGACTATTGCAGAAGATCCCAACATCTCCTCCTTTCGTTTTTTATTTCAATGGAAAGGCTGTGGCGGTTGGAGCCGGAGTGTGGCCCAGGCCCCTCCGGGCCCGAGATTCACTGTCACTCACCGACCACTGGACACAAGGTCAAGTCCTCCGACTCAGCCTGTATCGTTGACCTTACCCTGATGTTTATCTGAGGAGATGTTTGTATGGTTTGCAAAATGAGCTAAAGGATTGACTCATCCTCTTCACTCATGATGAAATTATTTGACACCTCATCCTGAGGTATGGGTTGGTAGGTCCCTCTGCTTTCGAGGTCCCAGAGGGTATTCTGGGATTGCAACAGCATGGTCTGCAATGAATCTATTTTAGATGTGATAAATATAAAAAAGCGATTAAATAAGCATGGGCCAATTATGCACGCTAATACAAGCAAAATTAATAGTCCTATAAAAGCACTTAGCAAAGTGATAAGCCAAGGGGAAAGGTTATACCAGTTTCCAAACCATCCTTGTTGATCTTCCCTCTCCTTTTTTCGTTTATTCAGGCCTTCCCTGAGTTTTGTCATAGAGTCCTGCACTATGCCAGAGTGGTCTGCATAAAAACAACATTCTTCCCTTAAGGCCACACATAACCCCCCTTCTTTTAAAAAAAAAGTAAATCGAGTCCTCTTCTGTTTTGCAAAACCACTTCTGAGGGAAGTTTATTTGGCAGGGGGGAAAAGCAAGAATGAAACTTAAAGTGTTGCAAGATGCTAAAACAAGAGGAGGGCTGGGCTTACCCGACTGGGAGCTATATTATCAGGCAACAAGTCTGATGTGGATTAAGGAATGGATAATATTAAGAAATGTTAGGCTTTTGAATTTAGAGGGTCACGACTTGCTGTTGGGATGGCATGCATTTTTATGGTATAAAGGAACCAAAGCACATGGTTACTTTAGAAGGCATTATATAAGGGAGGCTTTGTTATTAAACTGGGAGAAGGTTAAGAGGTTACATTATTTAAAAATTCCAGTCTGGATATCAACTATTGAAGCCTTTTCATACTCAATAATATACAAAAAGGAACAAACAGTTAGATATGCTGAACTATTAAATACAGAGGGTGAACTTAAATCCATTCAAGACTTGAAACGGGAGGGAATTGAAATTAATTGGTATTCATATGTGCAAATACATTCTAGATACAATGAAGATTGAAAACTGGAGGGTTTTTATGATAAAATGACTGAATTAGATAAAATCTTAACAGGTACTGATGAAAAAGTAATTTAAAAACTGTATGGCTACCTCTTAGAGGTGAAACTACAGGAAGAACAAGTTAAAGAAACTATGTTAGCCTGGCGGAAAAACTTTGAGCATGGGATTGACCTAGAGAAATGGCAAAAACTGTGGTCTCAAAACTATAAAATGACAATGTCAACTGCATATAAAGAGAATTTGTATAAGATGTTTTACAGGTGGCACTTATCCCCAACGAGAATAGCAAGAATGTCTAAGAACAAATTGGAAAAATGCTGGAAATGTCATCAGATGCCGGGCACATACTACCACAGCGATGGCGAACCTTTTTTGGCTTACGTGCCATAAGTGGGGGGAGCGCAGGGGGATCATGTGCAGGCGTGCTGCACCCATAATGCAATGCGTGACACCCCCCCAATGCACATGCGCGCACTACAGGCGCGACACCCCCCCCCCATTTTTGCATGCTTTTTTCTCCCTCCCCAGGCTCCAGAGGCTTTATAGGAGCATGGGGAGGGCGAAAACAGCCCCCCCGCCCCCCCGGAGGCCCTTCAGTGACTTTCAGGAGGCTTCCCTGAAGCCTCCGGAGCAGTCAAAACGACCCTCCGAGCAAACCGGAAGCGACTCCGTTTGCTCGGAGGGTCATTTTAAGTGCTCCGAAGGCATCAGGGACCTTCAAGAGGCTTCCCTGAAACCTCCGGAGCAGTCAAAATGACCCTCCGAGCAAACAGGAAGTCCGTTCCCAAACTTCCAGTTTGCCCATAGGGCCGTTTTTTTGTGCTCCGGAGGCTTCAGGGAAGCTCATGAAGCCTCCGGAGGGCCTCTGGGGGGGCGGGGGAGGCTCTTTTCGCTCTCCCCAGGCTCCTATAAAGCCTCTGGAGCCTGGGGAGGGCGAAAAATGGCTTTAAAAAAAGGGCAAACTCAGCTGGCCAGTGCGCGCATCCGCGCTGGCCAGCTGACAGGGCAGCGCTTCGCGTGCCCTGACAAATGGCTCTGCATGCCACTTGTGGCATGCGTGCCATAGGTTCGCCATCACTATACTACCACATGTGGTAGACTTGTACTGAAGCTAAAAGCTATTGGATTAAAATCCACATGTGGTTGGAGAAAATGATACATAAACACATAGACTTAAAGCCAGAACTCTTTTTATTGGGAATCATACCAGAAACTTACAACAAGGACTTGAAATATGTGATTGTAAATGTCTTAACAGCTGCTAGAATTGTATTTGCAAAAAACTGGAAAAATGAGAAAGTACCAACAGAGGAGGAAACTATTCAGAAAATAATGGAATGTGCTGAAATGAGTAAGCTTACATTTGTAATTAGAGAGCAAGAGGACGAGCAATTTTATAAGGTATGGGATTTGTTTTACCAATGGTTAGACAAAAAAACTTGGAAATGAAATTGTTTACCTATGTATTACGAGAAAGTCATAGTCATTGCTATGAAAGGTTTTTTTTTCTTTTTTGCTATGAAACAGAGTGCTTGATCATATGATATACAAAGGACAATAATGAATCTAATATATAAGAGTGGGATGACTTGAACGTTATGTATAATTGTAAGCAGTGATCATGTTATACTGGAAAAATTCTTGTATGTTAAATGGACTAATGATGATGTAATGAATAATTGATACATACATGAATTGAAATATTCAATAACTATTTGGATTAACAATGGAAAATTATTACTGGAGTTGAATATGTTACACTATAGGTATTCTATATTCTATGGTGGATTGGTGACGTTGTGGTTAATTGAAAGTAATGATGTACGAGTCGATGGGAAATCTTTTTTTTTCTTTTTCGTATTACTATTTTTATTTTTTGTAAGGCCAATAGATAGAGATAGGTGATTTTATAATTTTATAAAGATTTATTGTTGCTTAATAGATAATTAAGGATTTAAGAAAATAAGGTTTGTTTGAAATGAAGGATTAGTAATGGCAACCTGAATACAGGATGCTCAATGATAGTGATGTATTTAGTCATGTTCGATGGATAACCAGTGATTTTATTTCTAATTGTAAAAACTGATGCACAAAAACCTGTAACCAAACGACATGCTTGATGAAATTGAGGAAAGTTTTTTGTATGTGTTGTTTTGTTTTTGTTTGTCTTAAAAATAAAAAAAATATTTTTTTAAAAAAAAGTCAGCCGCGTGACGGTCGTAGGGTCCTGGACTCATGGGATGGCCTATTGGGACCTTCTGGCAAGCAAAGTCAGTGGGGAAGCCAGATTCGCTTAACAACTGTGGTAAGGTTGTAAAATGGGGCAAAATTCACTTAATGGTGGTCTTATTTAGCAACAGAAATTCTGGGCTCCATTGTGGTCATAAGTCGAGGACTGTTTATAGACTTATTTGGCAGCCTCCTTCCCAAATGGTGAAGCACCATTCAACACAAAGACCCACAACTGCGCACAAAGGGGATGAATGGAGGCAGGTGGGAACTCCTGGGACTTTGCTGCCTTCAGACAGAGCCTTTCTTCAGTCTCAAGTGAGATTCCCCCAGGGAGACACAGACACACAATCAGAGGGGGGAGCCTTGCATTCCTCTCCCTCCCAGGAGGGGTCCCAAAACGTCCCTCTCCCAGCCCCCTGCAGGGAACCCCCAGCAATGCTGCCAGCAGCTGCTCTCCTGCAGGGAAATCCTGGGTTGTCCGGAGGGAGGGAGGGGGGGAGACAGTGGCCACCCACCCTTTCCTTAGCAATGCTGGGGAGACCCTCTAAAGGCGAGATTCCTTCCTGGGGCTCACAAAGAGCATCCAAACTTTCCTGGCATCACGTGGGAAAGAAGCCTAAAAGGAAAGGAATTCCTGCACTGGCTCCGATTGTGGCTCAGAAGGGACAGGAACCCCCCCCCCCCCAGCGACCCCCTAACCCTTGCAAGACCCCCACTACAGCCTGCCATGGGGTGAGCCCCCCCTCCTGGAGATGCTCCTCCCGGCCCCTCCCTCCCTGCCCGACCCTCTTGCAGCTTCTTGGTTCGGGGGTGCGTGGCGGGGGGTGTCACTGTGTAGGTGTAAAGGGGGGCGAAGCTGAGGAAGCATCCACCCACCCCCCCATTCCCTGACTTCTCATCAGGTTGGGGAGCGAAAGAAGCAGAAATGGGCAAAAGGCAGACGCGCATGCTCACTTTCCTTATGAAGCTCGAAGGCTGCCAGGACTTCGCCACCAATTGCGGAGCGAGCCCTCTGGTGGTTGCCACCGGCCACGGCAGCTCCCTTAGCGAACCAGAGGCAAGAGAGACACGCCCAGAGAGGTGTTAAGTCCTAGAGCGGAAAGGAGAAGCGGCTCCTTGCAACAGATCCTCCCCCCTGGAATTCTCTCCCTCCCCCTCCCATCCAGGAGCAATTGCGGGCAACATTCTTTTGCGCATGCTCCGTTTGTCCTCTGAAGCTGCCTAGGCGGCTTCTTCCGGGCGTTTACCGCGCGAGGCTCGGAGGGTTTCCTTGAGCTGGGTGGGTGGGGTGTGTGTCTGTCTGTCTGACTGTCTGCTGGGTGGGGACCACTGGTTGCCACTGGCTACGGCAGCTCCCTTTGCCAACCAGAGGCAAGAGAAAGGCGGCCAGAGTTAAGTCCTAGAGCGGAAAGGAGAAGCGGCTTCCTTGCCACAGATCCTCCCACCTGGAATTCTCTCCCCCCACCATCCAGGAGGAACTGCGGGCAAGGTACTCTCACGCATGCTCCGTTTCTCCTCGGAAGCTGCCGACTTGTATTCTTCCGGGAGTTATGCTCGGAAAGCTCGGAGGCTTCCCTCGAGCTGGGGGGGGGGGGTTGTCGCGCGAGGCCATCGGGCTTCGCTCTCCCCCCCCCCCCCGCCTGCAGTGAGGCGGCGCCAGGAAGACGTGCCCCCCCCTCTTTCCCTTGCATTGAACCGCTGGCGCTAGCGGGGCTTTTTTCCCCAATCGTTTACAAGACAATCGGTGTAAGAATAAAGATGCGTATGAGAGTGAAATGGATAGAAATAAATGGGGACGGTAGGCACAATGGTTACGGGTTCTGGGGTTCTGCTGGTGTTTCTCTCTCTCTCTCCCTCCCTCCCTCCCTCCCTATCACAGGCGGCAGAGTAGAATCTGCAGCGCTTCCCAGCCCAGCGAAGGGACGTCCCTCTTCCGCATCTGCAGGAGCCCCAGAGGTTCTTTCCCAGCCCTTGCCCCAATGGGGGGCAGAAGGGGAAACGCAGCCACAGCCCAGGACCCCCCAACCCTCCTGTGCAGAAGGAGGGGCTTTGTGGGGGAGGGGATCCCTGGAATTGCAAAGAAGCAGAGATGGAAAAGGGGTTTGGGGGAGGGGGCTCCCTTTGCACCCAGCCCTTCTTTCCCCCTTTGATGGGGAGGGATCCGGTCAGCCCCGATCTTCAGGGGGGAGTCAAGAGCCTCAACTGACCCAGGGACCCTTTTTGCTTGAAGCCAAGATCTCCAGCAGGAACAGTGTGGGAGAAGAGAGAAGCTGCCCCCCCTTCCCCTCTACTCCCTCGGTCTCTGCCCAGAGTCTTCCTGGAGGATTCGGCCACAGAGCAGAGCAGAAACTCGGAGGATAATCATTTCCCTGTCAGGAGGGATCCTTGGGGGATTCACCTAGATTTTGCACTCAGAGTTTGTTGGGCATTTCTCTGGAGGGAATGAAAAGGAAATAATCCCCCTGTGGTTCATGATAACAGAAACAGAGAGATTGGATTAAATCCGTCATCTAGAATTGAGAGGTTTGGGAGCTCCATCCTTGAAAGTGGCCCCAGAGGGAATAAACGGCGCCTGCGGCTGAAGCTAACTAGAAATGTGACATTTGTTGGCATCGTGGTTAGAGAGAAAACCCCGGGAGACAGTTAATTCCCCAGCATGCCACAGATCTGAAGTAGCTGCCTGCTGAGTCCACGCCAACATTTGCTGTATTTTGAAAGTCAATGCTCAAGAAAAGGGCTGATGCAACAGTGTGGCCAGACTGCAAGAATAAAATCAACTTGAATGGAAAAGTAGTTCTCAGAACATTGCCTAGTTGAAAAAAAATCACACCCACAAATAAACACACAGAGAGGGAGAAGTCAGAAGAAACCAAGTGAAAAGAGATGGAGAAATCAAGGCTGCCTCTCTCCCCAAGGGAGGAATGAAGGGGGGGGGAGAAAGGGGAGCTCAGGAGCCTTGTGGTGCAGATGGAAAGCATATATGCAAAATCTTCCTTTCAACTTACATCTTCTGAGACCAGGGAATGTGGGAGCCCATATCCCATGTTCCCCTGCCTCACTTTCCTGTGCAGAGGCTAGGCAAGGGGGCTCTTGTAGGGATGCCTGACAGGACTCTGCCCGGCTGAGTGGGGAGCCCCTCTTGGCAGAAGAAAGCTGGGGAGCATCGTGTTGGGGGAGGGAAGCAGATCTGCAGAAGCCCCCTCCAAGTTCCATCTTCTGAGTCATGGGAAGGGAGGAGCCCAGGTCCCATGTTCCACTGCCACCTCTTTCCATGCAAAAGGCACTCTGGAAAGCAAAGCCCAGACCCATAGAAAAGGCCCAAGATGGCCAGGAAGGAGGAGGGGATCTGGGGCAGCTCCCACCACCCCTCATTCCTTGGGACTTGAGAGACTATCCTGGTTTGTTGGGTGGGGAATTCTGGGGGTTGAAGTCCATTCATCTTAAAGTTCGAAAAACACGGATGCAGACCAACAACTCTCCACACGTGACCTCCATTTTGGAAAAGAAGAAACACACCTGAAGAGACCATCAGTCATTGGCCGGCTTGCATAAGGCAGAAACCATGGATTTTTATGGCCATCAGATGTGAAACATGCCACAATTAGTTGGGCTGACATATAACATCAATACCCTGACTGTGGTTTGGAAACTAACCTGGTTGGTTCTTAGAAGTCTCTAAGCCAGGGATGGTGAAACTTTTCTGCACAGAGTGCCAAAAAGGTGCGGAAACGTCGCAAGCCTGCTCATTGCGTGTGGGTGTGCTTGTTGTGGCCACGCTCCAGAAAAGCCAAACTTCCGGGTTTTGGGGCGCATGCATGGCCAACGATCAGCTGACTGGCTTGCATGTGCATGCTGGTTTTCGGCACTGCCACGGGTGAAGGGACTGTGCCCCAGAAAAGCCGAACCTCCTGCTTCTGGCATGCATAAACGCCTGATGATCAGCTGGCCGGTGCGCATGCTGGTTTTCACCACTGCCAGGTGCGTGAAGTACAGCACACCAGAAAGTTGAAAAACAAGCAGGCAGGGCCGCGTGTGTTGAGCAACATGGTTACACATGCCAGGTGCGTGAAATACAGCTGATTGTCACACGCGCATGCACGCCAGAGACCGGGAAAACAAACAGGCAAGGCCATGCGTGTTGGGTGACATGGTTACACATATCACTTGGGGCATGCGTGCCATAGTTTCACCATTATGGCCCTGTACTAATCCTAAACTGGATGTGATTTCAAAACTCCTTGTGCCTGATAGTCAAATCTGCCTTGGTTCACCTTCCCAATATGCAATCGAGTTGGAAGATCACTTAGAAGCCATTTATGAGGGTGCCCTGATAAAGTGGGATCTCCCTATGAAAAGGGAGAACACAGAGATTCTCCCTTACATTCCTTTTCATAGTTGGCAGACTCAGGTCAGCGCGAGCTACGGTCCCATTCCCCTCCTTCCTGAGCCAACATGAAGGGGACCGTAGCTTGCGCTGACCTCAGTCTAGCACTGAGGAGTCTCCTGCACAGCGTGGCTCTTCTCCGCAGTGCAGCGGAAGGAGTTGCTGTCCCCGCCGCCATTATCCTGGGGTATTTTGCTTGCACGTGCAAGAAAGAGATGAAAGAGAAAAGGGGAGAAAGAGAGAGAGAGGGAGAGAGAAATGAAAGGGAGCTGGAAGGAGAGAATGGGAGAGAGGGAAAAGAGAGGGAAACAAATCAGGGCTAAAAGCCACCCCCGTCCTCCCTCCCTTCCTCTCCACAACCTTCCCCCCCCCCGAAAGCTTTTTCCCAAATAATACCAGCAGCCATTTCATCTCCACCAAAGTAGATACATACACACACGCTGCGCGCCACACACACACACATAAACACACATACGCACACCAAACAATAAAATAAAATAAAAAATGGCAGAAATGGAGAAAGAAGTGAAACCTCCAGAAAATAAAAGAAGCAGGAAGCTGGCTCATCCTGTAAAAAGGAAAATCAATGAAGAGATGAAGGTACATCTCTGCGCTCCCCCTTTATTGTCACTGTATCGCAAGCGAGAAGCGAAGAAAAAGGAAAAAGAGTTGAATCACAGGAAGAATGAGTGCCCTCTATTATGAGGCAGGAGAACTGCATGCCTCACCTACCTCAGGATTTTTTAGGCTTTAAACCAGCGATGGCGAACCTTTTTTGGCTCGCGTGCCACAAGTGGGGGGAGCGTGGGGGGGTCGTGTGCGGGCGTGCCGCACCCATAATGCAACGCGCCCCCAGTGCGCATGCGCACACAACGCGCCCATTTTTGCATGATTTTTTCGCCTTCCCCAGGCTCCAGAGGCTTTATAGGAGCCTGGGGAGGGCGAAAAGAGCCTCCCCCCCCCCGGAGGCTTCAGGGAACGTCCGGAGGCTTCCCTGAAGCCTTCGGAACACTTAAAACCACCCTCGGAGCAACCCGGAAGTGACTTCCGGGTTGCTCGGATGGTCGTTTTAAGCGCTCTGAAGGCTTCAGGGAAGCCTCGGGACGGTCCCTGAACAGGCACGAGATGTGCGTCTCCATCGCCCGGGCCCGGATCGCCTCCGCCGCGCGGCCCCTCAGGCTCGGCGTCCTTGCGCCCGGCCTTCACATCGCTGCCGCCGCCGCCGCCACCGCTGCTAGGACGGGCTTGGCCGAAGGGAAGTCCGTCAGGCTTCGGCCGCGCCACCCTCGCCCTCCTCCTCCTCCTCCTCTAGCCGCGCCATCGCAAGGATTAAGGCGAAAGGGGGGGGACGGAGAAAGCGAAGGGGGCTTTGTTGTCCTCCTTCTCCTCCTTTCCCCCTCCGCCTCGAACGCGGCGCCGGGGCCCGGCAGGCAGCGAACGAGTCGGAGCCTGCCGACTGGAGGAAGAGGGTGAGAGGTGGGTCCTGTGAACGGCGGCAGCAGCGGCGACAATAGTCGCAACTCGGCTGCCTGCCGCCTTTCCCCTCCTTTGTCTCCCAGCCGGGGCGGCCCGCCGCTGAGTTACGACTATTGTCGCCGCTGCTGCCGCTGTTCACAGGACCCGCCTCTCACCCTCTTCCTCCAGTCGGCAGGTTCCGACTCGTTTGATGCCTGCCGGGCCCCGGCGCCGCGTTCGAGCCGGAGGGGGAAAGGAGGAGGAGAAGGAGGACAACAAAGACCCCTTCGCTTTCCCCGTCCCCCCCCTTTCGCCTTAATCCTTGCAATGGCGCGGCTAGAGGAGGGGGAAAGGAGGAGAAGGATTATGGGTGCGGCACGCCCGCACACGACCCCCCCTGCGCTCCCCCCACTTGTGGCACGCGAGCCAAAAAAGGTTCGCCATCGCTGGTATAGGGTTTCCTGCCTGGGCAGGGGGTTGGACTAGAAGACCTCCAAGGTCACTTCCAACTCTGCTATTGTATTGTATTGTATTGTATTGTATTGTATTGTATTGTATTGTATTGTATTGTATTGTATTGTATATAATTGGATCCATTGTTTCTTCAGGCACATTCTCACAAGGCCTTTTTAAAATGAATAATATCTAAAAAAAGTTTTCATAGATTTCCCTTTCATCATCTGGGGAGGTGCAGGAAAACCAGGATTCTCTGGATCTCTAATACCAGATTCCAGATCCAAGGGACAAGACTCCCAATATGCAAGACTCCCAAGAGCAGCACAGTTTTCTCAAGCAGACAGTGGATCAACTTCATAACAGAAGACTTGTAGAAAACTCTGCTGGACAACAAAGGAAGCTTGGACCAAGCCAACACGATGATCCACCAGTTAGAGCCAGAGAAAGAATCTTTGGTGAAGAACTCCGGAAAGAAATGTCTGAGGTTACTACCCAAGCGGCCTTCCTCAAACTTGAGAAGGCTGCCTTAGAACCTCCTAGAAACTCCTCAAAGAGGCCTGGAACCTTCTTAAGAACGCAAGAAGCACCTCTAGAGTCTGCAGCATGAACTGGCTGAGATGGACCAAAGTTCCACTTTGTGGAGAAAAGCCACTCCAGCCAACTGAAGCAGAAAGTCTCCATTCTTCAGAATGTGAGGGGAAATGAGAAGAAGCACCTCAACTATCTGCAGCAGCAGCAGGCCTGTGTTTACCAGGCCAGAATGGAAGACCTGCAGAAAACAAAGAAGGACTGACCCATGTCAGAATGGCAATCCAAGAATTAGACCTGCAGAACTGGTGTTTGGAGAAAGACAGGGAAGATCTCCACAGGGAGGTCACCAGCCAAGTAGCCTTCTTCAGAAATGATGTTGGCACTCCTGAGTGAGCAGCACATAGGACAACTTTGCTGACACTCTCTCTCCCTATACCTGGAATGGAGGAATGGCTGCCTTTTACCCATTTGAAAGAGAAAAGAGATTCTTCCCCTCCCTTCCCTTGACTTGCCACCCAGTGTGCCAGGGGAGTCAGGGGAGAGGGAGAGAGGGGGGGGGGAAGGGAGGGAGGGAGGGAGAGAGAGAGAGACCCCAAGTCGCCGCTGGCTGTGGGGCTGCACCTCCCTTTCACTCATCCACTGCAGCCCCACTCCATGTTTGATGGGGGGGGGGGGGCAAAAGGAAGGGATGGCATTAACCCCCTTGAGCTGGGGGCCCCCTCCCCCAAGACTGAACATATTCCCCCTCCCTCTCTTTTCTCTCAGCACAGAACTCTCTCTTCCGTCAGGTGAAGTCAAGGGAGACTCTGCCCGGAGACTGATGATGCTACAGTAGCTAGAATTCCTATTCGTCCGCTGGGGCTTCGTCGGATCCTGGGAAAATACGATTCGCTGGTTTTAGTCTGCATTTCTCTGCACATTCCGCGTTTCTCTGGCATTGCGTCGTCTGAAGGCCCGTTCTGGGCTCGGCAGCGTGTGTGTGTACCTCCCCAGCCTGATGCTCCCAACCCCTGAGGAGGAATCTGGAAGGGGGTGGGAGCGTTTGTCTCGAATTTCGGAGGTAGGAAAGTCGGGCCAGAACTAGAGGCAGCACCAATGAGAATTCTCCCTGCTTGAGCGTCATCGGTCTCCGGGCAGAGTCCTTTGAGGCTTCATCTGAAGGAGGAGAGCCAGTTCTGCGGAGAGAGAGAGGCGGAGAAAGTGGGAGGGGGGATCTTGGCCTGAAGAACCAACTGGGGCTTCTTCTCTGCTTGGAACGCTCTCCTGCACTGGGTGAAGTCAAGGGAGACTCTGCCCGGAGACCGATGACACTGAAGAAGGGAGAATTCCCATTGGTCATCCTCCTTTCTGGACCCTCCCAATCCCGAAGTTCGAGGAAACCTCATTCTGGGCTCTGCAGAGTTTCTGCGAATCCTTCACTTTATGGAGAGAGGGAACCAGTGGGGAATTCCACTGCCTGAACCAAAGTGATCCACGGAATCTTGAGACTGGTCGTTTTCTCGGGGGGGGGGGGACACCCTCAGGAGGGAGGGGGGGCACCCCGAGGCAATTCAGCCGGTTGGCCAAACAGCTCATACAGTTAACAAGCAGTTTTAGGGAACACGTGGGAACTGGCTGAATCCCTCCCCTACCTGGTTCCATGTTGGGCCAAGTGATATGTCCCTCTCCCCTGCTTGTGGGCAGACCAGAGGCATCTGGGGGGTCAGCGTGGATTTTAGACTGACCTCGGTCTGATCCATCAAACCTTTTCTACCTGCTTAAAATGGAATTTGCAAAGTGACCTGAGTGGCAATCAGAAGCCATTCTGAAACCTCAGGCTGACTCCTGATCCACCCACAATCTCTGTGGTTGGAAGGCAGAAGACTTTCCATGGGTGCCTCTTGCTAGAAACCTGGATGTCCCCCCCCCTTATTCCCCCTCCCCTTCCTTCTTGGACCTGGATGAATAGGCGGCATTGAACGCTCTCATGCCCCAATCCAGAGCATTTGGTCAATTTGATTTATAGGAGCCTGGGGAGGGAATGTTCCGGTTCAAAAAGATTCTGTCCTACAAAGAGGGAACCCGGAAGTCAAAAGTTACAATTTGTTGTAGTTTAACTCATCAAAGGAAAGTAGAAAGGAAGGTTTACCTGGATAGGACAGAACATCCTGCCCCCTTTACACAGAAAGTCAGTTATATAAGCTAAACAGAACAACTGAATAGCAGAACAAGAGCCTTGGAAGGGACCTTGGAGGTTGTCTAGTCCAACCCCCTGCTGAAGCAGAGAACCCTCCACCATTTCAGAATAGTGGCTCTCCAATCTCTTCTTAAAGACCTCCAGTGTTGCGGCATCCCCAACCTCTGGTGTCATTTCACTGCTTAATTCTTCTGTCGGGAAATTCCTCCTTAGTTCTAGGTTGCTTCTCTCCTTGATTAGTTTCCACCGTTTGCTTCTTTTTCCTGCCTTCTGGTGCTTTGGAGAATAGGTGGACCCCCTCTTCTTTGGGGCAGCCCCTCAAATATTGGAAAACTGTTTATCAGATCCCCCTTAGTCCTTCTTTTCACTAGACTAGAGAGACCCAATTCCTGCAACTGTTCTTAGTGTGTCTCCAGCCCCCTAATCCTCTTTGTTGCTCTTCTCTGCCCTCTTTCTAGAGTCTCAACATCTTTTTTTCATTGTGGCAACCAAAACTGGATGCAGGATTCCAAGTGGGTTCCTACCAAGGCCTTATAGAGCGGAATTAACACCTCTTGTGACCTTGAGCCTCTGTTAATGCAGCCTAGGACTGTGTGGGCTTTTTTGGCAGTTGCAGCACACGGCTGGCCCATGTTTGATTTGTTGGTTCAGGATTTAGGACGTGAATGAAAAAAAAAAGAAGTCATAAGGTTACTTAAGAGTCCACAAAGAGAGAGACCACATGCTAATTAAGACGGAAGGAATTCTTTGCATAGAAGAGAAGAAACTATGGGCATCCCATTATCTAAGCATAGTCCTCCTTGGCAAGGAAAAATAGCTTATCCTACAGGTAGGGAATCTTATAATATATCAATAGTACAGGTGGTCCCCGACTTACGACACTTCGTTTAGTGAGCAATCAAAGTTACAATGGCACTGAGAAAAAGTGACTAATGACATGATCAAAATTCGGACACTTGGCAACTGATTCATATTTATGACAGTCACAGCGTCCCAGGCTAAGATGATCGATCCCCTTTTGCGATCTTCTGGCAAGGAAAGTCAATGTGGAAGCCAGATTCTCTTAACAACCATAGTATTCACTTAACAACTGCAATGATTCACTTAACAACTGCGGCAAGAAAGGTTGTAAATGGGGCAAGAAAGGTTGTAAATGGGGCAGAACCCACTTAACAAATGTCTCAGTTAGTTACATAAATTTTGGGCTCAATTGTGGTTGTAAGTCCACAATTATTTACCTGAACACACCGTTGATCCTAAGGATATTTAGCCTGAAAGGTGTGCAATTAAAATTTTCATATCTCAACCGGAAATTTTTTTATTAGGAATAATGTCTGCGAAATACAAAAAAGAAATCCAGTATTTAATACTACATATAATTACGGCGGCAAGGATTGCCTTTGCCCAGAAATGGAAAAACAAACTAACTCCAAATGAAGATGAAATAATAAGAAAGGTGATGGACTATGCTGAAATGGACAAACTAACTAAAGAAATTCAGGGAAAAGAAGAATCAGAATTCTACCAGATATGGGATAAATGGTATAGGTGGATGGAGGAAAGAAAGAAGAATCAATGAAGGAATGTAACAAAACTCAAAAATAATTGTTATGGGTAAAATAAGAAAGTTAAGAATGGTTAAACCCAAATAAAACACAATTGAATGGGGAAAAAAATAATAAAAATAAAAACTTAGTTAATTTTTGGTGATTAATAAGTAGAACCTTGTAGATGCTTATAGAATGTTTTTGCTTTTAAAATGTTTATTTGTTAACAGATAACCCATCATGACAATAATAATGAAATAATAACTCTAACTGGTAAAAACAATTTGGATAAAACTATAATATGGGACCTGGGGAAAAGATTTACTAATTTTATTAATATTTTTTTTGTTTAGATTTTGTTATAAGGATGTAATCTCTCCTGGGTACTTATAAATTCTAGTAATAATTTTTTGTCTAGATTTATTATAATATAAATATAAATGATTCTAGACAAAAGCACACTTAAACAAATATAGTTAAATGAGAATGATGGTATATTGATGGTATAAAGATTTTTGATTTAAAATGTACAATTCAATATGAATGAAATATAAAGAATGATTGTAGTAACACACGAAATTTATTTGTAACCAATCGACATGCTTTCTGGAAGATGTAATGAAGAATGTTTTTGTGTTTTTTGTTTTTTGTTTAATTAAAACAATAAAATTAAATTAAAACATTAGAAAAAAAATAAAATTTTCATATCTCGTCCGATCTTTCTTTGGCTCTCCATCTCCCCATTCCCACTCCTGGTTCGCCCTCCCCAAATACCGTCATTGCATCATGGCAGTGTCACCTAGCAACAGAAATTTCGGGCTCAATTGCGATCGTTAGTGGAGGACTACCCGATATAGGTTTTCCCTTATTTTTTTATCCCTTGTGGGTTTTGTAATCAAAATCCCATTTCTGAGAGGAAAAGCATTCTAGGTCCCAGCCTCAAAGTTATTGCCATCCTTTCAACATTGCCTTGGCAAGAGAGAAAAATAAGGCCAATCAAGACCCAAAGAAACCCTGGGCTAGTTAGCAAGAGCAACAGCATCAGGACCCCCATGTGGTGGGCACTACAAAGTCCCCCGAGTCCAAGAGAGCTGACGGAGGGGGCAGGAGGCCAGCCGAGGGGAATCTCCCACCCCTTGCTAGAGGCTCGGCTCCCCTGCAGCCATCCAGCAACCGCTCAGTTAGGGCATCCTAAGGGTGGGAGGTCTGTGTGGGGAGGAGGGCAGCCCCCCTGCCACACCTCTAGCAAGGACGGAGGGGAGGGTCACAGGGCTCTGCACCATTGACCCAAACAACACAAATAGGCAGGAATCAGGTGGAAAGAAGCGAGGAGGCAGGACGGGCGGAGCACCTGTTTTGCCAGACTTCCTAAGATGCCTGCCGGGATCCCTGCGGTGTCTCCCTTTTGTCTTCTCCCCTTGTCTTCCTCTGCTCCATCCAGAACATCCCCAAAGGAGGGAAAGGGGCCCTGCCAGAGCCACCTGTCAGAGGGGTAAGGCAGAGCATCCCAGGTGCTTCTATTTACCCTTCCAGTCTTCTTCCTTAAGGGAGAATCCCATAGCCTTCCCTTCCCTCTCCTTGTCCTTTCCTTGTCTCTGTGTTACCAAACCTTTCCTTCCCAGCAGGGTGGTAACTCTGTCCATGAGGCACACCTGTGGCCTGAAAGGTAATCTTCCTCCCCCCCCCCCCAATGCAGAGGTGGAAGAGCAGTAAGAGAGTTAGAAGGGACCTCAGAGGTCTTCTAGTCCAACCCCCTTGCTCAAGCAGGAGTCCCTGCACCATTTCAGACAAGTGGCTGTCCAATCTCTCCTTGAAAACCTCCAGTGATGGAGCACCCGTAACCTCTGGTGGCAAGCTGTTCCACTGGTTAATTGTCCTCACTGTCAGGAAATTTCTCCTTAATTCTAGGTTCCTTCTCTCCTTGATTAGTTTCCACCCATTGCTTTTAGACCCGCTACTTTGGACCCCCCCTTTCTTTGTGACAACCCGTCAAATACTGGAAGACCTCTATCATGTCATGCCAGGGCCTTCTCTAGACAAGCCACACCCAATCCCTGCAACCGTTCTTCACATGTTTTAGGCATATGTCATTTAGCCATTTGGCCAAGTCATGTGTGCAAATTCATTGGAAAAGTCAGTGATGCTAGGAATGGTTAGTGGAAGAAGCTGAAGGGGGAGCAAAGAACACGTTGGCTTGATAACATCAATCTGACCCAACAGTCGGGGCTTCTCAGGGCACCATGGAAAGCAATGGCCTACAGGTGTTGGACACGACTGAACAGGAGTTCTCTGAACAAGAACTCAAAATAATCTCTCCTCCTGCAGATGTGATCATCTGGGAGCACAGTGGGAGCACAGACTCCTTTAGCCACAATTTCCATCGGTGTAATTTCCTGGATGGAAGCTTTCCTAGCTGTCAGACGGCTTCAAGGGGGGATTCAAAGGTTTCCAAAATAGACTAGACTAGACTAGAATAGAGCTGGAGGGGACCTTGGAGGTCTTCTAGTCCAACCCCCTGCTCAAGCAGGAGAACCTATGTACCATCTCAAGACAAGTGACTATCCAATCTCTTCTCAGAAACCTCCAATGATGGAGCAGCCCCAACTTCTGGTGGCCAGCTGTTCCACTGGTTAATTGTCAGGAAGTTTCCCTTTAATTCTAGGTTTTGTTTCCTCTTTGTTTAGTTTCCGTCTGTTGTTTCTTGTCCTGCCCTCCGGTGCTTTGGAGAATAATTTGATCCCCCTCTTCTTTTGTGGCAGCCCCTCAAATACTGGAATACGGCTATCATGTCACCTGAATCCCTCCTTTCTTTAGACTAGCCAGGCCCAGAAAAGAGTCTTTTTAAAAAAAGCATGGGAGATTGATCCTCTGAGGTGGCCGAGCCTCCAAGTTGAGCAGCAGTCTACCTTGAATGCTTTGGGATTTAGCAGCCGGAAGGAGCCAGGGCTCCTTAGCAGGAACTGATGCCTCCAGATGTTCATCCTCCCCGTTTCATTTCTCCTTATCCTTTTCAGTGGACCCCTTGTGGCCATGGCAACAGAGGGAATTGCTTCGGGCCGAACTCTGTTGCCCAGAAAATGCCCCAGGTGCTTTGGTGGGCCTGCAGCCAAGCTGAGTTGCCAGAAGGAGGCGCCGTTCCCATTTCCCTGCCAGGATCCTGGGAGGCCCTGCGGGGGACGAGACCGAGGCCTTTGCTGCAATGGCGGTATCTATGGACGGAGAACCAGGGGTGGGAAAGGGGAGACGGAGAGCCAAAGAACTACCGGACGAGATAGAAATATATTTCATTGCACAGATTTCAGCCTAAATACCATTATGATCAATGGTGTGTACAGGTAGTCCTCGACTTACGACTGCTATTGAACCCAAACGTTATGTAACTAACCAAGATGTTTATTCAGTGAGTTTTGCCCCATTTACGACCATTCTTTCTGCAGTTGTTAAGTGAATCACTGAGGTTGTTAAGTTAGTAATACGGTTGTTAAGTGGATAAGTCTTCCCCATCGGCTCTGCTTGTCAGAAGGTGGCGAAAGGGGATCACATGACCTCAGGACACGGCAACCGTCATAAATATGAACCCGTTGCCAAGCATCCGAATTTTGATCATGTGTCCACAGGGATGCTGCAGCGGTCACAAGTGTGAAAAATGATCATAAGTCAGTTTTTTCAATCCCGTTGTAACTTTGAATGGTCACTAAATGAACTCTTGTAAGTTGATAAATACCTGTAGTATTTTTTAAGGATGCGGAAAGAAAAACAGTTTAAGAAGAACAAACCTGTTCAACCCCTCTCCACCCAGTGAGGGCAAAACACACACACACACACACACGGCACAGAAGAAATTGATCTTTCTATTTTTATGGTGACTATGATCATGATTGATCACTTCTTTTTTATATATATACAATGAGAGCTTATGCACAGAAGACGAATTCCTTGTCTGTCCAATCACACTTGGCCAATAAAGAATTCTCTTTTCTTTTCTTCTCTTCTCTTCTCTTCCCTTCTTTTCTCTTTTCTCTTCTCTTTTCTCTTCTCTTCTTTTCTGCTCCGCACTGCTCTCCTCCACTCTGCTCTGCTCCAGTCCAGTCCACTCCAATCCAGTCCATATTTTCTTTTCTATTCTATATTCCTATTCCTAATCTATTTATTTATTCTATTCCTATTCCTATTCCCATTCCTATTTATATTCTATCCCATCCTATTCTATTATATTCTATATTCCTTATTCTATTCTATTTATTCTATTCTTATTCTATTCCTATTCTATTCCTATTCTATTCCTATTCCTATCCTATCCTATTCTCTATTCCTTATTCTATTCTATTTATTCTCACAAGGTGTCTCTGGTCCATAATGTGGTGCTCTGGATAATTATGGGGGGGAACTCATTACACAAATATTTTGCCAGTCATGTAGATCAATCAAAAGAGAGCTGGAAGGAACCTTGGAGGTCTTCTAGTCCAGTCCTTTGCTTAATAAGGAGACCTTAAACCATTTCAGTCAAGTGCCTGTCCAGTCTCTTCTTAAAAACCTCCAATGTTGAAAAATCCCAACCCTCTGTAGGAAAGCTGTTCACTGGTTAATGGTTGTCACTGTTAGGAAGATTCTCCTTAATTCCATATTGCTTCCAGATGTTATAGGATACTGTAGGTATTCTCCAAGCACAGTATATGAACTTTTGAAATTTCCTGTGGCTGGTGATTGGAGCTGCTGGCTGGAAGAGGGGAATCAGACAGACAAAGAGAAGGAGTTAGTAGACCTTTAACTCCATTTCATTTGAACTTTCCTGTGGCTGGTGATTGGAGCTGCTGGCTGGAAGAGGGCAATCAGAGAGACAAAGAGAAGGAGGTAGTGGCCCTTTAACTCCATTTCATTTGAACTTTCCTGTGGCTGGTGATGTGGTTCCCATCTTCAAAAAAGGAAAAAAAAACAGACCCAGGAAACTACAGACCCATCAGCCTGACCTCAATACCAGGAAAGATTCTGGAAAAGATAATCAAGCAACGAATTAGCGAACACCTAGTAGCAAACAAAGTAATACCCAAAAGCCAACATGGGTTTGTCAAAAACAGATCATGCCAGACTAATCTTATTGCATTCTTTGATAATGTGACAAAATTAGTGGACTAGAGGAATGCTGTCGATATAGTTTACTTGGACTTCAGTAAGGCATTTGATAAGGTAGACCATAACCTACTACTAGATAAAGTAGAAGAATGTGGGTTAGACATGGATTCGTAACTGGCTGACCAACCGCACTCAACGTGTAGTCCTCAATGGAACTGCATCTACATAGAGGGATGTATGCAGTGGAGTACCCCAAGGCTCTGTTTTGGCCCAGTACTCTTCAAACTCTTCATCAATGATTTGGATGAGGGAATAAATGGGGAACTCATCAAATTTGCAGATGACAACAAGCTGCAGGAAGAGCCAACACTCCAGAAGATAGGCTTAAGATACAGAAGGATCTTGACAAACTTGAACATTGGGCACTATCTCTAAAATCTAAATTGCTCTTAAATGAATTTCCGACTTGATTGTTTATTGGAAAAGATAAACTTGAGGCAGAATCTAAGGCCAGATTTGGCCATTGATAAGTTCTGAGCGATTGAAGGGAGGCCAGGCCTGAGTGACTTCAAACAGCTCTTTATTTACTGTGAGGCAACTGAACACCCTGGCTCACGCAGCTCCTTTTATAGGAAACTGCTCAGCCAAACAGCCAATCAGGAGAGAGTATTTTCCCACTCCAACAGAGGACCAGACAGAGAACTTCAACTGACAACTATATACAATACATAACACCCCTTCCCACCAAGATGGAGCATCATGGTGATTAAAATAACAACATATGTAGTCTTTTAGGTAGGCAGGGCGGTGATGTGTCCATCCCGACCTACAAGGTTCCATCGCAAGACCAGTAGCTCCAGAGTCTTGACTAGGCGGAGTGGCTACTTCAGGTATAGCTTGAGGTGGCAGCAAGTGCTCGGTCCCTAGTGCTTCCAACACAAGAGGAACCGTCTGTCACTCACCACAGTCCCTTGATGGTACTGTTGTTTGTGGTGGCAGAGTCCCTTCTGGCTAGCGACAGAGAAAGGATCCGAGGCAGCCATGCAGTTGGTCGATATGGTGGCACCACAACCTGCCATCTTTGAGTGCCACCCTGTAGAAACACAGCCCAATAATGTCCACTACACATGCAGGAATCCAGGAAGGGCCCCCGGCATAGTTGTGCGCATAGACAAAGTCACCCAGTGAGAATGACCGGAGCTGGTTGGTCAAGTCTGCAGGAGTTGTCCGAGGAGTAGTCCAGGTGCAGCCGGTCCAAGTCGGTCTGCAGGCGGCAACCCATTAAGAGTTTGGCCGAACTCCTGTTGGTGGTGGAGCTTGGTGTGACGTGCTGGACCAGGAAGTACTCGGCTATCCGTGTTTGCCAATCCCCCAGGCCCATCCTTGCCAGTACTTCCTTTGTTGATCGGATCATCCGCTCAGCCTGCCCTTTGCTAGCAGGATGGAATGGAGCAATCAGGGCATGATGAATGCCGTGACCCATCAGGAAGAGCTTGAACTGCCTTGATGTGAGCTGTGGCCCATTATCCGAAATGAGGACATCTGGCAGTCCATGAGTCACAAATAGCCTTTTAAGGGCCCTGATCATGGCGTCCAAGGTGGTCGAAGTCATGAGTACCACCTCAAGCCACTTTGAGTAGGCATCCACAACCACCATAAAAGTCTGTCCATGAAAAGGCCCCGCAAAGTCAATATGCACCCTCGACCATGGTATCTTGGGTGCTTCCCACTTGTGTCCTGGGGTGGAAGGGGGCTGGCCTTGACTCTTGGCAAGGTTGACAAGATGCGACCCAATCGGTGATGCCCTTGTCTAAGTTGGGCCACCAGACATAACTGCGGGCAAGTGCCTTCATCCGCATGATGCCTGGCTGGCCTAGAGGAAGAGCTGCCAAAACTGGCCACCGCAGCCTCTGGGGTACCACCACACGACTCCCCCAGAGTAGGCAGCCCCTTTGAGCGGACAACTCATGTTGCTGGGTGTGGAAGGGAGGGAACTCTGTGCTGACTGACCCCCTCGGCCACCCCCTCCACACCCAGTTGAGCACTTGGGCGATGACATGGTCCTTGGCGGAGTGTGCAGAAATCTCCGATGCCAAAATAGGACCAGATGGCAGGTCTTCTATTAATAAAACAGACGATGCTGGAAACGGATCCCCCACAACCATCATCACAACCTGAAAAATGTCCCCATAGTTACGGCCGTCACAATGTTCTCACAGTCTCATGATCAACCTTTGGGCCTTTGGCAGCCAGCGTGTATTTGCCAGGGTTGCCGTTTTTCGGTCGTGTGGCCTCCATTGGCCATTTTCCCAGCCGGCTCCCAACAAACGGAGTCGATGGGAGAAGCCGGTTTCCCTTAAGGATCTCGGGGTTCCTTCCGCAACTGCAGTGGTTTCTTTACCATCTGGGGCACAAGAGGTTGAACAATTGGCTGTGACTCACTGAAGGACAGTCCTTTGGATGGAATGGTCTGGGGTCTCCTGCTTGAGCAGCGGGTTGGGCTAGATGACCTCCAAGGTACCTTCCAGCTCTATTCTGATTGAATCTTAAGGGCAGGAGCCTCGTTGTCAAAAACTGCCCTGAGGACAACAGGTCGTCCTCAACTTACAGTGATTTATTTAGTGACGGAAGTTACAACAACACTGAGAAAAATGACTCAGGACCAATTTTCACACCTACGACCACTGCAACACCCATTGGTCACTTGATCAAAACTCAGGCACTTGGGAACTGGCGTGTATTTATGACAGTTGCCGTACCTTAGGGTCATGGGATCACCATAAGATTTGCTTACCGACCGCTTGATTTACTTAACGACTGCACTCATTTGCTTAGCAACTGTGGCAAAAAGATTGTAAAATTACACAGAACTTACTTAGCAACAGAAATTGTGGTCATAAGTGGAAGACTACCTTAATTGCCTCATAGTCCGTTCTAATTTATCTCCAGAGACATTCAGGATCCCATAATTAGAATTTCCCCTTTCTTCTCCCTTCTGCTCGCTTCCTGGGAGCAGGGAACAAAGTCCTTCTGAAGGGCTTATTTCTGGGGCTTTTGGGGATCGAAGCAGCCTGAGATGACTGAGGGGAAACCACCAGATCAGACCTCCAAGGGTTGCACTTCTGGGCTTCCCACATTGGAGAGAGAGAGAGAGAGACTCTCTTTCTTTCCTCTGATGGAGTTTGAGACACACCCGATCTCCTGCTTGCAACTATTCACCTGGTGCAGCCACAAGGAGCCCAATCTCCTCAGGATGCAGTCCGACTCTCCTGTGGGGTTTCTCCACCCACATCTTCTGGACTCCAGTCTCAACCTGGCCCATGCACTGGGGAAAAGAACCAGATGTTTCTGCTGTCCTTATCACCCAAAAAACAGGATGGAGACAGGATGGTGGATCTCATGGAAAAGCCTCTTTCACAGGGCAGGAGCAGCTATGGAAAAGGTGAGCTAAGTAGGTCTCCTTGGATGAGAACATATAAGCAAGAGGACCTGGAGGCCCCCACCTTCTCTGGCTTGGTGGGATGGCCAATGGCTCTCAGGGAGATTATCAAATAACATGGTAGTTGGAGCTTGGCTCCCATAGAATCTATCTTACCACTTTTCCTATTCATTCTCTCACACATACACTTTTAGTGCTGTCCATAGGAATCATTTTTTTAAAATGTTTTTTAAAAGGTGTCAAATTCATTGGCAGTTGGTGAACAACAAATTCCTCTGAATGACTTTCACAGAGTTCTCTTAAGCAAGATTTATTGAGGTGAAAAGAAAGGCAGTTATAAGAATTAAAAACCTTCAACAATTTCCCATTTGGAAACATATAGATATGTTCTTTGATTCCTGCATACTATCTAAGTGGAAATAATAAGGGTATTCATTCAAATAAATGGACATTATACCATTCTTAAATATCATGGTGTTTTTTCTCATGTTTTTACATTTGTTCTGGCTGTGAGATGCTCCTTTGTGTTCAGGTCTGGCCTCAGAAGGATAATGTAGCACTTGGGGATGAAGATGCAGACCAGCAGACCAGCACTGGAGGCCAGGATGGAGAAGACCTGAACAGCCACCATGTATTTCCCTTTGGTGCTCAGGTAGGTGGGCACAAAAGTCACCCAGACGCTGCAGAAGACCAGCATGCTGAAGGTGATCAGCTTGGCTTCATTGAAGGCACCAGGCAGATTCCTGGCCAGGAAAGCCACCGTGAAGCAGATGGCAGCCAGGAAGCCCATGTAGCTGAGGGTGACGTAGAACATGACAACGGCCCCTTCATTGCATTGCAGGATGATCTCTCCAGGCTGGGAGTGGAGGTCAGAATCAGGGAAGGGGGCAGAAACTCCCAGCCAGATGGAGCAGATGATAATTTGGAGAGCAGAAGAAGAAAGGATGATGGAGTTGGCCAAGCTCTTCCCCAGCCATCTCTTCACTCGGTTTCCTGGTTTTGTGGCCAGGAAAGCCAGCACCACCGTGATGGTTTTGGCCAAGAGAGAAGAAACAGCAACTGAGAAGATGATGCTGAATACCGTTTGTCGGAGAAGGCAGGTGGCTTTCTTTGGTTGACCAATGAAGAGAGTAGAAGACAAGAAGCAAAGCAGGAGGGAGACCAGGAGGATGTAGGAGAGGTCCCTGTTGTTGGCTTTGACAATGGGAGTTTCTCGGTATTTAGTGAAGATGATTAAAACAAGGCCTGTAGTTAGGAACAACAGCAGGGCAAAAGAGACCAGGATGATGCCCAGATGTTCTTCATAAGACAGGAAGGTTATAACTTTGGGGATACATTGGATTCTGTCCTCATTTGGATATTTGTCATCCGGACACTTGGTGCATTTTCCTGCATCTGAGAGAAAAAAAAACATATTCCCTTACTATTCTCTCCTTTTACCTTTCAGGAAATACCTGATTTGGACAACAAGCGATACCAGGAGATATTGTCTAGGACACATTTATTAGTACCTCTAGTGAGAGACGGTAAGTAGTATAAGACTTTTTTTTAAATCAATTTTTGTTTAATCGTCTATGAAAGTGAGAGAAGAATTGGGACCCAAATAATTTCCTGTGTGATGTTCAGAACCAAACTTTATTATTTGATGTATGTAATGAATCAGTTCCACTTCCTTTTCTCCAATGTCACCCACCTTTCTGAGTGGAGAAGGTCCCCTCTGGACAAGGAATGCAGTCATAGCAGCAAACTGGGTCTCCTTCTCGAGCCCTCTTGACAAATCCAGGATGACAACTTTCCACACATCTGGACTGAGGCAGGGACTGAGCAGAAAAAACAAGGAATGCCAAAGAAAAGATGTTAGGACTCTCCGTCCATGGAAAATGGAGGGAGAAATGGATGGAGACAAGTTCCTTTTCCTTTTGGAATTTAACATTGCAATAAGGTACTTTTCTACTTAATAGTCTAGAGGGATGGAATTGAAAAAAAGATTTAATGAAGCTGTATATAATGTAACCAATTTATGGTAATTCCTTCTTCCAACAGCTGTTCCAAAGTTTTTAACTTCCATTCGCCCCCATCAGCAATAAGCACATCTTTATATAAACAACCCCCGAGTGACTTAATATTCATAATCCCCATGGTGTCTGCAAGATCCAACCAAAGCGGTATTTTATAATCCCAATTGGGCCGGTGCTTCTTCCATATTCTCATCAAGGCACTACGGAGAGCATGGTTGTTGAACACTTTATCCACCCTGTCTTCATAAAAAAGATATGCATGCCATCCCAGAGCAAGATCATGGCCTTCTATATTCAGCAATTCCATTTTTGTTTTCCCGAACCAATCTGCTACATGCGTTAATACCGCAGCTTCATAATACAATCGAAGGTTTGGGAGTCTGAGGCCAATTACATTATATACAGCTACAGAAGAGATGGGAAGAAGATCGCAGGGTCGGTTTTATGGATAAAGAAGTGGAACTGATTAAGCAGATAAAAGAGATTGGTCCAAAACAAGTTAAAAGAATATATAATGTACTGTTAGAAAGAGACTCAGAAAATGAATTGGTTAAGGATTGTATGATTAAATGGGCTCAGAATTTTGGTGAAGTGGTTATGTTGGAAACGTGGGAAAAAATATGGATTCAGAATGTTAAATTTACACAGTCACAGAATTTAAGGGAGAATTTTTATAAAATGTTTTACAGATGGTATTTAAATCCTAAAAAATTATCATGCATGTACCCAAATGTTCAACCAAAATGCTGGAGATGCGGGTGTCTAGATGCTACTTTTTTTCATGTATGGTGGACTTGTAACAAGGTGAAAGCTTTTTGGATAAAGATATGGTGGGTTATGCAGAATGTATTTAAGAAAAGAATACAATTCACTCCGCAAATGTTTTTATTGGGTATAGTTAAGGATTTTACCAAAGGGGAAACAAAATTGGCCTTGTATATGGTTACAGCAGCTAGGTTGTTGATTGCGCAACATTGGAAAAAAGATTTTTTACCGACAATTGATCAATGGATTCAGAAGGTGGCGGGGTTCGCCGAAATGGCAAAAATCTCAGCTTTCTTAAAAGCTCAGAAACAGGAGGATTACACACAGGAATGGGCAAAATGGATTGATTATATACAGAATAAATACCAGACTAGGAGTTATTATGTAGCCTTTAGGTAAGAATGTTTAGACCGATAGATGATCAGAGTAAATAGTATATGGGATGTTTGGAATTGTTAGAGTGGTATACAGCGGAAGTCAGGGGGGTGGGTTTGTGTGGGAGGTGGGGGAGGGTTAGGGTGGAGGGTGGGGCAATATATATGTATGAATAAATTAGAAGATGGGACTAATGAAACATTGTTAGGCTAGGAGAAATTTATATTAAGAGTTATAGATGTTAAATTAGCTTAGAAAATGGGATCAATGTGTTATTATTAATCTAAGAGAAATTTATATAGTGTTTGCTGGGAGGAGAGGGGTTATGAGTAATCTATTTTAAGATGGGGGGAGGGGAGGGGGCAAAGTGTTTGGTATAATATTTGAATGTGAATTTTTGCGGGGGGGTTGGGGGGTATAGCATTTGTATGAGATTTATATTGTGTGGAGGGGGGGTGAAAAGGGGGAAAATTTGTTTGTACAAAACTCTTTTAATAAAAAAAAAAATCCAACCTTTGCTAACTGCATAGCTGTGGCTGAGGATGATGGGAGCTGACTTCCACACATTTGGAAGGGGCAGGTGGGAATTCACTCAATTCAGGCGGGACAGAGATCCATAAAGAGGACTTGGAAAAAGACTCTTGAAAGCAGCAACCTCCATTCTTTCTCCCAATGCCTAACAGGAGAGGGGGGGGAGATAGAGGGACAGGGAGAGGGGGAGAGGGAGGGGGAGGGAGAGAGAGGATGGGGGGAAGCCAACCCAGAGAGGGTCACAGCCACCTTCCCTTCTTCAATTTGATGGGAGACACACCCAGCCTTTCTGCTCTGGGGAGCAACTCCAGTATCCTGAGGCCTCACTGGGAATTCCAGCATCCAAAACCATCTGTGGGGCTGCAAGTGAGACGAGAAGAATCAAAGCGTCAGGCCTGCCTCCATCCAAACCCCAAGAAAGAAAACCCCCGACTCCATTGAGGTAGAGAAAAAGTCATTTTACTGAGGTTGAAATGATAGTGGCCAAATCAAGGGAAGATCAGATTCAAAAGGCGCAAAAGTGACAGGTTGAAAGCTTCCCCAAATCCCTCCCTCCCCCAAGGGTCCCTTGCTGGGGGTCCAACCAACATCCAGGGTGATGTCGTGTGAGGCTCATCTTCAGGTATTTGGCCCATCTGGAGTCCCAGGATGGTCGGCCTTGACTGGGTGTCAACCTCTCCATTCAGCAGTGCAGTCGTTCTTGAGAGCAAACCTCCCTTTCAGTTCACGGGGGTCCCTTCCCCTTACCAGCCCCCTCCCCCCACCCAAATGCCAGCCCCCCTCTGCCCCTCCCCCGTTGCTATGGCAGCCGATATCAAGCAAGCATCAGAGGAGAATCCCATGCTGGAGATCCAGTTGGATCCTCTGAAGACACAACCACAAAGCTCTGCAAGTCTCAATGAAGGTTTGTCCAGAAATTGTGGGAAATCCCTTACACCCCTCCATCCCTAAAGAAGCATCCCTGTCCCTCTCCCACCCTCCCTCTCTTTTCCCTGGATGCCAAACTCTCATCCGTCTCCCACATCCCACCAACCCCTCTTCGCTTGTCCATAGTTTACTCCCAAGTATTGCAGTCTGTTAGATTCGGGCAACAAGAGAACAGACTCCAGACAAGTAGTGACTTAACAGCTCTTTATTAGTAGTAGTAGTGATCCAGCTTGGCTTGGGGTCTAAGATCTCCCCTTTTATAGGGATCGGGTACACCTCCCGTCCAATCAGAACAACCCCTTGTTCCCGCCCTAGCGGCGGACCTGAGTGGAGACTTACAACGATATATGCTAATATCTAACACAGTCGGCTGCTGAAAACCCTGAATCCAGAAGGGGATCCTAAGAAAGCTCTCCATCCTGCCTGCAAAGAGGCTGCATTGGGCAGCACATGCCTCATCTGTGGTAAATCTGAGTTCACACAACACCCTTAACCCAGGTCAATGAAAGAGAGATGCTACTTTGACAATAGGTGTCATGTCAAAATACCTAAAGCAGATGCTAGCTTAGCATGATGACCTGATTCAGCACAGGGGAAAGTTGAGAGAGAGGGAGGGAGGGGGAGAAGGGGCTCCTGCTTGGGGCGGGGTACGATAGATGACCTCTGGGGACCCCTCCAGCCATGGGATCCTCTGGGACTCCCCCGAAAGAACCATGAGGGGCTACTGGTCTTCCTCCCAGCCCCTCCGCCCCCCAACCTCCCTCCCCCCTGTGGGGGACCATCCCTGAGTTGTGGCTGGAGAGGAGAGAAAATCTCCCCACAACTTTTCTTCCCCTCAAAATGAAGGTAAAAAGAATCGCCCCAGGAAAGAGGCCACAAAATGGAGGATGTTGCGGGGTCTTTGCCCACTTTAGCTGTCTTACTTGCTGCCTGTGGGGCTACCTGGGACTGAAAGGCGGGACTGTAGACTGCTCCCTACAGGCAGTGTGAAGGGCAACTAAAGCATTGAAAGAGGATTGAGGACCCTGAGTGCTGGATAGGGAATTCTGGGAGTTGAAGTCCAGACACCTTCAGGTGCTAAGGTGGAGCAAACTGCCCTAGGAGGCCCTTCACAGGGCAGTCGGACAGATGACCTCCACTGAAGGAGCTCCAAGGAGGGGGGGGGGGTCCAAACCCCAGTTCACCTTCTCCCTAATTGCATGGGGGCAGGAATGGGATATTGAACATTGGAGGGTAACCAGGGAATCAAGGGGTTTCCCCTCTGTTGGATGAGAAAAAGAAATCTTTTTATATAAATCAGCAGAGGATTCACACCAGCCACTCTTTTCATTTCATTCCTAGAAACATACAAATAGACCAGGTAGAGCTGGGGGAGCAGACGGTCAGCTGAGGAGGGACAAACTGTCTCTTGTGACATCTACACAGCCTGCTTTGCCCAGTGACTTCAGCCATGTCTGCATTCACACTTGCAACTTTTAATCCTGGTTTGTTTTCTGAGGTTGAACCTGCTGGCTGATGAGTCAATGAAACACAGGAACCCCAAAGTCTATTAATTCAGGGGAGGCCGGTTGGACAATCGATTATAACTGAAAATAAGCTGGGGACACTTTTCTTCATGCGAGGATCACACGACACACTTCACCAAGTGTGGGGAAACATTCCAACATCCACCCTGAGGCCAAACCCAGGTTTAGGTTCAGCCTCTTAAGAGCTTATAAGGAACCACTGATGGCCACAGCCGCCACTCCCTCTCTCCCTTGGTGGCCTCATCTGGGGTGAACCCAGAAATCGAGGTGGGCTCATTTCTGACTGAAAAGGGGCTTCCTCCCCTCTGGGCCCATCCAGGCCTCAGGGAGACACAGCAGAGACCCTCATGGAGGAGAGAAGCCCCTTTGATGCATCAGCCTGGCCTTCAAAAGGCACAGCTTGAACCCAGAGCCACCAAGGACCTTACAGCCAGGCCCTGAGAGGAGGACCTGGGATATGGGCCATCCTCTACTCCTCGCCATAAGGAGGGACTTGCCTATTCCTTCATCACCACCCCTCATCCCCCTCCCCAGTTCTCCCTTCTAGGCAAAGGGAGATAGACATCAATGAGATAAGAGACACAATCCCTCAACACTGGATCCAAATAAACCAGGGACACAGGTGCCCCAAGAGCAGCTTCAAAGCATTGGGAGGGTTTTTGGGGAAGGGGTTCACCCCACAGCCTCAGAGATGGGAATGTCAAAAGTGTCCCAGTTTTTAGAATCAGCTCCAATTTAGGATTAATATATGAAGTTCTGATATAAAAGAAAATCCCAAACAGGCCACACTCTTGGCAATAGACAGAATCCAAGGAGACTGATTGCTTTCTTGGCATTAGAAGTCAGGCAGCATCAGAGTTAAGGGTCACCATCCTCCTGGGTGACCTTCTCCAGTAGACTTTGGAGACAAGAGACCTTGTTGAAGGACAGCAGAAGTCAATTTCCTTGGAGGAGGTTGAAGGGATCCTGTCTAAAGGCAGCCGCATCATTGACCAGGTCACAAACCTTCAATGCTGCATAATATCCATCCAGGTCCAAGAAGGGGGAGAATAAGGGAGGGGAGGGGAGACTTTGAGGTTTCTAGGAAGAGGCATCCATGGAAGCTGTTCTGCTCTCCAACCACAGAGATTGCCGATCAGTTGGTAATCAATGTTTAGGTCTATGAATGGCTCCTAATTGGGAATAGAATCCCTTTACGAATTTCATGTTAAGGTGATAAGAAAAGCTCTGATGCATCAGGCCAAGGTCAGTCTAAGATTCACAGGGATCACACAGAGGGCTCTGGTTCTCCCACAAGCAGAAGGATTTGCTCAACATGGAACTGATGTTTTCTCACAATTTCACTTTCTCCCCTCAAAACACACAATATTGGACATTCAATCATCTCACATTCTAGGAATCCCCAACTCTGGTATCCCACATTAATCTGAGAAAATATTCTTTCACAGCCCCATTCAATAAGAATTAAGGAGGTCACAGGAAGTTTTCATGCCTAAGGCAGGACTAGAACTCAGAGCCCCCTGGTGATTGGCTCCAAGCCCCCCTTTGGCTTTTATTTGAAGGTGGCATTAAATCTTCAGTGATTGGGGCAAAGTCCTTCCTCTGGCTTTGATTCTGGCACCCTCCCCAACAAAAGGCTCCTTCTGCAGCTGTACCTCCCAGCTGCTCTCCCCCCTCACTCAGACAAACAGCTGTCATTCAAGTCCCTCGTCTGCCCTGCTGCCTGGCTCCCAGGTCAGGCAGGGCCATCCCTGGCAGGCGGTCTGTCTGAGCCGGGGGCCTCTTCCCTCTCAGGCCACGTCGGGGCTCCGTCTGCAGAGGCTGCGACCGAGGAGAGTCTGGGGGGGGGAGCGAAGACTCTGCAAGGCGGGCGAGCGCTTCGGAGGGGGCGGTGGGGAAGCCGGTCTTGGGAGGAGCACATCGGGCACCGCCGGACTCCGGGGCAGGTTCTTTCCGTCCAAGGGTGCAGCCGTTGGGCGGGGGAGAAACAGCACCCAGCTCCGCGGAGGGAGGAGGGGAGGCCAAGAGCAGCAGCGGCGTGGGTGGGGGTGCGTGGGGGCAATGTTGGAAGCTCTTGGAAGGGGGAGAGGAGGGAGGGAAGGGAATCTCCTCTTTGGGGGGGAGGTTGAAGGTGTCAGGCAAGAAGAGCTGCCGCATCCCCTGGAGCTTCTCATCAGCCGCAGATTTGCGCTTTCTCAATTCTGCCCCCCCCCCCAATGATCTAAATGGACGACCCGACTTTCTCCCCCTCCACTCCCCCCCCCATCACTTCCACGGTCTTTGTCTGACCGGGCACCGAGGGCGGCGGTCCTTCTGCCTGCCGAGAAGCCCCTGGAGGGGCAGCCGAGGGGTGCTGCCCCCCCAAGGAGAGAAAAGCCCCCTTTCTGCCTCTGCTTTTCCCAGCGGCTGTTGCGTTGAGGCTCCTCAGCTCATTCTCCTCCCCCCCCCCCATCTTCTGTATCCCTGGAAGGGGCAGGTGGAGGCAGTGATGACACAGCCGGCCCTTCTTCACTCCCCCAACTACCCCCGGGGAAGGAGAGGTGTCCTCTCACTTGGGGAGGGGCGCATAAAAATGACAGGACATCACATGGGGGGGAAACTATGCTTTTCTTGGGGTTGAGGTGGAGCCAGTCCCTCCCCCTCCAGACCTTCGCAGCCCCCAAAGACCGTGGAGGCTCCTGAGTGGCCCTATACTATTATTTCATGAAGAGAGGTGAGGCTCTGCCTCCCCTGACCGCACGTCCCTGCTGTGATGGTTGGCCTCTGTATTTTTCTGCACCAAAGAAGGGAAGTTCCTCCTGATCAAGGTTCAGTTACAGAGATAGTTACATAGATAGTTACACAGGTACATAGATAGTTGTATAGATAGGTATATAGATAGATACAGAGAGACACAGGGAGAAAATCCATTCTGTAGATAAGCAGGACTTGGTTTTTAGTCTCCGGTATTTTTCTTTCTTCCTTGGGAGTTTGGCCTTGGGATGGAGAGTCTTGGAGGGAACCACCAACCATCAAAACCAGAAATTGACTCTTCTTCCTCCATACCTTTTCTCTTTCAGAAATGGATCAAAAGGAGCTGATGTGGCCCTCCAGTGAGAGACCCCAGAACTTCCTTGGAGACCCCTGGAAAATGACATTGTTTGTCTTTGGGGTCTATTTATTCATTGGCCTCTGCGTTTTTCTTCACCAGTGCAAGTAAGGTGGCCCTGATCAAGGGAGTGGTGTCATCACAACCTGGGAGCCCTAAGACACTGAAAGCTCCCCAAAATGTTGGTGGAACTAATAGGAGAAAAGATAGAATACCTCAGGTCTGGAAGGGACTTTGGAGGTCTTCTAGTCCAACCCCAAATCTTTTCTTGAAAACCTCCAGTAATGGAGCCCCCATTAAGAATAAGCCTTATTATCATTGTTATGAAAACAATGTAGCAGACAGTATTTTATACTGTATATAAATATATTTTTAAATATTCCTTCGTTTCCTCTGACCCTTCCCTCCCTCTGATTCTGGGCTGCATCTGAATAGAGTTTCCTAAAGGAAAGCAGATTTCACATTCAAATCCTCCAGTTCTTTTTTTGCTCTTTAAACATTTTATCAATTACAAAATAAAATGCAAAAATACAAAGTCAAATAGGAAGAAACTGGAAGGGGGGAGAAGGGGGAAGAAAAATAAGGTGGGGGGGAAGGAGAATAATAAAAAAAAAGAATTGACTTCTGACTTCCTCTGTTGCAATAAAATAAAGCATTAAAATCAAACCTCAACTTTTTACTTTTCCATAATAATTTAAAGGGTTTCTTAAAAGAAAGCAGATTTCGCATTCAAATCCTGAAGTTCTCAGGGAAGACAAAAATCCCGCCCCTCTTTCTCTCTAGTGGCTGCCTCTATTCCTGGCCCACCCCCTTTGTCATGACAACCCTGTAGCCAATCACACGGAGGGAAGAGATGGTTGCCTGGGAGCTTCCCTGCCCTCAGCCTGATGGAGAAGAGGCTGAAGAAGCCAAGCCAAAGGGGAGGGGATGAGGAAGAGACAAAACCTCCCAGAATTGCAGAGGGGGGAGGGCTTAAGCCCCCTACCCAGAAAAGGCTGCAATGAAGAGGGTCTCCTCAGCTGGGGGCTCTGAGAGCCTGGAGGGACCACAGGAGAACCCCATCTTCCTCAGAGTCACGGAGGGTCTCCTCTTTTCCTCCAGGGCAACCCCAGATCCCCCTTGGAAGACCCAGCCCTACATGGCTTCTCTCCCACAGGAGCCTCTCTTGGAAAGACATACAGCCCAAGCAAGGCTGGAGGAACCCCGGGGGCTACATCCCCCCAACATTCAACCCTGGGACCCATAAACCCATTTTCTTCCCAGGAATGCCCCAGACCCCCCTCCTACTTCCTGGCCATCCTGGGCCTTTTCTGTGGTTCTGGGATTTGCTTTCCCCTGGGTACCTCATGCATGGAAAGAGGTGCCTGAGCAACATGGGATATGGTCTCCCCCCTTCCCAGGACTCAGGAGATGGAACATGGAGAGGGATTTTGCAGATCTGCTTCCATTCCCCAACATGAGGTTCTCCAGCTTCCTTCTCCCAAGAGGGGCTCCCCACAGCTAGGCATAGTCCTCTCTGGCATCCCTGCAAGAGCCTCCTTGGCTGGCCTCTGCATGGAAAAGGGTGGCAGGGGAACATGGGATATGGGCTTCTGCATTCCCAGTCTCTGAAGATGGAAATTGGATTTTGTAGGCCAGCTTTTTCATCTGCAACACGAGGGTCTTGAGATTCCCTTCCCTCCCTCTCCTTCCTTCTTTCCTTCCTTCCTTCCTTCCTGCCTGCCTGCCTGCCTGCCTTCCTTCCTTCCTTCCTTCCTTCCTTCCTTCCTTCCTTCCTTCCTTCCTTCCTTCCTTCCTTCCTTCTTTCCATCCATGAGAGGCAGACTTGATTTCACCATCTTTTCACTTCTTTTTTTTCTAACTTCTCTCTGTGTTTCTGTCTCTCTGTGTTTTTTTAACTCTGCAAAATTCTGGTAACTAGTTTTTCACTAAAGTTGATTTTGTTCAACAGACTGGCTGCACTATTGCATCAGCCCTTTTCCGGTGATGCCCTTGAGCATTAGCTTTCAAATTAAATATTTTTTAGTTCCAACTCAGCAGGCAGCTATTTCAGATCTGTGACATACTCTGGTATTAACTGGCATCTGGGATTTTTCTCTTTAACCACAATGCCAACAAATGTCACATTTCTTTTTTTTATTCAGCCACAAGTGCCATGTATTCCCTCTGGGACCAGTTTCAAGCCTGGAGACCCCAAACCTCTCAATTCTAGATGATGGATTTAATTGAATCTCTGCCCCTGTTATTATGAATCACATGAGGATTATTTCCCTTTCATTTCCCTCCAGAGAATTTCCCAACAATCTTTGAGTCCAAGAACTGGTTGAATTATCCATGGATCCCTCCTGAGAGGGAGAATTATGATAAAAGTGTCAGCTTTGGGCAGAGAAATATGGAGTTTGGGGACAGGCAGGGTCTGTGCTCTTGAATGTCTGTCTCTCTCCTTTCCAGATGAAGCTGAGTGTTTCTCTGTGTTGAGAAAAAGCAACTGGATGTTCCACCTATGAGAGTCCTTTGAATTCTTCTAATTCTTCTTTAGAAACAGAAAAGGGATTCATTGATTGACCCCATGAATTATGGACCTCCTGCTTCTGCTTCTGATGCTGCTGGTGTCCCATCCAGTCTCTGGGAAGCTGAGAATGAAATGCCTGCAGAGTTTGGAGAACCAGGATGGAAAACGACCACAGAGCTTTTATAGGCCAGGAGACCATCTCATCAGTATAGTCCTCAGTGGAGGTGAAACATTGCATACAAAGTTGCTTTTCAATGTGGCTCCTTCTCTTCAGTTGGTTTTCCGTGATTGGTAAGTCATTCAGGGTGATGGAGTTGCACTCCTTCCATTCTAACACTCTCCTTCTTTTCTGTTTTTTATTCTTCTTTATTCCTATATTGGGGAATATGTCTAATTTCCTGAATGATTTTGATTTCCATAGCTTCTCTTTTGTCTGATTTTGTGAAAGAGACTCAAAAAGGGGTCTGAAAAAAAGCTGGAAGGATTCAAGATTATTTTTCTCTCTCAGTTCAATCCTTCATTTATCACCTAGATAATGAATTTTATTAAAAGTAGTGGTTGAACCAGTTGTAGTTGTCATACCTCAGCCAATTTGCATATTTGTATAATTGATCATTGGTTTTGGATCAATGTTGGTTTAAGGCTCAGTAGGCTTCTGGAGGATTATATATTTTTTAAAAAGTATTTGTTGTTGCTGTTCATTATAATAACATTTTTTTTTACAATAGGGACTTTTATAATTTTCAAAATGGTTTACGGTTTATTTTCAACATTCAAATGGTCAACAAGAATTCCCAGCTCCTGCACAATCTCACACTTGGCTACAATATCCACACCAACTATTTCAGCACTTTCTGCACTTCAGATGCCTTGCTGGACATTCTCTCCACTGGAGAAGCCAATGTCCCCAACTACGGCTGTGGAAGGAAGGAGAACCTTCTGGCTTTTCTTGATGTAACTGCCAGGGACATCTCCATCCAGGCGTCAACATTAGGAGGCACCTACAAAGTCCCACAGGTTTGTGTGTGTTTTTCTCCATCTGGAAAAGTGAGTAGTGGGTGGTGTTGGGTGGTCCTCAATGGAACTACGTCTACATTGAGGGAAACAAGCAGTGGGGGACCCCAAGGTTCCATTTTAGGCCCAGTACTCTTCAACATCTTCATCAATGGTTTGGATGAGGAATAGATGGGGAACTCATCACATTTACAGATGACACTAAACTGGCAGGAATAGCCAATACCCCAGAAGACAGGGTCAAGATCCGGATGGATCTAGATAGACTTGAACCCTGGGCCTATCTAACAAAAGGAAATTCAATGAGGAGAAAAGTAAAGTCGTACACTGAGGCTAGAAAAACCAAATGTACAGGTACATATTAGGTGAAACCTTGCTCAATAGCAGTAACTGTGAAAGGGATCTTGGAATCTTAGAGGACAATCTCTCAAATGTGAGCCAACAATGTGTGGCAGCAGCCAAAAAAAGGATGCATATTTGAACCCTTGTTAATCAGTCTAGATATTGACAACACTTCAACTAATGCAGAATCAAAAAAACAGATCACACATAAATGTTATTTCCTTCTTTGACAAAAATATACAGATACAGATTAGGTGAAACTGGCTCAATAGCAGGAACTGTGAGAGGATCTTGGAATCTTAGTGGACAATCTCTCAAATGTGAGCCAACAATGTGTGGCAGCAGCCAAAAAAAGCCACTGCAATTCGAGGCTGCATCAACAGAAGGATAGAATCCAAATCACGTGAAGTATTGGTACCACTTTATAAAGCCTTGATAAAACCACCCTTGGAATAGGGCATTGATGGAGAACCTTAACAGCACCAAGTGCTTTTGTCAGAGACACAATCTGGAAGAGGAGTTGCCCAGTGTGCATGCCACTGCGCCAGGGGTGGGTTTCTACCGGTTCTAACCTCTTCGGTAGAGGAGGTTCCAGAAATCTAATGAACTGGTTAGAAGAGGTTCATCACGGAATACCTGCCCCGCCCCCCTCACTCACTTCTCCCGCCCGTTCTGTTGCCACTCGTGGGCGGTAGCTTGTGTGACGCGGACGGCTTCCTAGGACCTCCCCAAACTTGCCTAGGAGGTGTGGCCACCAGCAAAGCACGGGGGCATTCCAGGCCGTGTCCCCCCCACCCTGGTTCCCTGCACAGACCTCTTTGCGGTGCTGGGAGGAATCCCTCTCCCCCAGAACCAGGTTGCCCAAAGAGGTCAGTGCAGGGCTCGGGTGGCTGCAAAGTGTGGCACGAAGGGCAGAAGTCCCCGAACCCAGCAGGGCAATGCAGCTCCAGCTGTAGCAGTAGTTTCCTCTTTCCTCCGTCCAGCTCTCTGCCTCCTCCTTTGCTTAGGCTCCCCGTTGGGTTCGGGGACTTCTGCCCGTCATGATGTGCTTTGCAGCCGCCACGCATGGATCTCTTCAGGGTGCTGGCTGGGCAACTTGGTTCTGGGAATTACCCCCTCCCCAAAGACCGCCCCCCCCATCTCTCACAATCTTGCGTCTTTTTCAGTTTTTTTTTTAAAAAAACGCCTCTCTGGATGATCTTGAAAACCTGCGAGGTTGCTTTGGGAGGGGGCAGATGGGCAGCATTTCCCCCTGCCCCCCTCCCTGGGCTCCTGCAGCCTCGGAGCCTGCAGCTTTAAAGCAAGCCTTTGCACAGTAAAGAAAATCTTTTCACGAGCGTGAGAAGTTCTTAATTGCCTTTACTCTGCAAGTTACTGCAGGCTCTGAGGCTGCAGGTGCCTAGGGATGGTGGGAGGGGATCCTGCCCGTCTGTCCCCTCCCAAAGCAACCTTGCAGGTTTTCAGGATCATCTGCAGAGGCGTTTTTTAAAAAGAAAACTGTCTTTTTTGGGGGGAAAGGGGCTGCGCATGGAGGAGCCGGCGGCCAGGGCGCCCTGAAGCAACACCACCCAGCATGTCCCTTAAGAAGAGCCCCAAGGGCAAGGGCAGCAGCGCTGCACCCACCTCCATCCTGCCCACTGCTCAGCAATGCCCCCTGCCTCCTCCTCCTCCTCCTCAGCAGGCGAGGCGGGCCGGGCAGGGGCACGGGCACAGCCCAGGAGGGAACAGCCAATGGGGAGGGAGGCACTGGCCAGCTGCCCCTCCCTCAGCGGTGAGTTCCATGATGTCACCTTCAAGGTAAGCGGCAGCTGCGGGCGCCACCTGGCCAGGACAGCAGGGCTAGCCCGGCACCCACCCAGCCACCTCTTGGTGGGTTGGCGGGTGGAGGGTTGCCCTGGCCCCACCAGCAGCTGGCGTGAACTCTCCTCCTATTCCTTCTTCTGCGGGGGGCGCTGCCTTGCTTTGACAGCCACCTCATTTCCAATTGGGGGTGGGGAGAAATCCTCTGCATGGATCCCCCCAATTGGAAGGACGAGGCTCTGCTGGTCCAGAGCCCATCCGGGGGGGAGATCCCCCTCATTTTCCTCGTCTTCCTGGATGGGCTCCGGACCAGCAAAGCCTCCTCCTCCTTTTTAACCAGGCAATCTTTCCTAAAACATAAAAAGAACCTTAATTGCAGGCTCAACAAAAGAAGCTGGAAACAGATACTGAAGCCAGGAAGCTGAAACCTGGGACTGGAGAACAACCTTTTCTGTCCCACTTCCAGCCCATCCGGGAAGACGAGGAACGCAAGGGGGATTCCTCCCCCCGTGGATGGGCTCCGGACCAGAGGAGCCTTGTCCTTCTTTTTAGCCAGGCGATCTTTAACCAGGCGATCTTCGGCTGCTGCACAAGCCCACGGGCATGCGCTGCCTTCTTCTGATAGCCGCCTGGTTAAAAAGAAGCACTCTGCCAGCCAAAAGCTTTGGTCTTACTTTGGAGTTTCAGTCCATGGGGCTTGCGAAGGTAAGGCCTGCACTCAACCGGTGGGTGGAGGCCAGCGGATGGGCAGAGTGATTTGGATGGGGCAGCCTTGTGATCCCACGTGGGCTGGATTAATGGCTTTGGTGGGCCAGGTTTGAGGACCCCTGGTATAAGGTCTCCTGTTAGAGCAGGGGGTTGGACTAGAAGACCTCAAAGGTCCTTTCCAACCCTTTTATTTTGTTATAAGTTTTGTTATAAGTTCTGTTATAGTTACATATGCTTAGCATGCTAAATACCTATTGGAACATGTTGATTTACACTGTAAAATCAGAAAATGTGGATATTGGCATTTAATATATGGAAACTGACAGATTTTGTGGTGGCTGTTAGAACAGACAAAACTTCAATTAAGGACCAACCTTGGATTGCACTAGTGACAAATTGTATTAGGAACTGAGGTCTCCCTGTTTCTTGTACAACTAGAGAAGAAGTTAAAAAGATTCCTCCACAAAGAATCTGGGCTATTGAAGGATTAAAATATGCAGCAGGGCTGGGTTTCACCCGGTACTGACCAATACGGTCATACCAGTTGGTGATATTTAGCATGCCTTCTCGTATCCGTTCTTCCAGAGGCCCCGTACTGGAGTCCTCGCCTCTTGTTCCTTCTTCAGCTGTTGGACAAGCCCACGTGGCATGCACTGTCCTCTGCTCTTTGATAGCCGCCTCTTTTCCAATGAAGGTAGTGGGGAATCCATGCAGAGGCAGGAAATTGCATGGATTCCCTTCTCCCTTCATTGGAAACGAGGCGGCTGTCAGAGGAGAGAGCAGCGAAGGCCGTGGGCTTGTGCAATGATTCCTCGCCTCCTGTTCCTTCTTCGGCTGTTGGACAAGCCCACGTGGCATGCGCTGTCCTCTTCTCTTTGACAGACGCCTGTTTAAAAAGCCATTCCCACTGAAAAGTACCTGGCAGCGGCATTTTTCCTTGGGGGACTCCGCAGAACATCCCAAGATGGATGCCACCACATCTGTCCTCTTCGGGAACAGGCCCTCTTTGGCAGGTCTTCTTCAGAAGGATGAGCCCCCCCCTAGTCCCCCTCCCATTCCTCATCTTCCTGCCCCCGCAGATGGGCTACGGAGTCATCGCCGGCAGCGCAGAGCCTCAACAGCTCCCTGCCATTGGTCCTGCAGTTCAGGCCAGGGGCTTTGTTCACACTCTCTCCCCTCCTGGTTCCTCTTTTTATGCGCTTCCTGAAAGGTAGCCGCTAGTGGCACAAAAGATAGCCGCGGCCTCATGCCATGGAAAACATAGGCACGTGCACACACCCACACAATTACAGCCCCAGAGAGTCTTGGAGGGAAGCCTCTGCACAAGCCCAGGAAAGTGAGAACAGGTTTTCACCATTACGAAGGCTCCGGGATGACGCTCCAGGGGCAGTGGGGCAGCCAGGTCCCTCACCCTCAGAGGGAGGAAGGACCAGTTGGGGGAGGGGCTTTGGTCCTGCTGCCTCTGGCGGATAGGGCTTTACTGTCCCACAGCGAAGATTCCGTCCCTCCTCCCGGAGCCTTCGTAACAGTGGGAACTTGTTCTCACTCACCCAGGCTTGTGCAGAGGCTTCCCTCCAAGAGACTCTGGGGGTGTAATTGTGCGGGGTGTGCAGTTGCCTATGTTTTCCATGGCGTCTTTTGGGCCACTAGCAGCTACCTTTCAGGAAGCGCATAAAAAGAGGAACCAGGCGGGAAGAGAGTGGGAACAATGGAAGGGAACTGGCAAGAGACTGTGCTGCCTGCGATGACTCCGGAGCCAATACATGGGGGCAGGAAGATGAAGAACAGGAGGGGGACCAGGGGAGCCTCGTCCTTCTGAAGAGGACCTGCCGAAGAGAGCTTCTCCCCGAAGAGGGCAGATGTGGTGGCATCGGTCTTGGGATGTTCTGTGGAGTCTCCCAGGGAAAAATGGTGCTGCCAGGTACTTTTAACCATATATTTTGATGCCATGACTGCAAAATGCTGCAAAAAACTATAAATGCAGGCCAGTTGTTGTGTGTTTCAAATGTGATAGGAACACTCAAAAAGGTGACCACAGTATGTGTGTGTGTCTCTGTGTGTGTGTGAATGAATGAGAGAGAGACAGACAGAGAGAGATATACAGAAAGAGATACACAGAGAGAGAGAGTGATTAAGTGAGTGAATGAGTGAGAGACAGACAGACAGACAGACACAAACACATATATACACACAGTGACAGAGAGAGAAGAAGGGAGGGTAGAGAGACAGAGAGATACAGAGAGAGAGAGAGAGAGAGAGAGAGAGAGACAGACAGACAGACACAGCGAGAGAATGACATAGAGAGACAGAGAGGGAGGGAGGGAGAGAGAGACAAAGAGCTACACAGAGAAAGAGACAGAGAGAGACAGAAAGAGAAAGAGAGAAAGAGAAAGAAAGAAACAGGAGGGAGGGAGGGAGGGAGGGAAGGAAGGAAGGAAGAAAGGAAGGAAGGAAGGAAGGAAGGAAGGAAGGAAGGAAGGAAGGAAGGAAGGAAGGAGAACTTATGACCACAATTGAGCACAAAATTTTGGTTGCTAAGGAAGAGCGTTGTTAAGTGAGTTTCACCACATTTTCCGAGTTGGCCACACCCACCCAGTCGCATGACCACTGAGCCACTCCCACAAAACATGCCACACCTACAGAATAGGTTCTAAAAAATTTTGAAACTTACCACTGATATGCAGCAATCCTCAAAAATTATTGTGGGCCCTTTATTGGAATAGAATACTTCAGTTGGCATTTGCACATGTTAATCTAATTGCAATAAATTGTAGGGGTGAGATACAGTAATATGACTTACATTGTTTATAGTTTTTTAATTTATTTATTATTTTCCACTTTTATGATACAATCTTGCTAATATTCTGTCTTTAATATTTTAAACAATGTCTAATTAACAAATTATTCTAATGCTTTCATGAAAACAAGATTCGATTTATTAAAATCTAATATTTTGGACTTGATCTAACCCCAAATATAACACAGCATTCTTCATTGTGCAAGGTTTTTGAATGCAGCTCAGAATCTGATAAGTCCAGTGAAACTCTGAAGACGAAGCTATGGATTATCAGCTTTTATTTCTGCAGAAAGCAAAAGACTGGATGACCTTTTTGTCTCCCACCTTAACAGAGCAGGCAGAGAGAGAAAAACAGGCATGTGCCAAAAACTTTTCCAAACATCTTACAGCACACACAGCTTGCACAGAATGTCATTGCTATGGAAACATGAATTGATATCACACGGATTTCATGATTTTTCTCAGTGCTCTTAAAACAATAGACTTTAGAAGGGAAAAGAAATCCATTTTCTGGCATATAACTCAGATCTTTGTTAGGGAATGTTGAACACACATTTTAGGTTACAAGCAAGGCTACTTGGCAGAAACCACATTTTACTTTTCATATGAAGTTACTTTGCTAGGCTAAGCTTGGGAATTTGCCTAGAAGTTTTATCTATGTAGTTGGCACCTTAGGTTACAATGGAGCTTCTCTCAACAGCAATTTAACAAAAGCTGAATTAGGTTACACTCTGTGTATGCTCTAATCCAGTGATGGCAAAAATTTTAGCAACTGGGTGTCCAAACCGCAACCCAAAACCCACTTAAATTGCACGGCAATTTAACCTGAATAATGAGGTTTTAGTTTAGAAAAACAACTCATACATGATTAACGTCTTTTCTCTGAAAAAAAAACCCCATAATAACAGCGCATTCAATGATACATACATCTTTTTATTGAAAGGTAAACGTTTGCATTTGGCATGCTTTTGATTAATGTGATTTTTGCTGTTGAATGCATGCTGATAATTTTTCTAACATTGACTCATACGTTGTAAGTTTGAGAGCAACACATGCAGCACTCAGGTCATCTGTTAGTGCAGGGGTATCAAACACAATTTCAATGAGGGCCCCATTGTGGTTGACTTTGGAGGCCATGGTGGGCACGGCCAGCTCCAACTGCTGATGTGCTCACTCTCCTTGGTTGCCCATGGTGTGTGCAGGAGGTCAAAGTAGGTGGATCAGAGGGAGGCCCATTCCCTCGCCTTATGAGACCTAGCTTTGTAACCAAAGCATCCTCAATGATAGGATGGGAGACCAGGGGAGAGGTCAGGAGGATGGGACAAGGAGATGGTAAAAGGCAGCAGGGCTGTTGGTGATCAAGTGCTAAGGCAGGATTTACTTCACACCCTCACTCTCTCTCATCATAATCTCCTTCCTTCCCTTTTTTTCCTTTCCTCTTCATTCTTCCTTCCCCTCTTTCATTCTTTTTGCTGCCTTGTTCTGTTCCCCTCTTTCCTTCTTTTTCGTGGTCTTTCCTGTCCCTTCTTGGATGCCCCAATGCAAAAAGGGAAACATTCCTTGCCACTTTTGCTAGTAGCTTGTGGCCACTGAAAAGTCTGAGAACAAACCAGGATCAGTTTATTCCATGCTTGCATTTCATGGAGACAGACTACAGTACAGCAAAACTGTCAAAATGATGGCTCTGGTAGTTGATCAGAGCTCCTCTGTTTTTTATGTGCAACAGCTTTAGCATTTAAGAACAGAGGTAAGTTAGTTGCTTTACTATGCATACATAATGATCCTTAAAAGAGCTCTTCCGTAGGGAGCCTGCCATGGTCTAATTCAGACTGGAAATATAGCAAAGGAAACTATTTTCCCCACTTGCTTTGTCCTTTTTACTCTACTGGAAATAGCTGTTTGCAACCAGGGGTGGGTTGTTCCAAGTTCTAATCGGTATGGTAGAATAGGTTCCTGAAATCTACCGTACATTTTAGAACCCCTTCGTCCTGTGGGACAGTACCAGAATGTCTGCCCCGGCCCCCTTGCTCGCTCTCCCTGCCCATTTCGTCACCGCTCACAGAGGGTAGCTTGCACAGCGTGGCCGGTCTCCTAGGACCTCCCCGAGCTTGCTTAGGAATAGGAGGCCTTGCCGCCAGCAAAGCACGGGGCAGCAGGAGATAGGTTACGCAGAGCGGTGAGCCTCCTAGGCAAGTTCCAGGATGTCCTCCCCCGACTAGTTCCGTGCCTCCCTTCCCAGTGAAGTTTTCCAAGGTGTGGTTTCAAAAGCAGCCTCCCAACCCTTGTGCCCGGCTCCCACTGAGCTGGGAAGGAGGAGAAGAGTCTTTGGGGAGTGAGGAGGAGGAGGAAGGAGGAGGAGGCAAGCGCATGGGGCCGTGCCAGCTTGGCAACCGGTGCTAAGAAAGCACCTCACAGCTTTTGAAGGGAGGAGGGGAGAAGGAAAGGGAGAATGTGGAGTCGCCTTTCAGGGATGCCGAAGATGTGGGAAACCAGCACCGCCACCAGCGTCTAAAGTTTTCAGCGACTCCAGACAGGTGAATCGGGATCAGAGACCCAGGCAGTTCCTTCGCTCCCCTTGCAAGGGAGTAGTAGGAGTCATTTTTGCATTCCTGCCTCTGCTGGACTTCGACCTGGAGTTTACCAGCTGTCTTAAAGAGAAATGGACGGTCAGACCTGCGTGGCCCCAAGCGATGTGGCTCTCTCCAGGTAAGCACCCGCTCTCCTTCCTGCTTTTTTTTTGTCGCCAAGGGGCAAAAGGCAGAGTGAGGCACACCGTTTAGCAAAGTTCAACAGGGGGGGAGGTAAGTGGCTCTGCTGTTCCTCCCCCTCATAGTGCCCCCTTCCTTTAAAACAAACAAACTTACCTGGCTAAGAGGTCAGTGCTTCACTTAGGGGAGCTCTGGGGATGATGGGTCTTATGGAGGCGGTGACCAGCTGCCCTCATGAGTGCGAGAACAGTCTCTTTGCCTTTGCGGTGCTTTGACTGGGAATGGCAAGCCTGGCTGAACTTTTAGGGGAGAAGAGTCTCTGAATAGTTATGCTGGATAAACATGCATAGAGTTGTGTGGTTGCACCTTACTTGAAAAGTACAAGACCCGAAACCATCTGGGTTTATTCCTAAGTAAGGTTCAGTTTTCTGTGAGTTGTGGAAACTGGGAAGATTTATCCTGAATGCCTCCAAATCTTGAGGCTTAAGTGAGGAAGTAATTATTATTTTTTTAAAAGTTGGGGGGGGGGAGAGGAAAATCTGCACTTGATTGAAAGCAAAGATAAGTTTGCAACCCTTGGCGGAGAGGAATGTAGTATGGTATGCTGTGTTGATGGAATAATAATTCACCTTATAAAGCATTCCTGTTTGCTTAGGTAAAACAATACACCTTAGCTCTGGAAAGGGCAAGTCAGCTCAACTTGATGTAAGAATAAAAGCTTATTGTTGAACTTCTAAGTGTTGAAAGATATTGCCTGCTCCTTCCTTGCGCATACTGAAAACAAACTTGAGTAGTTATGTGGATTTAATGTGATATTTTGCAAAGACTGGGAAATCTCTCATGCAGTCTCTAAACAAGAAAAATGTATTTGCATGTTAATAGGTGAAACAGGTGGGCTAATTATAATCTTAAACTATGTTTGGCTTACTATACAGATAATTTAGTGCAAAGCCCTGCACAACAGTATTAGATTTCTATGGTTTTATCTTCCTTGGTTGGTTTGGGGGAGAGCTATGGAAAGCTAAAACAAATGCTGTGTAACAAGGAAGAGTGAAACATTCCTTTGGATTCATTGGAGAATTAAAACCAAACATTTCAAAGGAGAAAAGTTTCATATCATGCAACTTTCATCAAAATTATTTCACATGCCCTTAATTTTTTTTTTGGGGGGGGGGGGGGAGAAAGAATAGTGAACATCTAGGAAGTAGGGTAGTAGTGGCAAATGGAATAATATTGTGATGCAACTATTATAAATTGTTCAGCAATAATTTAACTAAAGGAATTGTGCATACTATATATAAATTGTTACTTCTTAGCAGGAAGTCCAATATTTTTTCTTTGCATTTTCCCATTTGGCTGAGTTTTTCAGTACTCCAACATACTATTCTTTTTTATTGGGGATATATTTATTGGTTTCAGTCTCCCATCAGTTAAGAAGACAAGAACTGCAAAGCAGATGGTTGTGCAAATATCGTAACTATTTTTGGAATGTATGTGTGATGCTACCATTGTGAATTTCTTGTTAAGAACACTTATCAAGCTTTAATATTATGACTGTCTAACTTATTTAGAGGGCGAGTGCTTGCTTGTTGCAGTAAAGTACAAATGCCATAAGCAAAATACCTGTTTACTCAGAGGTATATTCCTGCTTAAATTGCTTGATAGCAGTGTGCAGAAACTTTAAATTGTATAGCTCACAGCACTAAAGAAACTTTAAATAGCAGTGACTACTCTCGAAGGTCCACATTGGCTGTTTCTGCTTCCAAGTGATGCTTTTAAAATCTACTGGAACATATTGGGGATTTCTGCACTGAGAAGCAGAAGGATGGACTCTCACCTTTATGGTGGGCTTTTGAGACACTGGAAAGCAGTGGGAACTTTTGCTACTTCTGAGGACTTCCAAGTCCAATAAGAAATTGATTATCTTTCCTTGAGCCTCTTTATGCAGGGACAGGTGCTGATAAATCCTTCAGAAATGGAAACAGTGAGTTTGTGTGTGTGTGTGAGTGTGTGTGTTTGTGGGGGGGGGTTGTTTCTGTTGTGTAAGATTGGAATATAACTTATTGGCCCTGGATTTTGAGGGTGGAGGGAAATTGCAGAAGCTGAAATGCGGTTGGGACAGACTGGGGAGTCCTATGTTTTCTCTCTTTTACGTTTTTCAGAGATTATATACAGTATAAAGAGTTTACAGTTGCACCGATTGTACTTTATGTTTGTGTACAGAAAACAAAGAACAGGTAGTTCAGCACATGACAGCCTGGTAATCTGAAAATACTCTGAAACAAATAGGTATTGTTTCTGGTGCACATAATTCCAAGCCCAAGATCTTAAGAGGGTGGCCAATCCAAGTAGTTTCCCCTCTACATACACAGTATATTGTATATTATACTCTACAAAGTGGTTTAAACAACAAAGGCAAGTGTGAGAGAGCACACTGTTCTGCAAATAATCTTACCAGCCTTTTGTATGGTGCTTATGTGTAGTGGTGTTAGTAGTAGCACAAAAGAAAGTATACTTACAGACTGCATTTTCCTGTAGATTGTGGTATGAGCTTATTTTTTTAAGCAACAGATCAGAATCTGTTCATATTAATAAGTAGGAAATCTCTTTGACATCAAGCTTATTTTAAAAGGCTAATTATGTAGAACTCTTTTTAGTAGTCTGGATTATGGAAGAATTTCAGGAAAATATTAGATAAGACAGAAACAAGCTAAAATAGGGGTGGTGGTGGTGAATCAACTTCGTGTTTATTGCCCATGTTTTGTTACAAACTACTCTAAATGATGGCTGATATTATAATAATAATGTTTGTTAGGGCTATGCACTGTTTTTGAATATATAGGAATGTAAAGCCCACAGCATCTACTTGGTACTTTTTAAAGGAGATATTTCATGAATCCAGGAAAAAGGTGCTGCTGCTTTAAAAAGTACCAAGTAGATGCTGTGGGCTTTACATTCCTATATATTCAAAAACAGTGCATAGCCCTAACAAACATTATTATTTAATGAATTTAAGTTGTTTCCACTGCTTTGAAGTTAAATTCAGATGTATGAATGCATCTTTCTTTTCTGTGTAATTTATACCTCTATCTTGACTGGGAATGCTGACATCGTCTTGGCCACTCCCTCCCGGTCACATGACTGCCAAGCCACTCCCACCCATACATGAACTGCCAAGCCCCTTCCACCTGGTCACATGGCTGGCAAGCCACGCCTACAAAGCAAGCCACACCTACAGAAGAGGTTCTAAAAAAATTTGAAACCCACCACTGTTAGCAACCCACAAGGAGGGGATACTTTCCTAACAGCTCACAATTCGGGAATAACAGGGGGGAAAACCCTGCGCTTTCCACGCCCCATTTTGGCCCTGGAAAGCTTCCTGCACCAACCTGGAAGCAAACCCCCCCCCCCAAACCCTGCAACTGTTTGAAGGGTGAAGGAAGCCTCCAACTGAGCCAGGAAGCACTGGGGGAGGGGGGGGAGAGGCAGGCCATTCACACTCACTTCCAGCCCGCCAGAGTTTCCTGCACAATGTGAGCGCCCCCCCCCCCTGCATACTCACGCGTCCCCTGCCCTGGCCATCCACAAAGGCCCGAAAACCAGCTGGGCTGGCAGGAGGTGAGCCTGCATGTGGATGCTAGTGGAGCTGGGCTGGGGCGGCTGGAGTGCCAGGAGAGGACGATCTGCATGCCACAGGTTCCCCATCATGGCTCTAATCCTTTCAATTGGTTTTCCAGATCAATCAAAAAACAGCTTCAGAGGCTCTGAGTGATAAAAGTCGATTCCCCCTTTTTTACCGGATGCTCCCCAAAGAAGGGATCCAGTACCCAGCAATTGTCCACCTGCTCCTCCACTTCAGATGGACCCTGATTGGCCTCTTTGCTTCAGACACAGAAAAGGCAGAGACTTTCATGAGGACTTTTACTCCTATGCTTGTCAGGAGTGGAATTTGTGTGGTTATATCACAACTGTTCTCAACAACTGGATATACTGCATACCTCAGGGATTCCCTCTCTAAGTGGAGACAAGTCAACGTCTTTGTTCACTTCATAGAACTTGAAAACATTTGGGACAGAATTCTTCCTTTTCATTTAACACTTATGCGTCTGCCAGGACCCATTGAGGGGAAAGTCTGGATCCTCACAAATTTTGTAGAGTACGAAATGAACAAGCGCAGACTTCTCAAATACATCCATAGTATTTGGAACTTTGGTTATCTGGTAAAAGAAAGGCCAAAAGATTCTGCCTTTAAACCCTATTTCTTTGTGGAAGTAAAGTTTCAAGATCATTATTTTCATTGTTCTCTTTCAAAGAATGTCTTTTCTGTCAAAGGCCGCAGAAGATGCACCCAGAAAGCCCCACTGGAGACCCAGGAGAAAAGGGACAGAAAAAGGGCCCCAAATAACTACCAACCTTACAGTATCACGAAGACTCTGGCCCAGGTCCTGAATGCTGCATATTCCTCCAGATCGAGGAGGAGAAGGAAGGAGGATGAAAAGATCTTGGGGTCTCCAAGGCTGCAGCCATGGCAGGTATGGGGGACCCGATATGGATCCATTAATCTTAGATCCTTTGGAGGAGGAATCCAGAAGAGAAGGAGGGGAACCATCTCAACAGATCTGGCCAATTTAATTATTCAGGGAATTAATGGTTCCAAAGAGTAGATACCATGGCATTTTTATATTTAGCACTGCTAATTGGAAAATGCTGTATTCCTTTTAAAATCAATTCCTGTATTTGTGGGTTTGTGATGAGCCTGGTGGAATTCCACCTTTCTTCCGTCCTCATTGCACGTGGGTCTGTGTGCAGCTGGACAGGAAGCTAAGCCCCCCTATTCTCCTCCAATGAAAGGGAGCCTGGCGTGGATCTGGATGCTTTATTGGGAGAAGAGGGCAGGTGAAACTGAAGAGATGCAAATAGTGGAAATCAAATGTAAATATGAGATAGGCAGCATTAACTAACAGCCAGCAAAGAAGCAGCTGGAACCTCCCCAGCAATGCTCCGTGTGAGGGAGGGAGGCCGTCTCCGGAGGACCAGGGGTCTTGGTCACAATGGCTGCTTCCGTCTTCTCCAAAGGCTGACAGAAAATGGAGTCTGGCTTCAGACTTTATAGTGAGGCTTTTCTGCCCCCGGCCACTAGGTGGGGCTATAGCAACAACAGCACAACAGTTACCGTATTTTTCGGAATATAAGACGCACCTTTTCCCTCAAAAAAGAGGCTGAAAATCTGGGTGCGTCTTATACATCGAATACAGCATTTTTTGCCTCCTGAAGCCCCACCCCTTCACCAAAATGGCCATGAATACCCTTATGGAGGCTTTCAGAGAGCTCCTGGGGGCTGGGGAGGGTAGTAATGAGCAAAAAATGGACTATTTTTGCCCCCCCTAACCCACAGCAGCACTCTATAAGCCTCCATAAGGCTATGCATGCAATTTTTTTTGGACAGAAAACGGGCTTGTTTTTTCGAAAAATGGGCTGTTTGAAAGAGTCTTCTGAAGCCATGGTTTGTGTCCTATCTTCCTTTCATTTTCTCTCTTTCCCTCCCTCCCTCCCTCCCTTCATGTATCTATTGACCCATCCATCCAACTATATCTCATTCACTTCCTCCTCCCTCCCTCTCTTTCTTTCTTTCCCTTCCTTCCATAACTCACTCTTTCTTTCTCTCTCTCCTTTCCTTTCCTTTTCTTTCTTTTTCCTTTTCTTTCTCTCTCTTTCTACCCTTTCCTTTCCTCCTCCAAAGCTAGGAGATCCACCTGAAACAAAAACTCCTTTGGATGAAACCGCCCATTTCGCACGCACACACGCACACACACACACATACACATACTCTTCCAACCAGCTCTGCGCCTCGCCTCATTGTTTGATTTTAGTGGTGGGCCGGTGGCCGAAGTCCTTTCCAAGCGCCCGGCAGCATCGCTCACATCCCAGGAAAGCCCGGCTGATTAACTTGCTGGGACGCGCTTCGATTGGTGCCTCTTCTACACAGGCAAGGTTCTCTCTCTGGAGCAGGCAGAGAAGAGGAATTGCAGGGATAAAAGTGTGTGTGTGTGTGTTTGTGTGTGTGTGTGTGTGTGTGATAGAGAGAGGGGGGGGAAGAGACAGTAAGAGCGAAAGGGGGGGGAAAGAAAAAAGAAAAAGAGAGTGAGAGTGAGGAATCAGAAGTTTTCAACCTTGTGCACAGCCTGGGAGGAGGCTGAAATGGGGCGAGGGCCTCTCCCCTTTTCCTCTGGATCTCCATCCCTCTTCCCCAAGTTTTTCTTTCCTCCCATCCATTCTCTCCCCCACTCCTGAGAGCAAGGCGGCTCTGCGCTGCCTGGGAGTTTTCTGGGCTCTGGAAGGGGCAGCGGAGGGGAGGGAGTTGCGTTCCCCAGAACTTCTTTGGGAGAAGCATCATTCTGAACTCCGTGTTGGGGGGCGTGTGCGTGGGGTGTCCACTGAGGGGGCTTTTAGCCGGAGGCACCTCTGGCCAGGGGGGAAATTGGAGTGGCTCGGGTGAGCCAGGAGGGACGATTGAAATCTGTTGGCTGAGCTGGTCAATATCCCCCCCCCCCCGGTTGGACCTGGCTGAACTTTCCTCCCTCTCTCCAGTCACCATGGAGCTGCTGCAGCCTCTCCCCCAACACGCTGCCCAGTTATGGGCCCAGCCTGACCTTTCCTGCAGTATTTGAGTGGGGGGGTCCTCTGTTTGGGGGTAGAATTTGGTTGCAGAAACGCAAAGGGGTGAGCAGCCTTGGAGGGCCTGTTCACCCTTCCCCTTTTCCTCTCAGCCATGAAAAATTAGAAATCTCTCCCCCTCCAAGCAGCAACTGAGACTGTGCAGGGGGGGGGGAGGGGGACCAGGAGAAGAAGATCTGAAAGATCCCAATTCTGCAGCAAGAGGAGTTTCTGCAATGGGGAGGGGGTAGCCCCAGCTTCCAAAGGACTTTTATCCATAATTGCCAGCAGAGCAGATGTTGGGGAGGGGGTCAAGGAGGAAAGGGGTCCCCTGACTCTCCCTCAGACCTCAAGGAAGGAAGGAAGGAAGGAAGGAAGGAAGGAAGGAAGGAAGGAAGGAAGGAAGGGGGAGGGGTGAAAGGAAAGGAAATGGGAAAGAAGAAAAGGATGAAAAACGGAGAGAATGGGAAGGGAAGGAAAAAGGATAAGAGAAAGGACAGGAAAGAGTAAAAAGGTGAAGAATGGCCGCTGCTGGAGTGGTCGGGAGCAGCCTGAGGTGGGCATTCGGGAGCAGGCCAAGTCGAGCAAGAAGCCACGGCAAAGTCAGGCACACAGGCTGGGCTGCGTGGCCACGTGGTCGAGGCAAGGGAGCCAAAGAGCAGCTGCAGCTATGACTCTAAGGCCCCAGCCAAGGCCTGCGAGGCAAGTAGTGGTGGGGCAGGGTGTGGCCAGGCAGAATCTTTACTACCAGTTCACCCGAACTGTCCCAGACCGGCTGAATCCCACCACTGGCTGTATCTTCCCTTCTCCAACCGAGAGATTGTGTCAGTTGGAAAAGGGGCTCCCAGACTCCTCCTGATCTTCAGCTCTTCTCCTTGTGGTCTTTCCTCAAGGCTAAGAGCAGCTCCTTTCAACTCTTCCTTGGCTTCCTTGTCCTTCCCTGAAGTTCACGTAGATTTTGTGCAAATTCTCTTCCACGTGTGATGCCTGCAAGGGGACCTGGTCCTTGAGTTGGGGTCTCCCCAAACCAGAACATTCACTTCCTGAGATTCTTACGGCTGCATTTGCCTTCTTTCCATGAACATCTCCCTGCTGACTCAGATTCTATTTCCTGTTAACTACGATTTTGAGATCGTTTTAACAAACATACATATCAAGTTTATTATCCCTCATCATCCAGTCCATCATCAATGTTCTCATATAAGACACTATTGTTAGTCAAGTCCTAGTTGCTAAAAATGACATATTTTTCTACTGCTTTTTAATTCTCTGTGTGCTAATCATAAATATTGTTTCTGGAAACTTGATATTCCTCTTTTTAAATTTTATTTTAATGAAAAAGATAAAATACAAGTTTTGGAAAATAAAACTATTACAAAGACAAAATAAAACTAGATAAAACATTAAAAACAGACAAAGACATGCATATTGTCTCCCCAATTAAATATAATACAGCAATAATCGTTTAAATGAAGTTTCAAATAAGGCTTCTTAGTTGAAAGATTTTTGCATTCTTTAAATCACATAAAATTAGCTTACTCTAAGATCGTATTAATAACCATATTAATGACAACATAGAAAAATTGAGGATGACCAGGGAGAAGATTAGCCTGCCAACTTTCTTCTTGATCAACCCATGCTTTCTAGGAATCAACCTGTTGTTTTCAAAGAGTTTATGGATCTTTTTTCTCTGTGTTCATTTTATTTGTTATCTGCTCTGGAATGTTCCCTATAATTGACCAATTGTGTCAATTATATTTTCTCTATTTTTTGATAATTTTTTCTTAAGCTTTCTCATTCACTTATGAAGATAATGGCAGTATTTGTATCCTATTTAACCATATTTGGAGATTAGGCAACTGTAGAAGAAAGAGTCAATGTGGGTGTCAGGCCTGTAGTTATATTCTTTTTAGGATCTTTGGCCTGCCATACTTTCTTATAATTTTCTATGCTGTTTCATTAGTGTAGTAGTTGGGAGGGGGGAATAGAAAGGAGTAGGATTGTGGAATGGATTGTTGACATTCTTTTGTAGAAGCCAAGGTCATCTTTTGTCTTCGCATCTCGACACCTGGCCGGAAGAAGATGGGTGTACATGCCAGCGTGGAAGATGATGATTGGAACATGTGATGGATTTGTGGGTGTAGGGAGAGATCATGAACTTTCAACTGGGTGAACTTACAGGATGTAATTCAGAGTTGGAATTTTCCATAGCCGTGCTAACATGCCTGCGGAATAAATTGCACCTTTAAGGATGTTTTGCCTTGGACAATGATTTATTTCTGCATGGTATTTAGAACCCTAACAGTGGGAAAGAAACAAAGTTTTCTGCTTTTCAAATTCCTGGATGTTCTTGTTCCAGTTTCATCCCTTTCTGGAGAAGAATGAATTTTGGAATATTTCCCACTTTAAACTGTACTTGGACCAAAATGGAGAGACAACAGGAGATCTGGGCATTAAAATGTGGTTGGTTCTCCCCAAGGAGAATGCCATCAAAGTGATTCTGGCGTATTTTGAAAGACAGAGACTTTCTATGAGACAAGATGCTCTTTCAGTGCTACAGTTGCTCAATAAGGTGGGAGAAATGTTGGTGTTCTTTCTCTGTTTCCCAAAGCCTGAGGTCCCATTTCGAGTGGGCAAAGCCTATAGTCTCCAGGGTGGTTGTCCTTCCATGCCAGTTGGTGTTATCTGATTGTAGTTCTTCAACAGACGGGACCTAAGTGGAGGGGCTTTGCCATGTTTTATGGAACCCTTTCAAGATCTTACTGGTCAGAGGCTTCCTTCTTCATCACAGTTTTATTGTTTATTGAAAAAACTAATGAAATAAAAGTTTTCTAAATCTTTTACAATAAATTTTATTCTCAGTTTTAATATGAATATATCATCATATGTAAATCTTTTTTCAATTCCATCTCTGCTGACTTTATTAAGTAGAATAGTACGTTATTGTAATGTTAAATGCAAAGAGAGAAACTGCATGAAGAATCTGCCAGTAGTTAGTTATACTTCCTGTATCTTCTTAGAAGTAGTCAGATATTTCATATTTACTTGCATGAAGACCAGAGGCTATTTGGCTAATGTCAGTGTCTATCTCTATTTTCATGAATGTTGACTACTAACACATTTTCTTTGGCATTCCTGGTTTTTCTGCTCAGTCCCTGCCTCAATCCAACTGTGCAGAAAATTGTCATCCTGGTTTTGTCAAGAGGGCTCGAGAAGGAGAGCCAGTTTGCTGCTATGACTGCGTTCCTTGTCCGGAGGGGACCTTCTCCACTCAGGAAGGTGGGTCACACTGAGGAAAATGGGAGGCTTTGTGGAAATGGATCCATCCAGAACATTTTCATGAAAGTGCAAGTTAAAAGACACAAGCTCACCTTTTTTAATTTTTAACATGCACAATTTCTTATCTAAAAGGAAGTAAATCAAAAAGTCTTTGAAGGAGGGGCTGGGAGGAGATGGGAGGAGGGGGTGGCAGACTGGGACAGCTTTAATAACAGCAGAGGAAACATCTCTCCTGCTTTCTAGTCTGGATATGTGCTGCTAAGTTCACCTTTCTAGGAAGATCTGAGTTCTTTGAAACTTGATGAATTGTTTTAGGTCCACCTTCTGAAAGACCTTGCAATTCACTGTATATTGGATCCTCCCCTTGAGGATCACTGAAAAGGTGTCACTGGTCCATAATGTGGTGATGTGGATAGTTAGGGGGGAACTCATTGCACAAATATTCTGCCAGTCATGTAGATCAATCAATCAATCAGAAGAGAGCTTTAAGGGACCTTGCAGAACTTTTAGTCCACCCCCTGCTCAAGCAGGAGAACCTATACAATTTCAGACAAGTGACTGTCCAGTCTCTTCTTAAAAACCTCCAATGTTGAAGCACCCACAACTTCTGGAGGCCAGCTGTTCCACTGATTAATTGTTCTCACTGTTAGGAAATTTCTCCTGAATTCCATATAGCTTCCAGATGTTACAGGTTACTCTAGGTATCCTCCAAGTCCAGTATAGGTTCCTATGAAGATTCTCAAAATTAACATCCTATAATTTCCCTCAACTTCATATACCTACCTATTTTTTTTAAACGCTCTTTTTAATAAAATCATTAATAAATACTTCTTGGAAAATGCCCATGGTATCAGCTGCTGTCCAAATAAGGTATTTGTTGTAAGATAAAAGGACAGAATATTAAAGAAAGTTGCTTTTTGGTTTCTCAGATGTGGAAAAATGCCTCTAATAATGTAGTTTCCCATGAATTACATTAAACCAGAAATAATTAGCACCCTAGGAATTTCCTCAATTTCATATACCTTATATCCTTTAAAAATTAAAATTACTACTTTAAAAAAATTACATCCTTCTTATGCTATTTTTAATGAAAAATAAAAGGAGAGAATATTAACGAAAAATGATATTTGGTTTCTCAGATGCAGAAAAATGCACCAAGTGTCCGGATGATAAATATCCAAATGTGGACAGAGTCCAATGTATCCCCAAAGTTATAACTTTCCTGTCTTATGAAGAACATCTGGGCATCATCCTGGTCTCTTTTGCCCTATTCTTGTTCTTAATCACAGACCTTGTTTTAATCATCTTCATAAAATACCGAGAAACTCCCATTGTCAAAGCCAACAATCGGGACCTATCCTACATCCTCCTGGTCTCCCTCCTGCTTTGCTTCTTGTCTCCTTCTCTCTTCATTGGTCAACCAAGGAAAGCCACCTGCCTTCTCCGACAAACAGTCTTCAGCATCATTTTCTCAGTTGCCATTTCTTCTCTCTTGGCCAAAACCATCACGGTGGTGCTGGCTTTCCTGGCCACAAAACCAGGAAATCGGGTGAAGAGATGGTTGGGGAAGAGCTTGGCCAACTCCATCATCCTGTCTACTTCTGCAGTCCAAATTATCATCTGCTCCATCTGGCTGGGAGTTTCTCCCCCCTTCCCTGACTCTGACCTCCACTCCCAGCCTGGAGAGATCATCCTGCAATGCAACGAAGGGGCCGTTGTCATGTTCTATGTCACCCTCAGCTACATGGGCTTCCTGGCTGCCATCTGCTTCACGGTGGCTTTCCTGGCCAGGAATCTGCCTGGGGCCTTCAATGAAGCCAAGCTGATCACCTTCAGCATGCTGGTCTTCTGCAGTGTCTGGGTGACTTTTGTGCCCACCTACCTGAGCACCAAAGGGAAATACATGGTGGCTGTTCAGGTCTTCTCCATCCTGGCCTCCAGTGCTGGTCTGCTGGGCTGCATCTTCATCCCCAAGTGCTACATTATCCTTCTGAGGCCAGAGCTGAACACAAAGGAGCAGCTTACAGCCAGAATAAATGTAAAAACATGAGACATAATCCATTAGAATATTTAAAGAATTGTAAAAGTTCCTTTTATATGAAAGAAGGCAGTAATTGTTCCCACTTAAATAGTATGTGTCAGAGTTTGTTGCAGCAATCAAAACCAGAAAGGACACACAGGTAACTGATTCAGCAGGATTCATTAACTTCTCTTTGCATATAAGAATATACACAATACCGTTCAGCATACAAGGAACACCGAAGCAATATTCATAGAAGGAAGTCATTGCAGCAGAGACATATAGAGAGGCTAATATATTGTACAGTGCCTCTCATTAGAGGCCAAACCAACTCTTATATATAGTTCAGCAAGTCTCAGCCACGCTCAGACTCCAAGCTGCCTCTTATGGCCCCACACAAACAAATGCTATGTTTCAGCTATCCAAAGAGTCCCCATTGGCTGATCTATTCCAGTCTATGAATATTTATACTCTGAGAGTATGCAGGAGTCAAAAAGAATAATATTTGTATTTGTTTTCCAATGGGAAGTGGTTGAATGACTGGACTTATTGCATCTCCCTATTCATCCCAATAAATCCAGCTAAAGAGAACTCTGTGAAAGTTATTCAGGCATTTAATATTCAGCAACTCCCAAGAACCAGGCAGTTTATGGAAAATAATCTGAGCAATTCATTCCTTCTGACAGTGGCTGAAAGTATAGATGTGTGTGTGTGTGTGTGTGTGTGTGTGTGTGTGTGTGTGAGAGAGAGAGAGAGAGAGAGAGAGAGAGAGAGAGAGAGAGAGAGAGAGAGAGGATGTAAGATGGAAGCTGCAGGATCCATGCTCCAAGAGTTGTAGGATAATCTTCATCAGAACCCTCCACACCAAAGGGGGGGGGGCGTCCCTGAAGGCTCCTTCGCTTAGAGACCCCATCAGCATCCCTTTCCCGGCAGCTGCCCCTCCCTTGGGAAAGAGGCTTTTCTACCAGATCCTTCATCCCCTCCCCTCTCCTCTCCTTATTGGGTGTTAAGGACCCCTCAGACAGCTGATTCTTCCCCCTGATACAATTCTCCCCAGGCCACGGGGCTGCAACCTCGGGGAAGGGCGAACTGCGAAGCAAAATCCTCGAGCTTTCCCGGAGCCCCGCGCTGGTGGATCTGCCACCCCGGAGAACCCTTTCTCCGCCGCCCTCCTCCTCGGCTCCAGCCCCCTGTAGACCTCCAGCACTCCCGGGGTGATTCTCCCGCTCTCGGATCCGCGCTGCCCCACTCCCCGCCCCGGTCTCCCGTGCAGTCTCTTCGGCGGGGCTCCCGCAGAGTCTGAGCTCCGACAGGGCCGGGAGGGAAGAAGCGCAGAGCCGCCCGCTTAGCCCTCCGGCCCCGCAGCTGGGCTGGGAGGAAGGCGACGGAGGCGCCCGCTGCTGCTTCCTCGCCCGCTGCGCTCCCCCCTCCTGGCTTCCCAGAGAGGCTCTCAGCCGGGGGGGGGGGGCTTCTGCGGGGCCAAGGCAGCGGGAGGGGGGCGGGGAGGAGGGCTCAGGCCGAGAGCACGAGGGCCCAGAAAGGGAAAGCAATAAAGGGAAGGAAGGAGAGAAACTAGAGAAAAAAGAAGAGGGTCGGCAGAGGGAGCCCCAGTGGGACCAATGGGGAGGAAGAGCGCCCCCTGTGGGAAGGGCGAGGCAGCGAGGCTAGACTGGCAGGGGCTGGAGGAACTCTCCTAATAGGGGGGAGTTTGGGAACTGCGGGGCAGAGCGAAGGGAAAGGAGGAGCCGGGATTTTGAGGAGGGTTGGTGGGGAAGCGAAGGGGAGGCTTTTCTTTGGGGGAAACAGGCTTCCCTGCCGGCTGGCTTTTCCGCAGCGCTCGCCCTGGTCGCCCATCCAGAGGAGACCCTCCGCATCCCTGCTTAGCCCCGGGAGTCGGGACGCTCCAGGCAGCTGCGCCTCCCTGCTCCCTTCCCTCCTTGCCCAAACATTCAGCTGTCACTCCAGCCCCTCGCCTGCCTGGCTCCCTTGCACCCGGAGGTAGCCGGAACCAGCCACGACCACCAACACGCGATCCCCGCCGGCCTTGCAATCATGGCCCCCGCACTGCCAAAACCTCTCGCCCCCCTTTGGAGAGGAGCCATTGGACGCCACCTTCACCTGCAGGACGCATCCCTTCAACCTCTCACCCACGGAGGACACGCCATGCTCCGCCCCCCAGTCAACTGCCACCCCCCTACATTTTCTCCATTTCCCCACAATTCGCGAGTAGGAAAACATTCTTTCTTTTAATAATCTCACCAAACTGCCAGAAACGCCGCAAAGGGCCTGAAGAAAGATCTCTAAATAATGGAGGGAGAGGCGGGAGTGCTGTGGAGGAGGGGGAAGGGCAGCTTGGTCTCCCCGTATGACAATTTTGGAAGGAGAAGACCAGGAGGCTTCCATCCTCTCTTCTTTGGGGGGACGGGCAGGGACCCTCATGGAGAGGGGAGTGCAACCAGTCTCCTGGCCTCGTCTTATTCCTGGTCTTCCAAGCGATGGGGGGGGTGCTTCCTCTCCCAGAGGACCCTCACAGCCTCTGGGAAGGGGGGGGAGGGTTGCCTGAATGGCCTTGCCTGACCCACCAGACGTGGGAATGGAGGTGTGTGTGTGTGTGTGTGTTGAATGAGGGATTTGGCTCTTCCTGCTCCTTTTTGAGACCCCCCTGGTACCATAAAACCAAGGCCACGTGATCCCGTGCTGCAGCCTCTTCTCCTAAATTCACTCACCTGACGGTTCCATCCTCTGCTGGTTCTGAGGAGGAGCCGCAAGAGTCCCTGATCAGTCAGGTGAGACTTTCCTGAGCCCCCAAAGGGAGTGGAGGCGGGGAACGTCTGGAAGGGGAGGAATCGGGTCTACCTGAACCTGGAGAAAAGGAAGATTTCGGCCCACCTGGGTCTGGAGAGGGCTCGTCTTTTATACCGACTCCAAGGCAGATGGAACCCCCCCCCCCACTTCCCCAGAGATTGCTGCCTCTCGTTGGGGGTGAGAGAAGAAGGGCCGAGCCTCCACCAACAGCTCCCCCCTACAACTTCCACACAAGCAGAAGATTGGGCTGGGGGGGGGGGGGTCTGGAAGTCCCTGGGCATCAGCCCAACAAACAGTCGGCAAAGTGGCCGAAGGGGGTCGGGGCCTTTTGGCTGCCCTCCCACTGAGCTGTCAGCGGGCAGCTGCCAAACAGAAGGACCGCCGCCCTCGGAGTGCCCGGTCGGAGAAAGATGCGGGGAGCGACCTATGGGGGGGAATAAAGGAAGCCGGGCGTCCTCTGAGATCGTGGGGAGGGGAAGGTGGGAGAGTTCAAATCTGCAACTGTGTTAAAAACACCGGAGGCAGGCAAAAAAGGGGGGGGGGATTTGACACCCCCTAGAGAAGACTGACTCCCCCTCCCTCCCCCTCCCTCTCCCCCCCTTCCGAGAGGTGCAACCTGGCCCAGCCGCTGCTCCTCCCCTCCCCAAAGTGCCGGCAGGCAAGCGCGCAGCCGGCGCTGTTTCTCCCCACCCCGACGGGTCGCAACCTGGAAGGGAGAGAAACGCGGGAGGCTCCCCGGAGCTCCCAGCTGGAGCCCTGCGGGGTCGATCCGCTCCCCCCAAGAAGGGCTTCCCCGCCGCCGCCCACTCCGCCCTGCCTGTCTGCGTCTGGCGAGGTGGTGCTGAGCTTGAGCCCCGGGGCAGCTCGCCTCTCCGCCCAGGCGCTTCTCCCGCGCAGATCCCCGGACAACCAGTTCGCCTGCCCGCCTCCAGGGCTCCCCTGCGGCCCTCCTCGGTGGGGGCCTCCGCAGTCTTTGGGAGACGGGGCACCGTCTCGGCTCGGGAGGGAAGCAGCGCAGCGCTGGCCGTGGCCTCCATCCCCGCAGCCCGGCTGGCAGGAAGCCCCTCCAGGCGCTCTGGCTCCTCTCTCGCCCGCTGCGCTCCCACCAAACCCAGGAGGGCACCCGCAAGCCAAGGCGGCGGGAGGGCAGGGGGCTCAGGCAGACCGCCTGCCGGGGTGGCCTTGCCCGACCTGGGCGGGAGGGAGCTGGGCAGGGCAGGGGCTTGAGTGACAGCTGTCAGTTTGGGCGAGGCGAGGGGGCAAACCAGAACGTTCACTTCCTGGGATTCTTATGGCTTCTTTCCATGGACATCACCCTGCTGACTCATACTCTGTTTCCAGCTAACTACAATTTTGAGATCATTTTCACACATACATATCAAGTTTGTTATCCCTCATCTTTCTTCCACCATTCATATTCGTATATGAGACTCTATTGTTAGTCAAACTAACTAGTAGCTAAAAATCAGATATTTTTCTGCTGCTTTTTACTTATGCACCCTTCTCTGTGTGCTAATCAATAAAATTTTTATCAAATTTTATTTTATTCATAAAGGTAAAATACAAGTTTTGGAAAACTTTTTAGATGAAGTTACAAATAAGGCTTCTAAGCTGAAAGACTTTATATTCTTTTAATCATATCAAATTAGCTTATTCTAAGATCGTATTAATGACTTTATTAATAACAACATAGAAAAATTGATGACCAAAGGCAAATTTGTATCCATCACCTTTAGGTTTCATAAGAAAGATTAAAAGGGGTTAACATTTAGCCTAACAACTTTCTTCTTGATCAACACATGCTTTCTGGGAATCTACCTGTTGTTTTCAAAGAATTTATAGATCATCTTTTTTCTCTCTGTCATTTTATTTGTTCTCTGCTCTAGAATGTTCCCTATACTTGACCAATTGTGTCAATTATATTTTCTCTATATTTTGTCAGTATATGATTGACAAATTTTTCTCAAACTTTTTCATTCACTTATGAAGATATTGGCAGTATTTGTACTCTATTTAACCATATTTGGAGATTAGACAATTGTAGAAGAAAGATTCGATGTGGGATAAGAAACAAAGTTTTTTGTTTTTCAAATTCCTGGATGTTCCCATTCCAGTTTCATCCCTTTCTGGAGAAGAACGAGTTTCTCAATATTTCTCATATTGAACTGTACTTGGACCAAAATGGAGAGATGAAAGCAGATCTGTTCATTTGGGACTTCTTAGTTCTCCCCAAGGAGGACAAGAAAGAGTTTCTTGTGCATTTTGAGAGACAGAGACTTTCTATCAACCAAGAAACTCTTTCACAGCTAAAGTTGCTCAATAAGGTGAGATAAATTTTGCTGTCTTTTCTCTGTTTTCCAAAGCCTGAGCTCCCACTTCAAGTGGGAAAAGCCTATAGTCTCCAGGGTGGTGTTATCTAATGGAAGTTCTTCAACTAACGGGACCTAAGTGGAGGGACTTTGCCATGTTTTATGGAACCTATCAAGATCTTATGGTCAGAGGTTTCTTTCTTCATCACAGTTTTATTCTACATTTTAAAAATCTAATGGAACAAAAGTTTCCTAAAATTTTTGCAGTAAACTGTAAAGGTTTTAAGAAGAATACATCATCATACTTAAATCTTTTTTCAATTCCATCCATCTAGACTATTAAGTAGAAAAGTACTTTATTGTAATTTAAAATGCCAAAATCAACAGGGAAGAACTAAATGAAGAACCTGCCACTTGTTTTATCTCCTGCATCTGTTTAAAAGTAGTCAGAGATTTCATATTTACCTCAATGAAAACCAGAGGCTACTTGTCTCCATCCATTTCTCCCTCCATTTTCCATGGATGGAGAGTCCTAACATATTTCCTTTGGCATTCCTTTTTTTTCTGCTCAGTCCCTGCCTCAGTCCAAATGTGTGGAAAGTTGTCATCCTGGATTTGTCAAGAGGGCTCAAGAAGGAGAGCGTTTGCTGCTATGACTGCGTTCCTTGTCCGGAGGGGACCTTCTCCACTCAGGAAGGTGGGTCACACTGAGGAAAATGGGAGGCTTTGTGGAACTGGATCCATCCAGAACATTTTCATGAAAGTGCAAGTTAAAAGACAGATGTTTTTAATTATTTTTATTTTTAACCTGCACAATTTCTTATCTAAAAGGAAGTTAATCAAAAAGACTTTGAAGGAGGGGCTGGGAAGAGATGAGAGGAAGGGGTGGCATACTGGGCAAGCTTTACTAACTGCTTTTTAATTTGTACATGTGCTGCTAAGTTCACCTTTCTAGGAGCATCTGAGTTCCTTGAAGCTATATGAATTGTTTTAGGTCCACCTTCTGAAAGACCTTGCAATTCACTGTAGATTGGATCCACTCCTTGAGAATCACTGGGAAGGTGTCACATTGAAGCACCCACAACTTCTGAAGACCAGCTGTTTCACTTGTTAATTGTTCTCACTGTTAGGAAGTTTCTCCTGGATTTCAGGTTACTTTCAGATGTTACAAAATACTGTTGGTATCCTCCATGTCCAGTATATTAATTGTCATGTGGCAGGACTCAAGATGTTTGCCTAAAAAGATCGTATGATTCATTATTAACTTCAAATAATGTAGCTTCCTATGAATTACATTACATAGTACACCAGAAATAATTAACACCCTAGGACTTTCCTCAACTTCATATACCTAGCTACCTTTTAAAAAAGAATAATAAGAACAGAGTCCAAAGTATCCCCAATTTATAACCTTCCTGTTGTTTGAAGAACATCTGGGCATCATCCTGGTCTCTTTTGCCCTGCTCTTGTTCCTAACTACAGTCCTTGTTTTAATCATCTTCATTAAATACAGAGAAACTCCCATTGTCAAAGCCAACAACTGAGATCTCTTCTACATTCTCCTGGTCTCCCTCCTGCTTTGCTTCTTGTCTCCTTCCCTCTTCATTGGTCAACCAAGGAAAGCCACCTGCCTTCTTCGATAGATGGTTTTCAGCATCATCTTCTCAGTTGCTGTTTCTTCTCTCTTGGCCAAAACCATCATGGTGGTGCTGGCTTTCCTGGCCACAAAACCAGGAAACCGAGTGAAGAGATGGTTGGGGAAGAGCTTGGCCAACTCCATCATCCTGTCTTCTTCTGCTGTCCAAATTATCATCTGCTCCATCTGGCTGGGAGTTTCTCCCCCCTTCCCTGACTCTGACCTCCACTCCCAGCCTGGAGAGATCATCCTGCAATGCAATGAAGGGGCTGTTGTCATGTTCTACGTCACCCTCAACTACATGGGCTTCCTGGCTGCCATCTGCTTCACGGTGGCTTTCCTGGCCAGGAATCTGCCTGGGGTCTTCAACGAAGCCAAGCTGATCACCTTCAGCATGCTGGTCTTCTGCAGCGTCTGGGTGACTTTTGTGCCCACCTACCTGAGCACCAAAGGGAAATACATGGTGGCTGTTCAGGTCTTCTTCATCCTGGACTCCAGTGCTGGTCTGCTGGGCTGCATCTTCATTCCCAAGTGCTACATTATCCTTCTGAGGCCAGAGCTGAACACAAAGGAGCAGCTTACAGCCAGGGAAAATATTAAAACATGAGACACAATCCATTAGAATATTTAAAGAATTTTAAAAGTTCCTTTTATATGAAAGAAAGCACTTAAATAATATGTGTCAGAGTTTGTTGCAGCAATCAAATCCAGAAAGAACACACGGGAAACTGATTCAGCGGGATTCATTAACTTCTCTTTATATATAAGAATATATACAATACTATACAGCAGAATTCAGCATACAGTGTCAGGGACACAGAAGCAATATTCATAGTAGGAAGTCATTGCAGCATAGACAGATAGAGAGGCTAATATATTGTACAGAGACTCTCATTAGAGGCCAAACCAACTCATATATAGTTCAGGAAGTCTCAGCCATGCCCAGACTCCAAGCTGTCTCTTATGGCCCCACACAAACAAATGCTAAGTTTCAGCTATCCAAAGATTCCCCATTGGCTGATCTATTCCAGTCAAAAAGAATAATATTTGTATTTGTTTTCGACTTGACTTGTATCTCTCTATTCATCCCAATAAATCCAGATAAAGAGAACTCTGTGAAAGTCATTCAGAGGCATTTAATATTCAGCAACTCCCAAGATCCAGACAGTTTATGGAAAATAATCTGACCCATTTATTCTTACTGACAGTGGCTGAAAGTATAGATAGGTGTGTGTTTGTTTGTGTGTGTGTGAGAGAGAGAGAGTGAGTGAGTGAGAGAGAGTAGGAAAAGAGGTAAGATGGAAGCTGCAGGATCCATGCTCCAAGAGTTATAGGATAATCTTCATTATAACCCACCACACCAAGGGGTAGGGGCGTCCCTGAAGGCTCCCTCGCTTAGAGACCCCGTCAGCAGCCCTTTCCCGCAGCTGCCCCTCCCTTGGTGAAGAAGGTCTTCTACCAGATCCTTCATCCTCCCTCCGTCCCCTTATTGGGAGTTAAGGATCCCTTAAGCAGTTTATTCTTTCCCCCCCAATCCCCTTCTCCCCAGCCCTCAAGGCTGCAACCTCGGCGAAGGGCGAAGAGCCCAGCGCTGGTGTATCTGCCGCTCCGGAGAATCCCTTCTCTTCCGCCATCCTCCTCGCCTGCCCGGCTGGCTGTCTCTTGGGGGGGGGGGGGGCATCGGTTGAAGCTGCCGCTTAGAAGCCCCGCTTCGGCTCAAGCCCCACGGAGCCCTCCCGGGGAGGCTCTCCAGCTTTCGGATCTGGGCCGCCCCATTCCCCGCCCTACTCCCCTGGGCATCCTCTTCGGCGGGGCTCCCACAGCATCTGAGCTCCAACGGGGCAGGAGGTAAGAGGCACAGAGCTGCCCGCTGAGCCCTCCGTCCCTGCAGCTGGGCTGGGAGGAAGGTGATGTAGGCGCTCGCTGCTTCCTCGCCCGCTGCGTCCCCACCCCTTGCTGGCTTCCCGGAGAGGCTCTCGGCCAGCCCCGAGGGGAGGGGGATTCTGCGGGCCAAAGCAGGGGGAGGGAGAGGGGGGCTCAGGCCGAGAGGACGGGGCCCAGAAAGTGAAAGTGATAAAATAAAAATACTAAGTAGAAAAAAAGAAGAGGGAGGGGGAGGAACCCCCTCCCTTTCTTAAGTGGCTTCCAAAGGTCCACTGAGCAAGGGGGGGGGGTAGTTGGGTCTTTTGCCAGGTGTGGGGTTCCCTCTGGAGCGCAACTCAAGCCTAAATGGCCCAGAAAGGCGGTGACGTCACACGTCAACCGAGCAGCTGCGCCTGGTCTTCCCCTGAGGGGATCGGGCTCTTCTTGCGGGGGCTGCAAAAACTCCCCTCCCTGGGCTGAGCTCCATTGCCCAGCCTGCTTCTTGGCGCTCCCTTCGGAGGGAGATTCGGTCTCTTTCTTTCTCTTTGGGTCTTCGGGGCCTCCATTTCCACAGGCGAGGAATCCGGGCCGTCTCTGCCGGGGGCTCCACAGAGGAACTGATGCACAGAATCCATTTCACTCCGATGTTTCTGCGCTGGGTGTGAAGGGCGCTCAGGTCACAATCAGAGGCGACTGGGGGGGGGGGGAGGTTTCCTAACCGGGCAGAGCCAGACCTTCCGGGAAGCCTCGACCCCCTGCCTGGCGCTTCTATGGGGAGGGGCTGCTTACTCTTACTGGGCTGAGTCTGCCTGCAGGGGCCTAGTGGTCCAAGAATAGCAATATCACTTAGACTTATATGCAGCTTCACAGCCCTCTCTAAGCGGTTTACAGAGTCAGCCTCTTGCCCACAGCAATCTGGGTCCCCATTTTACCCACTTCGGAAGGATGGAAGGCTGAGTCAACCTTCAGCCTGGTGCGATTTGAACTGCCAAATTGCAGGCAGTCAGCAGAAGGCGCTTGCAATACTTCACTCTAACCACTGCACCACCATGGCTGAGTAGCCTAAAAACAGAGATATTCCTGGTTTGAATCCCACCTTCTGCGTGAAAGTTAGCTGGGGGCCTCTGGGCCAATCGCTGGTCCCAAAAGTTAACTGTCAGCCTTTGTACAGCTGTGATGAAGACACAACCCTCCACACTGAGATGGATTAAGAAGAGCAATGAGTGGATCCCGCTGTCTTTGCTTCTCTGGATCTGGATCTGGATCTCCTCAAACCCGGACTGAAGTTTCCCTCTGGGAGAGGAAGGAGGAGGACGGAAGGCGCCACCCAGGCGGGGCTTCCTTTGCCAAAATGTAGGTGATGAGCCCCACCAGCCACGGACCAGCAACACGCGTGCGCACACACACACACACCACCGACCTTCTCGTCCTTGCCCTGCGCTGCCCAACCCCCGCTGCTCTTGGGAGAGGAATCGCAGCCCCCGTTTCCGTGGCCCCTTCGACCTCCCACCCATGGAGGACCCGCCACGCTCTGCAGTCAATCAACTCCTCCCCCCCCCCCCCAAATTTTCTCAACCTCAATATTTGGCGTCTAGGAAAACGTGCAACGCTGCTCCCTCTGGGGCTTACAAGGTGCTTGGAGGCTGCAAAGGTCCGGATGGGGAGGAACCCACCCAACCCCAACAAAAGACGCGTGTCGTCGGCCCGCCTGAATCTGGAGAATCTGGAGAATAGAACCTTTACCTTCCCCAGACGTTGCTGTCCACAGTCGGTCTGAAGCCCAGACGACTCTGTCGGCCACTTCCATTTGGCAATGGGCAGCCCTGCCTCGGTGGCCCCTTCTGCAAAGGGGTGTGTATGCGCACAAGGGTGGAGAGAAAGGGGCCTCCAAGGGCCCAGAAGGAAACCTTCAAGCAGGATTTGGGAAGATGAATAATAACAGAGTTGGAAGGGATCTTGGAGGTCATCTAGTCCAACCCCCCAAGCAAGATACCCTACACGTTTCTGACAAATGGCAGTCCAGTCTCTTCTTGAAGGCTTCCAGGGATAAAGCTCCCACAACTTCTGTTCCATTGTTTGATTGTTCTCAGTCAGAAACTTTCTCCTCATTTCCAGGTTGAATCTCTACTCCTTCAGTTTCCATCCATTATTCCTTATTTGGGCTTCAGGTGCTTTGGAAAATAGCTTGACCCCCTCTTCTCTGTGGCAGCCCCTCAAATATTGGGAGACTGCTCTCATGTCTCCCTTGGTCCTTCTCTTCGCTAGACTAGCCATGCCCAGTTCCTGAGTTGGTTCTTCCTATGTTTTAATCAGGTTGAATCGATCAATTTCCATCCGTTATTCCTTGCCTGGAATACGAGGAGGATCCAGAGAAGAGAAGAGAAGAGAAGAGAAGAGAAGAGAAGAGAAGAGAAGAAAAAAGAAGAGAAGAAAAAAGAAGAGAAGAGAAAAAAAGAAAAGAGAAAAAAGAAAAGAGAAAAAAGAAAAGAAAAGAAAGGGGGATTCGAATACTTCTCTTACTTGTCCCCTCGCTTCTTATTTGTTGATCTGCGCCCTGTTTACGAAGATGTTGTTTAATCAATCACTTTTTTAAAAAAAGCAGGGATTATTGGAAGATGAGAAAATCGGCAGGGGTGAGTGGGAACTGATTGGTGGCGGAAGGCGGCTCATCTCCGCGAGTGAGAGGTTGAAGGGGCGACCGGAGGGGAAGGTTGCGTCCTCCGGATCCTCTCCAAAGAGGGGCAAGGGCTTTGGGCACTGTCGGGCACTGGCTTCACGGTCGGGGTGTGTGTGGCTGGCGTGCCTTGTTCCAGCTACCCCTGTGTGCGGGACAGGCAAGGGGAGTATACGTATATTTGTGTAAGCGGGGGAGCTGGGAGATTGAGCTGCCGAAGGAGCCTTTTGTGTCGGGGACAGGAAGGCTAGGTGGGGGGGGGGGAGGGGAGGAGGCGGCAATAGGAAGCAGCGACTGCAGAGTTCAAGGGGCCAAAGAACCACGGAGATTCTCCCGGAGCGGCTGCAGTGTCTCCGGGGCTCAGCAGGGATGCGCAGGGTCTCACCTGGAAGCCAGCCACAGGTGTTCCCCTCCCTCTTTCGCCCAGAGAAAAGCGGGGCTTCCTGCATTTGCCCCCCCTTCTCAAAATCCCATCCCCTCCTTTCCCTTCGCTGTGCCCGACAGTCCCGAAACTCTGACCGCTCCCAGGCCTCTTGCCCCCTCCTTCCCCTCCGCCAGTCTAGCCTCATCTCTGCCTCGCTCTTCCCACAGGGGGCGCTCTTCCTCCGTTCAAAGGGTTCAGCCCCACCGAGGCTCCCTCTGCCGCTCCCGCAGCCTCTGCTGCCCTCGCCAAAGGACTCCGCAGCCCCGGAGAGGCTCCGGTTCCAGTTCCAAGCCGTTTGTGCTCAGAGTCAAGGAGGAGAAGGGCCGCTCAGGGAACTGGCCGACCAGCCCTTCCTGATGGTCATTCAAAGAGCTCCGTGGTCAGAGGACGCCGCCTTTCTTCTCCATTTGGCCGCCCCTCTGAATCCCTTTTCCTCCAACTGCGACTGCGTCCTCGCTCTTCCCGGGGCTGATTGAGGCTCCCGGGGATTTTGTTGAGCTAGCCTCGTTGGGTGGGTTTTGCTCTGCTGCGTAAGGGCTGCGTAATAAGAGGACGTCCCAAAGAGACTCCAGGCACTTGGTGGCAGCTGATGGGGAGGAAAAGAGCATGGGAGGAAAGATGGGGGGGGGGGGGGGTGAGAGAAATCAATACGTGCCCAGAAGCTTCTCATTGATTTGAGCTCTGAAGTTTTGAGTCGGTCGTGCTGAGGCTTCTCCAGTTAAGCCGTTTAAACCCAGCCAGGTAATCTAACTCAACAACCAAGGCAAAATCCCCGGGAGCTTCCATCCTCCCCGGCCAGATCCATCATCCCCGGCCAGATGGAGCTCCGCAGCAGAGTGGAAGAGAGGGGGATCCCGAGGGAGAGCCAGGCTGAGAAGAGGGACGGGAGGAAGGAAGAGCCTCCTGTGAAGGGGGAGCTGAAAGGCCACCACCAAGGGCAGCTCTGCGCTTTCCCAGCTTCCTTCTCGCCCTTCAGCTCCTCTGGCTGAGTCCGCAAACGGCGGGATTGGAGTCCAAAGAGCGAGGGGGGGGGAACCGGAGTCTCTCCGGGGCTGCGGAGTCCTTCAGCTGCGGGGGCGGCAGAGGGAGTCTCGGTGGGGCCAATGGGAAGGAAGAGCGCCCCCTGTGGGAAGGGCGAGGCAGCGAGGCTAGACTGGCAGAGTGTGGAGGAACTCTCCTAATAGGGGGGAGTTTGGGAACTGCGGGGCAGAGCGAAGGGAAAGGAGGAGCCGGGATTTTGAGAAGGGTTGGTGGAGAAGCGAAGGGGAGGCTTTTCTTTGGGAGAAACAGGCTTCCCTGCCGGCTGGCTTTTCCGCAGCGCTCGCCCTGGTCGCCCATCCAGAGGAGACCCTCCGCATCCCTGCTTAGCCCCGGGAGTCGGGACGCTCCAGGCAGCTGCGCTTCCCTGCTCCCCTCCCGCCTTGCCCAAACATTCAGCTGTCACTCCAGCCCCTCGCCTGCTTGGCTCCCTTGCAGCCAGAGGTAGCCGGAACAAGCCACGACCACCAACACGTGACCCCGCCCGGCCTTGCAATCATGGCCCCCGCACTGCCAAAACCTCTCGCCCCCCCTTTGGAGAGGAGCCATTGGACGCCACCTTCACCTGCAGGCGCCCCTTCAACCTCTCACCCACGGAGGACACGCCATGCTCCGCCCCCCAATCAACTGCCGCCTCCCCCCCCCCTACATTATCTCAATTTCCCCCAATTCGCGAGTAGGAAAACATTCATTCTTTTAATAATCTCACCAAACTGCCAGAAACGCCGCAAAGGGCCTGAAGAAAGATCTGTAAATAATGGAGGGAGAGGCGGGAGTGCTGTGGAGGAGGGGGAAGGGCAGCTTGGTCTCCCCGTTTGACAATTTTGGAAGGAGACCAGGAGGCTTCCATCCTCTCTTCCTTGGGGAGACGGGCAGGGACCCTCATAGAGAGGGGAGTCCCACCAGTCTCCTGGCCTCGTCTTATTCCTGGTCTTCCAAGCGATGGGGGAGGGGCTGCTTCCTCTCCCTCCGGACCCTCACAGCCTCGGGGGGGGGGGGGAGTCGCCAGAATGGCCTTGCCTGACCCACCAGACGTGGGAATGGAGGGCTGTTTGTGTGTGTTGAATAAGGGATTGGGGTCTTCGTACTCCTTTTTGAGACCCCCTGGTACCATAAAACCAAGGCCACGTGATCCCGTGCTGCAGCCTCTTCTTCTAAATTCACTCACCCGACAGTTCCATCCTCTGCTGGTTCTGAGGAGGAGCCGCGAGGGTCCCTGGTCAGCCAGGAGAGGCTTTCCTGAGCCGTCTGGAACGTCTGGAAGGGGAGGAATGGGGTCTACCTGAACCTGGAGAAAAGGAAGATTTCGGCCCACCTGGGTCTGGAGAGGTCTCGTCTTTTATACCGACTCCAAGGCAGATGGAAACCCCCCCCCCTTCCCCAGAGATTGCTGCCTCTCGTTGGGGGCTGAGAGAAGAAGGGCCGAGCCTCCTCCAACCTCTCTCCCCTACAACTTCCACATAAGCAGAAGATTGGGCTGGGAGGGGGATCTGGAAGTCCCTGGGCATCAGCCCAACAAACCGTCGGCAAAGTGGCCGAAGGGTGTCGGGGCCCTTTGGCTGCCCTCGCACTGAGTACTCAGCGGGCAGCTGCCAAGCAGAAGGACCGCCCCTCGGAGTGCCCGGTTGGAGAAAGATGCGGGGTGGAATAAGGGAAGCCGGGCGCCCTCTGAGATCGTGGGGAGGGGAAGGGGGGAGAGTTCAAATCTGCAACTGTGTTAAAAGCACCGTGGAGGCAGGCAAAAAAAGGGGGATTTGACACCCCCCAGAGAAGATTGACTCCCCCTCCCTCCCCCTCCCTCTCCCCCCCTTCCGAGAGGTGCAACCTGTCGCAGCCGCTGCTCCTCCCCTCCCCAAAGCGCCGGCAGCCAAGCGGTCAGTCGGCGCTGTTTCTCCCCACCCCGACGGGTCGCAACCTGGAAGGGAGAGAAGCGCGGGAGGCTCCCCGGAGCCCCCAGCTGCAGCCCTGCGGGGCCGATCCACTCCCCACAAGAAGGGCTTCCCCGCCGCCGCCCACTCCGCCCTGCCTGGCTGCGTCCGGCGAGGTGGCGCTGAGCTTAAGCCCCGGGGCAGCTCGCCTCTCCGCCCAGGCGCTTCTCCCGCACAGATCCCGGGACAACCAGCTCGCATGCCCGCCTCCCGGGCTCCCCTGCGGCTCTCCTCGGCGGGGGCGTCCGCAGTCTTTGGGAGACGGAGCCCCGGCTCGGCTCGGGAGGGAAACGGCGCAGAGCCGGCCGTGCCTCGATCCCCGCAGCCCGTCTGGCAGGAAGCCCCTCCAGGCGCTCTGGCTCCTCTCTCGCCCGCTGCGCTCCCACCAGCCCCAGGAGGGCATCCGCAAGCCAAGGCGGCGGGAGGGCAGGGGGCTGAGGCAGGCCGCCTGCCGGGGTGGCCTTGCCCGACCTGGGCTCGAGGGAGCGGGGCAGGGCAGGGGCTTGAGTGACAGCTGTCAGTTTGGGCGAGGCGAGGGGGGAGCCGGGAGGCGCAGCGGCTGAAGGAGCCCTTTGTGGTGGGGGGGGGGCGAGGAGTGCCTGGGGAGGGTGCGGGGATCAAAGCCAGCTGAGGGACTTTGCCCCAAACACTGAAGATTTAATCCCACCTTCAAAATAAAAGCCATTTTGGTTTCCCTGGGGCCAATCATCAGAGGATTCTGAGTTCTGGACCTGCCTTAGGTGTGAAAGCCAACTGGGGGAGTTTGGGGCCACTGTCCAGGAGGCCCTGAGTTCTAGTTCTGCCATTGACATGATTGCAGGTCAGGTGACTTTAGATAATCACCAGGGGATGGTGAGTTCTAGTCCCATTTTAAGCAAGAAAGCTGGCTGGGTTTTTTGGGGCCACTCACCAGGAGGCTCTGAGTTCCAGTCCCACCTCAGTACTTATTGATTGGGGGTGTGAACATTGAAAAATGTTTTCTCAGATTAATGTTGGATATCAAAATTGGGGAACCTAGAATGTGAGATGGCCACGTGTCCAATATTGTGTGGTTTGATGGAAGAAAGTGAAATTGTGGGAAAATGCTTCTTCCTTGTGGGGCAAAGCCATAGGTCTCTGCCTTCTTCTGCTTGTGGGAGAACCAAAGATATTTGTGTGATCACTGGGAATTGTAGTCTGACCTTAGTCTGATCCATCAGAGCTTTTCTTATGTCCTTAAAATAGAATTTTCATAGGGATTCTATTCCCAATTAGGAGCCATTCAGAAACCTAAACATTGATTCCAGGTTGATCAGCAATCTCTGTGGAGAGCAGAACAGCTTCCATGGGTGCCTCTTCCTAGAAACCTAGAAGTCCCCACCCTTATTCTCCCCCTTCTTGGACCTGGATGAATATTATGCAGCATTGAAGATTTGTGACCTGGTCAATGATGCGGCTGCCTTTAGACAGGATCCCTTCAACCTCCTCCTGGAGAGAGTCTCAAGATCCCCTTTCTCTGGACATCTTCTCCAGCCCTTCACAGACAAGACAAGCTTGGAAGAGGAGCAGAGAAAATGTTTTAGGTAGGAATTGTAGAGTGGGAAATTAAACGATCTGAATATCATTAGATATTCCTGTTTTAATTCTCTGGATGAGGAAAGAAAGAAAAAAAATAGAGTGTGAAGTTCTTAGACAACTAAGTAAAAACAACTCCAAAGTGAAACCCTAGACAGCATTTGTTGTTGTTGTTGTTATTGTTATTGTTGTTATTGTTATTATTATTATTATTATTATTAATTATTATTATTATTATTATTATTATTATTATTATTATTATTATTATTATTATTATTATTATTATTATTATTATTATTATTATTTATTTATTTATTTATTTCTAAGCCGCGCCCTCTCCCGAAGGACTCGGGGCGGCGTACAATAAAACAAATAAAATACAAAGTGCAATACAATACAATACAATACAAATCTGGACAGGACATACATATAACAAGGACGTATGTAAGACGTATACAAGGAGGAGGTAGGCTGATAGCTAAAAAACAATTAAACAGTTTACAATTAAAACAATTTTAAAAAACATTTAACTAAAAAACCCCTGAGCCTCCGTTTCTTCCACCTCTCGAGGTCTATAAACCCGTCATCAAGGCGGGCCCTTGCAAGCATCAAGGGCCATGCCTGCGAGAGGGGGGTCTCCCGCAGGCGGAGCAGATCAAACCTCGAATAAATAATCTTCTTAAAAAACACGATGGGGTCAAAATGTTATAGATGGTAATAGATGGTAAGTGGTCAGTAATAGAAAAAAAAAAGGGGGGGGGGAAGAGTTCTTAGATGACCAAATGGTGGTCTGGGTGGAGGAGAGATGGTCTAGGGTATGATCCAAATAGTCCCAATGTCCTAGTGATGTTACTGGCATCCATGACAGCTAACGCTCCAAAACGCTCCGAACGTTGCCATTTCCACACACACCGCCATTTCCGATGCCGGTCTCTCTCCCCCATTCCACAGATCATTCGCTCTTTGTCCTTACCTCCAGTCTTCTGATTCACCCTAGCGGACCCAAATGGGTCGAAAATGGGCCAGGGTGGTCATGCTAACTGACTTCCGACCCTCAGATGGAAATGAGGGTCGGAAATAACCTTTTCGCCCATCGCTGAGCTCCGTGGTATTCTGGAGCTTCAGGAGGCGACTGCCATCGCCGGAAGCTCCTCCTCCTCCTGTCAACACTTTGTAGTCAACACTTTCTGCAAAGAGGGTTTTTATCAGGAAATCAGCAAATGAAGATTTGCTTCCCTGCTGAGAGAAAGTCAAACATGGAATTCCAGCTCATTCTGGCATTCCAATGGTTCTCATGGAGATTTAACATGCAACATGCATGAAGTTGATTCCCACAGCTTCCATCTTAAACTCTTTTCTCTCACATATCTACACTTATAGCCCTCTGTCAGTAGGAACAATGGTTCAAATGATTTTTTATACAGTGTCAGGTCCATTGACGTACTCAGAGTTCTCTTCAGGAAGATTTATTGAGATGAAAGGGAGTTGCAAGAAACATATACATATATCTTTCTTTAATTCCTGCATTCTGCTAAAGTGAAAATAAAATCTTTTTTCAAATAAAAGACAGGTTAACAATTCTTCCAATATCACAATGCTGTTATATCTCATGTTTTTACATTTGTTCTGGCTGTAAGCTGCTCCTTTGTGTTCAGGTCTGGCCTCAGGAGGATAATGTAGCACTTGGGAATGAAGATGCAGCCCAGCAGACCAGCACTGGAGGCCAGGATGGAGAAGACCTGAACAGCCACCATGTATTTCCCTTTGGTGCTCAGGTAGGTGGGCACAAAAGTCACCCAGACACTGCAGAAGACCAGCATGCTGAAGGTGATCAGCTTGGCTTCGTTGAAGGCCCCAGGCAGATTCCTGGCCAGGAAAGCCACCGTGAAGCAGATGGCAGCCAGGAAGCCCATGTAGCTGAGGGTGACGTAGAACATGACAACAGCCCCTTCGTTACATTGCAGGATGATCTCTCCAGGCTGGGAGTGGAGGTCAGAGTCAGGGAAGGGAGGAGAAACTCCCAGCCAGATGGAGCAGATGATAATTTGGACAGCAGAAGAAGAAAGGATGATGGAGTTGGCCAAGCTCTTCCCCAACCATCTCTTCACCCGATTTCCTGGTTTTGTTGCCAGGAAAGCCAGCACCACCGTGATGGTTTTGGCCAAGAGAGAAGAAATGGCAACTGTGAGGATGATGCTGAAAACTGCCTGTCTGAGAAGGCAGGTGGCTTTCCTTGGTTGACCAATGAAGAGAAAAAGAGATAAGAAACAAAGCAGGAGGGAGACCAGGAGGATGTAGGAGAGGTCCCGGTTGTTGGCTTTGACAATGGGAGTTTCTCGGTATTTAATGAAGACGATTAAAACAAGGCCTGTAGTTAGGAACAAGAGTAGGGCAAAAGAGACCAGGATGATGCCCAGATGTTCTTCATAAGACAGGAAGGTTATAACTTTAGAAATACATTGGACTCTGACCTCATTTGGATATTTATCATCTGGACACTTGGTGCATTTTTTTGTATCTGAGAAAGCCAAAAAGCAATATTTCTTTATTATTCTGTTTTTTTTTTTTTACATTTCAAGAAATACCTTTTTTGGATAATGCCTGACTCCAGGAACATTTTCCAATTTGTGTTGCTTAATCATTTCACAGGGAAAAAAAGATAACATAATTTTCTAATTTTCCAGTATCTATATAACTACAAAGATGAAATTGGAGGACCTCTAGTGCATTTTGAAGAAATAAAAAAAGAGATGAGCTATATGTTTTAATTCCCACTTTCTATCAAAATGCTCTGGATAAATCCATTTCCATAAAGCCTTCCTTTCCTCTGGTGTCACCCACCTTCCTGAGTGGAGATGGTCCCCTCCGGACAAGGAACACAGTCATAGCAGCAAACTGGCTCTCCTTCTCGAGCCCTCATGACAAATCCAGGATGACAACTTTCCACACATTTGGACTGAGGCAGGGACTGAGCAGAAAAACAAGGAATTCCAACGAAAATATGTTAAAACTCACTATCAATGGAAAATGGGGGGAGAAATGGACATTAAACAAATAGATTCTGGGCTTCACAAAGGTAAATATGAAATCTCTGACTCCTCCCAAACAGGTGTAGGAGATGTGACCCTGGCAGGTTCTTTCTTTAGTTCCTTCCTTTTGCTTCTCACATAGCACATTGCAAGGCAGGACTTTTCTACTTAATAAAGTCTGGAGTGATGGAATTGAGAAAAGATTTAAATATTAAGTGACAAACAATCGGTTCCTTCTCACGGCTAAATTAAAATGCATTTGTCCACTCTTCATCTATCCATGTTTATAATGAACTATTCGTTTTAAATTTAAAAATACATTTGTTGTCAAAGATGTATGATATTGTTATTAGTAAGGTGACCAACCGTCCTCCTTTAGGGAGGACAGTCCTTCTTTTCTAAGTTCTGTCCTCCCTCGAAAAGTGTCCTCCTACATGTCCTCCTTTTTGATATTTGAAGGCTAATCTGTTGTGCTTTATGTGACGTATTTTATTAAACAGTTTTTAATGGTGTTTTTTTTACTTCATCGCAAGTATATTGAACAGATATTGAATCTTGTGTTGAATTTTTATCTAAAGAAATGCTAGACATTAAAATAGACGACAATTGTCTCTTTGAAGAAATTAGAAGACTGAATGTATATTTAAATTCTGAAAAATTAATACAATGGGAAAATCAACACGTTGAAATTGATAAAAGATGGGTGGATATTTTCAGCCATTTCAAAAATGAACATATTCCATGTGAACATTTATTTATACTTGTTCGATTTACGTTGTGCTGTCCTGGACCTAATGCAGCAGTTGAAAGAGTTTTTTTCAATTGCCAATGATTTTTGGACAAGTGAGAAATCGAGATTGAATGTTGATACTCTAGCTGCAGCACTTGCTGTAAAATTCAATATGAAGGATATTTCTTGTTCAGATATTTCCAATATATTGTTAGAAGATGATACATTGACAAAAATATTAATTCATTGGAAAAGTACTCATTTAAATAATAATTAACAGGCATGTAAGCATAATTACAATATAAAATGTTGCAAATGTTTTTATTATGCATATATCATATTTTAGTGTATTATATAATATTTCTTTTATTTACGATATATTTTTTCCAATTTATTTGTCCTCCTTTTCATTGTAAAAAAGTTGGTCACCTTAGCATTTTGGACAATAGAACGTGTTTTGTCCTCCTTTTCATTGTAAAAAAGTTGGTCACCTTATTATTAGATTTATTTAAGTAGAATAAAATGTGATTGAAAAGGAAAGTTCTGACCAGTAAGATCTGGAAAGGTTTCTTCCAGACTACAGAAAGCCTTGCAAAGCTGTTTCCCATTGACACTAGTTCAAAACAGTCTCCCAGTTAAGAGATAAAGGAAAACATTTCTCATAAATTATAGCTAATACCTATTTGGTAATGAAATGTCTGCAGAAGACGAGCAAGTTCAGACAGCACCAAAGGGTACTCTGAGCTACAATACTCTCCTTTATTAAGACTAAAGAGTTCTGCATAGTTTCTAGAACTGTAGTGAGATGGAGGGGAGACCATGAGAATGTGTCCCTGAAAAAGATTAAGGCGCAAATCTTTGGCTGTAACAGATGGGAGATGAATGTGAGTCCCGTGTCAGGAGGAGATATTTCTAAGGCCCATCCAGTTTTGCCAGCCTCCAGCAATTAGGAGACTCCAACTGGCATGGAAAGACAGGCCCAGATTTCATATTAGTTAAATTGGGGGGGACTCCTTTTTGCCCAGAGGGACTGAAGGTAGCTAACACTCAGGATAAACAAGGCCATTCAAGGGATTTTCAGATGAAGAGCCATCTTAAGAGCCCAAAGCCAAATCTAAGTAGCATTTCCTGGCACAATCTCTCTCATTACTTCTGATATGAGGCCGGGCTTTTCCTTGAATCAAAGTTGTGTTTCAGGTTTCTGGGGATTTTCTCACCGATCACTGTCATTTTATGGGAACTGAAAGTCTTGGACCTCCTTCCTAGGGGCAGAATGTCAATTGTTCCTCCAGTTGGGTGAAAGACAGATGTGGCTAACTTTGACCCGATCTGGACTACTTAAAACTATCACAGACTATGGACCCGCCCTTTCAGGGAACCATTTCCCAATGGCTTTTCCCTAAGCAGGACAAGAGGAAGCTTCTCTCCCAATGGGACCACCAGGAGCTCCATCCAGTCATGATCCAATTTCATCTCATTCAGTCCAAACCTCAATTCAGGGACTGTTCAACCGAATTCCCTTTTGCTTTGCTATTTCAGGACAAGGAATAAGTGAACTGGAGGCTCTTAACAACACAACCTCCAGCACTTGAGAGTTTCTCATCTCAGGTTGGACATGGCCGAATCCGCTAAAAAATTACAGCATCCGAAGAAGACCTTGGTCAACAGTACTGAAGCCTCCCAAGTGGTCTATAGAAAGAAGACTATAAGGTTTCTACTCCCCATGTTCAATTCTCAGTGAAGGTCATGGACCCTGGAAACTGGGCTTAGTCCACATGAAATGGGTCCTAAATCTTTGTAAAAAAGAGGAAAGACACCAAAATTTATCCCACCTTATTGAGTGACTTTAGCCGTGAAAGAGCTCTTTGGTAGATAGTAACTTTCTGTCTTTCCAAAGTCCCCATTCGCAGACGAATGGGATCCTCCTTGGGGAGAATCAAAGAGCTCGCAATTCCCAGATCTGCTGCTACGTCTCCATTTTTATCCAAGTACAGATCCTTATCAGAAATATTGCAAAACTCATTCTTCTGCAGGAAAGGGTGGAACTAGAAGAGGAACATCCAGGAATTTTTAAATCTGAAAGCTCTTTTTTAAAAAGTCCTTTTAGCCTTTACACATTTGAATCTTTCTTCTGCATTTGTCTAATATCAAAATATGCTTATTTAGAAAAGCAGGTGTCACTGCTATCTTCATAATTAAAAAAGAAAGGTTCAGCAAAATTTCTCAACCATACATTGGCAAAATATATAGTAACAATATATAATTGTTGCAGTTGGTAAGTTATAGGGAACATTCTAGAACAGGTGACAAATATAATGAATCATAGGAAAAAAGATTATTCATCGATACCTGGAAACATCAGGTTGATTCATTTAGTGACCATTCAAAGTTACAAGGGCACTGAAAAAAGTGATAGGATAGTTTTTCCCACGATCATGGCAGCATCTCCAGGGTCTCTAGGGGATCAGGATCTGAATTCTTGGCATCCACTTATGATGATTAGAGAGCTTTACGGTCACCTGATCTCCTTTTGAGACTCCTGACCAGCAAAATCAAGAGGGAAGCCAGATTCGCTTAACAACTGTGTTACTGAGTTGGTGATGTGACTGGGTGAGTGGGCGTGGCCAAGTCAACGTTTTCCTGTTTGATAAGACTCTTATCTGTGATTAATATGTATATGTACATATAACATATTTTTTGGGGTATAAGAGCTCCGAAGTATAAGATGCACAGAGGTGGGTTGCCAATTTTTTTTACTAACGGTTCAAATGCACTCTCATGTGCTATCGCGTGTGTGTGCAATGCTTCTGCTCATGCGGGTAGGTGGACGGAACCTCCCACCGCCGCTATTAGCAGTTGGGGAGCAAGCCACCTCTGAAGACACTTTTGGGGAGGAAAACAAGAAAAAAAATCTGCCTCTGCCTCCCAGCAATTTGCCTCCTTGCAGCAAAAAGCAAACAATACAGAGGATATACACCAGCCAGCATGAGAGAGGGCATGGCTGGGGCGAACCAGAGGCGATTTTTACTGGCTCTGCGAACCAATTCAAATTGTCCCTACCACCTCTCCCAAGCTGGACTGAGGTGGTTGAATTTCACCCCTCACTTGAAAACAATATTGAGTGATTACAAGCAGCTAGGCAAGAAAGTCAAGGACGTAGGTGCACAAGTAATGTTTTCATCTGCACTGCCAATGAAAGGACAACATCTGGTAAGAGAACAAAGGATTCTAGAAGTGAACCACTGGCTAAAGGGTTGGTGTCACTCAAAAAACCTTTGGATTCCTGGACCATGGTCTGCACTACCTCCATGATGGGCTTTTGGCAAGGGATGGGCTGCACCTCACAAAGACCGGGAAGAATGTTTTCGGAAAATGACTGGCTCAACTTATCAGGAGGGCTTTAAAATTGAGGGGGGAGGGTGACCAATCTTTAGGATCTCCAGGACCTAATTCCAAGCAACAACCCCTACAAAGCAAGTCAAATAATGAAGTAAGGGGGGATGGGAAGGAAGACAAACTCAAACACCAAATAGAGACATAGGAAGCACACCCAGAGTCAGACATACAGATCTCAAGTCCCTATGTACAAATGCACAAAGTCTGGGGAACAAACAGGGTGAACTTGAACTATTAATACAAGAAGGTAGATATGGCATAGTTGGAATGTCAGAAACTTGGAGGGACGAAACCCATGACTAGAACATACTTGTAGAAGGATATAAACCCTTCAAAAAAACCCAGACCCCATAAAAGAGGAGGTGGAGTTGCACTGTATGTAAAGGACTACAATATTGCTACAGAATTGCATGAAACCAAAGACGAAAATCTGCTAGAATGCATATGGGTCAATATAAAAGAAGAAAAAAAAAGAATGACATGGCCATAGGTGTATGCCATAGGCCACCCAATCAAGCAGAAAAAAATAGATGTCCTTTTTGCTAACCAACTAACAAATATATGTAGGAAACACACTACAATAGTAATGGGGGGCTTCAATTACCCTGACATCAATCAGAAGACTAATTCTGGATCAAGTGAGAAAGTAAATAGGTTTCTAATCAGCCTAGCTGACAACTTAGTTGTCCAAAAGGTAGAGCAGGGAACTAGAGCAGAGGTCACCAACTGGTGGTCAGCAGTCCACTGATGGTGTGCGGTGCACCCGGGTGGAGGAGCTGCTCCAGGATGACCAATGGGCCAGTCCTGTGAAAAGAGCTCTGAAATATGGGATGGGACAGGCAGCTCGTGAGCGGGCTGGAAATCTCCGCCATAGGGGGAGGTATGTGCAACTTGCAACTTTGCAGGAGGTGCAACGTGCAAGGAGTAGTGCAGCCCTCACCGGCTGAAACAAGGTAATGGTGCTGTTGTGGTAAGGGATGGGGGGGGGGTGGCGGCACAGGCAGGCCAAAGCAACAAGTGGCGGCAATCCATGGCTTTCGTCCCCCTGCTGTGGCTCCTGTCGGTTGAACCCATCCCTTGCTGGCCCCACCCCTCGCCCTCCCAGTCACTCCTGAGAAGGGAGGGGCAAAGGATGGAGATTTGCTCCACATTCCAGAGCGGGAGTGCAGCTTCCTCTCTTGCTGGAACTCATGGACATTTCTTCCGGGCCTTTTTGGTGCTGCACAACTGGTAGATATGCGACTTCCACTCTGCGCAAAGACACTAGCTGGCCCATGAGATGAGATAAGACAGAGAGAGGGAGGGAGGGAGGGAAGAAGAGAAAGAGAGAGAAGAGAGAAAGAGAAAGAGAAAGGGAGAGAGAAAGAGGGGGATGAGAGATACAGAGAGAGAGATGGAAAAGAGAGATAAGAGAGAGAGAGAGATGAGAGAGAGAGATGAGAGAGTTGAGAGAGAAAGAGAGAAATATGAGAGAGATACATTGAAAGAGAGATGAGAGAGAACGATACAGAGACAGAGCGATGAGAGAAAGAGAGAGAGAGAGGAGAGGAGAGAGGGAGAGAGATACTGAGAGAAAGAGAGAGATGAGAGATCCTGGTGTTTTCTGTGGGAAATGGATCCAAATGGCTCTTTGAGTGTTTAAGGTTGCAGAAACAGGCAACTAAGCTAAGTGCCTGAAGGGCTCCATCCCATCCAGGCATTTCAGCGAGCGGCATGCTGGATTCATATTTGTGGTCTGCATGATTTAAAATTATGAATTTAGTGGTCCCTGAGGTCTGAAAGGTTGGTGACCCCTGAACTAGATGGACAGCCTTACAAACAAAGAAGAAGTGACAGAGGGAGTTCAAACTGCAGGAACCTTGAGTGAGAGTGACCATGTTATACTAGAATTCAACATAATGCAAACACAAGCAATAGAATACAATAATATCAGAGTGCTAGATTTTAAAAGAGCTGATTTTAACAAACCCAGAGAGAACTTGGAAAATATTTTTGGATGAAAATCCTAAAAGCAAAAATACTTAAGAAGCTTGGGAAACTCTGAAAAATATAATCATAAAAGCCCAGGCAAGCACAATACCACTGAGAAAGAAAAACAAGAAATCCAAGAAGAAACTAGTATGGCTGCACAACGATCCCTCTAGCAAATTGAAAGACAAAAAGGATAAGTACAAAAAATAGAAAGAAGGACACATAATTAAGGCAGAATATAGCACATAACCAGAATCTGCAAAGATGAAGTCAGGAAAGCAAAGACTCAGAATGAACACAGACTTGCAACAAATGTCAAACTTAATTTTAAAAAAAAAGTTTCTTCCAACATATAAATAACAAGAAAAATATCACAGAAACAGTCAGTCCACTAAAGAGAGAAGATGACAAGGAAGTAACAGGTAGCAGAGAGAAAGCAGAGCTGCTTAATTCATACTTTGCATCGGACTTCATGCAAAAAGAAACTATAGCCCAACCTACCAAAAACATAACTGCAAAAGACAGAGTAGAAATAAAAGTTAAAATAAGCAAAAAAAAAAAAAAAGTATTCCTGACGAATACAAATCACCAGGATCTGACGGACTACATCCCAGAGCTCTAAAGGAGCTGATCGATGTCATCTCAGAACCACTGTACCACCACATCTTTCAAAAATGTGGTTCCCATCTTCAAAAAAGGGGAAAAATAAAGGACCCAGGAAACTACAGACCAATCAGCCTAACATCAATACCTGGGAAGATACTGGAAAAGTTAATAAAAAAACCCAGATCATTCAACATTTAGAAACGAGTAAAATAATCAACATGGGTCTGTTAAAAACAGATCATGCCATACCAAGAGTCTTCAAATTATGGCCTGCGTGCCTCATATGGCCCACCAAAGCCTTTAATCCAGTCCGCAAAGGATCACAAGGTTGCCCCATCCACATCACCTCACCCAGCCGCTGGCCCCCACCTTTCAATCAAGCACAGGACTTACCTTTGAAAGCCCTGAAGGTTGGAACTGGAAGGTAAGACCAATAATTTTGGCCTTCGGAGAGGTTCTGGAGACAGAGGAGGTGAAAAACAGGGTGTGCAGATGCCCCGGGAGGCCAAAACATGGCCCACTTTAGCCCACTTTTGGCCTGCAGAGATATTCTGGAGGTGGGGGAGGTGAAAAATTGGGGGCACAGACATCCTGAGAGGCCAGAAAACGGCTTGTTTTAACCTGTTTTTGGTTTTTTTAAAAAGGCCCATTTTAGCCTGTTTTCAGCCTGCAAAGATGTTTTGGAGGCAGGAAGGTGAAAAATGGAGCATGCAGAAGCCTCAGGAGGCCAAAAAAGACCCATTTTAACCCATTCCCCCCCCCCCAAATGGCCCGGTTTAGGCCTGCAGAAATGTTCTGGAGGTGGGGGACGTGAAAAATGGGCCCCCACCACCAGAAGACAGACAGACAGACAGACAGAGACAGAAGGCAGACAGAGAGATAGACAGATACAGAGAAAGAGAGATAGAGATAGAGATAGACTGAGAAACAGAGAGAGACAAGAGACACACACAGAGAGAGACATAGAGGCAGACATGTTGATTGTAAGCTCCTTGGGGCTGGGAAGAATTGCAGCAAAACTGAGTTTCCTGAAGTGGACCATTAAACTCCTAAACAACTGAAAAAATGATCTGGCAACATGCAAACAAATGTAAATAAAATACGCCCAGAAGCAAAAGAAATTAATCTATGTGCAATGTTAATGGACTGTTAAATTGGCCATACCCACTTAGTCACATGACTTAGGCACACCTACCCAGTTGCATGACCACCTAATCATGCCCAACCCAGTCGGTCCTGCCTCCTCAACAGTCTGAGGCACTGGGAATTGGCCCCCTGTTTAAAAAGCTTGAGGACCTAACTAATCTTATTTCATTCTTCAACATAGTGATTAAATTAGTAGACCACTGTGGACATAATAAACTTAGACTTCAGCAAGGCATTCAACAAAGTAGACCACAACCTACTTCTTGGTAAGCGAGAAAAAGTGGGATAGATAGCATCACCATCAGATGGATTTGTAACTGCCTGACAAACAGTACTCAATGAGTATTTCTTAATGGTACAACATCTACATGGAGGGAAACAAGCAGTGGGGTACCACAAGGTTTCATCTTAGGCCCAGTATTCTTCAATATCTTCATAAATGACTTAGATGAGGGAATAAAAGGGGAATTTATCAAATTTGCAGATGATACTAATGCTAGATGATACTAGCAGGAATAACAAACACCCTAGAACTGGGGTGTCCAAACTTGGGAACTTTAAGACTTGTGGACACCCCTGCCCTAGAAGATAGGCTCAAGATCCAGATGGATCTTAACAGACTTGAACACTGGGCCCTATCTAACAAAATGAAAAGTCAATGTAGAGAAAAGTAAAATCTTACACTTAGGCATGAAAAACTAAAAGTACACATATAGAATGGGTGAAACCAGGCTTAATAGCAGTAACTGTGAGAGGGATCCTGGAGTCTTAGTGAAGAAACAATTAAATACGAGCCAATAGTGTGCAGCAGAAGCCAAAAATGGCCAATGGGATCCTAAATTGCATTAACAGGTGGATAGAATCAAGATCCTGAGCATTTGAGAGCTGAGCCCTTAAAGTAGAGAACTTCAGGCTCCCCTTCTCTGATGATGCAAAGACTGAGTAGCCATCGATTAGAGAAGGTTTAACTGGGATTCCTGCAGAGAGAAGGGGTTGGGCTAGATGATCTCAGGATGTCCTTCAAATTACAAAGGTAAAATTCTACTATGCTAATCACAAATTCATAAAGACAATAATACCTTATTCTTCCGTCTATAAGGCGCCCCCATGTATAGGAACCCCCCCCCCTACTTTTCTTACCCCAAATTCAGAAATCAGGTGAAAACTGTCTCAGGTGGTGAGGGCGGGGCCTGAGCATCAGGCAGAGCCCAGGGCCAAAATGCCAGTGGAACGCCAGAGGGTTGGGGAGGGTGGGGAAGTGAGCGGGTGTCTTGCCTGCAATGCCTATGCCGGCTGCCTCTTCCCAGTCAGAGCTGGAATGGTGCTACGTTTAAGTGCTGGTAGATGCCGGCCTTCCCTCCGGTGGGCCTGGGCAACAGCTGGAGAGAGATGGGCCCGTTTCAGCACCTGGTGCCCAGGTGGCCTCGCTTCCTCCAAGCATTTCTTTGCCTATCTGATTTCCAGGTCCTTTACATTTCTCCGTCGTGTTTCTTGATGTCAGGTGCAGGGAAAAAGTTTGTGGGACTAAAAAAAAAAGTTCAATCTATCAATTCCAACTTCGCAAGATCTTTTTTAATGAGAAATTGGAATTGATTGATTGAACTTTTTTTATTTTGTCCCACAAACTTGTTTCCCTGCACATGACAGCAAGAAACGTGATGGAGAAATGTGACGGATCTGGAAATCAGGTAGGCAAAGAAATGCTAGGGGGAAGTGAGGGCATCTGGGCACTGTTGGATGGGGCAAGCTCTGCGGCACTGTGCTGCAATGGAGAAATGGGCAACGGAGCGGCTGGCTGGAGGGAAGGAGGCCACTTTCCCTCTTTCTTCTCCCTGCTCCTCCTTCCCTCATGCCGCTACTCCATTTCCCCTTTCTCTATTGCAGCAGAGCGCCCAGAATCCACTTTGGTAGTGGGATCAGGAGATAATTTAACAACTGGTTCACCCAGGGTCAGTTTCGCCATCGCAGGAAGCGCGTCCCGCAAGTGCGGCAGAGCTGGAGAATGAGGATGGGCCACGCCTCCCACAATAGCCAACCTGACCCTGGGTGAACTGCAGTCCTCCTCTCGTTCCCCTGTGTATAAGATCCCCCCCCCTCCATTTTAGGTAAATATTTTTAAGAAGAAGTATCATCTCATACACAGAAAAATATGGTGTATTTAAAAATGCATACATCCTTTTAAAAATAGCAGTGTTTAAAACCAAAATGTACTATCTGTCATGGTGCCTGCTGTTTAGAAGATTATGTCTCAAGCAATTAGATTGGCCAAAGTTTTTGAAGCACAATGTAGTTGAGAAGGTTCCCTTCCTCCTCCTTTGGGTTCCTTCTCCAAAGGGACTAAGATGGATCCATATTGGGACCCCATACCTGCCATGGCTGTAGCCTTGGAGCCTCCGACCTCTCTTCGCCCTCCTTCCTTCTCCTCCTTCTTGAGGAATACGCAGTGTTCAAGACCTGGACAAGAGTCTTAATGATACTGTAATCGTGGTAGTAATTTGTGATCTGTATCCTGCTCCTTTTCTTCTGGGTCTCCAGTGGGGCTTTCTGGGTGCATCTTCCCCGGCCTTTGACAGAAAAGATGTTATTTGAAAGAGAACAGTGAAAATAAAGACCATGAAAGTTTTCCTCCACAAAGAAATGGGGTTCAAAGGCATCATCTTTTGATCTTTCATTTGTTAGAAAACCTAAGAACCAAAGACTATGGACGTATTTGTAAAAGCTTTGTTTTTTCAATGTATATGTTCCCAAAGCAGTTATGATCCAGACTTTCCCTTCAATGGGTCCTGGCAAATCTTCAAGTGTTAAATGGAAAGGAAGAATTCTCTCCTTAATGGGAATATATTTCAGGAAGTGAACAAAGACGTTGACTTGTCTCCACTTAGAGAGGGAATCCCTGAGGGCTGCTGCATGTCCAGTTGTTGAGAACAGTTGTGATATAACCACACAAATTCCATTCCTGACAAGCATAGGAGTGAAAGTCCTCATGAAACTCTCTCCATTCTCTGTGTCTGAAGCAAAGAGGCCAATCAGGATCCATCTGAAATGGAGGAGCAGTTGGACAATTGCTGGGTAATGGAATCCTTCTTTGGGGAGCATCTGGTGGAAAAAGGGGAATCGACTTTTATCACTCAGAGCCTCTGAAGCAGTTTCATGATTCATCTAAAAAAGCAATGAAGAAAATTGTGTTATATTGGGGGTCAGATAAAGTCCAAAATATTAGCTTTTAATAAATTAACCTTGGTTTTGATGAACAAGTTAGATTATTGTTGGTTAGTCATTTTGCTATATCAAGAAACAAAATATTAAATACAAAGCATTAACAACTGTATATAAAAATTAAATAAAAAACAAATGAAATAAAAAAGAATAAGAGTAAAAAAACATAAATCATATTTCTGTATCATTCCTATAAATAATTGCAATCAGACCCACATGTCTATGGACAATCTCAGTCATCAACCCATGGTTGTCCCAAAACTTCTTCAGCTTCTGGATGAGAAGCAAAATGCCTTCAAAGAAAAACCAGAAAGTCCAGTTGCCTCTTGAAAATGCACCTTTGGGACAATCAGACCCACATGTGCAGATGTCAAGTGAACGTTTTGTTCCAATAAAGGGCCGTATTATATGTAAATGTTTAATTCTGGTTGAATAGAAAATGTGTTGCTTTAACACAAGGATCCCAATAGGTTGTTTGTCTAATGTGCAGTCCAAAACTCTGATCTCCCTCTTTCTTATGCAGTTGACCTTCAATATTCCAGATGCTTGTTGAAGCAATATTTATTTGTTTGTTTGTTTATATCCCATCTTGATTATTTTTTGGCTCAGTCTCTAGTTATGCAAGAGATAAGGAGACCACAGCTCCTAATATAATTTGTCAATTGCATAATCGAAGGCTTTATTTGAAATTCTGCATCTTCTAACACAGAGAACTTGGGGACTCTTCCAGGTTCCAGAAGTTTAATTGTACATAAGAATGTCAGTCATGTGGAAAAGGAAGGAGACCCTCTGTGAGTTCCATGGTTTCACATATCAGGACATAGTAAAAATCATCTGATCTTAAGCATTTCTTAAAAGTAGGTAAATACAACCTCAGATGAAGAACTACAACAGAGGACATATTACAGCCTGTCATTATGTATTTTACAGAAAGAGAGCCAAAGTGGAGAAGCCAGGTGTGAAAGGCCAAGGACACCCTTACTGCTTCCATAGGCGCGAAGAGGCTAAGACAGGGGTGTCCAAACTTGGGAACTTTAAGACTTGTGGACTTCAACTCCCAGAATTCCCCAGCCAGAATTCTGGGAGTTGAAGTCCACAAGTCTTAAAGTTCCCAAGTTTGGACACACCTGGGCTAAGAGGAAGCCTGATGCTACTGATCAAGGGACATGGATTAATTGAGCACCACAAGTGTGGCTGCCTGTATAAGAGCCAAGATTTCAGGAGATTATGTTGAAAGAAATGTCCTTCTGGGTTCGGCTCCAAGTGGGGAAAAAGACACTGGAGACATGGAAGCTGCTTGGAAAGATGGTTTTAATGGTGGACAGGACCACATGGCTTGAGTCCTGGACAGAAAAGGTGATCACATGCTTCAATGTTGGTGGGGAAGAAGAGAAGGAAAGGCTGAGATGCTGAGTCCCTGGTTTTATGCCCTCTCTGGCCTTTCATCTTGAGCTTGTATTCTGATTGGTTGTCAGACGCCCCTAGGGCCATGCAGGGGCAATTCTCTCGGCTGCGTTTTGAATCCAGGTGTGGTTGAGTTCTCAGATGCCATGTGGTCAGTTGAGTAAAGGCTTATATTATCCTGCCTTCATTCCCATCCCCCTGGAGCTGAAGGGGAGAACTCTTTATTATGTAAAGGGACTGGCTTGGCCTTCTTAATGGCCCATTGACAAAGTGGGTGGAGGCAGGAAGCTGCAGGGAGCTATTCTCTCTTTATAAAACATGTTTCTTCCTTTTCACATCCAGAGAAATATTCTGCCTTTTCAATATTTCCTAGGGTATTTCATTTTTCTGGGAGAGGGCTGAGTGATAACTTCCCACACCATGATTGTATTTCCCCTGATTTTAGACAAAGATGAAATTGTATAAATTCCCAATTCAGCTCTGAGTCAGAAGCTAAAGTCCTTTTATCCCCTCCCAAAATAGTCCTCAGGTGCTGTGATTGGATTTCTTCCAGTAGAGGTAGATATTAAGCCCCAAACTTCAGTTCAATGGAAGGAATAAAAGAAGATAACTACAATAAACTAATTGACCAAATTAAGACGGATCTGGAGAGATGGAAGAATCTCTCATGGGAGAGTTGCAGCAATAAAAATGAATATCTTACCAAAAATACTCTTCCTAATTCAAAACATACCCATAAAATTAGAGAAGGGCTTTTTTGAGAATTTGAACAGAACAATTTCCAAATTTATTTGGCAAGGGAAGAGACCCAGAATTAAATAAAAATTACTACAAGAATCCAAAGAAGGGGGGGGGGGGGGGTTCGGCCTATCTGATTGGGAAAGATATTACCAAGCTCCTGCACTCACATGGGGGAGAGAGTGGATAAGCTTAAAAAACAGGAGGCTTCTAACGTTGGAAGGGAACGATATGCAAATAGGATGTCCTGCTTTTTTGTGGGATGGTAGACACGGGGCTCACCAGGACTTCCAAAGGCACCATGCTTAGACGAGCTCTTCTTGAGGTTTGGATAAAAGTTAAACAACAGAACTATATGGAAATTCCGAATTGGCTGTCCGACTTGGAGGCATTGCTACACCCAAACTTCATTAAATCAGGGGAGGTAGTTACATATAAGAATATATTAAATGAAAGAGGAGAATTAAAATCTAGAAAAGAACTAGAAGAAGAAGGAGTAGAACTGGAATGGTGGGCATACCTGAAAATTCAATCATGCTACGTGAATGATAGAAAGGAACGGGGTATTAAGAAAGAGTTAATGACTCTAGATAAAATTTTATTAGGAACGGAAGAAAAGGTGATAAAAAAACATCAATATCTACTGGAATATAGAATGACGGAAGAGCAAGTGAAGGAAACTATTGTAATGTGGGCCAAGAACTTTGGTTAAAACATAGAATTGGATAAATGGCAGGACTTATGGGAGAGGAACAGGAAATTAATGTTAGCCACAGCATAGAAAGAAAACCTATACAAAATGTTTTATAGGTGGCACCTCCCGCCCACAAGTTTAGCAAAAATGAATAAGAGCCAAACACATGAGTGTTGGAAATGTAATTCAGCGTTAGGATCATTTTACCATATGTGGTGGTTATGTACAAAGGCTCAGGAATTTTGGCGTCAGTTAAGGACATGGTTGGAAGAGATGTTAGATCGAAAAAATAGACTTAAAACCAGAACTATTCCTACTAGGAATTACAAAAGAGAAATATAATAAAGGATCGACCTATTTAATGCTTCATGTTACAACTGCAGTGAGATTGGTTTTTGCACAAAATTGGAAAAACAGTGATAACCCCACTGAAGAAGAAATAATAAGGAAAATTTTGTCCTGTGCAGAAATGGACAAGCTGACACTAGAACTTAAAAATAAGGGTGAGTCAGAATATTACGAAAGTTGGAACAAAATGTGCCAATGGTTGGAAATTAAGAAAAGGTGATTGAATTTGTTCCAGTAGAGGTAGATATTAAGCCCCAAACTTCAGTTCAATCGAAGGGATTTGGGGTACCTTTGGCATTATAATACTCTAATAATTGGGGGAGGGGAAGCTGGTTAGCTATGATTTTCTTTTTAACTTTAAGCATTTAAACTTTAAATTCAATCATGCCATTGCTCTAGGTGAGCTCCTGTGATGAGGGCAGACCCAAGATTCAGTCTCAGGGAAAAGTAATGCTGGGTAAGGAAAGGTGTTACTTGCTGTATGGGATACATTTGTTTTCCAAAGACCACAACTTGATTTATCAATAATCAGAATTATTATGTCCGTAGGAGCCAGGTTTTTCAAGAGTCTACACAATCTAACCCACAGGATTATAGTACTGTATTATCAGTTTAAACCAATGTGTATTTAGCAAGTAAGAAGCTCAGTGGCTTTAAGATGCTGAATCTATTTCAGCAGTCCGAGTTCTACCACTGCATGGCAGGGTGAGCTCCCGTCACTTGCCTCAGCTTCTGCCCACTAGTAGTTTGAAAGCATGTGACAACCCAACTGCGAGGCAACATTGGTGGTGAGAGAAGGTCTGGATGATGCCACAGGATAACCTCTCGTCTTTCTGGTGTGGAGCTAGTTCACCCCCTGTGGTGCACCCTGGATAAGCTCATGAGCACAAACTGAACGGACTAGCACTCTACAGCAGTGGGATAAATACTATGTATTAACGTTGCAGTCTCCTGGCTAATTATGCCTTTGCCATTTGCTAAATAAATAAATAAATTAGCACCTTAGACATGTACATGAGAATCTTGCCCTAGTTCTAGTAAGTCATTAATATCTAGACTGAATAAGAAGGGTTCAAATATTCATTATTCCGTGTTACCCCTTGGTAAGTATCAATCCTTTTTCTCGTGGCTCCATAGAGCCCAAACCTCTGTCTCAAACAAGGGCTTGGAGAAAGGGCTGGGATCCGGGCAAACAGTCTGAGCTCCATTTTGAGGGCAATCAATTTCCTCCATAATATTTCTCTCTTCTCTGTGACAAATGCTGCACTAACATCTATACAGAGAGCAAACCCTGGTTTATCCAACTGACATATTAATATTTAAAATCAAATCTGTTGTCAATATTAGATTATTAATTTATTGATTAATTATATAACTTTATGTAACTTTTTCCTTTACTTAAAACCTTCTTGTTCTTTTGCAAGGAATGCACTTTTGGTCTACCCAATCTCAAGTTTACTTAAGAGGAACATGGCATATATTTTAGCCACAACAGCTAGGAGACTATCTGGCCTGTAATTGCTAGTCCTTTTTATTCCATTTTTAAAATCTATATACAGATACTGCTATTGCCAACTTGAATACAACTGGATAGGGCAGGTGTTATTTCGATGTGAAAATGAACATGCCAATAGTTCACCCACAACTAAGGATATGTTTTGAAGAGCTGAAGAGCTAGGAGAAAGTTCTCTCCAGGGACCTGTTGCTTTTCTGGCTTTTTATGAGAAATTTGAACATGAACATAATAGAAAAAAACGTAACTGAACATTTACTAATATGGAGAAAAGCAACTCTTGAATTCCATGAAGAAGATAAAGTTGCATCTGTTGCTCACCCACCAACATCCACTACCAGACACAGAAACACACACACAAACCTGTGGGACTTTGTAAGATGCTGCTAATGTTGACATCTGGATGGATACATCCCTTTTAGCTATATCAATCAGAGTCAGAAGGTTGTCCTTCCTTCCACAGCCATAGTTAGGGACATTGGCTTCTCCAGTGGAGAGCATGTCCAGCAAAGCTTCTGAAGTGAATAAAGTGTTCAAATAGTTGTCATGGATGTTGTAGCCAAGTGTGAGGTTGTGCAGGAGCTGATGATTCTTGTTGACCACTTGAATGGTGAAAATTAATTGTAGGGTGTCTAAGAAATCAAAAGAAACCCTATTGTAAAAAAAAAGTTCATGTTATTATCATCAACAGTAACTTTTTAAAAGAATTTATTCCTTTTTGTCTCCACAAGCCTACTGAGTCTTAAGCCAATATTGATCCAAAACCAATAATCAGTCATAGAAATATGAGTGTGGGTTGGACAGAGGCAACTATAAATGTTTCAATCCTTCCTTTAAACAAAATGAATTCAAGTGTGAATGGGGAGAGGAAAATAATCTGGATTGCCTTCAGGTTTTTTTAACCCCATCTTATCTTTGGATATGAGTCTCTTCTACAAAATAAGAACAAAGAGGCAAGTTAGGGAAATCAAAATCATTCAGGATATTAGACCTATAATATAAAAGTAAGCGAATTGAGAAGAAAGGAAGGAAAGTGTGAATTGCAAATGGAGACAATGCAACTCCACCACCCTGAATGACTTACGAAGGAAAAGGTACAGAAGGAGCACTGTTGAAAGGCAACATTATAGGTGATATTTGTGTTTCAGTTGTGACTATACCGATGAGATGGTCTCCTGGTCTGTAAAAGCTCCATGGATTGTTTCCATCCTGGTGCTCCAAATTCAGAGGACATTTCATTCTAGGCTTCCCAGAGACTGGATGGGACAAAAGCAGCATCAGAAGCAGAAGGTCCATAATTCATGGAGTTTTATTAATCCTCTTCCTGTTTCTAACACCAACAGCAGGAACAGTTGGAAGAATACAAAGCACTCTCAGAAGATGGAAATGCCAGCGACTTTCCTGATAGAAAGAGATAAACGCTCAGCTTCACCTGGAAAGAAGAAAAACGTACAATCAAGAGCACAGGTCCTGCCTGTCCCAAAATTGTGATCTAACAAATTTATCCTTTTCTGACAGACGACCCTTTTCATAAGGCTTAAATCTGATGTCTCTATCACAGGCATGGAGAACTCAAAGGACCAGATGGTCATAATTACAGTGAGAGGTAAATTCTCCTCTTGGGATCCTGATCTTCTTCTGGGCTCCATGTGCAGAGGAGAGGCTTGCGAAAAGCAAGTTAGTGAAAAGTTACAAATATAACCTTGGGGGCTCACTTCTGTGGTGGTTGTCGTTCTTCCTGTCAGGACATGTCAGGAAAATGATGCTGCAGGAACAAAATAACAAGGGAATTGACTTCTGCTGTCCTTCAACAAGGTCTCTTGTCTCCAGGGACTACTGGGAAAGGTCACCCAGAGCTATGGAGTTTGGTGCCACTCTAGGTTGTTGTCACTTAACTGGTGCTGCCTGTCTTCTAACCACAAAGGAGGCAATCATTCCCCTTGAATTCTGCCTTATGTTAAGAGTAGGGCCTGTTTGGGATTTTCTTTTATATCAGAACTCCATATATTAATCCTAAATTGCATTGATCTGATTTTTTGCTTCCGTGGAGCAGAGACAAATATGGTCATATGGTAATAGATAAATCCCATCTCTGAAGCTCTTTCCACCCTTCCTGCATCTCCTGTTCAGGGTTTCTCCCTCTAGGAAGCCAGGTGAATCTCTCCCTGCACCCCCTTTCAAGTCCTCACATTCCGACGGATTCTCCCTTAGGCAGCCTTTCCTGGGAGAGAAGAGAAGGACTCCTTCTGAAGACCTTTCCACACTCCCTGCATTGATATGGTTTCCCCCTGAAGTTTTCCTCCCATCCTTTGATGGGAAGGGAGGGATCTGCTCTTGCTGAGACTCTTTCCACCCATCAAGGATTGAAATGGCTTCTCCTCTTGGCTCTCTGGCTGTTTTTCTTCCGGCCTTTGAGGTCTTCATTGAGATGGAGGGGATTCTCCTCCCGGGTCACCTGCGGTTCCTTGCAATGACATCAGATTTGGCTCTGAATAATTCTCATCAACTCCTAGATGAAATAAAGAAAATCCCATTAAAATACAAGAACGAGAGCTCTGTCTACGTACTTTGTGTGTCTTCTTTTACCACGAACAATATATTTCTTCCCTTTCAATTTGTTAGTTTTTGTTTCTAAGTGGGTCCCATGTCCATTAGACGAAGAAAATGAGAGCGGTCGGGAAAGACTGGATTCAAGAGAAAAGAGTAAATTCTATGAAATTATAATCCTTTTTAAAATCTCAATCAATAGGGAAATGGCAGAGGCAGATAATCAATACTCTAGGATCAATCCCTCTGGATATTATAAAACAAAGAAGCCTGCTGGATTTAGTCCACCAGTTTGTGTCAAAGGGGCCTGACATTCACAACACCCGAGAGAAAAGGAATGTTTTCCCAAAATACATGCTAGAAGCTGTTTCTCAAAAGGGGAGCCCTCTAAATTTGGGGGTGGTGAACAAACCCGAAGCCCATTGGGATCAGGGGGGAGCCCCAGAAGCCCCAAGAGGGTCTCCTCAGAAGATCCAACTGCCTCTTGCTGGATCCAGTATCAGATTTGGGTGCTGGGTGACCCTGGAGGAGGAGGACCCCATGTGTCCTCAGGTGACCCCTAAATTTCCTTCAGCAGGAGCCCCTGAAGAAGCTCGAACGAGGCTGGCCCAGTGCAGCCCCTTCTCTGCCCCCTTTGAGCCCCCCATCCCAGCCTGGGAGAAACTCTGCATCCTCCCCTCCATCAGCCACGGGGAACCCAGCTCAGCCCCACTGAAATTGGGGGAGTTGCCCCCTCGCTCTCTCCCCTCTCTCTCTGCGCCGGCAGCTCCCTTGGCAGGAGAGGATAGGCTTTCAGGGAGAGCTTTGGGGGGATTTCAGGGTGGGCTTCTGGGGAGAAGGGCTTCTGACAGTAGGGCAGGGGCTGCCATTCATTTAGTTGGTTGTGACCAAAGCCTGGCCTTGTTATTACGATGACATGAGGTGTTACATATGGACTGGCTAGAATCTACATAAGGTTTCATGCTCACCACGGATTGGTTAGAATCTACATAAGGTTTCATGTTCACCACGGATTGGCTGTCCTGACCGCAGGAGATTTAAACTGCTGTCATTGGCTGGCTGGTCTGCCTGGAGCTCCTTAAAGGGCGAGCTCTGGCAGCCCAGCTGGCAGAGTGCAGTCACAATTTACTGGAAATAAAAGTGCTGAAATCACCCGCGCCTCTCGCCTGCTGTATTCACGCCAATCTAACACTGGTGACGAAGGACAAAGGGACCTAAGAATCTCCTCGTGAACCACACAGCCATCTTTGCAACCCCGACCACCAGCACAAATGGCATTGAAAGCATCTTCTCCAGCGATCTTCAACCTGCAGATGGAAGAATGGCACACATACATGGGCCGTTTCAGAATGTTTCTGGAAGCCAATGATTACCAGGACAGGCCAGACAACAGGAAGAGAGCATTATTCCTGACCTACTGCGGCACCAAGATCTATAAGATGGCACAGATGCTGATCGCCCCAGCAGATGTGGAGACTGTCGCCTGGACCACACTGCAACGCGCCCTAGAAGACCACTACACACCATCTGCCGCCCCCATGGTAAGCCAGAATGAGTTTCATCACCGGCGCCAACGAGCGGGAGAGACCGTCAATGATTTTGTGGTCAGCCTTCAGGAGATCGCTACCATGTGCGAATTCATAAATCCCGAAGAAATAATGAAGGACCGGATCATCCTGGGGATGAGAGACCTCTCCTTACAAAAAAAAAACTATTGATAAGGAGAGGGGTCTCATTCAAGGATGTTGTTGAGGAGGCCAGAGCTGTGGAAACATCAGACAACTCAGCGGCAAATGTAAGGAAGACCAGCAGGGTGCACCACACATACCGGGAGCCCAACTTGTCAATCGAAGTCCCTGAGTACGATGACGACTGGGACGATGCAGATGACACTATCCACCGAGTGTACTAGAAAGGCGGCAGAACCCCAGGTATGCAGAGAGCGGGCAGCCACATTGCCCAGGCTGCATGGGGTTTCATACAAGGACGGCTTGCCATTTCCGGGATGCGACATGCTGCGGATGCCAGAAGAAGGACCACATTGCTGAAGCCTGCAAAGCACCCCAATCCATTCTGTTTCAGCCCAGGCCAGTAGCATTGGCAGGAAGAACAGGAAACCCAAGAGCCGGCCAACAATGGAGCAGATGAAGAGAGGACAAATACCAAGCTCCCAGAGAAATCAATCACACGACTGTAGGGCACACAGATGCATTTGAGAGGAAGAAATACCACACCATCATCACCATTGAAGGGGAACCTTGTAAAATGGAGCTGGACACAGAGTCGTATTTTACAATTGCATCCTGGCAAACGATTAAAAAAATTGAACCCAGCAGCAAGCAGGAAGCTCCTGAGGCCACCAAATATCCACCTGAATGACTATCAAGGGAACCAGATAGAAGTGCTGGGCAGAATGGGGGTCAAAGTGGCATTCCACGAGTTCCAGGGCCAGCTACCTCTCACGGTCATTGGCAGCCACCGACCATCCATGCTGGGAGTGGAATGGTTTAAACTCCTGGGCCTAGATATCACCGGACTGCACCGCGTAACCACCCAAGAACTGGACCAGCTGTTAGCGGAGTTCATGGACGTCTTCGACAGGGGCTAGGTAAATATACGGGGAAACCCATTTCATTTAGCCTAGACCCCCATGTAACCCCCATCGGGCTCAAACCCCGAAGGGTACCATTTGCTCTGCGGTCCACGGTCAAGGAACAACTAGACAAGCTAATCGCCCAGGGAATCCTAGTGCCAACCAACCATGCAGCATGGGAGACCCCCATAGTCACCCCCGTGAAGCCAGATGGATCTGTCCACCTCTGCGTGGATTACAAGTGTACACTGAATTAGGCCCTCCAGCAGAGTGCATACCCAATGCCAGTAGTGCAATATCTGTTGCATTCCCTAGGAAGCGGGAAGGTATTTGCCAAACTGGACCTTGCCCAAGCCTATCAGTAGCTGCCAGTAGACGAAGCCACTGCTGAAGCACAGACCACAGGGGGGCATTTAAGTGTACCAGGTTGCAGTTTGGGGTCAGCGTAGCCCCAGGACTTTTTCAGTGCCGAATGGAGTTGCTACTACATGGAATCCCAGGGGTGATGCCATATTTTAATGACTTTTTATATCAGGGGAATCCATAGGCTAATTGATGGAACGCGTGCGCGAGACTTTGGGGAGGTTCCAGGAAAAAGGACTCAAGGTGTTTCCAAACAAATGTAAAATCAGCATAAGGCAGGTAGAGTTCCTAAGCTACCTAATAGATGGGTCGAGCATCCATCTGACTGACAGCAAGGTGAAAGCCATTAAGAACGCCCCCACCCCGAAGAATAAGGCAGAGCTGCAAGCTTTCTTGGGACTGTTAAATTTTTACAATATTTTTTACAACAGAAGGCCACTGTTGCTGAGCCACTTCACAAACTCCTGGCAAAGATAACACCATGGACCTGGGGACAGAGGGAAGACTGAGCTTTTGCAGTGGTAAAAGACCTCTTCTCTTCCTACAGCGTCCTGATCCAATACAACCACACATTGCCAGTTCGGATCACCTTGACGCCTTCCCCTTCAGAGTTGGGGCAGTCCTCAGCCACCGCTTGCCAGTCGGAACAGAAGCACCAATCGCATACTACTCCAAGACCCTGTCACCGGCCGAGTGCAACTACAGTCAAATTGATAAAGATTGATCAAGCGGTTCCATGAATATGTGTATGGTAGGCATTTCGAGCTCATCACCGACCATAAGCCCCTGTTAGGACTCCTCGCTGGCAACCAACAGACCCCTCCATATATGTCCCTGAGGACGACCAGATGGGCCATTTTTCTCACGGCATACGACTACAAACTGATCCATCGACCTGGGAAAGACATCAGCCACACCAACGTTCTCAGCCGCTGCCCACTGCCAGAACTAGTGGAAGACCCTGCACCCCCACCCAAGTACTATTAATCAATGTCGACCCAGCCAGCCCAGTGATCGCCAGAGACATCGCCGAGCACACCCAAAAAGACAAAACATTGCAGAAAGTTCTGAACTGGGTGTTGAGGGGGTGGCCACAGGAGAAACTGGGGGAGGAGTTCCAGAGTTACCACAGTAAGCAAACCGAACTGTCAACCATTAAGGGCTGTTTACTATGGGGAGAAAGGGTCATCATTCCCCAAAAGCTTCAGAGACAAGCCATGGATGCCCTACATGTGGGACATCCCGGGATCGTGATGATGAAGGCATTAGCCTGGAGCTACATCTGGTGGCCCCAGATGGACAAGTCTATTACCGAGTGGGTGGCCATATGCAAACCTTGCCAGGAGATGCAACCAGCACCACCACGGGCACCCACTCATGAATGGGAGGTGGCCAAGGGGCCTTGGTCCTGGATACATATTGATTTTGCAGGGCCAGTAGAAGGACAGATATTCCTGATTGCCATGGATGCATACTCCAAATGGCTGGAAGTAATCATCATGCAGACAACCATGGCAGAGGCCAACATCTGAGCCCTCTGATGACTCTTCACCACCCTACCCAACGTCCTGGTCTCCGATAACGGCCCACAACTGACAGCCAAGACCGTGGAGGCATTCCTTGCAGAGCAAGGGATCCAGAATGTACTAATCGCTCCCTTCAACCCGGCAAGCAATGGTCAGACCGAATGGATAGTGAGGCTAACCAAGGAAACCCTCACCCGAATGGGGCCAGGGAACTGGCAGGAAAAGGTCAACCAGTTCCTCCTTGCCCAACACATCACCCCCCATGCGACCACTGACAAGAGCCCAGCGGAGTTGCTGATGGGAAGAAGGCTGAGGTTGCGACTTGACCGATACCATCCAGACTACTTTCCAGAGACCCCCTTGGACTCCCCTCAGCCAACCCGGGCATTCAACATACATGACCGGGTATTCACCCACAACTATGCGGGGTATCTGACCTGGCTGGTTGGCAGAGTCGTGGCTGTCACCGGCCCCAAGTCATACCGCATAGAACTGCAAGACAGGCGAATCTGGAGGAGGCATATCGACCAGCTCAGACACCGCCTGGGGAACACTGAGCTGAGAAACCAGTATGACTGGGCCGCAACAGGAGGGCCAGACCAAAACTCTCAGACCAGAGGTCTCCGCTCCAAGGAGCATGCTCAAACGCCAGCCGGGAATCAGACAAGCAGGAGCCAGGCCTACCCAGCGACCAACCAGGTGAACAACATGCCGACCCGGGCAGCAACCACTTATCGGGGATCGGGGGCATCCAGCATAGGGAGATGGTCTCGGAAGCCTAGGGAACCAGGCCGGAACTTGACTTGCAGGCCGAGGAACTCCAGAAGGTTCCCTCCAGGCAGCCAGAGGAACAACAGGCTCAACCGCTTCGGCCAAGATGCCAGGAACAAGTGAACTGCGCAGTCCAGTAGGAAGCCGGCATGCCTCGCCTTCCAGGAGGACTACATCACATACGTAGGCGAGGGATTGGACACTGTTCATTCTAGGAGGGGAGGGGTGTTACATACGGATTGGCTACAATCTACATAAGGTTTCATGCTCACCACTGATTGACTGTCCTGACCGCGGGAGATTTAAACTGCTGTCATTGGCCGGCTGGTCTGCCTGGAGCTCCTTAAAGGGCGAGCTCTGGCAGCCCAGCCGGCAGAGCGCAGTCACATTTTACTGGAAATAAAAGTGCTGAAATCACCCGTGCCTCTCACCTGCTGTATTCACGCCTATCTAACATGAGAGACAAATGGTTAGAATGATGGGGAAATGGAGTCGGAAGGGACCTTAGAGGTCATCTGTCTGTCGGCCCACTGTAGGGCCTCGTAGGGCAGGTTGCCCAACCGTAGCAACCTGAAGATGTCAATTCCCAGAATTCCCTATCCAGCACTCAGGATCCTCTTTCAATGCTTTAGCTGTCCATCGCACTGCATGACTTCTCCCCCACAGGAGCCTCTCCTGGAAAGAAACAGAGCCCAAGCAAGGCTGAAGAAACCTGCAAGAACTCCTTGCCTGGCCTCTGCATGAGACAGGGTGGCAGGGGAACATGGGATATGAGCTTCTGCATTCTCAGGTCTCTGAAGATGGAACTGGGATTTTGCAGATCAGCTTTCCATCTGTCAGGCGAGGATCCTGAGCTCCCCTTTCCTCTCTCCCTCCCTCCCTCCCTCAGATTAACTCTGCAAAATACTGGCAACTAGTTATTGATTAAAATTGCTTATGTTCTTAAAAACTGGCTGCACTATTGCATCAGCCCTTTTGTGCAATCTCCTTGAGCATCATCTTTCAAAATAAAATAAATTTTGGCTGTTGCTGAGCAGGGAGCTTTTTCAGATCTGTGACTTGCTCGGGCATTAACTGGCCCTTGGGATTTTCTCTTTAACCACAATGCTAACAAATGTCACATTTCTTTCTGTCTTCAGCCACAGGTGCCGTCTATTCCCTCCAGGGGCCATTTTCAAGCATGGAGACCCCAAACCTCTCAATTCTAGATGATGGATTTAATTCCATCTCTGCCCCTATTATTATGAACCACATGGGGATTATTTCCCTTTCACTTCCCTCCAGAGAATTTCGCAACAACCTTTGAGTCCAAGAACTAGTTGAATTATCCAGGGATCCCTCCTGAGAGGGAGAATTATGATAAAAGTTTCAGCTCTGCTCTTTGGCCGAATCCTCCAGGGGAGACTTTGGGCAGAGAAATATGGAGTTTGGGGACAGGCAGGGTCTGTGCTCTTGAATGTCCATCTCTCTCCTTTCCAGATGAAGCTGAGTGTTTCTCTGTGTTTCAATCAGGAAAACAACTTGAATTCTTCTAATTCTTCTTTAGAAATGGGAAAGGGATTGATGGATTCACCCCATGAATGATGGACCTCCTGCTTCTGCTTCTGATGCTTCTGGCATCCCATCCAGTCTTTGGGAAGCTGAGAATGAAATGCCCACTGAGTTTGGAGCATCAGGATGAAAAACAACCACAGAGCTTTTACAGCCCAGGAGACCATCTCATCAGTATAGTCACTAGTGGAGTGGAAAGATTGAATATAAAGTTGCTTTTCAATGTGGCTCCTTCTCTTCAGTTTGTGTTCAATGATCAGTAAGTCATTCAGGGTGATGGAGTTGCACTCCCTCCATTCTAACACTCTCCTTATTTTCTGTTTTTATTTTTCATTTATTCCTATATTGGGGGATATGTCTAATTTCCTCAATGATTTTGATTTTCATGGCTTCTCTCTTTTGTCTGATTTTGTGAAAGAGACTCAAATCGAAAAATAGGCCTGAAAAAAAGCTGAAAGGGCTGCAGATGATTTTCCTCTCTCAGTTCAATCTTTAATTTATCACCTGAATAATAAATTGTATTCAAAGTAGTGGTGGAACCAGTTGTAGTTGCCGTACCTCAGCCAATTTCCATATTTGTGTAACTGATCATTGGTTTTGGATCAATGTTGGTTTAAGGCTCAGTAGGCTTCTGGAGGGTTATATATTAAAAGAAATGTTTGTTGTTGCTGTTGATTATAATGGCCTTTTTTTTACAATAGGGATATTTATGGTTTTACATATGGCTTAAAATTAATTTTTGCTATTCAAGTGGTCAATAAGATTTCCAAGTTCCTGAACAATTTCACACTTGGCTACAATATCCATGACTACTATATGAGCCCTTTACAAACTTCGAATGCCTTGCTGGACATTCTCTCCACTGGAGAAGCCAATGTCCCCAACTACGGCTGTGGAAGGAAGGAAAACCTTCTGGCTCTTCTTGATGTAGCTAACAGGGACATCTCCATCCAGATGTCAACATTAGGAGGCACCTACAAAGTCCCACAGGTTTGTGTGTGGATAAAGTGAGTGGTGGGTGATGGTAGGCGAGCAATAGATGCAATCATGTCTTCTCCATGGAATTCAAGAGCTGCTTTTTTCCATATTAGCAAAAATGTCAATATTTTACCCCTTTATATTCATGTTGAGATTAATCAGAAAAGGCCTGAAATGCAATATATTCCATGGAGAAGATATCCTACGAACTATTAACTGATCAAAAAATATCCCTGGTTGTTGGAGCCTCTATTGGCATCTTCATATTCACATATAAATAATGCCTGCACTGTCCACTCAGATTGAACTTGGCAATAGTAGCAATTTGAAAAGTGGACTAAAAAGGAGTCTAGCAATTATACAAACAGATATTGTGGCTAAAATTTATGCCATGATCCTCTTAGTTAAACTTGTAAAAATGTATTCCCTGTAGAATACCAGAAGGTTTTAGGTAGAGTGAAAAGCTGCATAGATTTTATATGAAATAAAGCGTAAATTAATAATCTAATATTGGGAACAAATTTATCTTGAAATATCTAATCTATATCAGTGAGGTAAATGACGCTTTTCTGGCTTTCTAGATGTTAGTGCAGCATTTGACACAGTAAATGGAGAAATGTGATGGAGGAATTTGATTGCCCTCACAACGGAGCTCAGCCTGTTGGTCCTGATCCAAGCCCTTTCTACAAGCCCTTATTTGAGAGGCAGGTGTGGGATTCAACCAATCAACACGCTTCATGTGCACAGTTTGTTTGAAAACAGATCTAAAACTTACCTTTTACTGCTGCTGCCCCTGTGAGTAAAACAGCGGAGGCAGAGCAATCCACTCAACTGCACCAATAAGCCGGGCTTCAAACAAAGGAAATATAGGACGGAATAGGGCAGGGACAGGTTGGCGGGGCCAACTGATCGCTGGAAAAACTGGTTTGCCTGAACCGGTCCATACCGGCTGAATCCCATCCCTGGGTGTGGGCTCTATGGAGCCACGAGAAGAAGGATCGATACTTAACAAGGAGGAAGAGAAGGGTATATATTTGAACCCTTGTTATTTAGTGTAAATATGAATGAGTTTTACTAGGAGTAATGAAGGATCTAAAAACAGGTCATAAATAAATGTTATTTCATTCTTTGACAAAAAATATTAAATTAGTGGACATGTAATATACTTGGGGTTCAGAGAGTCTTTGACAAATTAAACCACAACCTATGTCTCCATAAGCTAAAAATATGTGGGATAGACAGCATCACCCCCAGATGGACTCAGCCTGTGGTCCTCAATGGAGGGAAACAAGCAGTGGGAGACCCCAAGGTTCCATTTTGGGCCCAGTACTCTTCAACATCTGCATCAATGATTTGGCAGCAGCCAAAACAGACAATTCAGTCCTAAATTGCATTTACAGAGGGATAAAATCAGGATCATATGAAGTATTGGTACTGCTTTATAATTCCTTGGCAAGACAATACTTGGAATAGTGCATCCAGTTTTGGTCACCATATTATAAAAAAAGAGAAAAGAGGAACTAAGATGATTTTTTTAAAGGAATTTTTATTGGTTTTTAAACATTTATGGGGAAAGGTAAAGGGATATATAGAAAATTTTGGCAGCTCCCACACTAGTGGTAGAAATCCATCCAAATCTCACAATTTTTACAATATTAAAAACAAAAGATAAAAGATAAGCAAAAAACAGAGTCTTATTTTATATTGTGTCAACCATGTGTTCAATCATTTTACCTTTGTCACTTTCTAGAATATCAACAATTACTAATATTTCAAATGCTTTTATTTTTGTGATCTGAGCCTTTTCGATATTGCTCTTTCCTCCCTGTCCCCTGGAGGAGCCACAGCCCCCGCCCTCTTTCTTATCTTGTACCTTGCTACCCTTTTCACTACCTTCCCTGTGTTCGATCTTTAGGAGGGAGAAATGTTTTTTAAGGAAGGCTTCACCCTCTTGCACTGTATTAATTCTAATCCTATTTCCCGTCCAGAAGATCAACATTCCCTCTGGCAATAACCATCTGAACCAAATTCCTTTCTCGTATAATTTCTTTGATAAGGATGAAAACTTCCTCCTTTTCTCTCTTATCTTTTTCGGAATCTGCTTAAGAATAGTAATTTCTTCATCTTTATATTTCAGTGGTCTCTCCCTTTGGGCCCCAAGGACCTCATCCCTTGTGGTCCTCCTGAGGAATTTAACATGTACCTCCCTTGGAACATTATGACTTCTTGAATATGCTGAATTAATCCTATAAACCAAATCCATATCCCACCACAACTGTTTTTTTTTAATCTCTCTTAATGTATTCTGCTAAAATTGTACTCATAATATCCTTAAGGTCTTCATTTTCTGTCTCAGGTAGATTCTGGAATCTGAGAAAAAAGCACATTCTTTCAAATTCTATTTTTGCCAAAACGTTTTCCAAATCTACATTTCCCTTCCGGATTGCTTTGATTCCCCCTCCAGCTCAGCTGCTCCCTCCTCTAACACCACAATTCTCTGTTTATTTTCTGCAATATGAAGTTTAACATCTCTGAGTTCCTCTTTAAGTTCTGTCACATCTTTTTTCAACTCATTCTGACCCCTCATTATTTCTTGAAACATTTGAGCAACAGATAGTTCTTTTGGGCCCTCTCCAGACCCCTCCCACTGTAACAATGAAGTAATTTTCATTTGCTGCATGCTTGGACTAGAGGCAGTCGACGTGGGGGTCGAAAATGACTTGCCCGATGGAGGTTTTTTGGACACCATTTGTCCAAATTCAGAGATGTGTATAAGTCTTTTTCAAAGAAGATGGCGTCTGAGGATTGCGCAGCTGTGCCGGGCCAGAGAGGCAAGCAAATCCAAAGGCGAAGAGTTAACTCCCCTTCACAGTTCCAAGGTACCGAGGCAACCAGAAAGAATAAGATCAAATAGTCAAAGTCCAGGAAGACCACATAGCGAGGGGGGTCCTGGTCTCCCTCAGAGAGAGTAATAAAACAATATCAAAGGTTTTTTTTTCTCGAAGGTAGTTTCAAAAGGCAGACTTCATTTGTAAATGCAAGAACAAAGAAGGACGGAAGTCGTCAGGAACTAAGATGATTAATGGCCTGGAGACTAAAACGTATGAGGAACAGTTGCAGGAATCCAGTATGTCTGGTCTAGTGAAAAGGACTAAGGATGATATAATAGCAATGTATCAATATTTGAGGGGCTGCCACAAAAAGAGGTCTATTTTCCAAAGTACTAGAAAGCAAGAGAAGAAACAATAGACGGAGACTAATCAAGGAGAGTAACAACCTTGAAATAAGAAGAAATTTCCTAATGGCGAGGAATGGAACGCCTACCCTTCAGAAATCATGGGTGATCCATCACTGGAGGCTTTTAAGAAGAGAATGGACAGCCACTTGTCTGGAATAGTATAGATAGATACAGATTAACAGAGTTGAAAGGGATCTTATAGGTCATCTAGTCCAAGCAGACCCTACAACATTTCTGACAGATGGTAGTCCAGTGTCTTCTTGAAAGCTTCCACTGATGAAGTTCCAAGAATTTATAAAGGCAAACTGTTATGTTGTCTGTTTGGTCTCACTGTCAAAAAAAATTATCCTTATTTCCAGGTTGAATCTCTCCTTATTCAATTTGTATTCATTATTCCTTCTATGGCCTTCAGGTGGAAAATAGCTTGACCCTCTCCTCTCTGTGGCAGCCCCTCAAATATTGGAAGATTGCTATCATGTGTCCCCTGGTCCTTCTCTTCACTAGACTAGCCATGCCCAGTTCCTGCAACCGTTCTTCATATGTTTTAGCCTCCAGTCCCCTAATCGTTTTGGCTGCTCTTCTCTGCACTTTTTCTAGAGTCTCAACATCTTTTTATAGTGTGGTGACCAAAACTGGATGCAGTATTCTAGATGTGGTCTTACTAGGGCTTTACAGAGTGATATTAGTACTTCTCTTGATTTTGATTGTATTCCTCTCTTAATGCCACTTAGGATTGCATTGGCTTTTTTGGCTGCCACTGCACACTGTTGGCTCATATTTAATTGGTTGTCCACTAAGATTCCAGGATTCCTCTCATAGTTACTGCTATTAAGCCTGGTTTCACCCAGTATATATGTGTTTAGCATCTCCTGCTTCAGCAAGGGGATTGGTCTAGAAGACTTCCAAGTTCCCTTCCAACACTTTTATTTTGTTACAAGTTGTGTTTTAGGTACAAATGTCTAGCATGCTAAATTCATATTGGAACATGCTGATTTACACTGATAATGTGATATTATCATACTTACACATTGTATTGTATACCCTGCAAAGAAGACTTGGGTTGTTTTGTCGTAATAATTACCTGATAATAAAATCAAGTTCAAAAGTTATGGTCTTTTGAAAATGACATCATAGCCATAAATTGTCAGCCAATAGAGCAAGTAAGACCTTTCCTTCCCTGGGGCTGTTTTCTCTGAGACTGAATCTTGGCTCCCTCATCATCAAAGGAGCTCAGTTAGATCAAAGACATGAGTGAAAGTGGTGCTTAAATGAAAACCTCATAGCTCTCCAGCTTCCTCAGACCCAATTATTAAAGTATATGAGGCCAAGGTTTTCCCCATGTTCTTATATCAGTCTGATGTTTGGGGCTTCAGAGAGAAACCACCAGCAGAACCAACCCAATCACAGCCTCTGAGGAGTATCTTGGGGTGGACAAAAGGACTCCAGCTGCTGCCCCTCAGAGCTGATATGGGAATTTTCACAATTTCTTCTTTGTCTAAAATCAGAAAACATGGATACTGGCATAAAATTTAATCTATGGAAACTGATACTGAAAATTGTGGCTGTTAGAACAGACAAAACTTCAATTAAAGACCAATCTTGTATTACACAACTGACAAATCATATTCGAAACAGGTTTCCTTGTTTCTTGTACAACTAAAGAAGAAGCTAAAAAGATTCCTCCACAAAGAATCTGGGATACAGAAGCAGAAAAAGGTGCAACAATCCTCAAATATTATAGTAGGCCCTTTATTGGAATAGAACACTTCAGTTGGCATTTCCACGTGTTAATCTAATTGCAATAAATTGTAGTGGCAATACAGTGATATGATTTGCATTTTTATTGTTTTTTAATTTGTTTATTATTTCTCACTTTTATTATACAATCTTGATAATATTCTATCATTAATATTTTAAACAATGTCTAATTAACAAACTATTCTAATACATTCATAAGAATCAGATTAGATTTATTAAAATCTAATATTTTGGACTTCATCTGACCCCAAATATAACACAGCATTGTTCATTGCTTTTTCAGACCAATCAAAAGATTGTTTCAGAGGCTCTGAGTGATAAAAGTAAATTCCCCTTTTTCCACCCATTGCTACCCAAAGAAGGATTCTACTACCAAGCAATTGTTCAAGTGCTGCTCCATTTCAGATGGACCCTGATTGGCCTCTTTGCTTCAAACAGAGAAACTGGAGCAAATTTTATGAGGACTTTCACTCCTTTGCTTGTCAGGAGTGGAATTTGTGTGGTTATATCGCAACTGTTCTCAACAACTGGACATGCAGCAGCCCTCAGGGATTCCCTCTCTAAGTGGAGACAAGTCAATGTCTTTGTTCACTTCATGGAATATGATCCCATTTTGGACAGACTCATTCCTTTCCATTTAGCACTTATACGTCTGCCAGGACCCATTGAAGGGAAAGTCTGGATCCTCACAAATTTTGCACTGTATGATATAGATAAGAACAGACTTCTCAAATACATCCATAGTATTTGGAACTTTAATTACCTGGAAAAAGAAAGGGCATTGGATGATGCCTTTGAACCCCATTTCTTTGTGGAAGATCCATTTCAATATCATTATTTCCACTGTTCTCTTTCAAAGCACGTCTTTTCTGTCAAAGGCCGCAGAAGATGCACCCAGAAAGCCCCACTGGAGACCCAGAAGAAGTGGAACAGGATCCGGATCATAAATCGCCACCATTACTACAGTATCATGCAGACTCTGGCCCAGGCCTTGAATGCTGCTTATTCCTCCAGATCGGGGAGGACAAGGAAGGAGGGAGAAAAGATCTTGGGGTCTCCAAGGCTGCAGCCGTGGCAGGTATGGGGGTCCTGATATGGATCCATTAATCTTAGATCCTTTGGAGGAGGAATCCAGAGGAGAAGGAGGGGAACCATCTCAACAGATCTGGCCAATTTAATTACTCAGGGAATTAATGGTTCCAAAGAGTAGATACCATGGCATTTTTATATTTAGCACTGCTAATTGGAAAATGCTGTATTTTAAAAAAAAATAATTTCCTGTATTTGTGGGTTTGTGATTAGCCTGGTGGAATTCCACCTTTCTTCCGTCCCCATTGCAGGTGGGTCTGTGTGCAGCTGGACAGGCAGCTAAGCCCCCCTATTCTCCTCCAATGAAAGGGAGCCTGGCGTGGATCTGGATGCTTTATTGGGAGAAGAGGGCAGGTGAAACTGAGGAGATGCAAAGAGTGGAAATCAAATAGAAAGACGAGATAGGCAGCATTAACTAACAGCCAGCAAAGAAGCAGCTGGAACCTCCCCAGCAATGCTCCATGTGAGGGAGGGAGGCGTCTCCGGATGACCAGGGGTCTCGGTCACAACGGCTGCTTCCGTCTTCTCCAAAGGCTGACAGAAAATGGAGTCTGGCTTCAGACCTTATAGTGAGGCTTATCTGCCCCCGGCCACTAGGTGGGGCTAGAGCAACAACAGCACAACAGTTATATGTTGTGGCATGACAACCTTTATAAATTTGGAGGAGACCCTGAGACCATCTAGCCCAACCCCTCCTCCCTGCAGGAATCCCAGTTCAAGTTTCTCTGACTGATGGCTGCTGAGTCTTTGCATTCAGATAATCGATGAAGAGGAGACCACTTGCAACCACTTGACATGTCATCTGTCTGCTGTATATTAAACAATTGGTTTTTCAGACTATCCAACAATAAAGTTAAATTTCAAAACTTCAAAATTATTATCAGCTATTGTATTTAACTCAAAGAAAATTTACGGGGGGTTTCTTATCTACCACAGACCACAAAAATCATTATCTCTGATCTGTCCAGAATCTGTCCAGGATCAAAATCTTTGTTTGATTCTTAGTAATAGATTTCCTTAAAATTTTTAAATAGGATCTTTCCCAACAACTGCAAAAATGAAGTTTCAAATAAGGCCTGTAAGTTGAAAGACTTTATCTCTCTCTCTATAAAAAAAAGATATATGTATGTATGTTCCAGCATAACTCTGGAACGCCTCAAGCAATTTCAACCAAACTTGATACATAGATGACTTACCTCTGGAGACAAACCCTGTTGGGGTAAGACACCCCTACCACCCCTCGGGTTGTGAGAAAAGAGTTGGTGGGAAATTTGTTCTTTCAGATTTGCAAAATTTTGTTAATGTTCCATTACAATCAAGTAGAATTAGCACATCTGGAGATGTTTTCCATTAGGATGACCAGGGAGAAGATTAGCCTGACAACTGTCTTCTTTAACAACCCATGCTTTCGGGGAATCTATCTGTTGTTTTCAAAGAGTTTATGAATCATCTTTTTTTCTCTCTCTTCATTTTATTTGTCATCTGTTCTAGAATGTTCCCTATAATTGACCAATTGTGTCAATTATATTTTCTTTATATTTTGTCCCTAAATGATTGACACATTTTTCTCAAACTTTTTCATTCACTTATGAACAAAATGGCAGAATTTGTATCCTATTTAATCATATTTGGAGATTAGACCATTGTAGAAAAAAGATTCAATGTGGGATAAGAAACAAAGTTTGTTTCCTTTTCAAATTCCTGGATGTTCCCATTCTAGTTTCATCCCTTTCTGGAGAAGAATGAATTTTGGCATATTTCCCATGAAAAACTATACTTGGATCAAAATGGAGAGATAAAAGCAGATCTGGAGATTTGGGGCTTCTTGGGTCTCCCCAAGGAGGATCCCAGGCAAGAGACTCTGGCGTATTTTATAAGACAGAGACTTTCTATCAACCAAGATGGACTTTCATGGCTAAAGTTGCTCAATAAGGTGGGAGAAACTTTGGTGTCTTTTCTCTGTTTCCCAAAGCCTGAGGTCCCATTTCAAGTGGGCAAAGCCTAGAGTCTCCAGGGTGGTTGGCCTTCCATGCCAGTTGGTGTCATCTAATGATAGTTCTTCAACGGATGGGACCTAAGTGGAGGGGCTATGTTTTATGGAAATCTTTCAAGATCTTACTGGTCAGAAGTTTGTTTCTTCATCACAATTTATTTTTTATTGAAAAATCTAATGAATTAAAAGTTTCCTAAATCTTTTACAATAAACTTTATTTTCAGTTTTAATGTGAATATATCATCATACGTAAATCCTTTTTTTTCAATTCCATCCCTTCAGACTTAATTAAGTAGAAAAGTTCTTTAATGTAATATTAAATACCAAAGGCAAAAGGGAGGAACTAAATGAAGAATCTGCCAGTTGTTATACCTCCTGCATCTGTTTAGAAGGAGTCAGAGATTTCACATTTACCTCAGTGAAGACCAGAGGCTACTTGTCTCCATCTATTTCTACCTCTATTTTACATGGATGGAGAGTCCTAACATATTTCTTTGTCATTCCTTGTTTTTTCTGCTCAGTCCCTGCCTCAGTCCAAATGTGTGGAAAGTTGTCATCCTGGATTTGTCAAGAGGGCTCGAGAAGGAGAGCCAGTTTGCTGCTATGACTGCATTCCTTGTCCAGAGGGGACCTTCTCCACTCAGGAAGGTGGGTCACACTGAGGAAAATGGGAGGCTTTGTGGAACTGGATCCATCCAGAACCTTTTCATGAAAGTGCAAGTTAAAAGGCAGAAGCTCACGTTTTTTTTTTTAACCTGCACAATTTCTTATCTAAAAGGAAGTAAATCAAGAAGACTTTGGAGGAGGGGCTGGTAAGATATGGGAGGAGGGGATGGCAGACTGGGCAAGCTTTACTAACAGCAGAGGAAATCTCTCTCCTCTTTCTAGTCTGGATATGTGCTGCTAAGTTCACGTTTCTAGGAACATCTGAATTCTTTGAAACTTGATGAATTGTTTCAGGTCTACCTTCTGAAAGACCTTCGGAAGTTGTGGGAGCTTTATCACTGGAGGCTTTCAAGAAGATACTGGACTGCCATTTTTTCAGAAATGGTGTAGGGTCTCTACTTGGATAGGGGTGTGGACTAGATGACATACAAGGTCCCCTCCATTAATCTGTAATCTGTATATTGGATTCTCCCCTTGAGGATCACTGAGAAGGTGTCACTGGTCCATAATGTGGTGCTTAGATAGTTTTGGAGGGAACTCATTGCACAAATATTCTGCCAGTCAATCAATCAATCAGAATAGAGCTGGAAAGGACCTTGGAGGTCTTCTAGTCCTACCCCCTGTTCAAGCAGGAGAACCGATACCATTTCAGACAAGTGGCTGTCCAGTCTCTTCTTAAAAGCCTCCAATGTTGAAGCACCCACAACTTCTGGAGGCCAGCTGTTCCACTGGTTAATTGTTCTCAACGTGTAGTTCTCAATGGAACTGCATCTACATGGAGGGAAGTATGCAGTGGAGTACCCCAAGGCTCTGTTTTAGGCCCAGTACTCTTCAACATCTTCATCAATGATTTGGATGAGGGAATAAATGGGGAACTCATCAAATTTGCAGATGATACCAAGCTGGCAGGAATAGCCAACACTCCAGAAGATAGGCTTAAGATACAGAAGGATCTTGACAAACTTGAACATTGGGCACTATCTAATAAAATGAAATTCAATGGTGAAAAGAGTAAGGTTCTACATTTAGGCAACAAAAACGGAATGCACAGGTACAGTATAGGTGATACCTTACTCAGTAGTAGTAACTGTGAAAGGGATCTTGGAGTCCTAGTGGACAACCATTTAAATATGAGCCAGCAGTGTGCAGCAGCTGCCAAAAAAGCCAACACAGTTCTAGGCTGCATCAACAGAGGGATAGAATCAAGATCACGTGAAGTGTTAATACCACTTTATAATGCCTTGGTAAGGCCACACTTGGAATACTGCATTCAGTTCTGGTCGCCACGATGTAAAAAAGATGTGGAGACTCTAGAAAGAGTGCAGAGAAGAGCAACAAAGATGATTAGGGGACTGGAGACTAAAACATATGAAGAACGGTTGCAGGAACTGGGTATGTTTAGCTTAAGAGAAAGAAGGACTAGGGGAGACATGATAGCATTATTCCAATATCTCAGAGGTTGCCACAAAGAAGAGGGAGTCAAACTATTCTCCAAAGCACCTGAGGGTAGAACAAGAAGCAATGGGTGGAAACTAATCAAGGAGAGAAGCAACTTAGAACTGAGGAGAAATTTCCTGACAGTGAGAACAATTAATCAGTGGAACAGCTTGCCTCCAGAAGTTGTGAATGCCCCAACACTGGAAGTCTTTAAGAAGATGTTGGATAGCTATTTGTCTGAAACGGTATAGGGTTTCCTGCCTAGGCAGGGGGTTGGACTAGAAGACCTCCAAGGTCCCTTCCAACTCTACTATTGTATTGTATTGTATTGTATTCTTACTGTTAGGAAATTTCTCCTTAATTCCAGATTGCTTCCAGAGGTTACAGTATTAACTGCCATGTGGCAGGACTCGGAATGTTTTCCTAAAAATATTATATGATTCATTATTAACCTGCATGAATGAACCTGTATGAAGATTCTATACATTACACCAGAAATAATTAACATCCTAGGACTTCCCTCAACTTCATATACCTAGCAATATTTTTTAAAAAATATTCTTCTTATGCTCTTTTTAATGAAATCATTAAGAAATAATTCTTAGAAAATGCCCTTGGTATCAGCTGTTATCCAAACAAGGTATTTCTTGTAAGATAAAAGGAGGGAATATTAAAGAAAATTGCTTTTTGCTTTCTCAGATACACAAAAATGCACCAAGTGTCCGGATGATAAATATCCAAATGTGGACAGGATCCAATGTATCCTAAAAGTTATAACCTTCCTGTCTTATGAGGAACTTCTGGGCATCATCCTGGTCTCTTTTGCCCTACTCTTGTTCTTAATCACGGGTCTTGTGTAAATCATCTTCATTAAATACCGAATAACTCCCCTTGTCAAAGCCAACAACCAGGACCTCTCCTACATCCTTCTAGTCTCCCTCTTGTTCTGCTTCTTGTCTCCTTCTCTCTACATTGGTCAACCAAGGAAAGCCACCTGCCTTCTCCGACAAACGGTTTTCATCATCTTCTCAGTTGCCATTTCTTCTCTCTTGGCCAAAACCATCACGGTGGTGCTGGCTTTCCTGGCCACAAAACCAGGAAACCGAGTGAAGAGATGGTTGGGGAAGAGCTTGGCCAACTCCATCATCCTTTCTTCTTCTGCTGTCCAACTTGTCATCTGCTCCATCTGGCTGGGAGTTTCTCCCCCCTTCCCTGACTCTGACCTCCACTCCCAACCTGGAGAGATCATCCTGCAATGCAACGAAGGGGCCGTTGTCATGTTCTACATCACCCTCAGCTACATGGGCTTCCTGGCTGCCATCTGCTTCACGGTGGCTTTCCTGGCCAGGAATCTGCCCGGGGCCTTCAACGAAGCCAAGCTGATCACCTTCAGCATGCTGGTCTTCTGCAGTGTCTGGGTGACTTTTGTGCCCACCTACCTGAGCACCAAAGGGAAATACATGGTGGCTGTGCAGGTCTTCTCCATCCTGGCCTCCAGTGCTGGTCTGCTGGGCTGCATCTTCATCCCCAAGTGCTACATTATCCTTCTGAGGCCAGACCTGAACACAAAGGAGCATCTCACAGCCAGAACAAATGTAAAAACATGAGACATAATCCATTAGAATATTTAAAAATGTTAAAACTTCCTTTATATGAAAGAAGGCAGTAATTATTCCCACTTATATAGTATGCAGGAGTCAAATGATAATATATGTATTTGTTTTCAAATGGGAAGTGGTTGAATGACTGGACTTAGTGTATCTCCCTATTCATCCCAATAAATCCAGCTAAAGAGAACTCTGTGAAAGTCATTCAGAGGAATTTAATATTCCACAACTCCCAAGAACCAGAAAGTTTATGGAAAATAATCTGAGCAATGTATTCCTTTTGACAGTGGCTGAAAGTATAGATGTGTGTGAGAGAGAATACGAAAACAGGTAAGATGGAAGCTGTAGGAACCAAGAGTTACACAATAATCTTCCTGAGAACCATTGCCCTTCACACCAAGGGGCGTCCCTGAAGGCTCTCTTGCTTAGAGACCGAGTCGGCACCCCTTTCCAGCAACTGCCCCACCCTTTGGAAAGAGAGTTTACTACCAGATCCTGCATCCCCCCTCCACCTCCTTATTGGGTGAGAAGGACCCCTCAGATAGCTGATTCTTTCCCCCTAATACACTTCTCCCCAGAATACACTTCATCCCCCAGGGATGCAAACTCGGTGAAGGGTGAACTGTGAAGCGAAATCCACGAGGTTTCCCTTGAGCTAGTGGATCTGTCAGCCTGGAGAACCCCTTCTCCACCGTCCTCCTCCTCACCTGCCTCGCCTGCCCAGCTGGGGAGAAATCGGGTGTAGTCGCTGCTTAGAAGCCCCACTTTGGCTCCAGCCCCCTGGAGACCTCCATCCCAGGCATTTCTCCCACTCTGCACCCTGGTCTCTCCGGCAGCCCTCTTCAGTGGGGCTCCCACAGCCTCTGAGCTCCCATTGGGGCTGGGAGGGAAGAGACATAGAGCCTCTTCTGAGCTTCTGACAGGATAAGCCAGTGGGAGGGAGGCAGGCAGGGGGGCTCAGGCCGAGAGGACGAGGGCTCAGAAAGTAAAAGCAGTGAAATAAAAATAGTAAGTAGAGAAAAAAGAAGGGGGGAGGGGAGGACCCCCTCCCTTTCTTAAGCCGCTTCCAAAGTTCTGCCAAGCAAGGGGGGAAATTGGGGCTCCTGCAAGATGTGGGGTTTCTTCTTGAGCTCAACCCAAGGCAAAATGGCACAGAAAAGTGGTGATATCACCTGTCAACCTGCCTGTCAGTGAGCAGCTGAGCCTGGTCTTCCCCGAGGGGATCGGGCCCTTCTTGCAGAGGCTGGGCAAACGCCCCTTCCTGGGCTGAGCTCCCTTGCCCGGCCTGCCTCTTCTGGGTTCCCTCCGGAGGGAGATTCGGTCTCTTCCTTTCTCTTTGGGTCTTCGGGGCTCCCATTTCCACACGCGGGGAATCCGGGCCGTCTCTGCCGGGGGCTCCCCAGAGTAACTGATGCACAGAATCCATTTCACTCCGATGCTTCTGCGCTGGGTGTGAATGCCGCTCAGGTCACAATCAGAGGCGACTCTGGGGGGGTTTCCTAACCGGGCAGAGCCAGACCTTCCGGGAAGCCTCGGCGCCCTGCCTGGAGCTTCTGTGGGGGAGGGGCTGCTCACTCTCCCTGCGCTGAGTCTGCCTGAGAGGGCCTAGTGGTCAAAGAAGCGGCCTAGAAATGCAGAGACTGACTTACCAGGACTGGGAATGGAGGACTCCATTGGGTGTCTCACCAAAGAAAGCCCTCGATACTTTTCTTCCTGCAAGGACCATGTTCACACGACTACTTCACTGAGCTACAAAAACGTTCTGGAAGTAACACTGAGACAAAAGACAGGTCTTGGTTCAATCTTTTATTTATTTATTTAGTTTGTCACTCATGTACAAGATAACAGGAATAGGAATAAACATGAATAAGAACAGAGGAAATGGATACAAATAAATGGGGACAATAGGGTAGGGACAGTAGGCATGCTGGTGTGCTTATGCACACCCCTTTCACAAACCATAGATGACAAGAGCCCCCCCTCCTCTCCCCTGGGGTCTCCTTGGGGAAAACCCAGAAATCGGGGTGGGCTCATTTTTGATCCAGAAGGGGCTTCCTCTCCTCTGGGCCCAACTTGGCTTCCGGGTGATCTGGCAGAGAACAACTTCATGGAGTGGGGTAGCCTTCTGAGGCATCAACCTGGCATGCAAGAGGAACAGTCGGAAGCGATGCCCAAATCTGGCCCTCGGTTCTGCCTTGGTTTCCCTTCTCCAAGAAGCAACCAAGTCAGAAGATCATTTTGAAAGCCATTTATCAGAGCACCCTGAGAAAGAGCGGTCTCCGTATGAAAAGGGGGAACCCTCAGAAGTGGATTACATTTTACAGGGAGCACAGAACTTTGAAAGCAAAAGCGGATTGGTTTAGAAACAGTCATCTGCTCAGTTGCACCCCAAAAATGACAGCATGGCCATAGAAAAGAGCTTTGTATTCTGAATAAAAGTAAAAGGAACAATTGAAAGGAAAAACATCAACATGGGTTTGGGTGAGATCCATTCTCAGCATTTCCCAAGGTTGCCTTGACTATTTTCTTCTTTCCCTGTTATCTACAATGTGTTCAATTCTCTCCTGCCAGGCCTGGTTCTGAAAAATATGCTTTTCCTTGAAGGTTTATGGGAAATGATTAGCAATAGAATTGAAAAAGCACATTTAAAATACAAGAAAACCCATGTTAGTCAGCCAGTGCAAATAGTATTACAAAAACCATGTTTCAAGTATTACAAAGTCCATCCTCTGTGGCCCTCAACTCAGTGGACTATATGGCCCCTTTGACCTCCATAGGCTTTGAAGGTCCAGCTGGGAGTCCTGTGTTCCAGTTCTATCCAGGTCGGTGGTTGTGGGGGAGTTATGCTTCTAATCTGGAGGGAAACATTGGTATGCACCCCTTGGCACAGAAGGGAGGATAGAAGATTTGAGGGTGCGGGAACTGAGGAGATAGAAGGACCATCCTGAGGGTGATGGCCAAGAAAGCACTGTGAAGCTAGGAAGCCCAAGTCGCCCAGAGCTCCATAACGCAGAGCATGAGGGCCTTCATTGTGTTGAAGGAAGATCTCTCCAGGTTGGGAGTTCATGTCAGATTCAGGGAGAGGAGGAGAAGCTCCCACTCAGGTGACACAGATGGGAACTTGGACTCCAGAGGAAGAAAGGGTGGCAGAATTGGCCAGGCTTTTCCCCAGCTTCCTCCTCAGGTGGTTTCCTGGCTCTGTGGCTGGAAAGGCCAGCACCACCATGGTTGTCTAGTCCCTCCTTAGAAATCTGAAGAACCCACAGCCTCCTTCACAGGGAGACCCTTCCATGCTTAAACGGCTCTTCATGTCCTGAAGGAAACAGACCGACTGATCTTTTATCTCGGAGAAACCTGGAGAATATGTGTCATGCCAGGTTATTCAAGAAGGGAAAAACTCAGTGTTAGGTCAGCTGCCTGGAACAGCTCCTAAAAATTATTACAGGAGATATTCCAATCAAGTACGGTAGCTCTCTTAGAATGTGCTAATAGTATCAACTCTCAAAATGACTCTAGCTGAAGCCATAATCTTCTCTGCTGGTTTCTTCGTTGCAACACTTGTAGAGGAGGGCCCTGTGGAATGTAGAACATTCTCCTACAGACGGCCAGGCATAACAACGATAAGAGACTCATCCCCTGCTTGGTTGGTTAATGTGACCTGTGAAACAAGGGAGGTGGCCGGTATTAATCAGTTAATCATGCCAAAGCAAGGGAATTATTCAGAGTTGGCTTGACTTATGAATGTGCCAATATGATGTACCCAGTAAACAGGATCTTTGAGAAACCAACTGCCTCAGAGTCTTGAACTAATTGGGAGCATTACTCGGAACCATGACAAATATATATTGTGGCTAAAATGATCTGAAAGGGCACCCTGGATTTCCTCCGTTAGTCTCCCCCCCCCACCATCTTTGTCCCAAGCAGCACCCCGAGGATGGCGGCCCCTCTACCTGGCAGGTGCTTCCTAAGAAGTCAGTGGGGTGAGGGGCACCACCTCCCCCAAGACCAGGAATAAAACCCTCTTTCTGCCTCCGCCTTTGTCAAGGGCAGCTTGGCGGAGGCCGAGGGGCTCCCCGACCCCCCAAGCCGCATCCTCTGTGTAGTTGAACGTTCCAGGGGGAGGAAGGAGAAAGCCCCGCCCTTCTTCGCTCCCCCAACTATACAAAAGAGTATCTGGAGAAGGAGAGAATTGGTCTCCCTTTGTGGGGGGGAGGTAATAAAAGTGGACTCCTCCGAGATCAAGGTGGGGGGGGGGTTGAGGTGGAGCCTTGTTTGGGCGAGGCGAGGCGGGAGCCGGGAGGTGGAAGTAGAGAAGGAGTGTTTTGTGTTTGGGGAGGGGGCGAGGTGTGCGTGGGGAGGGGGCGTGGCGTTTGTTTGCGAAAAGCAGAGTGTTTTGGGCGGGGTGAGTGGGTGTATCTTGGCGGGAGAGTGCTTGGTTGGTTGGCTGTGGGTGGAAGGTCGGTTGTGGGGTGTTGTTTTTGTGGGGGCGTGTTGTGGGTGGGTGAAGGAGAGCGGTCGGAGGGGGCTTAAAGCCAGGGAGGGAATGTTAGATTCAGGCAACGAGAGAACAGACTCCAGATGATAGTGACAATAACAGCTCTTTATTTAGTAGTAGTAGTGATCCAGCTTGCTATGGGGTCATGCAGCTCCCCTTTTATAGGGATCTGGCAGACCTCCCATCCAATCAGAACAACCCCTTGTTCCCGCCCTAGTGGCAGACCTGAGTGGAGACTACAGCAGTTTATGCTAATATCTAACACCCCTCCCCTCTTAGATGGAGTGTTCCGGTTAGTGACAAAGTCCTGTAAGTATGCCGGTTTCTGCCTTGCTCGGGTGGACCTGCGAAGTTCGGGTTGTGCCGGAACCGGTGTGAGATCGGAGTGTCCTTTTTGTTCCGTTGCCCTGGCTGGGGATGGTAGGTTCCTTTCGCTGGGAGGCTGCTCCGCTCTTTCGTTGGTCTCAGGTTCCACCCCAGGTTCTGCAGTGCTGTAGTCATCTGTGCTGGGAGATTCAGGTTGTTGAATCGGCAGACTTTCTGACGGGACGAGTTCTTCGTTTGATGATCGTAGGTTGGAGTGCGTTAGGTGACCTCGGAGTTGGTCGATGTGCCTTTTCCAATTCCTACCGTCTTCCAATTCTAACAAGTAGGAGCGAGGACCGGTGATGCCTATTACCCTTGCCGGAATCCACAGTGTCCCCCTTGCATAGTTGTGGGCGAATACTGCATCCCCTATACTAAAGTTCCGAATTTTGCTTGTAGAGTCTGGGGGCGATGTGGCAGAGTAATTTGGGTGTAATCGGTCTAAGTGAGACCTTAATCGGCGACCCATGAGGAGTTCAGCGGGGCTCCTTCCCGTCGTGGCACTAGGGGTAATGTGTTGGATTAAGAGATAATGATCAATCCGTGTTTGCCAATCACCCGGGCCCATCCTAGCGAGGGCCTCTTTTGCAGAGCGCACCATTCTCTCCGCCTGTCCATTCGATGCCGGATGGAATGGCGCGACAAGGGCATGCCAAATTCCCTGACTCGCTAAGTATGTTTCGAATTGCATGGCCATGAACTGGGGCCCGTTGTCGGAGACCAGGAGGTCGGGCAGGCCATGCGTGGCGAAAAGTCACCGTGGTACCTTGATAACCGTCTCTGCCGTGATTGAAGTCATCAGGACTACTTCTAACCATTTGGAGTATGCGTCCACAACTATTAAAAACTTTTGTCCTTGCACTGGCCCTGTGAAATCGATGTGTATTCGCGACCAGGGTGCTTTCGGTTTGTCCCACTCCGTAGCGGGCGCTTCAGGGGGGGCTTGTCTGGATTCTTGGCACGGATTGCAAGTGGCTACCCATTCCTCTATTTCTTTGTCCATGTTTGGCCACCAAACGTAACTCCTAGCTAGCGCTTTCATCTTTACAATCCCTGGATGCCCAACATGCAAAGCCTCTAATACATTTCTCTGCAGTTTGTACGGTACAATAACTCGATCCCCCCACAATAAACAACCTTTTAAAACCGACAGTTCATCACGCTTAGACAAAAACAGTTTGAATTCAGGCCCCACAATCCTTTTGGGCCACCCCCTCCATACCCAGGTTTGCACTTGTCTGATTACGTTGTCCTTAGCAGAAAACCTTGCAACGTCCGCAGAAGAAACTGGCCCTGTGTCCAAACAGTCAATCAAAAGAACTGGTATTTCTGGAGTGGGGTCGGTTAGCAGCTCCGGTAGCGGGCAACGGCTGAGCGCGTCTGCATGCCCCAACGTGGAACCCGGTCGATGTACCAGTTTGTAGGAATACGCAGCCAGGAAAACAGTCCACCTGGTCATGCGTGGGGAGAGGGAAACCGGTGTAGGGCGGTTTCCCGCCAAAAGACCCAGCAATGGTTTGTGGTCTGTGATAAGTTCGAAATCGCAGCCGTAGAGATACTCGTGGAAACGTTTGACTCCAGCCACAGCGGCTAACGCTTCTCTGTCCAATTGGCTGTAGTTTGGTTCCGCCGAAGACAAAGTCCTTGAGTAGAACGCGATGGGGGCTTCGTTCCTGTTTGGCATTCTGTGGCTGAGTACTGCGCCGACGCCGAAAGGTGATGCATCGCAGGTCAATACCAGTGGTAGGGTTTGGCTGTACTGGATGAGCAGAGAGTCGGTTGTCAGCAGGCGCTTGACTGCGGCGAAGGCGGCCGCCTTGGAATGACCCCAAGTCCATGTCGCGTTCTTGGCTAGAAATCAGTGTAACAGCTCAGCGACGGTGGCTTTCTGTCTGAGAAAGACGCTGTAGAAGTTAAGAAGTCCGAGGAAGGCCTGCAACTCAGTCTGATTTCGTGGTGTGGAGGCGTCCTGAATGGCCTTAATTTTTTTCGATGTGGGGTGTATTCCCAGTCCATCGATTCTGTAACCCAGAAATTCTACGCTGGGCACGTTAATTTGGCATTTTTCCATTTTTAGGCGGAGACCCTTTTCTCGAATCCTAGTCAAAACAGTCCTAACACGTTTCAATAATTGCTCCTCGTTTGCAGCCGACACCAAGATGTTGTCGAAATAGGGGACGACTCCTGGTATGCCCTGCAAAAGCCGTTCCATGACGCTTTGGAACAATCCCGGAGCAATGCTTACGCCGAATTGTAACCGGTTGCATTTAAAGGCACCCCTGTGCGTCACTATAGTTTGGGCCTCCGCCATGGCGCTATCCACTGGCAGCTGCTGATACGCTTGTGCCATGTCTAGTTTTGCAAAAAAAATTCCTGGCCCCAACGAGTGCAATAGGTGTTGAACCACGGGCACAGGATATGCGCTTTGTTGTAGGGCGACATTAATTGTGCATTTATAGTCCACGCAGATATGGACTGACCCGTCCGGCTTAACGGGGGTCACGATTGGGGTTTCCCAGCGAGCGTGATCCACCGGTTCAAGGATCCCTTGCTCTACGAGGTTATCGATTTCTTTATCAATTTTGGGACGGAGCGCAAAAGGCACTCTTCTAGGTTTGAGTCGGATTGGCGCCACTTTTGGATCCAAATTGAATGATATTGGCTTTCCCACATACTTACCAAGGCCGGGGCTGAACACATTCTCGAACTCCTTAAAAATCCCTTCAGCGCTGCTGTTGCCCACGGCGTTGATTCCGGTAACCTCAAGCCCCAGGGCTTCGAACCAATCCAGTCCCAGGAGGCTCTGTAATGGCGCGCTGGTGACTGTCACGGGCAGCTGGGCTATGATGTCTTTGAACTGGACTCGAAACATGCCCTGACCCACGATGGGGACCCTGTTCCCCTGGTAGTCTCGCAGCAGGATGTCTGGTGTTCGTAGTTGGCGCTTCTTTAGGCTCGGAATCGCCTTTTTCATTGCTGACCACGAGATGATCGTCAGGGACGATCCCATGTCGACTTCAAGCTCGCAAGGGGAGTCCTCCAGGAGGACAGTGAGTTTCAGCTTTTTAGGCCGCTTCGTGCAGACCTGACCTATCGTTGTGAGATAGGTTCTTAGTGGTTCTCTCTGGGTATACTCTCTCTCGGCTCCCTGGGAATATTCTCTCTCAGCTCTCTGGGAATACTCTCTCTCAGCTCTCTGGGAATACTCTCTCTCGGCTGATTCCCTTGGTTCTCTTTCTGGGCGCCCTTTGTTTTTCCGCCAAGCCCCTGGGCTGGGCTTCTGTCGGCGATACATTGGAGGCTGCTATTGTGTGGCAGGGACTTCGCTCCGACACAATCTTGCAATGTGCCCAAGTTTGTCGCAATGCGAGCAAATGACGTTCCTGAAACGGCAGGTAGACCGGGGGTGATTCCCTCCGCAGCTTGCGCAGGGCGGCAAACAGAATTCGGATTTTCGCACCGGTCTTGTGTGACTGCTGCGCATGCGGTGGCTGTCTTCGTATTCGCTGTCCTCGGTTTCTTGATCGGCGGCCTCGAAATGCACCCGGGCTTGTCTGGCTCCGGACTGGATTGCGCTGTACCCGCGTTGTATAGTTTCTGATGATCTGTCCGCTGATTCAGAAGCTCTTGCCTCGTCTAGCGCAATTTGCAGGTTTAGGTTGGATTTGGCCAACAATAGTTTTTGCAATGAAATGTCCTTTAACCCGCATATGAGGCGTGCTAGGATTTGCTCGTCCAGGTCCCTGAACTCGCAATGCGTTGCTGCCCTTCGAAGCGCTGCAACGTACTGATTGATGGATTCGTCCGCCTTCTGGTTCCTCGTGTTGAATTCTTGCCGGCGAATGTGGCGGGAAGGTTTTGGCGCGAAATGCATCTGTAATGTCTGTTGTAGCACCGTCCATGTTACCGCCTGGATGGGGGTTGGCTCAGAGAGATCCCTGGCCGTCTCGAAGACCTCTCGACCACAGTAGCTCAGGAACATGTTCTTTTTCCGGGAGTCTGGTACTCCTGTGAGGTCGTTTGCCTCGAGGAAGCATTCGAATCTCAGCATGTAGGATTCCCAATGCTCGGTGATTGGGTTGTATGGGGTCGGTGGAGCGTGCATCACCATCTTGTCCTGCGTTCGAATTTGCCGCGCTGAGATGGCTGCCGGAATTTCCGCCGAATTCCGGGGCTGGATCGGATCCGTAGATTCTGGAGGTAGCTCTTCGTACTATCTGTCTCTCGATCCCACCTTCGTCGCCAATGTTAGATTCGGGCAACGAGAGAACAGACTCCAGACGATAGTGACAATAACAGCTCTTTATTTAGTAGTAGTAGTGATCCAGCTTGCTATGGGGTCATGCAGCTCCCCTTTTATAGGGATCTGGCAGACCTCCCGTCCAATCAGAACAACCCCTTGTTCCCGCCCTAGTGGCGGACCTGAGTGGAGACTACAGCAGTTTATGCTAATATCTAACAGGGAACAAGAGGGAAAGTGGGAGCCGCGAGAGACGATCGGGCAAAGCGCCCGAGAAAGACGGCAGAAGAGCTGCAGGAGAAGCGAGTTAAAGGGGCCAAAGAACCCCCATTCTCCCGGAGCGTCTCTGGTGCTAAGCAGGGAGGATCGGGGTCTCACCTGGATGGGCGACCAGGGCGAGGGCTGCGGAAAAGTCAGCCGGCAGGGGAGTATTTTCCTCCCTCTTTCATCCAAGGAAAAGCGGGGCCCTCTGAGTTGCCCCCCCCTTCTCAAAATCCCAGCCCCTCCTTTCCCTTCGCCCTGCCCGACAGTCCCAAAACTCTGACCGCTCCAAGGCCTCTTTGCCTTCACCTGCTATTTCATCCATTCCCACAGGGGGCGTTCTTCTTTCCCATTAGCCCAATGATTCAGCCCCTTCGCTGCTCTCTCTGTCAACCCCAAAGGACTCCGCAGCCCCAGAGACGCTCCGGTCCCAGCGCCCTTCGGACTCCAGCCAAGCAGCCGGGCGGGGCTGAAGGGCCCCTGGGGGACTCTGCAGGTGGGACCTTCCTGATGGAAATTCAGCTCCACCCTCCCAGGAGCCTCTTCCTTCCTCCTGTCCAACTTCTCAAAGTAGCTGGTATCCCGCTAGATCCCTTTCTCTCCCACTGTGGCTGGGATCTCCGTCTTCCCGGGGCTGATTGATGCTCTCGGGGATTTTGGGTTGGTTGTGCAGGCAAGACTGGCTGGCTGGGTTTTGCGCTGCTGTGTAAGAGCTGCTGTGTAAGAGGACATCACAAATAGGCTCCTCCGGGCACTTGGTGGCAGTTGATCAGGGAGGGAATCTCCGTGGAAGGGAAAGGCGGGAGGGAGGGGGGGCAGAGAGACCAAGGAATGCCCAGAAGACTTGGGGTCCCTTCTGAAGAAGCAGCGTCCTCACTGGTTTGATCTCTGAAGTTTGAGGAGGCTGACACTTATTCGGTTATTTGTCCTTACGAAACAATTGAAACTGAAGGGAAGGAGGAGGGATTATTCGCATCCCTTTCCCTTTTTTCCCTTTCTCCCTTTCCCTTTCCTTTCTTTTTCCCAACCCCCTCCTGCTTCCTCCCTCCTTCCCTGCCTCCGTTTCCCTTTCACTGTTTCCGTTCAGAGGACGCAGAGTCAGTGTAAATCCCCCATTCATTGGGATCAGCCTGATTGCGTCCTTGGAAGGATCGCACACAAACACCTCCTCCTCCTCCTGCCCCTCCCTGCTTCCCTCGCGCCTTGCCCGTCTAAACAGCCCTCGCGCCCGCCCCGCTCCCTTGCACCGTGGGGGGGGGGGGCAGCAGGAAGAAGCCGCTCCAGCCCCTGACCAGCCCCCACCCCTTTCCACCGACCCCGAAGTCCTTGCCCCGCACTGCCAAACCCCCTCGGAGCTCCTTGTAGGGGAGCCTTCTCTCCCAGTCGCCCCTCCAGTCTCCCACCTGCGGAGAACGCGCCCCGCTCCGACGCTAATCGAGTGATCCCTCCCCGCAGTTTCTCTCCCCCCCCCCGCACTTCACCTAGAGAAACAGGCTTCCTTTTAGTGACCTCATCAAAGCACAAACCCCTCCAAACAGGGCAGAGGTCGCTAAATAACGGGGGGAGGGAGGGGGGCTGCTGTGAGGAGGGTCTCCAGCTGGGTCTCACCGGAGACAATATTGGGAAGAAGGGGAGGGCCTGGAGGTGCCCACCCTCCCTGGCTGGGGGAGACGGAGGGAACTTCAGCGCAACAGCCGCTGGGAAAGGCAGAGGCAGAAAGGGGGCTTTTCTCTCCTGGGGGGGGGGGGGTCGGCTGACCCTCCAAAGGCTTCTCAGCAGGCAGCTGCCCGGGAGAAGGACCACCGCCTTAGGAGTGCTGGGTCCGACGGAGAACTGGAAGGGATTAAGGGGGGGGGGTGCAGAGAAAGTCAGTGCGCCCTTTCAGATGGGAGGGGGCAGAATAGAGAGACCTCAAATCTGCAGCTGCTGAAAAGCTCCAGGTGAGGCCGGTGCTCTTGGAAGCTTACCTGGACGGAGGTTAAAAGGGGGCGGGGGGACGTTGATACTTTTACTCCCCCGCAGAAAACCTCCGCTTCTCTCCCGAGCCCACTCCCCTTCCAAGAGCTCCCAACTTTGCGCTGTTGCTGCCGCTGCTCTTGCTCTTGGCCTCTCCTTCTTCCTGCCGTTTCTCCCCAGCCCAACGGCTGCGATCCCCAAGGGAAAGAAATCCATCCCCGGAGCCCATGCGCTCCTCCCAAGAACTGCTTCCCTGCCGCCCTCCTCCGCCGGTGCTCGCCTGCCCGGCCTGCCTCCATTGGGGAGGTGCCGAATGCGGATGCCCTCCCCGCAGACCCCAGAGGTCCCGTGTGGGCTCAGACCTCCAGAGGCTGCCCCCCTGCCCAACCAGGATGCCCCTCCCGGTCTCAGCCCCGAGGTGACCCGGGAGGGAAGGGGCGCAGGAAGCCCCCCCCCCTCCATCCCTGCGGCAAAGCTGGGAGGAAACCCAACCGGGCGCCCTCCCGATCCGCTCCTCACTGCGCTCGGCCAGCCCCAGGGGAGGAAGGCAAGGCCGCGGTGGTCGGGAGGCGGGAGCTGGTCTGCAGGGGATGGCCCTGGTGGAGCTGGGTGCGAGGGAGGGGGTAGGTGAGGATTGGGTGCCACGGCTGTCTCTTTGAGCCAGGCGAGAGGACAGCAGCTTTAGTCTGTGGGAAGTAAGAAGTTGTGCCTGCTGGCAATTGTGGTTGTTAGTTGCGAAGTTGTGTCCCACCCATTGTGACCCCCATGGACCACGTTCCTCCAGGCCTTCCTGTCCTCTACCATCCTCCGGAGTCCATTTAAGTTCACACCTTCTGCCTTGGTGACTCCATCCAGCCACCTCCTTCTCTGCCATCCTTTTCTTCTTTTGCCCTCCATCGTTCTCAGCATTAGGCTCTTCTCCAGTGAGTCCTTCCTTCTCATTAGGTGGCCAAAGCATTTGAGTTTCCACTTCAGGATCTGGCCTTCTAAAGAGCAGTCAGGGTTGATCTCCTCTAGGACTGACCGGTTGGATCGCCTTGCAATCCAAGGGACTCACAAGAGTCTTCTCCAGCACCAGAGTTCAAAGGCCTCCATTCTTTGGTGCTCAGCCTTTCTTATGGTCCAACCTTCATAGCCATAAATTGCAGCTGGAAAAACCAGAGCCTTGACTATATACACTTTCGTTGGTAGGGTGATGTCTCTGCTTTTTAGTAGGCTGTCTAGATTTGCCATAGCTTTCCTCCACAGGAGCAAGCCTCTTTCCATTTCTTGGCTTCGGTCCCCACCTGCAGTGATCTTGGAGCCCAGGAAAATAAAATCTGTCACTACCTCCATTTCTTCCCCATCTATTTGCCAGGGATTGAGAGGTCCTGATGCCATGATCTTAGTTTCCTGGTGATGATAAGGGGAATCAAAGCCACCCGATGAACTTTGTGCCAATCACTGGAGTTGTAATCCCACCTTCCAACAAAAGCCAAATGGGGGACTTGGAGCCAATCATCACAGGAGTTCTAGTCCTATTGTAGGCGTTAAAAGGCAGCTGGTTCTGAGTTCTAATCCTCCCTTAGGCATGAAAGCTTCCTGGGGGACTTTGGGCCAATCGCCAGGAGACTCTTGAGTTCCAGTCCTGCCTTAGGACTTTATAATGGGAGGAGTGAAACTTGGAAACATTTTCTCATATGAATGTTCTCATATTAATGACTTATTGCTTTGCCCAACACACAAGGGGTGTTTCCCCACAACTGAACTTTCCTCCATCACATCAAACAGTGTTGGACACTCAGTCATCCCTCCATCTGGGAATCCCCAATTCTGGTATCAGAACATCTGATCGATGCCCTCCCCATTGGCATCCACAGCGATTCTTGAACCCCAAACCGAGCTGTTATTTGCGGTGGGTCAGAAAACCCCACAGCGCTGCCGGTACAAGCGGCCCTCTGACAGCCCCTTTGCCAGGAAAGGATCAAAGTCAGAAGCTTCCGGGAGAGAGAGGGAGGGAAGTGGCCCCACAGGGTTGGGGGAGGGGCACTCCCAAAGATGAAGTGTGTGTGTGTGTGTGCGCGTGTGCGCACGTGCGTGCGTGCGTAGGCACCCAAGGACCCCCCAACCAGTCTGCTCAGAGACCCCCAAGTCCACTGCAGCCCCACTCCATGCAGGATTGGGGGGGAGGGCAAAATGAAGTCTCCCCTCCCCTCCAGGATTGGCATGAACCCCCTTGAGCAGAGCCCCCCAAGACTGAAAAGATTCCCCCTCCCACCCTTCTCTCTCTGCACCTAACTCTGTCCTCCATAGGGTGAAGTCAAGGGAGACTCTGCCCGGAGATCGATGACGCTACAGAAAGGAGACTTCCTATTGGTCCGATGGAGCTTCCTCTATTCCTGGGAAAACGGGATTCCCTGGTTATAGCCTGCATTTCTCTGCACATCCCGCGTTTCTCAGGCATTGCGTCGTCTGAAGCCCCGTTCTGGGCTCGGCAGCCTTTCTGCGATCCCTTCGCTTTGCGGAGAGAGGGAAGCAGCGTGGAATTGGACTGCCTGAGCCAAAGGGTCCCACGGGATCCTGAGACTTTTTTTTTTGGGCTGCACCATTCCACTCCACTCTTTCCTTTCCTTTTCTGTCCTTCTTCTATGTTCCTTTCCTTTTCCTTTTCCTTTCTTTCCCTTTCCCAGTTCTTTACTAACTTTTTTTCTCTTTAATGCCAGGATAATCTTAATAAAATAATAATAAATTATATTTATTCTATTAATAAATTTGTTTTAGGAGCACTTCTTGATCCATAACCGAAATATGCAAATTCCTGGGGGGGGGACTCATCACAATTCCACCCTCCATCTGCACTTTTACACTGGCAAAATTTCTTCCTGGCCCAATGAAAGAGGGGTGGGGGTTCCTTCACATTTGGGGTTGAGGGACGGAGAATCGGAGGATCCAGCTGGGCTAGGAGGGATCCCTGCAGATCCTCTCTGCCTCTTCCTGATTTAGTTTCCCTTCAGATTGGGAGGTGGCTCGCTGGCTGAAAGGCTTCCCCTCCCCCCTTGTCATCCAGTGCATTAACTCTTCCTTCGGCAGAAACCTTATCTGTGAAAGAAAGCGCACGCCTCTGTCTGTGTGCCCAGCCAGATGCTTCCAGCCCCAGAGGAGGAATCCGGGGCTCTGCATTGGGGGGGCGGGGATCGTTTATCTCGGACTTTTGAGATGGGAGAGGCCAGAACTAGTGGCAGCACCAATGAGAATTCTCCCTTCTTGAGCGTCATCGGTCTCTGGGCAGAGTCCTTTGGGGCTTCAGCTGAAGGAGGAAAGCCAGTTCTGGGGGGGGGGGAGAGGCGGGGAAAGTGGGAGCGGGGAATCTTGGCCTGAAGAACCAACTGGGGCTTCTTCTTTGCTTGGAATGCTCTCCTGCACTGGGTGAAGTCAAGGGAGACTCTGCCGGAGACCGATGACGCTGCAGAAGGGAGAGTTCCCATTGGTCCTCCTTCTTTCTGGACCCTCCTAATACCAAAGTTCGAGGAAGCCCAATTCTGGGCTCAGCATGCCTTTCTGCGATTCCTTTACTTTGCATAGAGAGGGAACCAGCGGCGAATTCCACTGCCTGAGTCCAAGTGGTCCATGGGATCTTGAGACAGGTCGTTTTCTCAGGGAGGGGAGGGCAGGGCAGAGCCAGTCCCGGGCAATTCGGCCGCTTCTCTGAACTGCTCCTATAATTCACAACCAGAACTGGCTGAATCTCACTCCTACCTGGTTCCATGTTGGGCCAATTGATACGTCCCTCCCCCTCTCCCTCTTGTGGGCAGACCAGAGGCATCTGGGGGGGGGGGGGGTCAGCATGGAATTTAGATTGACCTTGATCTGATCCATCAAACCTTTTTTATCTGCTTAAAATGGAATTTGCAAAGGGATCCGAGTGGCAATCAGAAGCCATTCTGAAACCTCAGGCTGACTCCTGATCCACCAACAATCTCTGTGGTTGGAAAGCAGAAGACTTTCCATGGGTGCCCCTTGCTAGAAACCTGGATGTGCCCCCTCCCCATTACTCCCCCTCCTCTTCTTGACCTGGATAAATAGGCGGCATTGAACGCTCATGCACCAATCCAGAGCTTTTGGTCAACAATGAGGCTGCCTCTACACAGGATCCCTTCAATCCCCTCCCGGAGAGAGTCTCAAGGGCTTTTTCCCTCTAGGCCTCTTCTCCAGCCTTTTACACACACAAGCCAACTTGGGATAGAAGCAGGGAAAGGCTTTATGGACAAATGAAAGAGTGGGAAATTAAAGGGACAGATTAGATGTTGCTATTTTCATTCTCTGGATGAGGAAGGAAAAAAGTGGGGATTTCTAAAAGGTAGATACGGAAATAATAACAAACCCAAAGTGAAACCTCAGACAGCTATTTTGATCAAAGCTTTCTGTGAAAGGGGTTTTATCAGGATATCAAGAAAGGAGGACATAATAGTGATGGAGAGCAGGTCAATCCCTGCATTCCAGGTCATTCTGCCATTCCAAGGCTTCTCATGGAGATGATCCAACAACACGGTTAGAGCAGGGCTCCTACAGCTCTCATCTTACCTCTTATCTTACTCTCTCTCTCACATACACGAACCTTTAGTTTCTGTCAGTGGTAACAAGTGCCTCAATTATCTTTCATAAGGTGTCTGGTTCATTGGTAGTTGCTGAATATTACATTCCCCTGAATGACTTTCACAGAGTTCTCTTTAGATTTAGAATAAAATAGATTAATGGGTTGAATAGGGAGATACAAGAAGTGCAGCCATTCAATCATTTCCCATTCTGAAACAAGTAGATTTGATTTTCTTTGGCTCCTGCCTACTATCTAAGTGGAAAGAATATCTCCTTTCAAATAAAAGAAACATTAACAATTCTTCCAATATCATAATGGTGTTATATCTCATGTTTTTACATTTATTTACCGCCAAAGAGGTGACTTGGAGCCAATCACCAGGGGACTCGAGTTCTAATCCTCCCTTAGGCATGAAAACTTCCTGGGGGACTTTGGGCCAATTACCAGGAGACTCTTGAGTTCCAGTTCCACCTTAGTTCTTATTGAATGGGGCTGTGAAGGTTGGAAACATTTTCTCAGAATAATTTGGGATACCAGAATTGGGGATTCCTAGAGTGTGAGATGGCTGTGTGTCCAATATTGTGTGATGTGATGGAGGAAAGTGAAGGCCCCCAGGCAGATTCCTGACCAGGAAAGCCACCGTGAAGCAGATGGCAGCCAGGAAGCCCATGTAGCTGAGGGTGACGTAGAACATGACAACAGCCCCTTCGTTGCATTGCAGGATGAACTCTCCAGGCTGGGAGTGGAGGTCAGAGTCAGGGAAGGGGGGAGAAACTCCCAGCCAGATGGAGCAGATTACAATTTGGACTAATTATTTCCCACCACCCTCCTGAAGCCTGTGAGGGCTCCTGGGGGATGGGGGAAGGCGTGTAGGGGGGAGGAAAGATGAGCAGGGGTGGGTTTCTGCCAGTTCTAACCTCTTCTATTGAAGAGGTTCCACAAATCTACAGTGCCATTTAGAACCGGTTCCAGTTGCCTCCCCCCGCCTGTCCGCACATTATCAAGACGAAGAGCGAGAAGAGGAATTCTGGGAGTTGAAGTCCACAAGTCTTAAAGCTGTCAAGTTTGAACACCCCTAGGGTTTTTTTCTAAAGGGTTAGGGGTGCAAGGGTCTTGTAACTTGACAGCTTTAAGACTTGCATGCTTCAAATGCCAGAGTTTCTGAGCCAACATTTTGGTTGCTAGGCAAAAGCGTTGTTAAGTGAGTTTCATCACATTTTACAAGTTGGCCATGCCCACCCAGTCACATGACTGCCAAGCCACTCCCATCCGGTCACATGGCTGGAAAGCCACTCCCACAAAGCAGGCCACACCAACAAATGAGGTTCTAAAAAATTTAGAAACCCACCACTGAAGATGTGTCTTATATTCTGAAAAAATATGATAATTATGAATAATATCTTCTCCTGGGTGATCAATTTTTCTTTGCTGTCAATACAGAAGAGTTGATAAATCTCTGTAATTCAAGATTTCATGCAATGTTTATAACAATTCTCAGATAAAGCTAATTTGATGTGTTTTAAAGAGTATCTTCTAAAAAATTATTTCTGATTCCCTAATAGAAAGGAGTGTATGAGTAAAAAGCAGTGGAAAAATATCTGATTTTTATGACCTGATAAACTATAGGATCTCATATAAGATTAATGAAGGATTGGGAAGAAGATAAGGGATACCAAACTTAATAAGTGTGTTTATGAAAACAATATCAAAATACTAGATGATTGCAAACTGAATGTGAGTCAGCAGGAAAGAAGGTAAATGTCTCCATCAGACTCCTAGGAAGTCAGCATCCTGGTTTGGAGAGATCCCAACTCAAGTTCCAGGTCCCCTTGGAGACCCCACACTTGGAGAAGACCTTGCAGAAAACCTGGGTCAGGCAAGGAAGCTGAGGAAGAGCTCAAAGGAGCTGCTCTTGGCCTCAAAGAAAGACAAGGAGGAGAAGAGCCATCTTGCTCTACGGAAGTGGAAAGAAAGAAGTCTGGGAGCAGCTTTTCCAACTTAAAAAATCCCCCAGTTGGAGAAGGGAGGATACAGCCTAACTCTGTGATGGCAAACCTATGGCACACATGCCACAGGTGGCACATGGAGCCATTTGTCAGGGCACGTGTTGGTCAGCTCACTTTGGCCTTCTTTTGAGGCCATTTTTTGCCCTCCAGAGTGAGAAAAACCGACCCTACAGGCAGGGGCCCTCAGGCGGCTTCCCTGAAGGCTCCGGAGGACTAGAACCAGCCTTACGAGCAAACTGGAAGTCCATTCCTGAACTTCCGGTTTGCCCCTAGGGCTGATTTTTCACGCTCCAGAGGGCCTCGGGGGGGGGGGGCTGTTTTCGCCCTCTCCGGGCTCCTATAAAGCCTCTGGAGCCTGGGGAGGGCAAAAAAACCACGCCAAAAATGGGGGGGAGCACTGGTCATGCATGCTGTGGTCGTGCACATAGCATTATGGGTGTGGCACACCTGAGCAAGACCCTGCTACGCTCCCCCCGCTTTTAGCACGTGAGCCAAAAAAGGTTGGCCATCACTGGTGTAACTGAAAGATGCTCAGACAAAAGCTTAGAATCTTCCCAGGGTTATTCCAGAGTCAGTCCTGGTAAGATGAACAAGAGAGGAGATTCTGGCCGAATGAGAGGGGGGAAATCCTGAAAGGAGGAGCTTTTTGAGAGCTGAGGGGATAAAAGCATCAAGTTTGGAGTGAGTGAGTGAGTGAGTGAGTGTGTGTGTGTGTGTGTGTGTGTGTGTGTGTGTGAGAGAGAGAGAGAGAGAGAGAGAGAGAGAGAGAGAGAGAGAGCACAGCTCGCCAAAGGAGATATTCTTCTCCCCATCCCAGGCATCCTTGGCATTTGGGAGGCAGAGGACGAGGCTGCTGTAGGTGGAAGCACAGAGGAGAAAGTTTGCAGGAAGCAAAGTCCAACTTGAGTCCAACTTCTGCCTTGAGAGATCTCAAGGGACCTGTGGCAGCAGAAAGCAAAGGGGGAGGGCAGAGGGAGGCCCCCTCCCTCTCCATGCAAGGAGACCAGGCTTTGTAAGCAAAGCATCCCCAGCAATAAGATGGGCGACCCAGCAGGAGAGGAGGGGGCAAGGAGAGATGCTGCCCACTAGCTTCGGCTGTCTCGAGGGAGCACCAGCTAAGTCAACATGGGGACAATTTGGTGCCCCACAAGCAGCCAAAGACATGCATACACATGCGCGCGCACACACACACAGACACACACACACACAAATCGCATTCCAAGTTTGCCATAGACTTTAAAAACTAATGTTTTCATTTAATTTGAGCTCTATTTCATCCCATTTTCACCTCAAGAGAGATTGGGGACTCAGACTAGGAACCCATGTCGGATTTTGCCCGATCCCCAGCCTGATTATTTTTATTTATATTAACTTTTGCGATTTCTTGTCTCCGCCTGCCATACACAAAATGGCCACGAGATGGCAGGCTATTATTGCTAATGCAATTTCCCATAGACTTTGAAACCCGCTGTTTTCATTTAATTTGAAGTCTGTTTCTCCCCATTTTCACTTCTAGGGAGAGGGAGGGTTCAGAGCACGACCCCTCATCAAATTTCGTCCGATTTCTACCACGATTGTTTTTTTAATTAATATTAACTTTGTGACATCTTGCCTCCACCTGCCATAAGCAAAATGGCCATGAGATGGCAGGCTATTATTGCTAATGCAATTTCCCATAGACTTTGAAACCCGCTGTTTTCATTTAATTTGAGGTCTATTTTATCTCGTTTTCACCTCAATAGAGATGGGGGACTCAGGGTAAGATCTCACATCGGATTTCGCCCTATTTGCATCTTTATTTTATTTATATTTGGAATTACAGGTTGCTGTCTGTCATATGCAAAATGGCCACGAGATGGCAGGCTACTATTGCTAATGCAATTTCCTATATACTTTGAAAACCGACGTTTTCATTTATTTGAGTACTATTTCACCCCTTTTTCATTTTAAGAGGGAGACCGGGGCCTTCAGAGCACGATCCCACTTGGACATCGCAAGATCTGTGCCGTAATTATTTTTATTTCTATTAATTTTTGGGATTACAGGTCCTCACCTGCCATACCATCAATGACCACGGGGTGGCAGTCTGTTATTGGTATCCAATTATCCTTTGATGGCCTCTGTTTTCATTTAATTTGAAGGGACTTGGCACCTCATTTTGGTCACTAATGGAATCAGCTGTCTCAGAATACAATCCCACGTCGGATTTATCTTGCTCTGTTCCTTGATTATTTTTATTTATATTATTTATTGTGATTTTTCTTCCCAACCTGCAATGTAAGAAGTGGCCACCAGGGGCTGGTTTTCCTGCCCCTTGCAATTTTCCAGAGCTTTACAAGGATGGTTTTAGCTAAATTTCAGGGGGGTTTGGACCTCTAAGACATATGGGGCCTTGGACAACTATCTGACATGTATTCTCCTGATTATGTTTATAAATGTTGTTTCCTGCAGATTCTCCCCTTTTACTGGCAGTTGAATATATGAAGGGACGTTGTGTCTCAGTGGCTAAGACGCTGAGCTTGTCAATCATAAAGGTCGGCAGTTCGGCAGTTTGAATCCCTAGCGCCGCGTAATGGCGTGAGCTCCCGTTACTTGTCCCAACTTCTGCCAACTAGCAGTTCAAAAGCATGTAAAAATGCAAGTAGAAAAACAGGAACCACCTTTGGTGGGAGGGTAACAGTGTTCCATTGACCTTGGGCATTGACTCATGCTGGCCACATGACCACGGAGACGTCCAGAGAGCTACATTCGGTGTATAAGATGCACCCAAATTTTCACTCTCTTTTACAGGGGAAAAAGGTGCGCCATGCTCTGGAAAATACGGTACCTTTCAAGGAACATCTCAATTCTTTGTCAATTAAGGAATTGCCATACGCCTATTTCTTTTCCTCATCTGAAGCAGACTTACATTATGTTCTCCCCCAAAATTGATGCAGAAAAATATATATCAGCTAAACAATTTCTATCAAGATCAGCAACCACCATAAACATAAAGATCTTCTGAAATATGCACCAAGTTTCTGGATGATGAATTTCCAAATAGTTCTGAGGTCTGAGCAGAGTGTTTACCTAGAAAAATTATCTGATTAAATATTGATCTCTAATAATGTAGGTTGCTATGAAGATTCTGCACACTACATAAGAAATAATTAGCACCCCAAGACTTCCTCCAATTTCATAGACAGCCTCATATTATTAAAAAATCATATTCTTCTTATCATTTTTGTGAAATCCTTAAGAAACACATCTTGGAAAAAGCTGCTATCCGTTATTGATCCTGTTATCAGTAATTGTCCCAATAAGATCTTTCTTGAAACATAAAATGATAGAATATTAAAGGAATATTGCCTTTAATTGCCTTTAACCCTTTTTGGTTTTTCAGATACAAAAAATTGCACCAAGTGTCCAGATGATAAATATCCAAATGACCATCGAGTCGGATGTATCCCCAAAATTATAACATTCTTGTCTTATGAAGAACATCTGGGCATCACCCTGGTCTCTTTTGCTCTAGTCTTCTTCCTAACCACAGGCCTTGTTTTAATCATCTTCACTAAATACCGAGAAACTCCCCTTGTCAAAGCCAACAACCGGGACCTCTCCTACATCCTCCTGGTCTCCCTCCTGCTTTGCTTCTTGTCTCCTTCTCTCTTCATTGGCCAACCAAGGAAAGCCACCTGCCTTCTCCGACAAACGGTCTTCAGCATCATCTTCTCAGTTGCTGTTTCTTCTCTCTTGGCCAAAACCATCACGGTGGTGCTGGCTTTCCTGGCCACAAAACCAGGAAACCGAGTGAAGAGATGGTTGGGGAAGAGCTTGGCCAACTCCATCATCCTGTCTTCTTCTGCTGTCCAAATTATCATCTGCTCCATCTGGCTGGGAGTTTCTCCCCCATTCCCTGATTCTGACCTCCACTCCCAGCCTGGAGAGATCATCCTGCAATGCAACGAAGGGGCTGTTGTCATGTTCTACGTCACCCTCAGCTACATGGGCTTCCTGGCTGCCATCTGCTTCACGGTGGTCTCCCATCCCTGCTTAAATACAGCCCTGCTTAAGCTTCTCCAAACCATCCTGCTCCTGCATCCTATGGGTAGTCCTCAACTTACAACAAGAATTGGGACCAAAAATGCCATTGCTAAGCTAGGCGGTCATTAAGTGAGTTGTGCTGAATTTTACCATGTTTATTGCCACCGTTGTTAAATGAATCACTGCAGTTTTTGAGTGAATCCTACAGTCATGAAACAAACACCATTTCGCCCACTGATTTTACTTGTTCTAAATCCATGTTGACTGCCAGGCATCCAAGTGGCGACTATGTGCTGCACTAGTCGTAAGTATGAGGACCCATCATAAAGCGCTTTATTCAATGGCCATAGAACTTGGAACAGTCGCTAAATGAATGCATGTAAATTGAGGACTATGTGTAGGATACTTAGAGAATGTATATAATTGGATCCATTGTTTCTTCAGGCACTTTCTCACAAGACCTTTTTAAGAGGAATAATATTTTATGCATAGATTTCCCTTTCATCCTCTGGGGAAGTGCAGGAAAACCTGGATTCTCTGGATCTCTAATACCAGATTCCAGATCCAAGGGACAAGACTCCCAATCTGCAAGACTCCCAAGAGCAGCACAGTTTTCTCAAGCAGACAGTGGATCAACTTCACAGCAGAAGACCTGCAGAAAACTCTGCTGGACAACAAAGGAAGCTTGGACCAAGCCAACACGATGACCCACCAGTTAGAGCCAGAGAAAGAATCTTTAGGGAAACACAGTGAAGAACTCCAGAAAGAAATGTCTGAGGTTACTACCCAAGTGGCCATCCTCAAACTTCTTAAGAACTCAAGAAGCACCTCTAGAGTCTGCAGCATGAACTGGCTGAGATGGAGCAAACTTCCACTTTGTGGAGAAAAGACACTGAAGCAGAAAGTCTCCATTCTTCAGAATGTGAGGGGAAATGAGAAGAAGCACCTCAACCATCTGCAGCAGCAGCAGACCTGTGTTTACCAGGACAGAATGGAAGACCTGCAGAAAACTCTGGAGGACAACAGAGAAGGACTGACCCATGTCAGAATGGCCATCCAAGAATTAGAGCTGCAGAACAGGTGTTTGGATAAGGACAGGGAAGATCTCCACAGGGAGGTCACCAGCCAAGTGGCCTTCTTCAGAAATGATGTTGGCACTCCTGAATGACCAGCACATGGGACAACTTTGCTGACTCTCTCTCTCTCCATACCTGGAAGGGAGGAATGGTGGCCTTTTACCCATTTGAAAGAGAAAAGAGATTCTCCCCCCCCCCTTCCCTTGACTTGCCACCCAGTGTGCCAGGGGACTCAGGGGAGAAAGAGAGAGAGAGAGAGAGAGAGAGAGAGAGGGAGGGAGGGAGGGAGGGAGGGAGAGAGAGTGGGAGGGAGGGAGGGAGGGAGGGAGAGAGGGAGAAGGAGAGGGAGAGGGAGAGGGAGAGGGAGAGGGAGAGAGGGAGAGAGAGAGAGAGAGAGAGAGAGAGAGAGAGACCCCAAGTCACCGCTGGCTGTAGGGCTGCACCTCCCTTTCACTCATCCACAGCAGTCCCACTCCATGCTGGATGGGGGGGGGGGCAAAAGGAAGGGATGGCATTAACCCCCTTGAGCTGGGGGGGCCCTCCCCCAAGACTGAACATATTCCCCCTCCCTCTCTTTTCTCTCAGCACAGAACTCTCTCTTCCATCAGGTGAAGTCAAGGGAGATTCTGCCCGGAGACTGATGACGCTACAGTAGCGAGAATTCCTATTGGTCCGCTGGGGCTTCGTCGGATCCTTGGAAAATACAATTCGCTGGTTTTAGTCTGCATTTCTCTGCACATCCCGCGTTTCTCAGGCATTGCGTCGTCTGAAGGCCCGTTCTGGGCTCGGCAGCGCATGTGTGTATCTCCATGGCCAGATGCTCCCAACCCCTGAGGAGGAATCTGGAAGGGGGTGGGAGCGTTTGTCTCGGATTTCTGAGGTAGGAAGTTCGGGCCAGAACTAGAGGCAGCACCAATGAGAATTCTCCCTGCTTGAGCGTCATCGGTCTCCTGGCAGAGTCCTTTGGGGCTTCAGCTGAAAGAGGAAAGCCAGTTCTGTGGAGAGAGAGAGGCGGGGAAAGTGGGAGGGAATATCTTGGCCTGAAGAACCAACTGGGGCTTCTTCTCTGCTTGGAACGCTCTCCTGCACTGGGGAAGTCAAGGGAGACTCTGCCTGGAGACTGATGACGCTAAAGAAGGGAGATTTCCCATTGGTCATCCTCCTTTCTGGACCCTCCCAATCCCGAAGTTCGAGGAAGCCTCATTCTGGGCTCTGCAGAGTCTCTGCGATTCCTTCGCTTTGCGGAGAGAGGGAACCAGTGGGGAATTCCACTGCCTGAACCAAAGTGATCCACGGAATCTTGAGACAGGTCGTTTTCTCGGGGTGGGGGACACCCTCAGGAGGGAGGTGGGGGGGCACACCGAGGCAATTCAGCCGGTTGGCCGAACTGCTCATACAATTAACAAGCAGTTTTAGGGAACCCGTGGGAACTGGCTGAATCCCACCCCTACATAATTCCGTGTTGGGCCAAGTGATACGTCCCTCCCCTCTGCTTGTGGGCAGACCAGAGGCATCTGGGGGGTCAGCGTGGATTTTGGACTTATCTGGGTCTGGTCCATCAAATCTTTTTTACCTGCTTAAAATGGAATTTGCAAAGGGATCCGAGTGGCAATCAGAAGCCATTCTGAAACCTCAGGCTGACTCCTGATCCACCCACAATCTCTGTGGTTGGAAGGCAGAAGACTTTCCATGGGTGCCTTTTTCTAGAAACCTGGATGTCGTCCCCCACCCCTTATTCCCCCTCCTTTTCCTCCTTGGACCTGGATGAATAGGCGGCATTGAACGCTCTCATGCCCCAATCCATAGCATTTGGTCAATTTGATTTACTGGGAATGTTCCGGTTCAAAAAGATTCTGTCCTACAAAGAGGGAACCCGGAAGTCAAAAGTTACATTTTGTTGTAGTTTAACTCATCAAAGGAAAGTAGAAAGGAAAGTTTACCTGGATAGGACATCCTGCCCCCTTTACACAGAAAGTCAGTTATATAAGCTAAACAGAACAACCGAATAGAACAATAGCCTTGGAAGGGACCTTGGAGGTCGTCTAATCCAACCCCCTGCTCAAGCAGAGAACCCTCCACCATTTCAGAATAGTGGCTCTCCAATCTCTTCTTAAAGACCTCCAGTGTTGGGGCATCAACAACCTCTGGTGTCATTTCACTGCTTAATTCTTCTAACTGTCAGGAAATCCTTCCTTAGTTCTAGGTTGCTTCTCTCCTTGATTAGTTTCCACCCATTGCTTCTTTTTCCTGCCTTCTGGTGCTTTGGAGAATAGGTAAACCCCCTCTTCTTGGGGCAGCCCCTCAAATATTGGAAGACTGTTTATCAGATTCCCCCTTAGTCCTTCTTTTCACTGGACCAGAGAGACCCAATTCCTGCAATCGCTCTTAGTATGTCTCCAGCCCCCTAATCCTCTTTGTTGCTCTTCTCTGCCCTCTTTCTAGAGTCTCAACATCTTTTTTTCATTGTGGCGACCAAAACTGGATGCAGGATTCCAAGTGGGTTCCTACCAAGGCCTTATAGAGCGATATTAGCACCTCTTGTGACCTTGAGCTCTGTTAATGCAGCCTAGGACTGTGTGGGCTTTTTTGGCAGTTGCAGCACACGGCTGGCCCATGTTTGATTTGTTGATTCAGGATTTAGGACGTGAATGAAAAAAAAAAGGTCATAAAGTTACTTAAGAGTCCACAAAGAGAGAGACCATATGCTAATTAAGACGGAAGGAATTCTTTGCACAGAAGAGAAGAAACTATGGGCATCCCATTATCTAAGCATAGTCCTCCTTGGCAAGGAAAAATAGCTTATCTTACAGGTAGGGAATCTTATAATGTTTCAATAGTACAGGTGGTCCCCGACTTACGACACTTCATTTAGTGACCAACCAAAGTTACAATGGCACTGAGAAAAAGAGACTAATGACATGATCGAAATTAGGACACTTGGCAACTGATTCATATTTATGACGGTCACAGCGTCCCGGGCTAAGATGATCAATCCCCTTTTGTGACCTTCTGGCAAGGAAAGTCAATGTGGAAGCCAGATTCTCTTAACAACCATAGTATTCACTTAACAACTGCAATGATTCACTTAACAACTGCGGCAAGAAAGGTTGTAAATGGGGCAGAACCCACTTAACAAACATCTCGGTTATTTACATAAATTTTGGGCTTAATTGTGCTCGGAAGTCCACAATTTATTTACCTGAACACACTGTTGATCCTAAGGATATTTAGCCTGAAATGTGTGCAATTAAAGTTTTCATATCTTGTCCGATCTTTCTTTGGCTCTCCGTCTCCCCATTCCCACTCCTGGTTCGCCCTCCCCAAATACCATGATTGCATCATTGCAGTGTCACCTAGCAACAGAAATTTTGGGCTCAATTGCGATCGTTAGTGGAGGACTTCCAGTTCCCTTATTTTTTTATCCCTTGTGGATTTTCTAATCAAAATGTGATTAGCCAAACAATAATCCAATAATCCCATTTCCGAGAGGAAAAGCATTCTCGGTCCCAGCCTCAAAGTTATTGCCATCCTTTCAACATTGCCTTGGCAAGAGAGTAAAATAAGGCCAATCAGGACCCAAAGAAACCCTGGGCTACTTAGCAAGAGCAACAGTATCAGGACCCCCATGTGGTGGGCACTACAAAGCCCCCCGAATCCAAGAGAGCTGACGGAGGGGGCAGGAGGCCAGCCGAGGGGAATCTCCCACCCCTTGCTAGAGGCTCGGCTCCCCTGCAGCCATCCAGCAACCGCTCAGTTAGGGCATCCTAAGGGTGGGAGGTCTGTGTGGGGAGGAGGGCAGCCCCCCTGCCACACCTCTAGCAAGGACGGAGGGGGGGGGTCACAGGGCTCTGCACCATTGACCCAAACAACACAAATAGGCAGGAATCAGGTGGGAAGAAGCGAGGAGGCAGGACGGGCGGAGCACCTGTTTTGCCAGACTTCCTAAGATGCCTGCCGGGATCCCTGCGGTGTCTCCCTTTTGTCTTCTCCCCTTGTCTTCACCTGCTCCATCCAGAACATCCCCAAAGGAGGGAAAGGGGCCCTGCCAGAGCCACCTGTCAGAGGGGTAAGGTAGAGCATCCCAGGTGTTTCTATTTACCCTTCCAGTCTTCTTCCTTAAGGGAGAATCCCATAGCCTTCCCTTCCCTCTCCTTGTCCTTTCCTTGTCTCTGTGTTACCAAACCTTTCCTTCCCAGCAGGGTGGGAGCTCTGTCCATGAGGCACACCTGTGGCCTGAAAGGTAATCTTCCTCCCCCCCCCAATGCAGAGGTGGAAGAGCAGTAAGAGGGTTGGAAGAGGTCTTCTAGTCCAACCCCCTTGCTCAAACAGGAGACCCTGCACCATTTCAGACAGGTGGCTGTCCAATTTCCTCTTGAAAGCCTCCAGTGATGGAGCACCCTCAATTTCTGGTGGCAAGCTGTTCCACTGGTTAATTGTCCTCACTGTCAGGAAATTTCTCCTTAATTCTAGGTTCCTTCTCTCCTTGATTAGTTTCCACCCATTGCTTCTAGTCCAGCCTACTTTGAACACCCCCCCCTTTCCTTGTGACAGCCCCTCAAATACTGGAAGACCGCTATCATGTCACTCCAGGGCCTTCTCTAGACAAGCCATACCCAATCCCTGCAACCGTTCTTCACATGTTTTAGGCCTGTGTCATTTAGCCAGTTGGCCACGTCATGCGTGCAAATTCATTGGAAAAGTCAGTGATGCTAGGAATGGTTAGTGGAAGAAGCTGAAGGGGGAGCAAAGAACAGGTTGGCTTGATAACATCAATCTGACCCAACAGTCGGGGCTTCTCAGGGCACCTTGGAAAGCAATGGCCTACAGGTGTTGGACACGACTGAACAGGAGTTCTCTGAACAAGAACTCAAAATAATCTCTCGTCCTGCAGATGTGATCAAAGTTGACACAGTGGGAGCACAGACTCCTTTAGCCACAATTTCCACCCGTGTAATTTCCTGGATGAAAGGTTTCCTAGCTGTCAGACGGCTTCAAGGTGGGATTCAAAGGTTTCCAAAATAGAATAGAATAGAATAGAGCCAGAGGGGACCTTGGAGGTCTTCTAGTCCAACCCCCTGCTCAAGCAGGAGAATCTATACCATCTCAAGACAAGTTGAAAAATAGTGGGAAAAGACGAGGCTTGACACGCTGAGGAACGTCCAACTATTTTATTTAACAAACAGCAGTAACAGATACAGGAGAGAATCAAAGCGTTCCTCTGCTTGACAGCTATTTATACGAAGAGCTGTCAAGCAGAGAAACCAATCAGAATGGCAGAACAGCCCGCCTTCAGCCAAGTCGCGCCTGATTGGCTAAGACGCGGCTTGGCTGTTGCTAGCTGTCAACAGAGGGAATCCCCGGTCGTAAGTCGGGGAGGAAAGGAATATAACACAAGTGACTGTCCAGTCTCTTCTCAAAAACCTCCAATGATGGAGCAGCCCCAACTTCTGGTGGCCAGCTGTTCCACTGGTTAATTGTCCTCACTGTCAGGAAGTTTCTCTTTAATTCTAGGTTGTTTTTCCTCTTTGTTTAGTTTCCATCCGTTGTTTCTTGTCCTGCCCTCCGGTGCTTTGGAGAATAATTTGACCCCCCCCCCCTCTTCTTTTGTGGCAGCCCCTGAAATACTGGAATACGGCTATCATGTCACCTGAATCCCTCCTTTCTTTAGACTAGCCAGGCCCAGAAAAGAGTCTTTTTTTAAAAAGCATGGGAGATTGATCCTCTGAGGTGGCCGAGCCTCCAGGTTGAGCAGCAGTCTACCTTGAATGCTTTGGGATTTAGCAGCGGGAAGGAGCCAGGGCTCCTTAGCAGGAACTGATGCCTCCAGGTGTTCGTCCTCCTTGTTTCATTTCTCCTTTTCCTTTTCAGTGGACCCCTTGTGGCCATGGCAAGAGAGGGAATTGCTTCGGGCCGAACTCTGTTGCCCAGAAAATGCCCCAGGTGCTTTGGTGGGCCTGCAGCCAGGCTGAGTTGCCAGAAGGAGGCGCCGTTCCCATTTCCCTGCCAGGATCCTGGGAGGCCCTGCGGGGGACGAGGCCGAGGCCTTTGCTGCAATGGCGGTATCTATGGACGGAGAACCAGGGGTGGGAAAGGGGAGACGGAGAGCCAAAGAACGACCGGACGAGATAGAAATATATTTCATTGCACAGATTTCGGGCTAAATACCATTATGATCAATGGTGTGTACAGGTAGTCCTCGACTTATGACCGCTATTGAACCCAAACGTTATGTAATTAAACAAGAAGTTTATTCAGTGAGTTTTGCCCCATTTACGACCATTCTTCCTGCAGTTGTTAAGTGAATCACTGAGGTTGTTAAGTTAGTAATATGGTTGTTAAGTGGATAAGGGTTCCCCATCGGCTCTGCTTGTCAGAAGGTGACGAAAGGGGATCACATGACCTCAGGAAACGGCAACCGTCATAAATATGAACCCGTTGCCAAGCATCCGATTTTTGATCATGTGTCCACAGGGATGCTGCAGCGGTCACAAGTGTGAAAAATGATCATAAGTCAGTTTTTTCAATCCCGTTGTAACTTTGAATGGTCACTAAATGAACTCTTGTAAGTTGATAAATACCTGTAGTATTTTTTAAGGATGCGGAAAGAAAAACTGCTTAAGAAGAACAAACCTGTTCAACCCCTCTCCACCCAGTGAGGGCAAAATACATACACACACACACGCACACACACACACACACACACACACACACAAACGGCACAGAAGAAATTGATCTTTCTATTTTTATGGTGACTATGATCATGATTGATCACTTCTTTTTTTTATGTACAATGAGAGCTTATGCACCAAAGACAAATTCCTTGTCTGTCCAATCACACTTGGCCAATAAAGAATTCTCTCTTCTCTTCTCTTTTTTTCTGCTCCGCACTGCTCTCCTCCACTCTGCTCTGCTCCAGTCCAGTCCAGTCCAGTCCAATCCAGTCCATATTTTCTATTCTGTTCTGTTCTGTTCTGTTCTATTCTGTTCTATATTCCTATTCCTAATCTATTTATTTATTCTATTCCTATTCCCATTCCTATTTATATTCTATCCCATCCTATTCTATTATATTCTATATTCTATATTCCTTATTCTATTCTATTTATTCTATTCTTATTCTATTCCTATTCTATTCCTATTCCTATCCCTATCCTATCCTATCCTATCCTATTCTCTATTCCTTATTCTATTCTATTTATTCTCACAAGGTGTCTCTGGTCCATAATGTGGTACTGTGGATAATTATGGGGGGAACTCATTACACAAATATTTTGCCAGTCATGTAGATCAATCAAAAGAGAGCTGGAAGGAACCTTGGAGGTCTTCTAGTCCAGTCCTTTGCTTAATAAGGAGACCTTAAATCATTTCAGTCAAGTGCCTGTCCAGTCTCTTCTTAAAAACCTCCAATGTTGAAAAATCCCAACCCTCTGTAGGAAAGCTGTTCACTGGTTAATGGTTGTCACTGTTAGGAAGATTCTCCTTAATTCCATATTGCTTCCAGATGTTACAGGATACTGTAGGTATTCTCCAAGCACAGTATATGAACTTTTGAAATTTCCTGTGGCTGGTGATTGGAGCTGCTGGCTGGAAGAGGGGAATCAGACAGACAAAGAGAAGGAGTTAGTAGGCCTTTAACTCCATTTCATTTGAACTTTCCTGTGGCTGGTGATTGGAGCTGCTGGCTGGAAGAGGGCAATCAGAGAGACAAAGAGAAGGAGGTAGTGGCCCTTTAACTCCATTTCATTTGAACTTTCCTGTGGCTGGTGATGTGGTTCCCATCTTCAAAAAAGGAAAAAAAAAAACCAGGAAACTACAGACCCATCAGCTCAATACCAGGAAAGATTCTGGAAAAGATAATCAAGCACGAATTAGCGAACACCTAGTAGCAAACAAAGTAATACCCAAAAGCCAACATGGGTTTGTCAAAAACAGATCATGCCAGACTAATCTTATTTCATTCTTTGATAATGTGACAAAATTAGTGGACTAGAGGAATGCTGTCGATATAGTTTACTTGGACTTCAGTAAGGCATTTGATAAGGTAGACCATAACCTACTACTAGATAAAGTAGAAGAATGTGGGTTAGACATGGATTCGTAACTGGCTGACCAACCGCACTCAACGTGTAGTCCTCAATGGAACTGCATCTACATGGAGGGAGGTATGCAGTGGAGTACCCCAAGGCTCTGTTTTGGCCCAGTACTCTTCAAACTCTTCATCAATGATTTGGATGAGGGAATAAATGGGGAACTCATCAAATTTGCAGATGACAACAAGCTGGCAGGAAGAGCCAACACTCCAGAAGATAGGCTTAAGATACAGAAGGATCTTGACAAACTTGAACATTGGGCACTATCTCTAAAATCTAAATTGCTCTTAAATGAATTTCCGACTTGATTGTTTATTGGAAAAGATAAACTTGAGGCAGAATCTAAGGCCAGATTTGGCCATTGATAAGTTCTGAGCAATTGAAGGGAGGCCAGGCCTGAGTGACTTCAAACAGCTCTTTATTTACTGTGAGGCAACTGAACACCCTGGCTCACGCAGCTCCTTTTATAGGAAACTGCTCAGCCAAACAGCCAATCAGGAGAGAGTATTTTCCCACTCCAACAGAGGACCAGACAGAGAACTTCAACTGACAACTATATACAATACATAACACCCCTTCCCACCAAGATGGAGCATTATGGTGATTAAAATAACAACATATGTAGTCTTTTAGGTAGGCAGGGCGGTGATGTGTCCATCCCGACCTACAAGGTTCCATCGCAAGACCAGTAGCTCCAGAGTCTTGACTAGGCGGAGTGGCTACTTCAGGTATAGCTTGAGGTGGCAGCAAGTGCTCGGTCCCTAGTGCTTCCAACACAAGAGGAACCGTCTGTCACTCACCACAGTCCCTTGATGGTACTGTTGTTTGTGGTGGCAGAGTCCCTTCTGGCTAGCGACAGAGAAAGGATCCGAGGCAGCCATGCAGTTGGTCGATATGGTGGCACCACAACCTGCCATCTTTGAGTGCCACCCTGTAGAAACACAGCCCAATAATGTCCACTACACATGCAGGAATCCAGGAAGGGCCCCCGGCATAGTTGTGCGCATAGACAAAGTCACCCAGTGAGAATGAATGGAGCTGGTTGGTCAAGTCTGCAGGAGTTGTCCGAGGAGTAGTCCAGGTGCAGCCGGTCCAAGTCGGTCTGCAGGCGGCAACCCATTAAGAGTTTGGCCGAACTCCTGTTGGTGGTGGAGCTTGGTGTGACGTGCTGGACCAGGAAGTACTCGGCTATCCGTGTTTGCCAATCCCCCAGGCCCATCCTTGCCAGTACTTCCTTTGTTGATCGGATCATCCGCTCAGCCTGCCCTTTGCTAGCAGGATGGAATGGAGCAATCAGGGCATGATGAATGCCGTGACCCATCAGGAAGAGCTTGAACTGCCTTGATGTGAGCTGTGGCCCATTATCCGAAATGAGGACATCTGGCAGTCCGTGAGTCACAAATAGCCTTTTAAGGGCCCTGATCATGGCGTCCAAGGTGGTTGAAGTCATGAGTACCACCTCAAGCCACTTTGAGTAGGCATCCACAACCACCATAAAAGTCTGTCCATGAAAAGGCCCCGCAAAGTCAATATGCACCCTCGACCACGGTATCTTGGGTGCTTCCCACTTGTGTCCTGGGGTGGAAGGGGGCTGGCCTTGACTCTTGGCAAGGTTGACAAGATGCGACCCAATCGGTGATGCCCTTGTCTAAGTTGGGCCACCAGACATAACTGCGGGCAAGTGCCTTCATCCGCATGATGCCTGGCTGGCCTAGAGGAAGAGCTGCCAAAACTGGCCACCGCAGCCTCTGGGGTACCACCACACGACTCCCCCAGAGTAGGCAGCCCCTTTGAGCGGACAACTCATGTTGCTGGGTGTGGAAGGGAGGGAACTCTGTGCTGACTGACCCCCTCGGCCACCCCCTCCACACCCAGTTGAGCACTTGGGCGATGACATGGTCCTTGGCGGAGTGTGCAGAAATCTCTGATGCCAAAATAGGACCAGATGGCAGGTCTTCTATTAATAAAACAGACGATGCTGGAACCGGATCCCCCACAACCATCATCACAACCTGAAAAATGTCCCCATAGTTACGGCCGTCACAATGTTCTCACAGTCTCATGATCAACCTTTGGGCCTTTGGCAGCCAGCGTGTATTTGCCAGGGTTGCCGTTTTTCGGTCGTGTGGCCTCCATTGGCCATTTTCCCAGCCGGCTCCCAACAAACGGAGTCGATGGGAGAAGCCGGTTTCCCTTAAGGATCTCGGGGTTCCTTCCGCAACTGCAGTGGTTTCTTTACCATCAGGGGCACAAGAGGTCGAACAATTGGCTGTGACTCACTGAAGGACAGTCCTTTGGATGGAATGGTCTGGGGTCTCCTGCTTGAGCAGCGGGTTGGGCTAGATGACCTCCAAGGTTCCTTCCAGCTCTATTCTGATTGAATCTTAAGGGCAGGAGCCTCGTTGTCAAAAACTGCCCTGAGGACAACAGGTCGTCCTCGACTTACAGTGATTTATTTAGTGACGGAAGTTACAACAACACTGAGAAAAATGACTCAGGACCAATTTTCACACCTCCGACCACTGCAACACCCCCTGGTCACGTGATCAAAACTCAGGCACTTGGGAACTGGCGTGTATTTATGACAGTTGCCGTACCTTAGGGTCATGGGATCACCATAAGATTTGCTTAACGACCGCTTGATTTACTTAACGACTGCACTCATTTGCTTAGCAACTGTGGCAAAAAGATTGTAAAATTACACAGAACTTACTTAGCAACAGAAATTGTGGTCATAAGTGGAGGACAACCTTTATTGCCTCATAGTTCATTCTAATTTATCTCCAGAGACATTCAGGATCCCATAATTAGAACGTCCCCTTTTTTCTCCCTTCTGCTCGCTTCCTGGGAGCCTGGAGCAAAGTCCTTCTGAAGGGCTTATTTCTGGGGCTTCTGGGGATGGAAGCAGCCTGAGATGACTGAGGGGAAACCACAAGATCAGGCCTCCAAGGGTTGCACTTCTGGGCTTCCCACATTGGAGAGAGAGAGAGAGAGAGACCCTCTTTCTTTCCTCTGATGGAGTTTGAGACACAGCCGATCTCCTGCTTGCAACTATTCACCTGGTGCAGCTACAAGGAGCCCAATCTCACCAGGATGCAGTCTGACTCTCCTGTGGGGTTTCTCCACCCACACCTTCTGGACTCCAGTCTCAACCTGGCCCATGCACTGGGGGAAAGAACTGGATGTTTCTGCTGTCCTTATCACCCAAAAAACAGGATGGAGAGAGGATGGTGGATCTCATGGAAAAGCCTCTTTCACAGGGCAGGAGCAGCTATGGAAAAGGTGAGCTAACTAGATCTCCTTGGATGAGAACATCTAAGCAAGAGGACCTGGAGGCCCCCACCTTCTCTGGCTTGGTGGGATGGCCAATGGTTCTCACGGAGATTATCAAATGACATGGTAGTTGGAGCTTGGCTCCCATAGAATCTATCTTACCACTTTTCCTATTCATTCTCTCACACATACACTTTTAGTGCTGTCCACAGGAATCATTTTTAAAAAATGTTTTTTAAAAGGTGTCAAATTCATTGGCAGTTGGTGAACAACAAATTCCTCTGAATGACTTTCACAGAGTTCTCTTAAGCAAGATTTATTGAGGTGAAAAGAAAGGCAGTTATAAGAATTAAAAACCTTCAACAATTTCCCATTTGGAAACATATAGATATGTTCTTTGATTCCTGCATACTATCTAAGTGGAAATAATAAGGGTATTCATTCAAATAAATGGACATTATACCATTTTTTCTCATGTTTTTACATTTGTTCTGGCTGTGAGATGCTCCTTTGTGTTCAGGTCTGGCCTCAGAAGGATAATGTAGCACTTGGGGATGAAGATGCAGCCAAGCAGACCAGCACTGGAGGTCAAGATGGAGAAGACCTGAACAGCCACCATGTATTTCCCTTTGGTGCTCAGGTAGGTGGGCACAAAAGTCACCCAGACACTGCAGAAGACCAGCATGCTGAAGGTGATCAGCTTGGCTTCATTGAAGGCACCAGGCAGATTCCTGGCCAGGAAAGCCACCGTGAAGCAGATGGCAGCCAGGAAGCCCATGTAGCTGAGGGTGACGTAGAACATGACAACGGCCCCTTCATTGCATTGCAGGATGATCTCTCCAGGCTGGGAGTGGAGGTCAGAATCAGGGAAGGGGGCAGAAACTCCCAGCCAGATGGAGCAGATGATAATTTGGAGAGCAGAAGAAGAAAGGATGATGGAGTTGGCCAAGCTCTTCCCCAGCCATCTCTTCACTCGGTTTCCTGGTTTTGTGGCCAGGAAAGCCAGCACCACCGTGATGGTTTTGGCCAAGAGAGAAGAAACGGCAACTGAGAAGATGATGCTGAATACCGTTTGTCGGAGAAGGCAGGTGGCTTTCCTTGGTTGACCAATGAAGAGAGTAGAAGACAAGAAGCAAAGCAAGAGGGAGACCAGGAGGATGTAGGAGAGATCCCGGTTGTTGGCTTTGACAATGGGAGTTTCTCGGTATTTAGTGAAGATGATTAAAACAAGGCCTGTAGTTAGGAACAAGAGCAGGGCAAAAGAGACCAGGATGATGCCCAGATGTTCTTCATAAGACAGGAAGGTTATAACTTTGGGGATACATTGGATTCTGTCCTCATTTGGATATTTGTCATCCGGACACTTGGTGCATTTTCCTGCATCTGAGAGAAAAAAAACATATTCCCTTACTATTCTCTCCTTTTACCTTTCAGGAAATACCTGATTTGGACAACAAGTGATACCAGGAGATATTGTCTAGGACACATTTATTAGTACCTCTAGTGAGAGACGGTAAGTAGTATAAGACTTTTTTTAAAATCATTTTTTGTTTAATCGTCTATGAAAGTGAGAGAAGAATTGGGACCCAAATAATTTCCTGTGTGATGTTCAGAACCAAACTTTATTATTTGATGTATGTAATGAATCAGTTCCACTTCCTTTTCTCCAATGTCACCCACCTTTCTGAGTGGAGAAGGTCCCCTCTGGACAAGGAATGCAGTCATAGCAGCAAACTGGGTCTCCTTCTCGAGCCCTCTTGACAAATCCAGGATGACAACTTTCCACACATCTGGACTGAGGCAGGGACTGAGCAGAAAAAACAAGGAATGCCAAAGAAAAGATGTTAGGACTCTCCGTCCATGGAAAATGGAGGGAGAAATGGATGGAGACAAGTTCCTTTTCCTTTTGGAATTTAACATTGCAATATGGTACTTTTCTACTTAATAGTCTAGAGGGATGGAATTGAAAAAAAGATTTAATATGATGATATATTCATATTCTCATAAAACTGAGAAGAAAGTTTACTATAAAAATTTTAGGAAACTTTTATTCCATTAGATTTTTTAAAAGATAGAATAAAACTGGGATGAAGAAAGAAACTTCTGACCAGTAGGATCTTGAAAGGTTTCCATAAAACATGGCAAAGCCACTTAGGTCCCATTTGTTGAAGAACTTCCATTAGATGATACCAACTGGCATGGAAGACCTACCACCCTGGAGACTCTAGGCTTTGCCCACTTGCAATGGGACCCCAGGCTTTGGAAAACAGAGAAAAGACACCAACATTTATCCCACCTTATTGAGCAACTTTAGCCCTGAAAGAGCATCTTGTCTGATAAAAAGTCTCTGTTTTTGAAAAAGCGCCAGAATCTTTTCCTTGACATCCTCTTTGGGGACAACAAAGGAGCCCGAAATGGCCAGATCTGCTGTTATCTCTCCATTTTGGTCCAAGTACAGTTTTCTATCAGAAATATTCCAAAATTCATTCTTCTCCAGAAAGGGATGAAACTAGAATGGGAACATCCAGGAATTTGAAAAGCAGAAAACTTTGTTTCTTATCCCACATTGAATCTTTCTTCTACAATTGTCTCATGTCCAAATATGGTTAAATAGGATACAAATACTGCCATAATCTTCATAAGTGAATGAAAAAGTTTGAGAAAAATTTATCAAACTATAGAGAAAATATAATAGACACAGTTGGTCAATTGTAGGGAACATTTTAGAGCAGATAACAAATAAAATGAACAGAGAAAAAAAAGATTATTCATAAACTCTTTGAAAACAACCGATTGATTCCCAGAAATCGTGGGTTGATCAAGAAGAAATCTGTCAGGCTAATCTTCTCCCTTGTAATCCTGATGGAAAACACCTCCAGATCAGAGGTGGGTTCCTACCTGTTTGGACCACTTTGGCTGAAACGGTAGTAACCTGGTGGCCTGGGTGGCTGGAACCAGCAGCAACCCAGGCTGGCCACGCCCCTGAACCGGTTCTCTCGGCCATATTGTTTTTGGCTTCTGTGCATGCGCAGAGCAACCGGCAGTAGCAGTAGCCAGAACCCACCACTGGCTCGATCCCACTTAGGAGCCTCAGTTTACTCGTAAGCCCCATTGGCCTTTCTCCCTGCCTCTCCTGGCCAATGTTGCTCACAAGTAAACTGCAGTTAGGATCTCCCATGTGTTGCGCGCCCGAAAACGACATGGAGGCATGGTCGAAAGCTGGGAGGGGGGTCCAACACACAGGATGGGACCTGGCCAGCCCTGCTGTTGCAGTAGCTGCCTGGGCGAGCCTCTCCCCACCTCCCCAGACCAGGCCCTCAGCTCATGGCAGACTGAGGCCGCAGCCGCCACCCGCTCCTTTGTCCACCCAGCCAACGGCAGCCACAGCAGCGCTGGTCATGGCTGAGAGCTTTCTTTGCCAGCTGGCAGCCGAAAAGTTCTCCCTCTTAAAAGCCTCCAGTGATGGAGCTTTCAGATCCAAGCGCACTTTAACCAACCAACCAACCAACCAACCAACCAACCAGGGCTTAGTTTGGAAACAGAAGAAGAAAGAACCGGTGAGTGTCTGTGCCCAGGCATGGGGGATGTTGGGGGGGGGGGGAGGCTGGTGGTTGAGCTGGAGGGTAGGAGCTCTCTGAGCAAGTGCTGGACAAGAAGGCGGTGGACGACCTCACTTTCCAGTCGCTGGTGAGCGGCTGCATCCAGCCGGGGGATCAGAGGGGGCAGCTGAGCGAGCGCTGGGCAAGCAGGCAGGAGGGAGGCCTCGGAGGCTCATTGTCAACCCAGCTTTGCGCTCAGTTTGCTGTGGTTGCATAACCATCGGTTGGCTTAACGGTTGGGCACGGGGAGTTGGGGGACACCGCTTGGCAGGAGCGGTTTGGCTCAGTTGTTCACTGGGCGGCAAAGTGGACCGATTCAAAAAGGATGAAGGGGATCTTCGGTGGAGCCGATCGAGGGAGCAACCCTTGGCTTATTGAGTCTTATTGAGTCTTATTGAGTTGATGGGCCTTGCCTTGGGGTTAGGGGTGAGCCCAAATTGTACCCCACTGCAGGCGTCTCTCAGCTGTTGTGTGCAGGGAAAAACCTTGCACAGTAAAGAAAACCTTCTCAATGAGGTGCAATTTGGTGGTGCCGGGTGGGGCAGGGGATGGGCTGGGCTAGGCCACAAGATGCACATCTTACTGGAGATTGGCAGCTCCAGATCTTGTGGCTTTTGGGGGGTTTACTTAAAAAAGAATTCCTCTGCAGAGGAGCTGAAAACCTCCGAGGTTGCTTTGGGAGAGGGAAGACGGACAGCATTCCCCCCTCCCCCCCCCTGGGTGCCTGCAGCCTTGGAGCAACTCTGGGCCCTTCCACAGTAAAGAAAATCTTCTGGCGAGTGAGAAGTTGTTAATTTCCTTTGCTGTGCAAGGAGTTGCTGCAGGCTCCGAGGCTGCAGACGCCCAGGGAGGGGGAATACTGCCCATCTGCCTGCCCCTCCAGAAGCAACCTGGGTTTTTTTGGGAGGGGGATCCCCAGAGCACCCTGGGAAAGGACTTTGCCGATCGGCCTGCCGCTAAAAGCAAACAATGAGGTGAGGCACAGAGATGGTTGGAAGAGGGAGGGAGGGAAGGAGGGAGGGAGGGAGGGAGGGAGGGAGGGAGAGAGAGTGTGTGTGTATGTAATGGCCGGTTTTATCCAAATGAGTTTTTGTTTCAGGTGGATCTTCTAGTTTTGAAAGGAGGAAAGGAAGGGATACAAAGAGAAAGAAAGAAAGAGGGTGAAAGGGAGAGAAAGAAAAAGAAGGGAGAAACAAGAAAGAAAAGAAAAAAGAAAGAAAAGGTAAAGAAAGAAAGAAAGAAAGAAAGATAGAAAGAAAGGGAGGGAGGGAGGGAGGGAGGGAGGGAGGGAGGGAGGGAGGGAAAAGAAAGTGAATAAGATATAGATGGGTGGATGGATTTATATATACATACATGAAGGGAGGGAGGGAGAGAAAAAAGAAGAGAGGAAGGAAGGCTCCAGAAGACTCTTTGAAACAGCACAGCAATCTAGGATTGGAAGGGATGTCGGAGGTCATCTAGTCCAACCCCTTGCTCCAGCAGGAGACCTGATATCCTCTGGATTATTTTGGTGCCTCTAAGAGAGAGGAAAATTGCCAGAAAAGGGAAGGAGTTTACTAGGACAAGGCTGCCATGCAGAGGAAGGCAGAGACAGTCCTTGACTTATGACAATTGAGCCCAACATTTTGGTTGCTAAGCAAGAGCGTTGTTAAGTGTGTTTTGCCACATTTTACTCAATCCATGACGTCACCTGGCTCTAACAGTCATGTGCAGGCTAGGGAAGAACATCTGAAGGCCTGTGTAATGTTCGAATGGGCAGAAGTTAAAGTTAAATGTGTGGCAGAAAGTGGACTGAGTGTGTTTAAATGCAGTAAGTGAGGTTGAATGTGTACAGTTTTAGAAGAGCTCTGTGTGTGTGTGTGTTTGTGTATGTGTGTGTGTGTGTGTACATACACATACAGTATATATAGTAGATAATGTATCTTTTTGTGTGCCTATACACACACTATACTATGTAATATGGATGTACACATATGGCATTTATACATAGGGTTCAATTGTGTATTTTGGATGTTCAGTAGTAGTAAATAAATAGACAGGGAAATTGTATCTGGTTGACGCAAGGAGAGGCCAGGCAAGGTACCCCTTGTCGTGAGTGATGTCAAGTTGGCTACACCCACCCAATCACATGACCACCAAGCCACGCCCACCCAGTCAAATGACCACCAAGCCATGTCCTCCCAGTCACATGCCTACCAAGTCACACAACCAAGCCACTCCCACCCAGTCACATGACCACCAAGCCACACCCACAGAACCGGTAGTAAAACTTTTTGAATGCCACCACTGGATACAATCCTCTTCCAATAACTGTCTCCTGTTACACACGAGTGTAAGATCCGCTCACTATTATTCCAGAGTGTAAGACATGGAAAAAGTGAATTCAGTTACAAGAGAGGAGATTTTAACTGAATGAGAGAAAAAAAATATGATAAAAGGATGAGCTGTTTTAGAGCTGAGCCAGTAAAGCAGAGAAGTTCAGTCTCCCCTTCATGGATCGTCTGAGAGCAAAGACTGAGCAGCCATCAGTAAGAAAAGCTTGAACTGGGATTCCTGCAGAGAGGAGGGGTTGGGCTAGATGGTCTCAGGGCCTCCTCCTAATTTATAAAGGTTGTCATGCCACAAAATGTACCATATTTTTAGGAGTATAAGATGCACCAAGGTTTTGAAGAGGCATTTTTTTTTTAAAAAAGTAGGTAGGTAGGTAGAGGGAGAGAAAGAGAGAGAAATACAGTAGGTAGGTAGGTAGGGAGAGAGAGAGAGAGTAGGGAGGGAGGGAGGTAGATAAAGGGATAGAGAGAGAGAAATAGAGAGAGATATAGAGATAGAGAAATACAGTAGGTAGGTAGGGATAGAGAGATAGAGGATAGGTAGATAGAGGGATAGAGAGAGAGAAATAAAAAGAGATAGAGAAATACAGTAGGGAGGGAGGGAGAGAGAGAGAGTGGGTAGGGAGGGAGATGTTTCCAGGTGTATTTATCCATGTCCTGGAGAAGGAAATTGCTGACAATCTGCAGCACCTAAGACTTTGTTTCTGCTGGCAAAGCACTTGATCAATGTAATTCTCATCAACCAGTTAAAGAGCTTTCCAAGAGGGGGAAAAAAATGTTTTTACACTCTGCAAACCTCCCCAAAACAGCCCATTTTTGTGAAAATGCCCCCCCCCCCTTTAAAAAAAATTTCATGAATAGCCTTTGGGGGGGTTGCAGAGTGTTCCTGGGGTGGTGCAAAAATGAGCAAAAAATGGCCCGTTTTTCGCAAAAAACAAGCCCATTTTTGTCAAAAAAAAAATTGCATGCATAGCCTTATGGAGGCTTATAGAGTGCTGCTGGGGGTTGGGGGGGGCAAAATGGTTCATTTTTTGCTCATTACTGCCCTCCCCAGCCCCCAGGAGCTCTCTGAAAGCCTCCAAAAGGGTATGCATCGCCATTTTGGTGAAGAGGCGGGGCTTCAGGAGGCAAAAAATGCTGTATTCGATGTATAAGACGCACCCAGATTTTCAGCCTCTTTTTTGAGGGAAAAAGGTGCATCTTATATTCTGAAAAATACGGTAACTGGTGTGCTGTTGTTGCTCTAGCCCCACCTAGTGGCCGGGGGCAGATAAGCCTCACTATAAGGTCTGAAGCCAGACTCCATTTTCTGTTGGCCTTTGGAGAAGACGGAAACAGCCGTTGTGACCGAGACCCGTGGTCATCCGGAGACGCCTCCCTCCCTCACACGGAGCATCGCTGGAGAGGTTCCAGCTGCTTCTTTGTTGGCTGTTAGTTAATGCTGCCTATCTCGTCTTTCTATTTGATTTCGACTCTTTGCATCTCCTCAGTTTCACCTGCCCTCTTCTCCCAATAAAGCATCCAGATCCACGCCAGGCTCCCTTTCATTGGAGGAGAATAGGGGGGCTTAGCTGCCTCTCCAGCTGCACACAGACCCACCTGCAATGGGGACGGAAGAAAGGTGGAATTCCACCAGGCTAATCACAAACCCACAAATATGGGAAATTATTTTAAAAAGAATACAGCATTTTCCAATTAGCAGTGCTAAATATAAAAATGCCATGGTATCTACTCTTTGGAACCATTAATTCCCTGAGTAATTAAATTGGCCAGATCTGTTGAGATGGTTCCCCTCCTTCTCCTCTGGATTCCTCCTCCAAAGGATCTAAGATTAATGGATCCATATTGGGACCCCCATACCTGCCATGGCTGCAGCCTTGGAGACCCCAAGATCTTTTCTCCCTCCTTCCTTCCCCTCCTCGATCTGGAGGAATATGCAGCATTCAGGGCCTGGGCCAGAGTCTTAATGAAACTGTAATAATTGTAGTCATTTGGGGTCCATTCTCTGTCCCTTTTCCACTGGGTCTCCAGTGGGGCTTTCTGGGTGCATCTTCTGCGGCCTTTGACAGAAAAGATGTGCTTAGAAAGAGAACAGTGAAAATAATTATCTCGAAACTTTTCTTCCACAAAGAAATCAGGTTTAAAGGCAGAATCTTTTGGCCTTTCTTTTCCCAGATAACCAAAGTTCCAACTACTATGGATGTATTTGAGAAGTCTGCGCTTGTTCATTTCGTACCCTACAAAACTTGTGAGGATCCAGACTTTCCCCTCAATGGGTCCTGGCAGACGCATAAATGTTAAATGGAAAGGAAGAATTCTCTCCCAAATGGAATCAAATTCCATGAACTGAACAAAGACGTTGACTTGTCTCCACTTAGAAAGGGAATCCCTGAGATATGCAGTATATCCAGTTGTTGAGAACAATTGTGATATAACCACACAAATTCCATTCCTGACAAGCATTGGAGTAAAAGTCCTCATGAAATTCTCTCCCTTTTCTGTGTCTGAAGCAAAGAGGCCAATCAGGGTCCATCTGAAGCGGAGGAGCAGCTGGACAATTGCTGGGTACTGGAATCCTTCTTTGGGGAGAATGTGGTGGAAAAAGGGGAATTTGCTTTTATCACTCAGAGCCTCTGAAGCTGTAAAATGATTGATCTGGAAAAGCAATTGAAAGGATTAGAGCCATGATGAGGAACCTGTGGCATGCAGAGCGTCCTCTCCTGGCACGCCAGCCGCCCCAGCCCAGCTCCACTAGCATCCACATGCAGGTGCACCTCCTGCCGGCCAGCTGGTTTTCGGGCCTTTGTGTAGGGCCAGGGCGGGGGACGCGTGAGTATGCAGTGGGGGGGGGGGCACTCACATTGTGCAGGAAACTCCGGTGGGCTGGAAGTGAGTGTGGATGGCCTGCCCCACCTCCCCCCCAGTGCTTCCTGGCTCAGTTGGAGGCTTCCTTCAGCCTTCAAACAGTTGGAGGGTTTGGGGTTTTTTTTTTGCTTCCAGGTTGGTGCAGGAGGCTTTCCAGGGCCAAAATGGGGCATGGAAAGCACAGGGTTTTCCCCCCCCCCTTATTCCCCAATTGTGAGCTCTTAGGAAAGAATCCCCTCCTTATGGGTTGCTAACAGTTGTGGGTTTTAAAATTGCCAAGGGCCAGGGCGAGGGATGCATGAGTATGCAGTGTGTGTGTGTGTGTGTGTGTGTGTGTGTGTGTGTGTGTGCTCACATTGTGCAGGAAACTCCTCTGGGCTGGAAGTGAATGGTCTGGGCCTCCAGTGCTTCCTGGATCAGTTGGAGGCTTCCTTCAGCCTTCAAACAGTTGCAGGGCTTGTTTGGGGTTTTTTTGCTTCCAGGTTGGTGAAGGAGGCTTTCCAGGGCCAAAATGGGGTGCAGAAAGCACAGGGTTTTTGTTTTTTCCCCAGAGCAGAAATGAAAACCTGTCCTGTGGAGCCCACTGCCACTTGGGCGGAAAAGGAGGACAACACCAAGAAGAAGAGGAGGAGGAGAATGACAAGGCTTTGCAGGAGCCGGCAGGGAGCAGGTCAGGTGGGGCTGGCTTGCTGGCTGGGGAGGGGGCAATCATGGTGCTTAGGTGGCAGCAGCCTGCATGCCCCAACTGTGCTGGGGAGGAAATAAGAGGCCCTGCTTGAATGGGGATGAAAGTACACACACACACCCTACCTCCCTGCTCAGGTGTTGGCCACACCAGTTTGGGTGCCCTGGCTGAAGCACGCTTTCTCTCTCTCTCTCTCTCACACACACACACACACACAGACAGACAGACAGACACAGATTACTCTCTTACCCTCCCTGTCTCTGTCTGGCCCCATTTGCATGCTCAGCTGTCACCCACACCATTGGCAGCAGTTTGGGTGCCTTGGCTGAAGTATGCTTTCTATGCCAAACACACTTGGATTGCCTGTCTCTGTCTGGCCCCATTTGCTGCTCCTTGAGACAAAGAAGCCTCATTAAGTAGCTAAGTGGAAAGTAGTTGGGGGGAGGGGAGGAGCAGGAGACCTTCAGGTAACCACTTTCCCCACCCACCCACCCCCGAGAATGAAAGTTTCTGGATCCCTGACTCTGCAAAAGAAGATGGGTGCCTGAATCTGCACAATATTTTAGCACCCAGGAGTGTCCATTCTCAGCACAAAAAGCATTTCCCAGCCAACTCTCCTCTCCCTTCTTCAAAGGCAAAAAGCCAAGAAACAAGAGAGGAGACAGAGTTTTGGAAAGTAAGTGAGTCCTTGTTGCAGGAAGGGAGGGAGAAGCAGGAGGTATCTTAGTGGGTTGGGGAGGCCTTGAGGGTCTCTTATATCACTGGGACCCCCATGGCCTTCCCCACCCTGAGATACAATACAATAGCAGAGTTGGAAGGAACGGATGGATCTAGATGGACTTTAACCCTGGGCCTACCTAACAAAAGGAAATTCAGTATTGAGAAAAGTAAAGTAATACAATAGCAGAGTTGGAAGGGACCTTGGAGGTCTTCTAGTCCAACACCCTGCCCAGGCAGGAAACCCTATACCATTTCAGACAAATGGCTATCCAACATCTTCTTAAAGACTTCCAGTGTTGAGGCATTCACAACTTCTGGAGGCAAGCTGTTCCACTGATTAATTGTTCTGTCAGGAAGTTTCTTCTCAGTTCTAAGTTGCTTCTGTCCTTGATTAGTTTCCACCCATTGCTTCTTGTTCTACCCTCAGGTGCCTTGGAAAATAGTTTGACTCCCTCTTCTTTGTGTCAACCCCTGAGATATTGGAACACTGCTATCATGTCTCCCCTAGTCCTTCTTTCTATTAAACTAGACATACCCAGTTCCTGCAACCGTTCTTCATATGTTTTAGTCTCCAGTCCCTAATCATCTTTGTTGCTCTTCTCTGCACTCTTTCTAGTCTCCACATCTTTTTTACATCGTGGCGACCAAAACTGAATGCAGTATTCCAAGTGTGGCCTTACCAAGGCATTATAAAGTGGTATTAACACTTCACGTGATCTTGATTATATCCCTCTGTTGATGCAGCCTAGAACTGTGTTGGCTTTTTGGGCAGCTGCTGCACACTGCTGGCTCATATTTAAATGGTTGTCCACTAGGACTCCAAGATCCTTTTCACAGTTACTACTGTTGAGCAAGGTACCATCTATACTGTACCTGTGCATTTCATTTTTGTTGCCTAAATGTAGAGCCTTACTCTTTTCACCATTGAATTTCATTTTATTAGATAGTGCCCAATGTTCAAGTTTGTCAAGATCCTTCTGTATCTTTAGCCTATCTTCTGGAGTGTTGGCTATTCCTGCCAGCTTGGTGTCATCTGCAAATTTGATGAGTTCCTCATTTATTCCCTCATCCAAATCATTGATGAAGATGTTGAAGAGTACTGGGCCCAAAACAGAGCAGTGGGATACTCCACTGCATACCTCCCTCCATGTAGATGCAGTTCCATTGAGGACTACATGTTGAGTGCGGTTGGTCAGCCAGTTACGAATCCATCTGGTGGTGGTCATGGGCACATTGGTATCCTTGAATTCTGAGCTCGTAGGAAAGTATCCCCTCCTTGGGGGTTGCAAACAGCTGTTTCCAGTGGGGAAAAAAGGACAAAGCAATTGGGGAAATTGTTTCCTTTGCTATATTTCCAGTCTGAATTAGACCATGGCAGGGTCCCTACAGAAGAGATCTTTCAAGGATCATTATGTATTCATAGAAAAGCAACTAACTTAGCTCTGCTCTTAAATGCTAAAGCTGTTGCACATAAAAAACAGAGGAGCTCTGATCAACTACCAGAGTAATCATTTTGACAGTTTTGCTGTCCTGTAGTCTGTCCCCATGAAATGCAAGCATGGAATAAACTTAGCCTGGTTTGTTCTCAGTCTTTTCAGTGGCCACAAACTACTAGCAAAAATGGCATTTGATCACAAGGCAAGGAATGTTTCCCCTTTTGCATTGGAGCATCCAAGAAGGGACAGGAAAGACCAAGAAAAAGACCGAAAGAGGAGAAGAGAGCAAGGAAGCAAAAGGAAGGAAAGAGGGGAAGAAAGAATGAAGAGGGAAGGAAAAAGAAGGGAAGGAAGGAGATTATAATGAGAGAGGGTAAGGGTGTGAGGTAAATCCTGCCTTAGCGCTTGATCACCAACAGCCCTGTTGCCTTTTACCATCTCCTTGTCCCCTCCTCCTGACCTCTCCTGGTGGCCTCCCATCCTATCATTGAGGATCCTTTGGTTACAAAGCTAGGTCTCGTAAGGAGAGGGAGTGGGCTTGAGTGCTGCATGTGTTGCTCTCAAACTTACAAAGTATGAGTCAAGGTTAGAAAAATTATCAGCTTGCATTCAACAGCAAAAGTCACATTAATCAAAAGCATGCCAAACGCAAATGTTTACCTTTCAATAAAAAGGTGTTTGTATCATTGAAAGCACTGTTATTGTGGGTTTTTTTTCCAGAGAAAAGACGTTAATCATGTATGAGTTGTTTTTCTAAACAAAAACCTCATTATTCAGGTTAAATTGCCGTGTTGGCACTCCGAGATAAATAAGTGGGTTTTGGGTTGCAGTTTGGGCATTCGGTCTCTAAAAGGTTTGCCATCACTGCATTAGAGCATACACAAAGTGTAACCTAATTCAGCTTTTGTTAAATTGCTGTCCATTGTAACCTAACGTGCCAACTACATAGATAAAACTTCTAGGCGAATTCTCAAGCTTAGCCTAGCAAAGTAACTTCTTGTGAAAAGTAAAATGTGGAATGTGCCAAGTAGCCTTGCTTGTAACTTAAAATGCGTGTTCAGCATTCCCCAGCAAAGCTCTGAGTTATACTCCAAAAAATGGATTTCTTTTCCCTTCTACAGTCTATGGTTTTCACAGCGCTGACAAAATTCATGAAATTTGCATGATATCAAATTATGTTTCTATAGCAATGACGTTCTGTGCAAGCTATAAGATGTTTGGAAAAGTTTTGGCACATCCCTGTTTTTCTCTCTCTCTGCCTGCTCTGTTAAGGTGGGAGACAAAAAGGTCATCCAGTCTTTTGCTTTCTGCAGAAATAAAAGCTAATAATCAGCAACCTCGTGTTCAGAGTTTCATTGGACTTATCAGATTCTGAGCTTCATTCAAAAACCTTGCACAATGAAGAATGCTGTGTTATATTTGGGGTCAAATCAAGACCAAAATATTAGATTTTAATAAATCCAATCTTGTTCTCATGAAGACATTAGAATAATTGGTTAATTAGACATTGTTTAAAATATTAAAGACGGAATATTAGCAAGAAATTGTTATAAAAGTGGAAAATAATAAATAAATTGAAAAACTACAAACAATTTAAATCATATTACTGTAACTCACCCCTACAATTTATTGCAATTAGATTAACATATGCAAATGCCAACTGAAGTATTCTATTCCAATAAACGGCCTACTATAAATTTTGAGCATTGCTGCATATTTTAATGCTTCTATGGGCCAGATTCTTTCTGGAGGAATTTTTTTAGCATCTTCTCCAATTGAAGAAGAAACAGGGAGACCTCAGTTCCCAATACAGTTTGTCAGTAGTACAATCCAAGATTGGCCTTTAATTGAAGTTTTGTCTGTTCTAAGAGCCACAATTTTCTGAGACTGTCAATTTCCATAGATTAAATGCCAATATCCATATTTTCTGATTTTAGACAAAGCAGAAATTGTGTAAATTCCCAAATCAGCTCTGAGGGGCAGCAGCTGGAGTCCTTTTGTCCACCCCAAGATACTCCTTGGAGGCTGTGATTGGGTTGGTTCTGCTGGTGGTTTCTCTGTGAAGCCCCAAACATCAGATTGATGTAAGAACATGGGGGAAACCTTGGCCTCATTATACTTTAAAATTGGGGCTGAGGAAGCTGGAGAGCTTTGAGGTTTTCTTTTAAGCACCACTTTCACTCATGTCTTTGATCTAACTGAGCTCCTTTGATGATGAGGGAGACAAGATTCAGTCTCAGAGAAAACAACCCCAGGTAAGGAAAGGTCTTACTTGCTCTATTGGTTGACCATCTATGGATAGGATGTCATTTCCCAAAATACCATAACTTTTGAACTTGATTTATTAATTATCAGATAATTATTATGACAAAAGAACCCAAGTCTTCCTCACAGGGTATATAATCCAATGTGTAAGTATGATAATATTGCAGTGTAAATCAGCATGTTCCAATGGGTATTTAGCATGCTAAGCATATGTACCCATAACAGAACTTATAACAAAATAAAAGGGTTGGAAAGGACCTTTGAGGTCTTCTAGTCCAACCCCCTGCTCAAGAAGGAGACCCTATACCAGGGGTCCTCAAACTACGTCCCACAGGCCAGATACAGGCCACTGAAGCCATTAATCCAGCCCACGTGGGACCATGAGGCTGCCCCGCCCAAATCACCCCACCCACTTGCCAGTCCCCACCCACCGGCTGAGCGCAGGCCTTACCTTCGCAAGCCCCATGGACTGAAACTGCAAAGTAAGACCAAAGTTTTTGGACGGCAGAGTACTTCTGAGGGCTGGGGAGGCCAAAAATGGGATGCACGGAGGCCCCAGGAGGGGAAATGGTGCCCTCTCCTTCAGATTCTTAGCTTGGGCTAAGTGGAATGCAAAGCCATGTCGACTGGCACGTGTGGCCTTGCCTGTTGCTCTTCCGGGTTTCTTGTGTGCATGTGAGCACGACAATCAGCTGGCCTTTACATGCGCGGCAGTGCCAGAAACTGGAAGAGGAGCTGCCTGGTGCACATGTATGGACCAACATGCACACTGGTCAACTCCTCTTCCAGATTGCATCCTTGACAAGGGCACTTGGTGCCAAAAGGGTTCGCCATCAATGCCCTATTCCAAGGGTGGTTTTACCAAGGCATTATAAAAAGGCACCAATACTTCTCGTGATTTGGATTCTATCCTTCTGTTGATGCAGCCTAGGATTGCAGTGGCTTTTTTTGGCTGCTGCCACACATTGTTGGCTCACATTTGAGAGATTGTCCACTAAGATTCCAAGATTCCTCTCACAGTTACTGCTATTGAGCCAGGTTTCACCTAATATGTACCTGTACATTTGGTTTTTCTAGCCTCAGTCTAAGACTCAGGGGTTGCCACAAAGAAGAGGGAGTCAAACTATTTTGAAGCAACTTAGAACTGAGGAGAAATTTCCTGACAGTTAGAACAATTAATCAGTGGAACAGCTTGCCTCCAGAAGTTGTGGAAGTCTTTAAGAAGATGTTGGATAGCCATTTGTCTGAAACGGTATAGGGTTTCCTGCCTAGGCAGGGGGTTGGACTAGAAGACCTCCAAGGTCCCTTTCAACTCTGCTATTGTATTACTTTACTTTTCTCTATACTGAATTTCCTTTTGTTAGGGAGGCCCAGGGTTCAAGTCCATCTAGATCCATCTGGATCTTGAGCCTATCTTCTGGGTTGTTGGCTATTCCAGTCAGTTTATTGTCATCTGTAAATTTGATGAGTTCCCCATCTATCCCTCATCCAAACCATTCTTGAAGATGTTGAAGAGTAGTGGGCCTAACATGGAACCTTGCAGTCCCCCACTGCTTGTTTCCCTCCTTGTAGACTTAGTTCCATTGAGGACCACAGGCTGAGTCCATCTGGGGGTGATGCTGTCTATCCCACATATTTTTAGCTTACCAAGAAGTAGATGGAGGTTTACTTTGTCAAAGCCTTTCTAAAATCCAAGTACTGGAAACTATGTGCAGTGCATTTCACTGGTCCACTAATTTAGTAATTTTTGGCAAAGAAAGAAATAACATTTATTTATGATGTGTTTTTGGATCCTTCATTAGTTGAAGTAAATTGTCAATATGAAGAGAGAATAACAAGGGTTCAAATATGCATCCTTCCCTTCCTCTTTGGTAAGTATCAATCCTTCTTCTCATTGCTCCGTTGAGCCCCAACCTCCCTCTCAAACAAGGACCTGGAGAAAGAGCCTGGATCAGGGTCAACAGGTGGAGCTCCATTTTGAGGGCAATCAATTTCCTATATAATATTTCTCTGTTAATTATGACAAATGCACTAACATCTAGAAAGCCAACAAAACCCTGTTTTACTTTGCTGATAAAGAGTAGATATTTCAAGACAAATTTGTTACCAATATTTAATTATTGACATGCAATATTTCTTATAAAATCTATAAAGCTATTCACTACCTAAAACCTTCTGTTTCTTCTGCAAGGAATGCATTTTTCTCAAGTTTAACTAATCCAGGCATACATTTCAGCCACAATATCTGCTAATCTATTTCGCCTATAATTGCTAGAGTCCTTTTTATTCCACTTTTTAGATAGATAAAATGCTACTATTGCCAACTTCAATCCAACTGGATATTATTTATATGTGGAAATGAAGATGCCAATAGAGGCCCCAACAACCAGGGATATTTTTTGATCAGTTAAATAGTTGGTAGAATGTCCTCTCCGGGGAATGTATTGCTTGCACTTCAGGCCTTTTATGATAATCTCAACATGAACATAAAGGAATAAAATATTGACATTTTTGCTAATATGAAAAGCAGCTCTTGAATTCCATGGTAAAGACATGATTGCATCTATTGCTCACCCACCACCACCCACCACTCACTTTTCCAGATGGAGAAAAACACACACAAACCTGTGGTACTTTGTTGGTGCCTCCTAATGTTGACATCTGGATGGAGATGTCCCTGTCAGATTTATCAAGAAGAGCCAGAAGGTTCTCCTTCCTTCCACAGCCATAGTTGGGGACATTGGCTTCTCCAGTGGAGAGAATGTCCAGCAAGGCATCTGAAGTGCGGAAAGTGCTGGAATAGTTGTCATGGAGGTTGTAGCCAAGTGTGAGATTTTGCAGGAACTGGGAATTCTTGTTGACCATTTGAATGTTGAAAATGAACATTAAGGCATCTACAAAACCATATACATCCCTATTGTAAAAAAAATGTTATTATAATGGGCAGCAACAAATACTTTAAAATAATATATAAGCCTCCAAAAGCCTACTGAGCCTTAAGCCAACATTGATCCAAAAGCAATGATCGGTTACACAAATATGGAAATGGGCTGAGGTACAGCAACTACAACTTGTTCCACCACTACTTTAAATAAAATTCATTATTCAAGTGATAAATTAAGGATTGAACTGAGAGAGGAAAATAATCTGCAGCCCTTTCAGCTTTTTTTTCAGGCCTACTTTCCGATTTGAGTTTCTTTCACAAAATCAGACAAAAGAGGGAGATCATGGAAATCAAAATCATTCAGGAAATCAGACATTTCCCCCAATGTAGGTGTAGGAAGTTATCACCCAGCCCTCTCCCAGAAAAATGAAATATCCTAGGAAATATTGAAAAGGCAGAATATTTCTCTGGATGTGAAAAGGAAGAAACATATTATAAAAACAGAATAGCTCCCTGTAGCTTCCTACCCTTTGTCAATGAGCCATTAAAGCCTAAGATAGTCCACTTTACATAATAAAGAGTTCTCCCCTTCAGCTCCAGAGCGATGGGATTAAGGCATGATAATATTGGCCCTTTATCCAACTCCCCACATGGCATCTGAGAACTCAACCAAACCTGGATTCAAAACGCAGCCTAGAGAGTTGCCCCTGCATGGCTCCATGGGAGTCTGACAACCAATCAGAACAGAAGCTCAAGATCAAAGGCCAGAGAGGGCATAAAACCAGGGACTCAGCTTCTCTTCCTCCCTTCTCTTCTTCTTCCCCAACATTGAAGCATGTGATCACCTTTTCTGTTCAGGACTCAAGCCATGTGGTCCTGTCCACCAATAAACCATCTTTCCAAGCAGCCTCCATTTCTCCAGTGTCTTTTTCCCCACTTGGAGCCGAACCCAGAAGGACATTTCTTTCAATATAGGAATAAATGAATATAAAAACAAAAAAGAAGGAGAGTGCAACTCCATCACCCTGAATGACTTACAGATCTTGGAAAACCAACTGAATAGAAGGAGCCACATTGAAATGCAACTTAGTATGCAATATTTTATCTCCGGTGATGACTATACCAATGAGATGGTCTCCTGGGCTGTAAAAGCTATGTGGTCTTTTTCCATCCTGGTGCTTCAAACTCTGTGGGCATTTCATTCTCAGCTTCCCAGAGACTGAATGGGAAACCAGCAGCATCAGAAGCAGGAGGTCCATAATTCATGGGGTGAATCAATCAATCCCCTTCCTTTTCCGAAAGAAGAATTAGAGGAATTCAAAGGACTCTCACAAGGTGGAATATGATCCAGTTGCTTTCCTGATTGAAATACAGAGAAACACTCAGCTTCATCTGGAAAGGAGAGAGACGGACATTCAAGAGCACAGACCCTGCCTGTCCCCAAACTCCCTATTTCTCTGCCCAAAGTCTCCCCTGGAGGATTCGGACAAAGAGCAGAGCTGAAACTTTTATCATAATTCTCCCTCTCAGGAGGGATCCCTGGATAATTCAACCAGTTCTTGGACTCAAAGGTTGTTGGGGAATTCTCTGGAGGGAAATGAAAGGGAAATAATCCCCATGTGATTCATAATAATAGAGGAAGAGTTGGAATTAAATTCATCATCTAGAATTGAGAGTTTTGGGGTCTCCATGGTTGAAACCGGCCCCAGAGGGAATACACGGCACTTGTGGCTGAAAATAAAAAGAAATGTGACTTTTGTTGGCATTGTGGTTAAAGAGAAAAATCCCAGAGGCCAGTTAATGCCAGAGCATGTCACAGATCTGAAAAAAAGCTGCTGAGTTGAAAACAGTTTACTTTATTTTGAAAGCTATGCTCAAGGGCATCGCACAAAAGGTCTGATGAAATAGTGCAGTCAGTTTCTAAAAGCAAAATGAACTTTAGTGAAAAATTAGTTACCAGAAGTTTGCAGAGTTAAAAAAAATCAGTGAAGGGGGGGGGGGGTGTTTAGAAAAAACCCAAGTGAAAAGAGATGGAGAAATCAAGGCTGTGAAGGCTAGGAAGGAAGGAAGGAAGGAAGGAAGGAAGGAAGGAAGGAAGGAGGGAGGGAGGGAGGGAGGGAGGGAGGGAGGGAGGGAGGGAGGGAGGGAGGAGGGTGGAATGGGGAAAGGGGAGCTCAGGATCCTTGTGTTGCAGATGAAAAGGCTGATCTGCAAAATCCAACTTCCATCTTTAGTGACCTAGGAATGCAGAAGCCCATATCCCATGTTCCCCTGCCATCTTTTTCCATGCAGAGGCCAGGCAAGGGGGCTCTTGCAGGGATGCCAGACAGGACTCTGCCCGGCTGAATGGGGAGCCCATCTTGGGAGGAGGAAGCTGGGGAGCCTCATATTGGGGAAGGGAAGCAGATCTGCAAAATCCCCTTCCAGGTTCCATCTTCTGAGTCCTGGGAAGGGGTGAGATCATATCCCATGTTGCACTGCCACCTCTTTCCATACATGGGGCACCCAGGGAAAAGCAAAGCCCAGACCCACAGAGAAGGCCCAGGATGGCCAGGAAGGAGGAGGGGATCTAGGGCATTCCTGGGAAGAGACTATCCTGGTTTATGGGTCCCAGGGTTGAGTGTTGGGGGGACGCAGCCCCTGTGGTTTCTCCAGCCTTGCTTGGGCTCCGTGTCTTTCCAGGAGAGGCTCCTGTGGGGGAGAAGCCATGCAGGGCTGGGTCTTCCAAGGGGGATCGAGCATTGCCTGGGAGGAAAAGGTGGACGGCCTCACCCTGGAGGGGAGCCTCCATGACTCTGAGGAAGATGGGGGTCCCCCATGGACCCTCCAGAATGGTCTGAAGATGGTACCTCCATTCTGAGAACAAGAAACGGACTTGAGGGGATCATTAGTTATTGACTGATTTTGTGTAATGCACAAACCATGATTTCTTATGGCCATCAGAAGTGAAATATCCCATGCTTAATTGGACTGACATATAACCCCAAAGACCCTGATCCTGGTTTGGAAGCCATCCTGGTTGGTTCTTATTACACTCTAAGTGTTGTGGCCCACCAGCTGTCAGCAGAGCTGTCAGCAGATTCGGACAGTGAGGAGGTTGGGGAGGAACATGGGCCAGTCCTGGAGTCTGGGGAAGGCTTGGACAAGGGCTGTGTATCAGAGGCAGAGAGGGGGCCAAGGCCATCTGGTTGTTATTTGCTGCCTCCGGAGCCTCTGGAATCTGACATCAGCAAGGCAGAAGAACAACGGGAGCCTGTTCCCAGTGTGTGCATGTGCAGAGCTGCCAGAAGGCAAGAAGAATTAAGAAAACAGGGTCGACTTGGGAGTAAGGCTTGGAGATGATTGGCCCCTCCCATAAGACATTAAAAGAGGAGCAAACGGGAGTCAGTTCAAGCTTTGAAAAGTTTTTTTGGACTCTGTGCTAAATTTGGCCTTGTTCTGCATTTGGCCATTCGGTCCCTGGCAGCATTCCAAGGGAGATAAGGTGGCTGCTTATCAACATTTCCCTGAAAGACTGTGGCAACTCCAGCAGACATCTGTCAGAACCTTCACAGACTGTTTGCGAAGCTTTGCGGACTGTTAATGACCATAATTTACAGCCATATAAATAAAAGGGGGGTTTGGGGACTAAAATTGTGATTTATGCTTTCTCAGGAAGCCTAGGTCAGAACACTGAGCCAGCCCTGAGCAAAGCCTGGGAAGCCCTGTGAATTCAGCCCCTTCCTGGAACTTCAGACTCGGGCAGTGTCTCAAAACCATCCCAGATTCTGAGGCTCTCAGGCCCAAAATCTCCCTGGACCAGGAATGGCTGGCAGGACCTTCCACAAGAGCCTCCTTGGCTCTTTCTCTCCAGCTGTAACCACTGAGCCCACTGGCTCCTCCTTGGGGAACAGAGCAGCCTCCTCTGAACTTCCGTTTTTGGCCTCTGCTAACAGCACAGCTGTGGCTGAGGATTATGGTTGCTGGAGTCCACACATTTGGAAGGTGCACATGGGAAGGCTGCTTGTGGCTGTTCTGGCAGGACAGACATCATAAACAGGACTTGGAAAAAGACTCTTGAAAGCAGCAGCATCCATTATTTCTCCAACGCTTGGCAGGAGAGAGAGCTGAAGCCAACCCAGTGAGGGTAATAACCAAATTCCCCTTTTAAATTTGGCTTGATAAACACCCAGCCTTTCTGCTGTGTTGACCAACCCCAGTATCCTGAGGCCTGGCCTAACTGGGAATTCTGGAAACCAGCATCCAAAAACCTCTGGGAGGCTCCAAGCAGGAGAAAGAGCCTCAAAGTCCCCAGTTGATCCTCTGAAGACACAAGGAGAGATCTCTGCAAGTCTCTACCAAGCTTTGTTCAAACATTGTGGGAAATCTCTGACCCCCTCCAGCCACAAAAGTTCATTTCTGTCTCTCTCCCATCATCCAAACTCTATTGCCTGAATACGAAACCTGGAATCGGTTCACACAATGAGCTAAACCCCGTTCACTTAGCCATAATTTACTCAAATGAATTGAGTGGCCTGTGGAAAACCATGAATCCAAAAGCGGATCCTAGGAAAAGTTTTCCATCCTGTGTACAGACAGACTGAATTGGCCACCAGCACACACCGGATTGGTGGTAAATGTAGGTGAGTTCACAGAACACCCTTAACCCAGGTTAATGCAAGAGAACTGCTAGTCTGGCAATGTCTGCCATGCCAAAACACATTAACACAGGATGGGGGAAGGTTCCCAAGCACCAGAATGTGTGAAATGGGATAATTGTTTAAAATCTCAGTCAATATTTTCAGGGGCTCCATGGCCGACCAAGGACGAGACCCCTGGTCCTCAGAGGCTCCTTGGGGGATGGAAGGGAGAAGGAAGCCGCTTCTAATCTGGTTCCCTCTAGAGCCCATCCCCTTTGCACCCCCAGGAAAGATCCAGGACCAGCAGTGGGCAATGCCAGGCTGAGATGCGCCCAGCTTGTGAAAACTGCTATAGAAATGCCTGGAAACCCCTGGAGGCCCTTCAAGTGAGCCGTGAAGTTGGCCCATTCTAATGACTCCACAGGGCCCAGGAAAGAGGCTTCCTTCCCAATCCAGGTTAAGGAGACGAGACGCTTCCATGAGGGTTAATGGAGTTTGGCTCCCTCGGCTGAATTCTGCAGGGCACCCAGAAGCCTCCACTCCTTGGGGGGACCTCCACGTGTCCCCCCTGAAAGGGCTCTGCTGTGGGGTCCTGCAAAGGGGGCTGAGGGGCCCCACCAGGGCTGGGCTTGGCTGAGGAGGGCCAGATCCCATCCGGATCCCCACAAAGGCACTGAAAGCCCAGTTAGCCCCCCTATAAGGAGCCCCAGAAACTCTGCTCCAGCCTCGGCCTCTTCCTCTGGCCAGGACCAGCCTCTGGGTCAGCTTCACACAACACCACCGAGAGTAATTCTGGAGTCTGGCGGAATCTAAATCAAGTAAACAAACTAATTGATGATTTCTTTGATTTATACACTGGATATTCAACTATTAAATAGTTAATCTTTCAAATAAAAAAGTGTTTGTGTGTCAATTAATAGTTAAATCAATTCATTTATTGATAAATACATAGATAGACTTAGTCAGAGCTGCTGGGGATAATAAAATAGTAGATTTGAAATGGACTATAAAAATGATCTTGACCAACCCTCTGCATTATCCAGGAAACCCATTCAAACCATGTATGGGAAGCGTCTCTCCAGCCCCTTCTTGGAAATCTTCAGGGGTGAAGATCCCACATCCTTCACAGGGAGACCCTTCCATGCTTGTCCAGCTCTTTGTATCCTGAAGGAAATGGACTGCCTGGTCTTTTCTCTTGGAGAACCTGAGAACTGGAGTCATCCCAGACTATTCAAGAAGGGCAGAGCTCATGTTAGATCAGCCACCAGGACCTGCTACTAAGAAAGTATTATAGTAGATATTCCAATCATTTCACTTTCTTAGGATGGATGGAACCTCTATATCTAACACACTGGGTTCAGGGACCTGCCCCCCATGACACACTTTGCAGCCGCTGGACCCCTGCACAGACCGCTTCAGGGTGCTGGCTGGGCAGCCTGGTTCTGGGGATTTCCCCCTCCCCAAAAGACCGCCCGCCCATCTCTCCAGATCTTGCGGCTTTTTCAGGGTTTTCTTTTTAAAAAACGCCTCTCTGGATGATCTTGAAAACCTGCGAGGTTGCATTGGGAAGAGGCAGATGGGCAGCATTTCCCCCTGCCCCCCTCCCTGGGCTCCTGCAGCCTTGGAGCCTGCAGCTTTAAAGCAAGCCTTTGCACAGTAAAGAAAATCTTTTCACGAGCGTGAGAAGTTCTTAATTGCCTTTACTGTGCAAGTCGCTGCAGGCTCTGAGGCTGCAGGTGCCCAGGGACGGGGGGGGGGGGGAATCCTGCCCGTCTGCCCCCTCCCAAAGCAACCTCGCAGGTTTTCAGGATCGTCTGCAGAGGCATTTTTTTAAACAGAAAACGGTCTTTTTTTGGGGGGGGGGGGGGGAAACGGGCAGCACGTGGAGGAGCCGGCGGCAGAGGCGCCCTGAAGCAGCGCCAGCCAGCATGTCCCTTAAGAAGAGCCCCAAGGGCAAGGGCGGCAGTGCCACGCCCACCTCTGTCCTGGCCGCCGCCCAGCAACACGCCCCCGCCGCCTCCTCCTTCTCCACAGGCGGCCCGGGCAGGGGCGCGGGCACGGCCCAGGAGGGGGCAGCCAATGGGGGGGGGCACTACCCAGCCAGCCCTCCCTCAGCGGCACGGTGAGTTCCACGATGTTGCCTTCAAGGCGAGCGGCGGGCGCCACTTGGCCAGGGCAATGGGGCTCACCCGGCGCCCACCCAGCCACCACTCGACGGGCGAACCAGTGGGCGGAGGGTTGCCCTGGCGTGACCGAGGCGGCACGTCTTGGGGAGGCTTGGTGGGCGTAAAGGGCGCCTGTCTTCCCTGACCGGGCTGGAGCACGGGACGGCCTTGCAACAGGCGCGTCTGCCGCTTGCAGAGCGAAGATGCGCCGCTCGGAAGCGGCGGTGGGCTTGTTTTCCAGCCGTTCCTGGCCCTGCGAAGGATCCAAAGGTGCCTGGGCTCCGGGGCATCCCGTGCTGCGCCCGCCGCCACCGCCGCTCCCAAACGGAACTGTCAGCCGCGAGCAGGTGCCTGAAGCTGCTGCTTGCAGGCATTCACGGCTACACGTAGACTGCGCCTGTAGCGGGAAGGTGTTCGCCCCGTGAGAGCTCCTCTCCAGCCCTCGCTTTCCCAGCCATCTCCACCTCTGGCGCTGCCAGTTTGCCCCCTTGAACATCCTTACATCGGGTGGTCTTTCCCACCCAGTTGTGTTTGCCCAGCCCAGGACCCTTTTAGGAGAAAACAGTGAGTCGGGAATGACTCGCACATACATGCGAGGGGAACCTTTATGTCTCAAAGGTGCTTTTTCCAAAAGGCAACTGGATTGTTTTTTTTTTCCTTGAGGAACAAAAACAAAACGTTTCACTTCTCATCCAAGAAGCTTCATCAGTTGTGATGGCAGTGTGTGTGTGTGTGTGTGTGTGTGTGTTGGAGAGGAAGGATAGGTACTGGTCAAGGCTGGGTGGTAGGGGAAAGATTTTTTGGGGGACGGGGGTGGTGGTGGAATGGAAGGATTGTGGTTTTTTTTTTTTTAGTTATCTGGTTGTTCACTCCCTCTCTCTCTGGGAGCTGTTGAAGCCACTTGGGGGTTGATCTGTGCCCTCAGGATCTCCTGAATCAAATTGTGGAATCTTCTTGGAACTGCTACAAGGGCTGCATTGTAGACTAGACATAGGTGGTGTCTTATTCCTCCCCCTCTTTCTTTAGATAGAATGAAAGAAAGAGAGAGAGAGAAAGAAAGAGAGAGAGAGAGAGAGAAAGGAAGGAAAGAAGGAATGGAGGGAGAGGGAGAGAAAAAAGAGAGAGACAAAGAGAAAGAAAGAGAAAGAGAAAGAAGGAAAGAGAAAGAAAGGAAGGAAGGAAGAAAGAAAGAAAGAAGAAAGAAGAAGGAAGGAAGGAAGAAAGAAAGAAAGAAAGAAAGAAAGAAAGAAAGAAAGAAAGAAAGAAAGAAAGAAAGAGAACTTATTATCACAACTGAGCCAAAATTTTGGTTACTAAGCAAGAGCATCATTAAATGAGTTTCACCACATTTTCCAAGTTGGCCACTCCCACCCGGTCACATGACCACCAAGCCACTCCCACAAAACAGGCCACACCTACATAAGAGGTTCTAAAAAAATTTGAAACCCACCACTGTCCCTTAGGCATGGGGGACTTTGGGCCAATCACCAGGAGACTCCTGAGTTCCAATCCCACCTTAATTCTTATTGAATGGGAGTGTGAAAGTTGGAAATATTTTCTCAGATTAATGTGGGGTACCAGAATTGGGGATTTATAGAGTGTGAGATGGCCGAGTGTCCAATATTGTGTGGTGTGATGAAAGAAAGTGAAATTGTGGGAAAACACCTGTTCCATGTGGGGCAAAGCCATAAGTCTCTGTCTTCTGCTTGTGGGAGAACCAGAGGGATTTGTATGAATCTCAGGCTGACCTTCATCTGATCCATCATAGCTTTTCTTATCTCCTTCAAATGGAATTTTCAGAGGGATTCCATTCACACTTGGGAGCCATTCATAGACCTAAACATTGATTCCCAATTGATCAGCAATCTCTGTGGTTGGAGAGCAGAAGAGCTTCCATGGGTGCCTCTTCCTAGAATCCTCAACCCCCACCCCCTTATTCTCCCCCTTCTTGGACCTGGATGGATATTATGCAGCATTGAAGGTTTGTGACCTGGTCAATGATGGGGCTGCCTTTAGACAGAATCCCTTCAACCTCCTCCTGGGGAGAGTCTCAAGGTCCCCTTTCTCTGGACATCTTCTCCAGCCCTTCACAGACAAGACAAGCTTGGAAGAGGAGCAGAGAAAATGCTTTAGGTACATTGTAGAGTAGAAAATTAAAGGATCTGAAAACTGCTCTTTTATTTCTCTGGTTTGCTTTATTTCCTTGCTGCCTTGGGGCTCTCTGCTCCCCCCGATGCCTCTCCTGGGGACCCCTGGGCTCCCCTTCAGCTTCTGGCTGCTCTCCTCTCCCCTCCTCTCCTGCAGGCTGTTCGGCCACTGACTGCTCAGCCCATTTGGCTGCTCGGTTCCGGCTCCCAGATCCAGCTCTGGCCAGACTCACCTGGCACACGAGGTAACAAGTCAGTCCCCCCACCTCCCTCCCTCCCTCTCTCCCCCAATCCTCCCTCCTCTCCTGGATAGACAGTTGGACACAGACTCCTTCGATGCTCTTTCTATGGAGATATTAGAAAGAAACATATCCTCCCAATAACCGATAGGCATCCTGGCCATTCTGACATTGCTTAGCTCCAGTGGCTGCTTAAGGCCGAACAGACTGTGGTTGCAGCAAAAGTGGCTCGATTCTCCGCAGCAGCACTGAGGATCCATGGGAAACACGAGTTATAGCCACCATAGCTCTTTTACACAACTGATGTAGGAAACCCTTTTACTTTACTACTCTTTGCCTTTTAGTATTTAATGATTTTGGGCCGCACAGGTTAAGGACTGATATTATAGTATCGTTAGGCCATGTATAACTGACAGATTGGATGTCAAATTGAGATTTTAATATAGATTTTATCTGCGGTTTATTATTTCATTCTAGAATTTTTAACTGGATATTCCTTGAGTGTTTTTATTTGTTCTGGTCTTTGATTGTAATAAACTTGATTTGATGCAATTCCATTTACCAAGAAGGGGACCTAAAAGAAATATGACAAACTTGACTGTTCCCCTTTTAGTGAATACTTTCCTCAGATAAAGGAACAATTCATGTGTCCTCAAGAAATGCACCATCACACTAAGGATGCAGTTATCATATCTAAAAAATAGGACAGAACCGATCATTAATTACTGGACAGGAGTCTTCCACCTGTTGATTCATGGCTGTTAAGACTCTATCACTTGTGGATAATGAATGAGAACAGCCTGCCCCAATCTGGTGGCCTCCAGATGTTAATTCATGCATCCTCGTGATTCATGCTTGGCAACCAATAAGGCCACCTTCCTCCGAGAAGGGGGACCCAGGTGTGTTTGCCAACACTGGTGCGACTCAATTTGTAGACAGGAGACCGAACTTTTGATGTTGTGTCTGTTGCTGCTGCAGCCCTGGGAGACCTAAAATAAAAGGGGACCTCAATATTGTGACCAGATCCTTGGACTTTCACTTGGACCGGTAGCTCCCAGTCATTGCCCAGGCCCCTCTCCTCTTGTAGGGCACCTCAGTTGTCTGGATCTTGATGGAGAGAGCACAGAAATGGCCTCCCTGCCTTTTGATCTCCAACCTTGGAAGGGGAAATTTGTGGGCCTGATTCCTCCAGGAAATCCTGCTGTTCCTTGCAGCTTCTGAACAGTTACTTAAAGAGGTCAACTGGGCTTTGGCTATTCTAACTATGGGTGTCCTTTACAGAAACTGCTGCATAAAACTTTATATCTTGTATATATGAAGAATTTCTGAAATCTCTGTGTGTCTGTGTGTGTCTTGTGGCTCAATGGTCTTTTTTCTATACTTACCTTTGATTCTTCTTTCTATTCCAGCTTAATTCAAGAAATTTAAAACTAATTATTGATAAATTTCAGTTGCCAAAGAGGACAAACACTGGATTAAACAGTATAGAAATCCCACAATTTGGTTCCTTTGTGTTTACGTTGGGTTTACGTCATCATGGTTTACGTCCTCCTGTCTTCCTTGAATCCAGTCTGCAAATAGCACATGAGTGGATGACCTCCAGGTGCCTCCTTCTTCATTCCATCATCTGGCAGGTGCATCAACTACAATTCCAAGAAGGCCCAGGGCTGGGTGGCCCATAGGTCAGAAGCATCCATGATGATGCAATCAAAGCTCTGCTGGGAATTCTGGGAGTTGTAGTTGAGCCTATCTGAAATGGCCAAGCTGGGGAAAGCCATCCCAGGGACAGATTAAGAGACCTCCTGGATCCCCTCCTGGAGATCCACTCAGGTGTCCTTTCCCCTCTCCCACTTCCTGCCTCCTTCCTCAGTTCCAGGAAAGAGGAAGAATCCCCTGCAATGAGTCATCCTGATTGGGGGCCTCCCACTTGTGTGTCTTCTCCTGCCTTTGCTGCTCTGGAGAAGCCACTCAGAAGAAACCTCCCACCCTCCACAAAAGGCCAACAAGGAAGACGTGGCTCAGGAGTCCTTCACATCCCCCTTGAAATACAGTCAGCTAAAAACCCTTGTCCCAAAGAAGGGAAGGAAGGAAGACGTCCATGGGGTGTGGGCGATGGGGAGATTCTTCCCTGATGACCTGGCCAGCTTCTCGGCTCATGGTCCAGCCAGTGGGGCACAGGGCCCATGGCTCACCCATCTCTGACCTCCATGCCGGTTCCTGTTGCCCACAGCAGGTAGGAAAAGGGATGCAAGAAAGGGACAATTTCACAAAAGGATTTTCATCCTCCTAAAGGAACCCATGGCAGCTCCTGTCTCCAGAGAGTCTCTTGCATTATGAAGCCTTTCCACAATGGAGCACAGACTTGGCCAATTCTTCTTTGGAGATCTTGAGCCAAGGAAGCCCCTGGGACTCTTGGAGACCCCCAACCTGGCTCAATGACCTCTTCCTCCCTTAATACGGAGCTTGGACTCCTTTCGGTCGATGGGGGAGAAGCTGTTTTCCCAGCCTTTGCCTGCTGTCTCAACGCCCCTCTTGGCTTCCAAAAAGCTGGCAAAGGGCTCCAGGGAACTGAAACCCACCAGCAGGAGCAACCTGGGTCCCAAAGCCAAGAGGAGCAGCAGGGAGCCTGTCTCCAGCTCTGCTGGTGGAGGAGGCACATCAAGGTTGGCTCTTCTGCAGAGACCCCTTGGAGCAAGGACAGGAAGGCTGAGGGAGGCCGAAGGGCAGGCAGCCCTCCATGGAAAACCAGACCTTTGCCGACCCTTCACAATTACAGGGGCACTGAAAAAGGTCCTCACAGTAACAGCCGTCGCAACGTTCTCACAGTCCCATGATCAACCTTTGGGCCTTTGGCAGCCAGCGTGTATTTGCCAGGGTTCCCGTCTTTCGGTTGTGTGGCCTCCATTGGCCACTTTCCCAGCCGGCTCCCAACAAACGGAGTCGGTGGGAGAAGCCGGTTTCCCTTAAGGATCTCGGGGTTCCTTCCGCAACTGCAGTGGTTTCTTTACCATCTGGGGCACAAAAGGTCCAAAAATTGCCTGTGATTTACTGAACGACAGTCCTTTGGATGGAATGGTCTGGGGTCTCCTGCTTGAGCAGCGGGTTGGGCTGGATGACCTGAACAACACTGAGAAAAATGACTCATGACCACCTACAACCGCTGCAGCACCTGTCATAAATCACATGATCAAAACTCAGGCACTTGGGAACTGGGGTGTATTTATGAGAGTTGCAGTACCGTAGGGTCATGGAATCACTATAAGGTTTGCTTAACGACCGCTTGATTTACTTAATAACTGCACTCATTTGCTTAGCAACTGTGGCAAAAAGGTTGTAAAATGACACAGAACTTAATTAGTAACAGAAATTGTGGTCATAAGTGGAGGATTACCTTTATTGCCTGATAGTCCATTGAAATTTATCTTCAGAGACGTTCAGGATCTCGTAATTAGAACTTCCCTTTTCTTCTCCCTTCTGCTCGCTTCCTGGGAGCCTGGAGCAAAGTCCTTCTGAAGGGCTTATTTCTGGGGCTTCTGGGGCTGTAAGCTGCCTGAGATGACTGAGGGGAACCCACCAGGTCAGGCCTTCAAGGGTTGCACTGCTGGGCTTCCCACTTTGGAGAGACAGAGACCCTCTTTCTTTCCTCTGATCATGTTTGAGACACACACCCAATCTCCTGCTTGCAACTATTCACCTGGTGCAGCTACAAGGAGCCCAATCTCATCAGGATGCAGTCTGACTCTCCTGTGGGGTTTCTCCACCCACATCTTCTGGACTCCAGGCTCAACCTGGCCTATGCATTGGGGAAAAGAACTGGCTGTTTGTGCTGTCCTTATCACCCAGTAAGGAGATGGAGACAGGATGGTGGATCTCATGGAGAAGCTTCTTTAACAGGGCAGGAGCAGCTATGGGAAAGGTGAACTAACTAGATCTCCTTGGGTGAGAACATTTAAGCAAGAGGGCCTGGAAGCTCCCACCTTCTCTGGCTTGGTGGGATGACCAATGGTTCTCATGGAGATTGTCAAACAACATACTTACAGCTTTGCTCCCATAGAATCCATCTTAACACTTTTCCTATTCATTATCATACATAAACTTTTAGTGCTGTCCATAGAAATCATTGATGAAATTGTTTTTTAAAAGGTGTCAAATTCATTGACAGTTGGTAAACAACAAATTCCCTGAATGTCTTTCACAGAGTTCTCTTTAGCAAGATTTATTGAGGTGAAAAGGAAGGCAGTAATAAGAATTACAATCATTCAAACATTTCCCATTTGGAAACATGTATATATGATTTTCTTTAATTCCTGAATACTATCTAAGTGGAAATAATTCAGGTATTCTTTCAAATAAAAGGACATTATACCATTCTTATAATATCATAATGGTGTTATATCTCATGCTTTTACATTTATTCTGGCTGTGAGATGCTCCTTTGTGTTCAGGTCTGGCCTCAGAAGGATAATGTAGCACTTGGGGATGAAGATGCAGCCCAGCAGACCAGCACTGGAGGCCAGGATGGAGAAGACCTGAACAGCCACCATGTATTTCCCTTTGGTGCTCAGGTAGGTGGGCACAAAAGTCACCCAGACACTGCAGAAGACCAGCATGCTGAAGGTGATCAGCTTGGCTTCGTTGAAGGCCCCAGGCAGATTTCTGGCCAGGAAAGCCACCGTGAAGCAGATGGCAGCCAGGAAGCCCATGTAGCTGAGGGTGACGTAGAACATGACAACAGCCCCTTCGTTGCATTGCAGGATGATCTCTCCAAGCTGGGAGTGGAGGTCAGAGTCAGGGAAGGGGGGAGAAACTCCCAGCCAGATGGAGCAGATGATAATTTGGACTGTAGAACAAGAGAGGATGATGGAGTTGGCCAAGCTCTTCCCCAACCATTTCTTCACTCGGATTCCTGGTTTTGTGGCCAGGAAAGCCAGCACCACCATGATGGTTTTGGCCAAGAGAGAAGAAACAGCAACTGAGAAGATGATGCTGAAAACTGTTTGTCGGAGAAGGCAGGTGGCTTTCCTTGGTTGACCAATGAAGAGAGTAGAAGACAAGAAGCAGAGCAGGAGGGAGACCAGGAGGATATAGGAGAGGTCCCGGTTGTTGGCTTTGGCAATTGGAGTTTCTCGGTATATAATAAAAATGACTAAAATGAGAGCTGTGGTTAGGAAGAAGAGCAAAGCAAAAGATTTTCCTGCATCTGAGGAAAAAAAACATATTCCCTTACTATTCTCTCTTCTACCTTTCAAGAAATACCTTCTTTGCACAACAAATGATACCAGGAGATATTGTCCAGGACCTCCAGTGAGAGAAGATAAAAAGTATAAGGCTTTTTTAAAATCAATTTTTGTTTAATCATCTATGAAAGTGAGAGAAGAGTTGGGACCTGAATAATTTCTGTGTGATGTTCAGCACCATCATAGGAACTTTTATTATTTGATGTATGTAATGAATCAGTTCCACTTCCTTTCCTCCAGTGTGACCCACCTTCCTGCGTGGAGAAGGTCCCCTCCGGACAATGAACGCAGTCATAACAGCAAACTGGCTCTCCTTCTCGAGCCCTCTTGACAAATCCAGGATGACAACTTTCCACACATTTGGACTGAGGCAGGGACTGAGCAGAAAAAATAGGGATGCCAAAGAAAAAGTATTAGGACTCTCCATCCATGTAAAATGAAGGTAGGCATGGACATTATCCAAGTAGCCTCTGGGATTCACTTAGATAAATTTGAAATCTCTTAAGTGATTCAAAATAATTTTAGGACATGCGATTACTGCAGATTATTCATTTAATTCCTCCCTTTTGCTTCTGGCATATGATATAGCAATAAAAGACATTTCTACTTAATAAAATCTGAGTGGATGGAATTTGAGGAAAGATTTAAGCAGTAAGTGAAAGCCAGGACTTCCTCATCAAGGCCTGTGATGAGGAAAGAAACTTCTGACCAGTAGGATCTGGAAAGTTTTCTTCTAGAGCATGTAAAGCATTGCAAAGCTACTCTACTTTGAAAGTAGTCCAAAAGTGCCTTGAACTTAAAATACAAAGGAAATATTCCTTAGAAATTAGAACTGTCAATTTTAACAGAGATGTTCTTTGTTGATTTGCACAGTTATTTGTTCAACCTTGGATCTGCCATACTGGAGAAGTCAGAATAAAACTGACTGCCTTGTTTCTAGAACTGGAGTGAGATGAAATGGAGGTGAGATCATGAGAACGTGTCCCTCAAAAAGGATCCTCTTACAAGCCAAAGGCCAAATCCATTTCCTTTCAATTTCTCCCTTGTAACGTCATAGATGAGGAATGGCTTTCCTTTGGATCAAAGTCTTGTTCCAGTGCTTCAGCTGTCTGGGTCAGGGGACATCAGAGGAGCCATGATGGTTTCATGTGAACGGAGAGCCTTGGAGTTCCTTCCTAGGAGAAGAAGGTCACTCGCTCCATCCCAGGGTGTGTGTGTGTGTGAAAGGGAAGCATGGATAACTCTGATCAAGTCTGGTCTGTGGAAGAACATCCCAGACTATGAACACTTTCCCCAAGCAGGACATGATGAAGCTTCTTCCCAATGGAACCCAAAGGACCTCCATCCAATCATGATTTAATTTTACTTGTGCAAACCTAAACTTAAACACTGGTTAATTGAATTGGCTTATTTGCTATTTGTGTACAAAATTGAAGCAATTAGCTACACACTTCCCAGCCCTTGTGAGTTTCTGATGGAGATATTCAATTGTAGATGCTGAAAAATGGAATAGCACTGAAACCTCCCAAGCAGTCTAAGAAAACCATCAGGTTTCCACTCCCCACATTCAGTTCAACTGAAGGTCAACCACCTTGGGGGCTAATATGAGCTCACTTGAAATGGGACCTCAGGGTTTAGAAAACAGAGAAAAGACACCATAATCTCACCCACCTTGTTGAGCAGCTTAAACTGTGAAAGAGCTTCTGGGTTGATAAAAAGTCTCTGTCTTATAAAAGCCCCCAGAGTCTCTTTCCTGGCTGCCTCCTTCGGGAGGACCAAGAAGCCCCCGATGCCCAGATCTGCTGCCACTTCTCCATTTTGGTCCAAGTAGAGTTTAAGGTCGGAAAGATTGCAAAACTCGTTCTTGTCCAGAAAGGGATGAAACTAGTATTGAAACATACAAGAATTTGAAATGCAGAAAACTTTGTTTCTTGTCACAGATTTGAATATTTCTTCTACAATTTTCTATCTTTCAAATATGCCTAGTTAGGAGAACATTCTCTTCATAAGCAAAGAAAAAAGATTCAGCAAGATTTGTCAATCATATACTGAGAAGATACATATTGGGAAAATATAATTGGCACAATTGGTCAATTATAGTGAACCTTCTAGAGCAAGTGACAAATAAAATGAATAACAGATAAAAAGAGATTATTCATAAACTCCTTGGAAACAACAGGTTGATTATCAGAAAGCAAGAAAGTTGTCAGGCTAATCTTCTCCCTGGTAGACCAGACGGGGAAACATCACCAGATGAACTAATTCAACTTTATCGTAATGCTACTTTAACAGACATTTGTACATCTGAAGCTGCAAATCTCACAGATTATGGCAATTCTTGTAGTATAACCTGATTTCAGTAAAATACTAATAAACAACTTTGTGATGTGACTAGAAACTTAGTTAAGTGCGGGGTTGATGGTATGATTAAGTGGATAAAAAACTGTCATAAAAATTGCACTCAAATAATTTTTAATGTTTTTAATATTTAACAGATTAACAAAGTTGGAAGGGACCTTGTAGGTCATCTAGTCCAACACCCTGCTCAACCAGGAGACCCTACAGCATTTCTGACAAATGGCAGTCTAATCTCTTCTTCAAAGACTCAAGTGATGAATCTCCCACAACTTCCGAAGGAAACTTCTGTTCCATGGGTGGATTGTTCTCACTGTCAGAAATGTCCTCCTCGTTTCTAAGTTGAATCTCTCTTTGTTCATCATCATCATCATCATCATCATCATCATCATCATCATCATCATCATCATCATCATCCCTTCTCTGACCTTCAGATGCTTTGTAAAAGAGTTTGACCCCTTTCAAATATTGGAAGACTGCTCTCATGTCTCCCCTGGTCCTTCTCTTCACTAGACTAGCCATGCCCAGTTCCTGTAACTGTTCTTCATATGTTTTAGCCTCCAGTCCCCGAATCATCTTGGTTGCTATTCTCTGCATTCTTTCTAGAATCTCAACATCTTTTTTATAGTGTGGTGACCAAAACTGGATGCAATACTCTAGGTGTGGTCTTATAACACTGGGTGGATATGAGTAACAACTTGTCCTTTGTGATCAATTTTTCTATGCTGTCATTAATACAGAAGAGCTGATAAATCTCTGTAATTCAAGATTTGATGCAATGTTTATAACAATTTGATGTGTTTTAAAGAGTATTTTCTAAGAAATTGTTTCTGTTTTCCTAAATGAAAAGAGTGCATGAGTAAAAAGCAGTGGAAAAATATCTGATTTTTATGACCTGATAAACTATAGGATCTCATATAAGATTAATAAAGCAGTGGAAGGCAGTTGAGTGATACCAAACTTAATAAGTGTGTTTATGAAAACAATATCAAAATATAGATGATTGCAACCTGAATGTGAGTCATCAGGAAAGAAGGCAAATGCATCCATTGGACTCCCAGGAAGCCAGCATCCTGGTTTGGAGAGACCCCAACTCAAGCCCCAGGTCCCCTTGTAGGCCCACACTTGGAGAAGACTTGCACAAAACCTGGGTCAGGAAAGGAAGCCAAGGAAGAGCTCACGCCAGATGTGGGCGTGGCTGGGTGGTCACAATCAGGTCACTGCCACTAGGTGGGAGTGGCTGGGTGGGCGTGGCTGTCTTGGGACAGCTGGGTCAGGATGGAATAAGTTGCATCAGCTAACTCAATATGGGAACAATTTGGTGTCCCACAAGCTCCTCACCTCCCCAAACTGCTGGCAGCCAAGCACATGCACACACACACACACTGCATTCCAAGTTTGGGGACTTTTATGCAAAGATGAAAGAGAGGCTTTCTCCCCAAACCTAGGCATGATTGGCAGTTTCCAAGCTCTGATGTGGATAAAAGTCTCCAAGCTTGGAATGGTGTGTGAGAGAGAGAGAGAGAGGGAGGAGGGGGAGTGGGAGAGGGAGAGCACAGATCGCCAAATGAGACGTTCTTCTCCCAATCCCAGACATCCTTGGCATTTGGGAGGCAGAGGACGAAGCTGCTGCACATGGAAGTGCGGAGGATAAAGTTTGCAGGAAGCCGTTTCCTCAGAGTCCAACTTCTGCCTTGAGGGATCTCTGGAGAGGAGGAGGAGGAGGCAGGGAAGCAGCAGGAGGGAGGCTGGGCCTTCTTGAAAGGGAATCCCTGTCTCCAATCACGAGTGGAAAGGATGCTGGCTTGTTGGGGCAGCTTCCCCTCATGCAGCTCCCCCCTCTCACCCCCTCCTCCTCTCCAGAGATCTCTCAAGGCAGAAGTTGGACTCTGAGGAAACAGCTTCCTGCAAATCCTCTCCTCCAGGCTTCCACATGCAGCCCCATGTTGTCCTCCACTTCCTTGGGGGGGGGGGAGACACAGGGAAGGCTTCGAGGGGGGATCCAGAGGTCTCCAGTGGAGGAAGGGGAAACCAAGGCAAGAGCCAAAGCCTCATCCAACAGAGCAGCCTCGCCATCCCTGTCAGGCCACTCAGAGGATTTCTGGATGGCAGCACAGGCTGTCCAGAGCCCCAGGCAGTAGAGGACAAGTGACCAGTCCACAAGCTCCTGAGGACCCCACAGCCCAGCCCAACCCGGCCTCCCTGAGCTCTTCCTCGTGACTGCTGCTGCAGTGCTTGCTCTCCTTGGCCAGGTTCCTCGTGGTGGCTGCCTGGAGGTCCCCACACCAGTCCTGACCCAATGCTGGCCTCCTGCCCATCCCTGGCCTTAGGGGCAGAGCCAAGGGACCTGCGGCAGCAGAAAGCAAAGTGGGGGATCAGAGGGAGGCCCCCACCCTCTCCATGCAAGGAGACCCCGCTTTGTAAGCAAAGCATCCTCAGAAATACGATGGGGGACCCAGCAGGAGAGGAGGAGGCAAGGGGAGGGCAAGAGGGCAGCAGGGCTGCTGGTGGCAAGTGCCAAGGCAGGACTTCCCTCAGACCTTCCCTCCCTCTCATTCCCATCTCCCTCCCTCCTTCCTTCCCTCCTTCTCTGCCTCACTTGTGCTCATTCCCATCTCCTTCCTTCCTTTCTCCCTCCCTCCCCAGGGGGAATGAGGGAAGGGCAAGAGGGTAGCAGCACTGCCACTGGCCAAGGCTTTCCCACATGGAGGTGGGTGGAAGGCAGGGGGGCGTCTAGGTGAAAGGGAAGTGCCTGTGTGCTGCAGGGCCAGGGGGCGAGGCTGCACTGGTGGGTGAGCCATGGAGGTGGCAGAGTCACAAAATCATACATACAGGAATGTATTTAAAAATGGATAACAACCTTTTAAAATGAGCTATATTGAATATCAGTCATGGTGTCTCCTCTTTGGAGCATTATCCCCTGAGCAATTAGATTGGCCAAATCTGTCCAACTCTTGTAGCATAAGTATATTGAGGTGGTTCCCCTCCTTCTCTTTTGGACTTCTTCTCCAAAGGATCTAAGATTAATGGATCCATATCAGGACCCCCATACCTGCCACGGCTGCAGCCTTGGAGACCCCAAGATCTTTCCACCCTCCTTCCTTCTCCTCCTTGATCTGGAGGAATAGGCGGCATTCAGGGCCTGGGCCAGAGTCCTTATGAGACTATAACGCTGGTAGTAATTTATGATCCGTCTTCTGTTCCTTTTCTCCTGGGTCTCCAGTGGGGCTTTCTGGGTGCATCTTCTGCGGCCTTTGACAGAAAATACATTATTTGAAAGAGAACAGCGAAAATAATGGTTTTCAAACTGGGGTTCCACAAAGAAATGGGGTTCAAAGGCTTCATCTTTTGGTCTTTCTTTTTGAAAAATACCAAAGTTCCAAATACTATGGATATATTTGAGAAGTCTGTGCTTTTTTATTGAGTACTGTATAAAATTTGTGATGATCCAGACTTTCCCCTCAATGGGTCCTGGCAAACGCATAAGTGTTAAATGGAAAGGAAGGATTCTGTCCCAAGGGAAAAGAGCTTCTATGAAGTGAACAAAGACTTTGACTTGTCTCCATTTGCAGAGGGCATCCCTGAGGTGGGCTGTGTATCCCATTGTTGAGAATCGTTGTGATATAACCACACAAATTCCACTCCTGACAAGCATATTAGTAAAAATCCTCATGAAATTCTCTCCCTTCTCCGTGTCTGAAGCAAAGAGGCCAATGAAGGTCCATCTGAAATGGAGCAGAAACAGGACAATTGATGGGTATTGGAATCCTTCTTTGGGGAATATGTGGTGGAAAAAAGGGAATTGACTTTTATCACTCAGAGCCTCTGAAACAAATTGATCTCTGATCTGAAAAAACAATGATGAATGTTGTGTTATATAGAGATCTGATCAAGGCCAAAATATTAGCTTTAGATTAATCCAACTTCGTTCTGATGAACATATTAGAATAGTTTATTTAGCCATCGTTTAAAATCTTAACCAAATATTAACAAGACTGTGTATAAAAATGGAATATAAAAAATAATTTAAGTAAAAAACAATAACATAAAAATTGAAATCATATTGCTGTATCACCACTACAAATTATTGCACTTGGACTTACGTGTGCAAATCTCAAATGAAGTGTTTTATTCCAATAAAGGGCAATGCTGTATGATATTTTTGAAGATTGCAACATTTTTCTCTGCTTCAATAACCCAGATTCTTTGTGGAACCATCTTTTTACCTTCTCCAGCTATACAAGAGACAGGGAGACCCACAGCTCCTAATAGAATTTGTCAGTTATACTATCCAAGATTGGTCTTTAATTGAAATTTCTCTGTTCTCACAGATACAATTTTGGGAGTCTGCCAGTTTCCAGAGCTTTAATTTTAAACCAATAGTAACATAACCTGATTTTAGGCAAAGAAGAAGTCATGTAAATTCCCAACGGCTGTAAGGGCAGCAGCTGAAGTCCTTTTATCTACCCCCAAGACACTCCTCAGATGCAGTGATAGGTTTGTTCTACTAGTGATTTCTAATTGAAGCCCCAAACATCAGCTCACTATAAGAATATGGGGGAACTTTGGCCTTATATATTTTAATAGTTGGGGCTAAAGAAGCTGGAGAGATGTGAGGTTTTAATTTAAGCACTAGATTCATTCATGTCCTTCCTCTAAATGAGACCCTTTGATGATGAGGGAGCCAAGATTCAGTCTCCGAGAAAACTTCCCCAGGTAAGGAAAGGTGTTAATTTGGTCTATTGGCTCACCATTGAATAGCCATCTGTGCCTATGATGTCATTTTCCAAAGAACAAAACTTTGGTCTTTGATTTATTAATGATCAGAGAATTATGACAACATGATCGAAGACTCCTTAACAGCCTACACAATCCAACATGTGATAGTAAGTCAGGGCATTCCAATATGTATTTAGCACATTGAACATATTCACTTCAAGATCCTTCATTAGTGCAAGTGAGTAATTAATATTTAGACTGAAGGAACAAGGGTTCAAATATGCACCTCCCCCCCCCCCCAGTAGCTATCCATCCTTCTTCTTGTGGATCCATTGAGCCCAAACCTCCCTCTCAAACAAGGGCTTGGAGAAAGGGCTTGAATCAGGGCCAACAGGCTGAGCTCCATTTTAAAGGCAATCAATTTCCTCCATCATATTTCTCCATTTACTGTGTCAAATGCTGCACTAATATATATAAAGCCAGCAAAAAGGGGTTTATCTGACTGACATATTTTTTAATTATTTCAAAACATTTTTTGTCAATATTAGATTATTAATTTATTATACAAATGTAAATAACTCTCCCAAAAATATTCTTGTTATTCTACCCACTCTCAAATTTACTTGAGAAATGTGGCATATATTTTAGCCACAATATCTGATAGACTAACTGCAATTGCCAATAGAGTGTCCTACAACAAGGGATGTTTTTTGAATAGTGGAATAACTGATAGAAAGTCTTCTCCTGGGACCTTATTGCTCTTCAGGCCTTTTATGATGAATTTGAACATGAATATAATAGGATAAAAAATAGTTATCGTGTTTGCTAATATGGAGAAAAGCAGCTCTTGAATGCCATGGAGAAGATATTGCATCTATTGCTCACCCCCCACCACTCACTTTACCAGTTAGAGTTAAAAAAACACACAAACCTGTGGGACTTTGTAAAGTGCCGCTAATGGTGATGCCTGAATGGAGATGTCCCTGGCAGCTGCATCAAGAAGAGCCAGAAGGTTCTCCTTCCTTCCACAGCCGTAGTTGGGGACGTTGGCTTCTCCAGTGGAGAGAATGTCCAGCAAGGCATCGGAAGTGCGGAAAGTGTTCAAACGGTTGTCGTGGAGGTTGTAGCCAAGTGTGAGGTTGTGCAGGAGCTGGGAATTCTTGTTGACCACTTGAATGTTGAAAATGAATAGAAAGCCATATGAAAAATCATGAGAATTCCTATTGTAAAAAAATGCCCATCATTATCATCAAGAGCTACTAAATATACTTTTTTAAAAACATGCAAAGCTCTTTTTGGTCAATTATAAAAGTATTGAAATAGGCTGGGCTGAGGCAACTATTTCTATCACTACTTTAAACAAAAGTCAGACTTCAAGTGATGAACTCAGGATTGAACTGGGAAAGGAAAATAATTTGGAGTTCTTTCAGCTATTTTCAGCCCCAACTTTGGCTCTGAGTCTCTTCCACAAAATCAGACAAAAGAGGGAAGTCATGGAAATCAAATAATTCAGGAAATTAGGCAGCCCTGCACTATGAAAGTAAGTGAAATAAAAAGAAAAGAAGGGGAGTGTTAGAACTGCAAATGGAGGGGATGCAACTCCATCACCCTGAATGACTTACAAATCAGACTGAATAGAAGGAGCACTGTTGAAAACCAAGGCTGTATCTGATATTATTCTTTCAGTTATGATCATACTAACAATATGGTCTCCTGGCTTGTAATAGGTCCATGTATTCTGTCCATCCTGGTGAGCCAAATTGATCGCACACTTCTTTCTCATCTTCCCAGAGACTGGTTGAGACATCAGCAGCATCAGAGGCAGGAGCAGGAGGTCCATCATTCATGGGCTGAATCAATCCCGTGACCGCTTCTAACCATGAACAAGAGTTGGAAGAATTTAGACCATTCTCAGAAGGTGGAAATGCCAGTGTCTTTCCTGATTCAGACAGAGACAATCAGAGCTTCACCTGGAAAGGAGAGAAAGGTGCATTCAAGAGCACAGACCTTGCCTCTCCTAAAACTTCTTCCCACATAGCTTGACCTAAGGATTTTATCTTTTTCTGATGCAAAATCCCTTCCATGTTGCTTCAATATGACATTTACATCAAAGGCATAGAAATCTCAAAGGCCCAGAGGGCCATAATTACAGTGAGAAGCAACTTTTCCTCTTGGGAACCTGAACTTCTTCTGGGATCCATGTGCAGAGGAGAGGCTGAAGAAAAACATGTGGGAGAAAAATCACAGATACACCCAGTGATGGGATTCAAATAATTTAACAACTGGTTCTCTGATTTCTTCTAACAACCAGTTCACCAAACTGTTCAGAAAGTTAACAACTGGATCTCCTGAAGTGGTGTGAACTGGCTGAATCCCACTATTGGATACACCTCTTTGGTCACCGTTATTCTGAGGATTGTGACCCTTCCTGTCAGGACACGTCCAAGAAATGACGATGCAGGAAGAAAAGAGTCACTAACAAAGGGATTGACTTCTGCTGTCCTTCAACATGGCCTCTTGTCTTCAGAGACTGCCGGGGAAGGTCTCCCAGAGCCCAGAGTTGGGTGCCACTCCAGGTGGATGTCCCATAGCTTTAGTGCTGCCTCTCTTCTAATGCCAAGGAAGCAATCAAAACTCATGAACCCTCCCTAATGTTAGGAGGAGGCCCTGTTGGTGATTTTCTTTCATATCAGAACTCCATATATGAATCCTAAATTGGGGCTGATTTTAACACTGTTTGTGCCTTGTGAAATTTCATTTCCCATCTTTTCTAGCAATGTCAATTTCTGGATGAGAGCCAACTAAGAGGCTGGTAGCTGAAAGCCTCTGGACTGTATCATTGGGGAGAAAGTTATAGAGTGGATAGAAATGTTTATTTTTTTTTCCCTTAATGCTTTCAATGTAGTCATTCCGTGTTCATGTAAGACACTGAGATCCTTCATATTTTGAAGTCTCTTCATTTATTAACTGAATCTTGGGTTGGGAGGTTTGCAGGTAAGCTTGTAGAGGTGCCCACAGCATTATGGATGGAGCAACATTATTTCTTGCCATGCCCACCTAGAAGATGGTTTGGGGGCACCTGGTCTCCCTTTCTCTGGTGGTGTGGAGGCACTTGGGGGGTGGGACCTCTTTGACATTCCCAATTCTGATGCTTTTCCACACCAAAAACCATCCAAGTGCTTTGAAGACTTAATTGGGAGTCTCTCTGTTCCTGTTTTACTTTGATCCCTTGTGGTCAGACTAGTGTTACCGGTGTTATGTCTACCTTATAGGCAGCTCCAGCATTCATCTCTATTGTACCTGTTTCCTATATCGCATTGCCACTCTAGGATTCTTCTTTATTGTTCCTGTGATGCATTTCCTGTTCTTCTTGTATGACTCTCTAACAAGATGGCTTCTGCTCAGGGATGGCTTGTGTTGCCTTTACTTTCTCTGCATGAAATGTGGTGTCAGAAAAGCAGTTGTTTCCTGTATCATATTCATCTCTATTGTTCCCGTGATGCATTTCCGGTTCTTCTTGTAGTATTCCCTCTCCAATCAGATGGCTTCTGCACAGGGATAGTTTGCAGTGTGTTTACTTACTCCACGTGAAACAGAGCAGGAAGGTCCAGGGCAGAAACCGAGCTGGAAAACCTGCAAGGAGAAGCTCAAAAGCCTCTTAACAATCGGTAGAAAAACCGAAGTCTCCTTCATCAGGGAAGAAAGTTTAGGAGAGATGGGAAAACCGGTTTCAGGGCTGAATCAGCGTCAACTAGTGTTTCTCAACCCTGGAGACTTTCAGATGGGTGGACTTCAACTCCCAGAATTCCCCAGACAGCTAAACCTAAGAAACATGGGAGTAAATGGGAGTTGACTGCACAGTACACAATTTCCCTTGCAGTCTAAAAGTTTTGAGGGTCGTTCAGAGGGGTTGAAACAGCTGCCTCAAACCTCTGCTTATGCCCCCATTTTGCTCCTTAAGCTTCATTCAATGCAAGAAAATTCCCCATTTCTGAACCTTCCCTCTCTAGAGGTAGTTCTTTCTCAATCCAAAGGGATTGAGAAAGAACATTGATGGGTTTCCTGCACACACACACACACACACACTTTGGTAGTGCTGACTTCTATGTAGAGCAGTATTTCTCCATCTTGGCAATTTCAAGATGGGTGAACTTCAACTCCCAGAATTCCACAGCCAGCACAGATTAAGGACTGGGGAATTCTGGGAGTTGAAGTCCAGCCATCTTGAAATTGCCAAGGTTGAGGTGCCCTGAGCCAGGGGGTGAACTGAGGTGAGTTAAAGGTGCTTAAAACAAGCGACCTAACACGGAGTCATTTTCTGAGCCCAGTGCACATGATGGGGCCACAATGCAAAAAGTGGGCTTCCTTTGTGTGAGCATATGCACAATCTAATCATAATAATAAAGGTAAAGCAGAATATTTTATTCTTCTGGGATTATTTTTTTAGGAATGTAATTTAAGCTATTTAATTTAATATGTTTCAAGGAACCCAAATTGGGGTTGGGGTGATATGTACAAAGCTTTCTTCAGAAGAAAGATTTTGTGTGTCTTATCTATTTCCCTTTTCTAAAACATATCTCAGTGTATTGAGAAGCTATAGTTGGCCATTTACTGATTTAATAAGAGCAACGGGGAAAGTGGAGCTAAGAAACAATGAAATAGGAAGCCATCTTTTGATTCAAGCATTCAGATGGTTGCAGGTTTCCACAAGCTGCAAAAAGGGAGAAGCAGTTTCTGCTTTTGGGCTCATCTTTCATGATTGCCCTGGAGACGCTTTGATGGGAAGGGATCCAGGCAGCCCTGATCTTTGAGGGCAGGGGAGTCCAGTCTGAAATTCCTCTTAGACACTTCTTGCCTGAAGCCAAGTTCTCCAGCAGGAAAAGTTTCCATTCGGAGTCAGTGGGAGGAGAAGTTGCCCCCCCCCCCACTCCCTGGGTCTCTGCCCAGAGTCTCCCCTGGAGGATTTGGCCAAAGAGCAGAGCAGAAACTTTTATCATAATTCTCCAACTAGTTTTTGCACTCAAAGTTTGTTGGCTGTTTCTCTGGAGGGAAATGAAAGGGAAATAATCCCCACGTGGCTTATAATGATAGGAGCAGAGATCAAATTAACTGTGTCATCTAGAATTGAGAAGTTTGGGATCTCCATCCTTGAAATTGGCCCTGGAGGGAATACACAGCACCTGCGGCTGAAGAAAAAGACATCTGATATTTGTTGGCATAGTAGTTAAAGAGAAAATCCCAGGGGTCAGTTAATGCCTGAGCATGTCACAGATCTGAAATAGCTCTCTGTTATTTCAGGGAGAAGAATAAATTTACTTTACTTTGAAAGTTAATGCTCAGGGGCATTGCCACAAAACAGCTGATGCAATAGTGTGGCCATTCTCCAACAACACAATGAGGCTCACTTGAAACTAGTCACAGAACTTTGTGTAGTTAAACAAAAAACACGCATACACAGAGGGAGGGAGAGTGTTCTGTGTCTTTGGAAGAAAGTTCTTGTTTACAGGCTCATTTTAGCTCTGGAGGAACTGTAGCAGGTGTCACACCTTTCCCCTATAATTTTGGAAGCCCTGGGGATTTCTTCCTCCCTCTTTTCTTTCCAAGAAGTTTTCTGTCACCTTGGAAACAGCCTCGTGAATGAGAAATACAATGCAAAGTTATCTTGCTGCCCTCAATAATAACTGGTTTGGCCTGAGATGTGTCTCTGCACACTGTGGCCTTCCTACTCTCATGCTTCTTTCCCACTGAGAGGTTTATTTCAAAATGTGACAAATCAGCCCAGTGATATTCATTCGAGTCCATTTCCAGACAGACACTTAAAAAGTCCTTATTTTAATCCATCTTGACTCAGGCAGCCTCATGAACACACCCAAAATTGATTTGTCTATTTATCCACACCCAAACACTTTTTATTTGAAAGATTACCTTTTTAATAGTTGAACATCTAGTATCCAAGTCAAGAAAATCATCATTTTTTTTGTTTATTCCATTTAGATTCTGCCAGATTCCAGAATGACTCTAGATGACAATATAACACACAAAATCCAAATGCAATTCCAATCAGAAGAGGAAGTTGCATGATTCACTGGATTGGTTATAATTTTGGTCATAATGTTGGAGCAATGGGAAAATATGTGTTCTACATTAAAATTTAGGCTGAACTACAACCTAAAAGAGAACTTTTATAAAATGATTACTTGTTGGTATTTGACACCAGATAAATTGTCAAAGGTGTATAAGATGGTTTTTAATAAGCAATTCTGTTGACCATGTCAGGGGAAAAAAACGCCTGATATCTGAGATCAATGGACCGTGGCTGATTCCCTTCCGCATATCTTTTGAGATATTGAGAAAAATAAAAGTCTTTAAAAGTATTCTAATTAATAAACAAACTTTAATAATAAAATAAAAAAATAAATGAAACAGAAATAACTAATGGTTACATTTTGATAATGAAAGCTACGTCTGCCAAGTTGGCAGCCGAACAAAGAAGAAAGGAATTTTTGGAATGTGTAACCGCATGCGCAATAAATCACTTTCAGATAACATTTTGTTTTATGACCTGCGCAATAAAGCTTTCTTAGTTTAACTCTTGAATGTCAGTTCAGGCCTAGCAAACTTTTTAACATTGTGACAGACCAGTCTCTGAATTCATGTTTAGACTGAATCAGAATAACAAAACAACAGAGTTGGAAGGGACCTTGGAGGTCCTCAAGACCAACCTGCTTCTCAAGATGGAAATTTCAGGCAAATGCTTGTCCTATCTCTTCTTGAAAATCTCCATCAATGGAGCAGCTTCAACAACTTCTGGGATGCAAATTCTTCCACTGATGAAGAGTTTTTCACCTGTCAGGAAATTTCTCCTGGCTTCTCGGTTGGATCTCACTTCGCTGAGCTTCCATCCCGTTGCTCCTTTTTCCTGCCTTTGGAGGCTCCAGAGGATGAATCGAGCCTCTCTTCTCCGGGCCAAATATTGGAAGGTGTCATCCCATCCCCTGCAGTCCTTCTCTTCCAACTGTTAATCTGTTAATGCACCTTCTACTTGTTACACCAGACACACCCAGTCCCTTAATCCAGCGCCCCCTCCCTGCATGCCAGAAACTGGTACTCAAAAACCAGCAAGCCTCACCTGCAGGAGGCAGGCAGCCCACGAACCCCACTCCCTTCCTCTTCTGGTCCAGGGAAAAACCTCTCTCCACGGAACTAGCCCCTGGGTGGGGGTGCCTTAATCGACCATCCCCTGGTTCGGCCTCCAGATCCCCCCTCTCTTTCTTGCTCTTCTCTGCCCAGTGAGGGACTGAGGCCGAGGGGTTTTTGGGCTGGGGGAGCTGACAGAGGACCCCCTAAAGCTGCGCTGACCGTCCAATAAAGCCTGTTTGTCAATCCAGAGCCCCACTTTGTTCTTTCGGGGGTGGGGAGCCTTGCCAGAGGGAGTCTTGGAAGGGACGGAGGTTCCACCCGAGGGATCGAGAGACTCAATCAGGGACCTTCGCATCCTACCCTCGGGCAACGTCGCCTCTCCGAAGGGCCTGTAGCCCCCGGCGGACCCAGCGCCCTTCCGCCCCATCCAGGTGTAGCGCAACCTGGAAGGGCGAGAAATCCGGGCGGCTTTCGTTGAGCCCATTTCTGGAGCCCTGAGGGGGCCGATCCACCCCCCCCAGGCACCGACCGACTCTCCCCCTCCGCGTAAAGGTTCTGCGTGGGCTCCAGACCCCCTTAGGCAGCCTGCCCGTCTGAGGCGCTCCTCCTCCTGGTAGATCCGGGTGGCTGCGCTCCGTGGGTCTCCGGGCCCCCTCTTCGCCGGGCCCACCGCAGTCTCTGCAATGGGAGCCCCGACCTGGCGCTGGAGGGAAGAGGCGCAGACCGCCCCCGCACCCGATCCTGCAGCCGCTCTTCTCTCGCCCGCTGCGTTCCTTCTGGCCGGCAGCTGCTCACTGAGAAGCGAATGGAGTGAGGGACAAGGGGAGCTGCGCCCAAGGCTAGACGCCCCCCCACTGTCTTTGTGAGCGGCGGTTGGGCTGAGTCCCGGGGGCTCCCGAACCTCCCCTCCCCATGTCCGATCTCGGGGTGGGGTTTATTGGGGAAGTTGCAGGTGGTGGGAGAGGTGATTGGGACAACTGGGCTCTTCTTCACTCCCACAACTGTAGGCAGCAACATCTGGAGAAGGAGGGGCTTCCTCTGCCTTGGGGGAGGAATGAAGAGGTGGCAGCTACCCAAATTGGGAGGGGGGGGGGCGACGTCTGCCTTTTGGTCCAGTTGAGCCGGACCCGCTTCCTCCCTTTCAGACCTTCCAGCTCTGGGGATCTGCAGACGCACCTTCCCGAGGGCCCTTCAGTCCCCGGAGACCCTCCCTTCCTCGGCCAAACCTCTCCGGCTGGCCGTCCCGCTGGATTCCTTCCTCTTCACCTGCGGCAGCCGGCAGGGACCTCAATCTGGCAGGGGATAATTAGCAGCTCCTGTGTAAGGGAACGTCACAAATACGCTGCGGACACCGGGTGGCAGATGAGGAGGGAAAGTCCATGGACAGGAAAGAGGAGGGGGAGGGAGGGAAATCACCAAATGCCCAGAAGCCCAGAGAGCTGCAGGGGGTCCCTTCTGAAGAGGGCAGTCTTGGCATTGCTTTCATCTGGGAAGTTTTGAGCAGGTCAGGCTGAGTCTTCTTCAGTTATTTGTAGTTACAAAATCATCCAAAGAAAAGAGAAGTTGACGAGGTTTCTTCCCCTCCCCTCCCCTTCCTCTTTCAATCCCCCTTCCCCTTCCCCTTCTCTTTCAATCCCCCTTTCCCTTCCCCTTCCGATCCTCTTTCAATCCCCCTCCCCTCCCCGTTCTCTTTCAATCCCCCTTTCCCTTCCCGTTACATCAACTCACACAGACTTCACGCAAATTCCTCATTCTCCAGGATCGCCTGGATGAGGCCCTTGGACAGGAGAGTAAAGAAAAACGCCACGTTCTCTTGATTTATTTAGCGGAGAGAGATGGCCACTCAACCTAGACTCAGACACACACACACACACACACACAAACACGGATGGTAATTCGCCCCCCCATGCTCCCCTCTCGCCTTGCCCAAACATACAGCCGTGGTGCAGCCCTTGCCTGTCCCCGCACACCTGGGAAACGTCGGAACAAGGCACAGCAGCCCAGTGGTGGGATTCAAACAATTTAACAACCAGTTCTGTGCCCTAATGATGATTTTATGTATAAAAAACCCGATATTAAGTCTTATTTTGGAGGGGATGCCTTACTTTAAAGCAGGAGGTGGATTCTGTGCGTAATTCAGCACCTGGTGCCCTCGCTTATGTTTCTGTACATTTGACTCATCCCATGGACAGTACAAATCTTATTATCTGTGTTAAGGTTACAGAGAAGAGCAGACTTCACAGTATCAGAATGAGGATGGGATATGTTTTATATGGTTTGTCCTGAGAGCATCAACCAGGCAGGGCAACAGTGTGGTGTTGAAAAATGAATAAAAGTAGTAAAAACAGAAAAAGTCTGCCTCTAAGAGACTCATTATCATCTGGAACATTAAAAAAAACCCTGTAACTGACTTAGTAATGGCCGAATCAGAAACATTCTAGCTGGCAGAACCCAACTTTCCTTCCCAATATAAATGGATTCAAAGAGTCTTTCAAAGGAATGTCAAACTGGCCTTGAACTAACACACTCAACGCTCTTTTTCATGGCCAGAAAACCTACATTGAAGAGGAGCTTGTCAAGGGGCATAGAAAGCCCCAGGGAGGCTTCCATCCACAGACACCTCTGGAAAAGGGGGGGGGGAGGAAGTGTTGATCTTTGGAGGTGAAAGGGGCCAGAACCAGTAGCAGCACCAATGGGAATTCTCCCTGCTTGAGCGTCATCGGTCTCCGGGCAGAGTCCTTTGGGGCTTCACCCGAAGGAGGAGAGCCAGTTGTGCAGAGAGAGAGGCGGGGAAAGGGGGAGGGGGGATCTTGGGCTGAAGAACCAACTGGGGCTTCTTCTCTGCTTGGAACGCTCTCCTGCACTGGGGAAGTCAAGGGAGACTCTGCCCGGAGACCGATGACGCTGCAGAAGGGAGAGTTCCCATTGGTCCTCCTTCTTTCTGGACCCTCCCAATACCGAAGTTCGAGGAAGCCCCATTGTGGGCTCGGCAGCCTTTCTGCGATTCCTTCACTTTGCGTAGAGAGGGAATCAGCGGGGAATTCCACTGCCTGAGCCGAAGTGGTCCATGGGATCTTGAGACAGGTCGTTTTCTCAGGGAGGGGAGGGGAGGGCGGAGCCAGGCCCGGGCAATTCGGCCTGTTCGCTGAACTGCTCCTACAATTCACAACCGGAACTGGCTGAATCCCACTCCTACCTGGTTCCATGTTGGGCCAAGTGATACGTCCCTCCCCCTCCCGCTTGTGGGCAGATCAGAGGCATCTGGGGGGTCAGCGTGGAGTTTAGATTGACCTCGGTCTGATCCATCAAACCTTTTTTATCTGTTTAAAATGGAATTTGCAAAGGGATCCAAGTGGCAACCAGAAGCCATTCTGAAACCCCAGGATGACTCCTGATTCATCCACAATCTCTGTGGTTGGAAAGCAGAAGACTTTCCATGGGTGCCTCTTGCTAGAAACCTGGATTTGTCATCCCCCCCTTTCCTCCCCCTCCCCTTCTTGACCTGGATGAATAGGTGGCATTGAATGCTCATGCCCCAATCCAGAGCATTTGGTCAACGATGAGGCTGCCTCTAACAGGATCCCTTCAACCTCCTCCCGGAGAGAGTCTCAAGGGCTTTTTCCTCTGGGCCTCTTCTCCAGCCCTTCATACACAGAAGCCCACTCGGAATAGAAGCAGGGGAAGGCTTTATGGACAAATGAAAGAGTGGGAATTTAAAGGGACAGATTAGATGTTGCTATTTTCATTCTCTGGATGAGGAAGGAAAAAGTGGGGATTTCTAAAAGGTAGATAGGGAAATAATAACAAACCCAAAGTGAAACCTCAGACAGCTGTTCCGGTTGATGCTTTCTGTGAAAGGGGTTTTATCAGGAAATCAAGAAAGAAGGACATAATAGTGATGGAGAGCAGGTCAATCCCTGCATTCCAGGTCATTCTGCCATTCCAAGGCTTCTCATGGAGATGATCCAACAACACGGTTAGAGCAGGGCTCCTACAGCTCTCATCTTACCTCTTAGGATCTTACTCTCTCTCTCAAATACACAAACTTTTAGTTTCTGTCAGTAGGAACAAGTGCCTCAATTTTTCATAAGGTGTTTGGTTCATTGGTAGTTGCTGACTATTACATTCCTCTGAATGACTTTCACAGAGTTCTCTTTAGCAAGATTTATTAGGTTGAATAGGGAGATACAAGAAGTACAGCCATTCAATCATTTCCCATTCTGAAACAAGTAGATTTGTTTTTCTTTGGCTCCTTCCTACTATCTAAGTGGAAATAATATCTCCTTTCAAATAAAAGAAACATTAACAATTCTTCCAATATCATAATGGTGTTATATCTCATGTTTTTACATTTATTTACCATCAAATAAAAGCCAAAGGGGCGACTTGGAGCCAATCACCAGGAGACTCGAGTTCTAATCCTCCCTTAGGCATGAAAACTTCCTGGGGGACTTTGGGCCAATCACCAGGAGACTCCTGAGTTCCAGTCCCACCTTAGTTCTTATTGAATGGGGCTGTGAAAGTTGGAAATATATTCTCAGATTAATTTGGGATACCAGAATTGGGGATTCCTAGAGTGTGAGATGTCCGAGTGCCCAATATTGTGATGTGTGATGGAAGAAAGTGAAATTGTGCAAGAATGTCTGTTCCATGTTGAGCAAAGCCATAAGTCTCTGCCTTCTTCTGCTTGTTGGAGAACCAGAGGCCTCTGTGTGGTCCCTGTGAATCTTAGACTGACCTTCTTCTAGTCCATCAGATCTTTTCTTACCTCCTTAAAATGAAATTGCAAAGGGATCCTATTCCCAATTAGGAGACATTCATAGTCCTAAACATTGATTACCAACTGATCAGCAATCTGTGTAATGGGGAGCAGAAGAGCTTCCATGGGTGCCTCATCCTAGAAACCTCAAAGTCCCCCACCCCCTAATTCAGCCCCTTCTTGGACCTGGATGGATATTATGCAGCATTGAAGATCTGTGACCTGGTCAATGATGCGGCTGCCTTTAGACAGGATCCCTCCAACCTCCTTCTGGGGAGAGTCTCAAGGTACCCTTTCTCTGGCCATCTTCTCCAGCCCTTCATTGACAAGACAAGCTTGGAAGAGGAGCAGAGAAAATGCTTTAGGTAGAAATTGTAGAGTTGGAAATTAAAGGGTGTGAAAACAGCTGTTTTAATTCTCTGGTTGATCAAAGAAAAAAAAATACAGTGGAAATTTTACACATTTTTTATTTACTTTGTTTTTATTATTTTGGTGTGAAGTTCATACCAAAATAAAAAAATCCCAAACTGAAATCCCAGACAGCTGTTCTGCTGAACACTTTCTGCAAAGGAGGTTTTATCAGGAAATCAAGAAAGAATTATATATTCAATTTCCCTCCCCAGCTGACAGCCAGTCAAACATGGCATTTCACATCATTCTGGCATTCTCAGGGAGAGGATCAGGCAACCATGCTGGTTCTTGGTTCCCACTGCTTCCTCCTCAAACTCTTTTCCTGCGCTCCCTCTTTCTCTCTCTCTCTCTCTCCCTCCCCCCCTCTCTCTGTCTCTGTCTCTCTCTCTCTGTCTCTCTCTCATACACAAACACACACAAAAAATTAATTGTAGGAACAAGTGCCTGAATTATTTTTAAAGGTGTCAAATTCAGTAGCTGTTGCTGTACAGCAAATTCCTCTGAATGACTTTCTGCAAGGTTTATTAAGTTGAAAGGGAAGGGAGCTAAAACAATTCAATAATTTCCTATTTTGAAACATATAAATATTTTCTTTGACTCCTGCATACTATCTAAATGGAAAGAATATCTCCTTTCAAATAAAATAAACTTTAACAATTCTTCCAATATCATAATGGTATTATATCTCATGCTTTTATATTTATTCTGGCTGTGAGATGCTCCTTTGTGTTCAGGTCTGGCCTCAGAAGGATAATGTAGCACTTGGGGATGAAGATGCAGACCAGCAGACCAGCACTGGAGGCCAGGATGGAGAAGACCTGAACAGCCACCATGTATTTCCCTTTGGTGCTCAGGTAGGTGGGCACAAAAGTCACCCAGACGCTGCAGAAGACCAGCATGCTGAAGGTGATCAGCTTGGCTTCGTTGAAGGCCCCAGGCAGATTCCTGGCCAGGAAAGCCACCGTGAAGCAGATGGCAGCCAGGAAGCCCATGTAGCTGAGGGTGACGTAGAACATGACAACAGCCCCTTCGTTGCATTGCAGGATGATCTCTCCAGGCTGGGAGTGGAGGTCAGAGTCAGGGAAGGGGGGAAAAACTCCCAGCCAGATGGAGCAGATGACAATTTGGACTGCAGAAGAAGACAGGATGATGGAATTAGCCAAGCTCTTCCCCAACCATCTCTTCACCCGATTTCCTGGTTTTGTGGCCAGGAAAGCCAGCACCACTGTGATGGTTTTGGCCAAGAGAGAAGAAACAGCAACTGAGAAGATGATGCTGAAAACCATTTGTCGGAGAAGGCAGGTGGCTTTCCTTGGTTGACCAATGAAGAGAGAAGGAGACAAGAAGCAAAGCAGGAGGGAGACCAGGAGGATGTAGGAGAGGTCCCGATTGTTGGCTTTGACAATGGGAGTTTCTCCGTATTTAATGAAGATGATTAAAACAAGGACTGTAGTTAGGAACAAGAGCAGGGCAAAAGAGACCAGGATGATGCCCAGATGTTCTTCATAGGACAGGAAGGCTATAACTTTGGGGATACATTGGACTCTGCCCTCATTTGGATATTTGTCATCTGGACACTTGGTGCATTGTTCTGCATCTGAGAAACCAAAAATTAATTTTCTTTAATATTTCGTTCCTTTTATTTTTCATTAAAAATAGCATAAGAAGGATGTATTTTTTTAAAAAGTAGCTAGGTATATGAAGTTGAGGAAAGTCCTAGGGTATTAATTATTTCTGGTGTAATGTGTAATGTAATTCATAGGAAGCTACATTATTACAGTTTAATAATGAATCATATCATCTTTTTATACAAGTATTTAGAGTTGTGCCACATAACAATTAATATACTGGACTTAGAGGATACCTACAGTATCTTGTAACATCTGGAAGCTATATGGAATTCAGGAGAAATTTCCTAACAGTGACAACAATTAACCAGTGGAACAGCTGGCCTCCAGAAGTTGTGGGTGCTTCAACATTGGATGTTTTTTAAGAAGAGACTGGACAGTAACTTGTCTGAAATGGTATCAGGTCTCCTGCTTGAGCAGGGGGTAGCACTAGAAGACCTCCAAGGTCCTTTCCAGCTCTACTCTGATTGATTGATTGATTGATCTACATGACTGGCAGCATATGTGTGCAATGAGTTCCCCCCATAACTATCCACAGCACCACATTATGGACCAGTGACACCTTCTCAGTGATCCTCAAGAGGAGGATGCAATTTACAGTGAATTGCAAGATCTTTCAGAAGGTGGACCTAAAACAATTCATCAAGTTTCAAAGAACTCAGATCTTCTTAGAAAGGGGAACTTAGCAGCACATATCCAGACTAGAAAGCCCGAGAGATGTTTCCTCTGCTATTAGTAAAGCTTGCCCAGACTGCCACCCCCTCCTCCCATCTCCTCCCAGCCCCTCCTTCAAAGACTTTTTGATTTACTTCCTTTTAGATAAGAAATTGTGCATATTAAAAATTTTAAAAGGTGAGCTTGTGTCTTTTAACTTGCACTTTCATGAAAATGTTCTGGATGGATCCAGTTCCACAAAGCCTCCCATTTTCCTCAGTGAGACCCACCTTCCTGAGTGGAGAAGGTCCCCTCCGGACAAGGAATGCAGTCATAGCAGCAAACTGGCTCTCCTTCTCGAGCCCTCTTGACAAATCCAGGATGACAATTTGCCGCACAGTTGGACTGAGGCAGGGACTGAGCAGAAAAATGAAGAATGCCAAAGAAAATGTGTTAGTAGTCAACATTCATGGAAAATAGAGATAGACACTGACATTAGCCAAATACCCTCTGGTCTTCATGTAAGTAAATATGAAATACCTGACTACTACTAAGAAGATGCAGGAGGTATAACTAACTATTGGCAGATTCTTCATTTAGTTCCTCCCTTTTGCTTCTGGCATTTAACATTACAATAAAGTACTTTTCTACTTAATAAAGTCAGCAGAGATGGAATTGATAAAAGATATACATATGATGATATATTCATATTAAAACTGAGAATAAAATTTATTGTAAAACATTTAGGAAATTTCTATTCCATTAGATTTTTCAATAACAAAATAAAACTGTGATGAAGAAAGAAACCTCTGACCATTAAGATCTTGAAAGGTTTCCATAAAACATGGCAAAGCCCCTCCACTTAGGTCCCGTCTGTTGAAGAACTTCCATTAGATGACACCAACTGGCATAGGATGCCAACCATGCTGGAGACTATAGGCTTTGCCCACTTGAAATGGGACCTCAGGCTTTGGAAAACAGAGAAAAGACACCAAAATTTCTCCTACCTTATTGAGCAACTTCAGTTGTGAAAGAGCATCTTGTTTGATAGAAAGTCTCTCTTTTTGAAAATACGCCAGAGTCCTTTCCACAACATCCTTCTTGGGGATAACCAAGAAGACCCGAATGCCCAGATCTGCTGTTATCTGTCCATTTTGGTCCAAGTACAGTTTATAGTGAGAAATATTCCAAAATTCATTCTTCTCCAGAAAGGGATGAAACTAGAATGGGAACATCCAGGAATTTTGAAAAGCAGAAAACTTTGTTTCTTATCCCACATTGAATCTTTCTTCTACAATTGTCTAATCTCCAAATATGGTTAAATAGGATACAAATACTGCCATAATCTTCATAAGTGAATGAAAAAGTTTGAGAAAAATTTGTCAATCATTTAGCAACAAAATATAAAGAAAATATAATCAATACAATTGGTCAATTATAGGGAACGTTCTAGAGCAAATGGCAAATAAAATGAACAGAGAAATAAAAGATGATCCATAAACTCTTTGAAAACAACAGGTTTCCCAGAAAGCATGAGTTGATCAATAAGAAAGTTGTCAGGCTAATCTTCTCCCTGGTCATCCTGATGGAAAACATCTCTAAATGTGCTGATTCTAATTGATTTTAATACGACATTAAAAAATTTTTTGCAGATCTGAAAGAACAAATCCCCCACCAGCTCTTTTCTCAGTCTGAAAAGTTAGTGAGGATCCTGAGTTTCTTTCTCTCCCATTATGCAGCTGCAGGATTCTCCCCTCTTATCTGATCCTTCCCTAGGCAGCCTCTCTTCCCCTCATCCCAAAAATCATTCTCACACATCATTACACTTCCTAAATAGATTATGGGAACTCTGGTGATAGAACTGGATTTCAGTGAAGGACTCAGAAATAATTTTGGGATAGGATTAGGAACCTGAGGGGTGGATGGTACGATAACTAAGTGGATAAAAACTGTCTTCAAAATGATACTCAAATAATATTTTACCCTTTTTAATCTTTCTTATGACACCTAAAAGTGATGGATACAAATTTGCCATTGGTCATCAATTATTCTATGTTGTCATTAATACGGTAATTAATAGGATCTTAGAGTAAGCTAATTTGATGTGATTTAAAGAATATAAAGTCTTTCAACTTAGAAGCCTTATTTGAAACTTTATTTTAAATTTCATATTAAAAGTTTGATAAAGTAACAATGGTTTTAAATCAACTTAAAGGCGATAATCAGAAGCAAGCAACAATTGTTGAATCGGATGGATTGGATGGATGGACTGGAACTTAACTTGCTGCTGGCATCCCTGAAGGGGGAGTCTGGTTTGAAGGCAGGCTGCTTGGAAATGGCTGGAGAGGCCATGGACCCTGAAGACTCAAAGTGGACCGAACGGATGACTGATGAAATGGATTCTTTCAAGAACATTGAGGGAGATTGGGGAATGAACTTGTCATATTTAACTGGAAAACAAGTCTTAAGAGCCGTTGTTTTTCCATTTACAGGAGATCCTATGACTTTGGGGAAAGCAGTTGTTGGGAAAGATTCTAATTAAAATTTTAAGGAAATGTATTTTTATTATAAGAACCAAACAAAGATGTTTAACCCTGGACAGATTATGGATGGATCAGAGGTAATGATTGTGTTGGTCTGTGGTAGAAATTTTCTGTGAGTTAAATACAGTAGCAGATAACAGACAATTTTGAAGTTTTGAAATTTAACTTTATTGTTGGATTGCCTGTTAACTATGTTTTTTATATACAGCAGATAGATGACAAGTCCAGTAGATATATAGTTTATAATTGTGGGCCTATTTTGCAAGTGGGAGAAACTATTATTACTGTATTGTATTCAATTGGGGAGACAATATGCATGTCTTTGTCTGTTTTTAATACAATACAATAGTAGAGTTGGAAGGGACCTTGGAGGTCTTCTAGTCCAACCCCCTGCCTAGGCAGGAAACCCTATACCGTTCCAAGGCCCTCCAAGGCTGCCCACCCCTTTGCGTTTTTGCAACCAAATTCTACCCCCAAACAGAGGAAACCCCCTGCCCGAATACTGCAGGGAAATTCAGGCTGGGCCCATAACTGGGCAGCGAGTTGGAGGAGAGGCTGCAGCAGCTCTGCGGTGACCAGAGGGAGGGAGGAAACTTCGGCCGGGGGGGGGGGGATTGACCAGCTCAGCCAACAGATTTCAATCGTCCCTCCTGGCTCACCTGAGCCACTCCAATTGCCCCCCTGGCCAGAGGCGCCTCTGGCTAAAAGCCCCTCAGTGGACACCCCACGTACATGCCCCCAACGCAGAGTTCAGAATGACGCTTCTCCCAAAGAAGTTCTGGGGAACCCAACCCCCCCCCCGCTGCCCCTTCCAGAGCCCAGAAAACTCCCAGGCAAAGCAGCACCGCCTCGTTCTCAGGAGTGGGGGAGAGAATGGATGGGAGGAAAGAAGAGGGAGGGAGATCCAGAGGAAACTGGGACAGGCCCTCGTCCCATTTCCACCTCCTCCCAGGTGGCCCACAAGGTTGAAAAGCTTCTGATTCCTCACTTTCACTCTCTTTTTCTTTTTTCTTTCCCCCTCCTCTCTCTCTCTCTCTCTCTCTCACACACACACACACACACACACACACACACACTCTCTTATCCCTGCAAGTCCCCCTTCTCTGCCTGCTCCAGAGAGAGAAGCTTGCCTGCACAGAAGAGGCACCGATCGAAGCGCGTCCCAGTAAGTTAATCAGCCGGACTTTCCTGGGATGCGAGCGATGCTGCCGGGCGCTTGGAAAGGACTTCGGCCACTGTCCCACCATTAAAATCAAACAATGAGGCAAGGCACAGAGCTGGTTGGAAGAGTGTGTGCATGTGTGTGTGTGTGTGTGTGTGTGTGTGTGTAAAATGGGCGATTTCATCCAAAGGAGTTTTTGTTTCAGGTTGATCTCCTAGCTTTGGAAGGAGGAAAGGAAGGGGTAGAAAGAGAGAGAAAGAGAGAGATGAATGAAAAGGAAAAAGAAAGAAAAGAAAAGGAAAAGAAAGGAAAGGATTGAGAGAGAGAAAGAAAGAGGGAGTTATGGAGGAAGGGAAAGAAAGAAAGAGAGGGAGGGAGGAAGAAGTGAATGAGATATAGTTGGATGGATGGATCAATAGGTACATGGAGGGAGGGAGGGAGGGAGGGAGGGAAAGAAAGAAAATGAGAGGAAGGAAGGACACAAACCATGGATTCAAAAGACTCTTTCAAAAAGCACAACAATGCTTGAAAGGGCTGGAAGGGATCTGGAGGTCATCTTCTAGTCCAAGCCCTGCTCTAGCAGGGTTAGAAGGGACCTTGGGGGCCATCTAGTCCAACCCCCTGCTCCAGCAGATCGTCTGGATTATTTTGGTGCCTCTAACAGAGAGAATTGCCAGAAAAGGGAAGGAGTTTACTAGGACAAGGCTGCCATGCAGAGGAAGGCAGAGACAGTCCTTGACTTATGACAATTGAGCCCAACATTTTGTTTGCTAAGCAAAGCGTTGTTAAGTGAGCTTTGCCACATTTTCCTCAATCCATGACATCTCCTGGCTCTAACAGTCTAATGTGAAGAAGTGATAATTAAATGTGTGCCAGAAAGTGGACTCTGGGTGTGTTTTTCTAAACGCAATAAATGAGGTTGAATGTGTATAGTTTTGGAAGAGCTGTGTGTGTGTGTCTTTGTGTGTACATACACATGCAGTGTACAAAGTAGATAATATATCTTGTTGTGTGCCTATACACACACTATACCTTGTAATATGTATGTACACATATGGCATATATACATAGGATTAAATTGTGTATTTTGGATGTTCAGTAGTAGTAAATAAATAGACAGGGAAATTGTATCTTGTTGACGCAAGGAGAGGCCAGGCAAGGTACCCCTTGACATGAGTGATGTCAAGTTGGCTACACCCACCCAATCACATGACCACCAAGCCACGCCCACCCAGTTACATGACCATCAAGCCACACCTACCCAATCACATGACCATCAAGCCACACCCACCCAGTCACAAGACCACCAAGCCACACCCACCCAGTCACAAGACCACCAAGCCATGCCCACAGAACCAGTAGTAAAAAGATTTGAATCCCACCACTGGATACAACCCTCTTCCAATAACTGACTTCTGTTACACACGAGTGTATGATCCGCTCACTCTTATTCCAGAGTGTCAGACATGGAAAAAGTGAATTCAGTTACAAGAGAGGAGATTTTAACTGAATGAGAGAAATATAAAAGGATGAGCTGTTTTAGAGCTGCGCCAGTAAAGCAGAGACGTTCAGTCTCCTCTTCATGGATCGTCTGAGAGGAAAGACTGAGCAGCCATCAGTCAGAGAAGCTTCAACTGGGATTCCTGCAGAGAGGAGGGGTTGGGCTAGATGGTCTCAGGGTCTCCTCCAAATTTATAAAGGTTGTCATGCCACAACATGTACTGTATTTTTCAGAGTATAAGATGCACTGGAGTATAAGATGCACCAAGCTTTTGAAGAGGCATTTTTTTAAAAAAGTAGGTAGGTAGGTAGAGGGAGAGAAAGAGAGAGAAATACAGTAGGTAGGTAGTTAGGTAGGGAGGAAGATAAAGGGATATATATAGAGAGAAATAGAGAGATATATAGAGATAGAGAAATACAGTAGGTAGGTAGGGCTAGAGAGAGAGAGAGTAGGTAGGTAGAGGGATAGAGAGAGAGAAATAAAAAGAGATAGAGAGAAATACAGTAGTTAGGTAGGGAGAGAAAGAGAGTAGGTAAGTAGGTAGATGTTTCCAGGTGTACTTATCCATGTGCTGGAGAAGGAAATCGCTGACAATCTGCAGCACCTAAGACTTTGTTTCTGCTTAAAAAAAAGTCATTTATAACCTTGGGGGAGCTTGCAAAGTGCTGCTGGGGGTTGGGGGGGCAAACATGGTCCATTTTTTGCTCATTACTGCCCTCCCCAGCCCCCAGGAGCTCTCTGAAAGCCTCCATAAGGGTATGCACAGCCATTTTGGTGAAGGGGACGGGGCTTCGGGAGGCAAAAAATGCTGTATTCGATGTATAAGACGCACCCAGATTTTCAGCATCTTTTTTGAGGGGAAAAAGGTGCGCCTTATATTCCTAAAAATACGGTAACTGTTGTGCTGTTGTTGCTCTAGCCCCACCTAGTGGCCGGGGGCAGATAAGACGGAAGCAGCGGTTGTGACCGAGACCCCTGGTCATCCAGAGACGCCTCCCTTCCTCACACGGAGCATCGCTGGGGAGGTTCCAGCTGCTTCTTTGCTGGCTGTTAGTTAATGCTGCCTATCTCGTCTTTCTATTTGATTTCCACTCTTTGCATCTCCTCAGTTTCACCTGCCCTCTTCTCCCAATAAAGCATCCAGATCCACGCCAGGCTCCCTTTCATTGGAGGAGAATAGGGGGGCTTAGCTGCCTCTCCAGCTGCACACAGACCCACCTGCAATGGGGACGGAAGAAAGGTGGAATTCCACCAGGCTAATCACAAAACCACAAATACAGGAATTTATTTTTAAAAGAATACAGCATTTTCCAATTAGCAGTGCTCAATATAAAAATGCCATGGTATCTACTCTTTGGAACCATTAATTCCCTGAGTAGTTAAATTGGCCAGATCTGTTGAGATGGTTCCCCTCCTTCTCCTCTGGATTCCTCCTCCAAAGGATCTAAGATTAATGGATCCATTATAGGGACCCCCATACCTGCCATGGCTGCAGCCTTGGAGACTCCAAGACCTTTTCTCCCTCCTTCCTTCCCCTCCTCGATCTGGAGGAATAGGCGGCATTCAGGGCCTGGGCCAGAGTCTTCGTGAGACTGTAAGGTTGGTAGTGATTTTGGATCCCTCTTCTGTCCCATTTCCACTGGGTCTCCAGTGGGGCTTTCTGGGTGCATCTTCTGCGGCCTTTGACAGAAAAGACATTCTTTGAAAGAGAACAATGAAAATAATGATCTTGAAATTTTTTTTCCACAAAGAAAAGGGGTTTAAACACAGAATCTTTTGGTGTTTCTTTTGGTAGGTAAGCAAAGTTCCAAAGACTATGGATGTATTTGAGAAGTCTGTGCTTGTTTATTTGATATGCTGCAAAATTTGTGAGGATCCAGACTTTCCCCTCAATGGGTCTTGGGAGACGCATAAGTGTTAAATGGAAAGGAAGAATTCTGTCCCAAATGTTTTCAAGTTCTATGAAGTGAACAAAGATGTTGACTTTTCTCCACTTAGAGAGGGAATCCCTGAGGGCTGCTGTATGTCCAGTTGTTGAGAACAGTTGTGATATAACCACACAAATTCCATTCCTGACAAGCACAGGAGTAAAAGTCCTCATGAAATTCTGTCCCTTTTCTGTGTCTGAAGCAAAGAGGCCAATCAGGGTCCATCTGAAGTGGAGGAGCAGCTGGACAATTGCTGGGTACTGGAATCCTTCTTTGGGGAGCATCCGGCGGAAAAAGGGGAATCGACTTTTATCACTCAGAGCTTTTGAAACTGTTAAAAAATTGATCTGGAAAAGGAATTGAAAGGATTAGAGCTGTGATGGGGAACCTGTGGCATGCAAAGCGTCCTCTCCTGGAACGCCAGCCGCCCCAGCCCAGCTCCACTAGCATCCACATGCAGGCGCACCTCCTGCCGGCCAGCTGGTTTTCGGGCCTTTGTGTAGGGCCAGGGCGGGGGATGTGTGAGTTTGCAGCAGGGAGTGGCTCACATTGCGTAGGAAACTCTGGAAGGCTGGAAGTGAGTGTGGTTGGCCTGCCCCCCCCCCCCCCAGTGCTTCCTGGCTCAGTTGGAAGCTTCCTTCAGCCTTCAAACAGTTGCAGGGTTTTTTTTGGGGGGGGGGGTTGCTTCCAGGTTGGTGCAAGAGGCTTTCCAGGGCCAAAAGGGGCGTGGAAAGCGCAGCGTTTCCCCCCCCCCCCGTTATTCCCGAATTGTGAGCTCTTAGGAAAGTATCCCCTCCTTGTGGGTTGCTAACAGTGGTGGGTTTCAAACATTTTTAGAACTTCTTCTGTAGGTGTGGCCTGCTTTGTGGGAGTGGCTTGCCAGCAATGTGACCTGGTGGAAGTGGCTTGGCAGTTCATGTGACTGGGTGGGAGTGGCTTGGCAGTCATGTGACCGGGAAGGTGTGGCCAACACGATGCCAGCATTCCCAGTCAAGATAGAGGTATAAATTACACAGACAAGAAAGAGGCATCCATACATCTGAATTTAACTTCAAAGCAGTGGCAACAACTTAAATTCATTAAATAATAATGTTTGTTAGGGCTATGTTTTTGAATATATAGGAATGTAAAGCCCACAGCATCTACTTGGTACTTTTAAAGCCGCGGCACCTTTTTTCCTGGATTCATGAAATATCTACTTTAAAGAGTTGTGGGTGGGTACTATATTTACAGTCTTGTATTCTCTTCAGTACTTTGTTTGGAACAGAATCCAAAGTACCATGCAGTCCCAGCATTTGTACTAAAGCTAGGCAAGTTATTTTACAGGGCTCTGAGCACTCCTCCAGATCTGGTCAATGAAGCAGATGTTCCAAAGTCCTCCCACAACTTTCCAATGCTTTGAAATCCCACCAAATGATTTAGACAGGCCTATTTCATACTTTCTTCTATATGGCAATCAGGGTGGTTTTACAGATGGTTCACAGGTGGTCTATTTCCCAAGTACTTAGAGGGCCAAGAACTGCCTTTTCTAGATTGCAGCTTTAGCTTCCTTGAATGTTAACTGTTAGATGGGGCAATGAGAAGGCAGACAAAGGCTTAACGCAACAACAGCTCTCTATTATAGTCAGACAAGTATGTACAATCCAGCAACTGTTTGGTCTGACAGCAGCCCTTTTATAGGGAGCTGTCAGACCTCTTAGCCAATAGGATTAAATCTCTGTTCCCGCCGGACCAGAGGACCAGAGTGGAAACTCTGGTAGCTAGTGTTAATATCTAACACCCCTCCCCTCTTGATTGGGATGTTCCTATTGATCACATAGTCTTTGAGGTAGGCGGGTCTTTGTTTTGCTCTACCAGACCTGCGCAGATAATTTGGAACCGGTTCTTCAGGTAGGTTGGACGGACCTGTCTGCTCTCCAGCTCCGCTCTGTGGATCCTGCTGGAAATTACCCCAGGCTGCGGCTGGAGCTTCTTGGATTTGCTCGCTTGGAGCTCGCTGTGGGCCTGCAACAAACTCAGATAAGTCCCCCGGTACCCTCGGGTTTGAGCTGGCTGTAGAAGGAGTGAGCGTTTGCTCCTTTTGGGTAGGGCCTTGGCTGATTTGTTCAGGATTTTCATCTGGTGTTCTAAGATTGGAGAGGGAGAGGCGACCACGGAGTTGGTCAACATGCCTCCTCCAATTTCTACCATCCTCTAGCTCTAACAGATAAGAGCGAGGCCCGGTGATGCTTATCACCATGGCAGGAATCCACAGAGTCCCCCCAACATAGTTGTGGGCGTATACTGAGTCCCCTACGCTAAAGTTTCGAATCTTGCTTCAGGAGTCAGGGGGCGATGTGGCAGAATAGTTTGGGTGTAGCTGGTCTAAGTGGGACCTTAGCCGGTGACCCATGAGAAGCTCAGAGGGGCCTCTCTCAGTGGTGGCACTTGGCGTGATATGTTGGATTAACAAATAGTTATCAACCCGTGTTTGCCAATCACCCGGGCCCATCCTGGCGAGGGCCTCTTTAGCAGATCACACCATTCTCTCCGCCTGATCATTGGAAGCCGGATGGAATGGTGCGACTAGGGCATGCCTGATTCCCTGACTTGCTAAGTAGGTCTCGAATTGCATGGCCGTGAATTGGGGCCCATTGTCTTGAGACCAAGACTTCGGGCAGGCCGTGCGTGGAGAAAAGTCTCCGTAGCACCTTGATGACCGCCTCTGCCATGGTAGAGGTCATCAGGGCTACCTCTAACCATTTCGAATATGCGTCTGGCCATGAACGGGACCAGCAAAATCAATGTGCACCCCAGACCAGGGTGCTTGAGGGTGCTCCCACTCCTTAGTGGGTGCCTCTGGGGGAGCTGGTCTGGATTCCTGGCACGGAGTGCAGGTAGCCACCCACTCTTCTATCTCCACGTTAGGCCACCAGACATAGCTCCTAGCCAAAGATTTCATCCTGACAATTCCAGGATGCCCCGCATGTAATGCTTCCAATACTGCCTTCCGCAGTTTGCTTGGAACAACCACCCGGTCCCCCCACAGTAAACAGCCTTTGATTACCGCTAACTCATCGCGTTTAGTAAAAAAAAAAATTCTGCCCCAACAGGCCCCTTGGGCCACTCCCTCCACACCCAGTTCAAAATCTGCTTGATGGTGGAGTCGTCGCCGAATGACGGGGCACATCAGTGGGCGAGACAGGTCCAGAGTCCATGCAGTCAATAAGTAGGACCGGTGTCTTGGGAGTGGGGTCAGCCAGCAGTTCAGGCAGGGGACAGCGGCTCAAAGCATCTGCATGTGCCAACGTGGAACCAGGGCGGTGAATCAGTTTGTAGGAGTAAGCAGCCAGGAAAACAGTCCACCTGGTCATGCGAGGTGACAACGACACCGGGGGTAGGTTGGTCCCCAGCCAGTAGCCCCAATAACAGCTTGTGGTCCGTCACAAGTTAGAAATCCCGGCCGTAAAGGTACTCGTGGAAACTTTTGACTCCTGCTACTGCAGCCAAAGCCTCTGGGTCCATTTGGCTGTAGTTTCTTTCAGCGGAAGATAAGGTTCTCAAGTAGAAGGCAATAGGGGCTTCTGTGCCGTTGGGTATGCGGTGCCTGAGGACAGTGCCAACGCCGAAAGGGGATGCGTCGCAAGTTAACACCAACGGCAGGGTCTGGCTGTACTGGACCAGCAGGGAGTCAGCATTCAGAAGGCGCTTGACCGCGGCAAATGCGGTGGCCTCGGGTCGGCCCCAGGACCACTTGGCGTTCTTGGACAGGAGGCGATGCAAAGGCTTAGCGATGGTAGCTTTCTGTTTGAGAAAGATGCTGTAGAAATTAAGGAGCCCGAGGAATGCCTGCAGCTCGGCCTGAGTGCGGGGTGTGGGGGCTTCCTGGATAGCTTTTATTTTTTGTGATGTCGGGTAAATCCCAGAGCCATCAATCATGTACCCCAGAAATTCAACCCTTGGTACATTAATTTTGCATTTTTCTTTTTTGAGCTGGAGGCTCTTTTCACGAATTCTGGTCAAAGCCATTCTTACTCTTTTTAAAAGTTGCGCCTCGTTTGCAGCCGATACCAAGATGTCGTCGAAATAGGGGACGACTCCTGGTATCCCCTGCAAAAGCTGTTCCATGACGCTTTGGAACAGTCCAGGGGCGATACTAACTCTGAATTGCAGGCGATGGCATTTGAATGCACCCCTGTGCGTCACAATGGTTTGAGCCTCCGCATAACTGCTGGTATGCCTGCGCCATGTCTAATTTTGCAAAAACTTTTCCTGGGCCTAGCGAATGTAGTAGGTGCTGTACAATGGGTACAGGTAAGCGTTTTGTTATAGCGCGTTGTTTATTGTGCATTTATAGTCCGCACAGATGGGAACTGACCCCTCTGACTTGACCGGGGTCACTATAGGGGTCTCCCAGCATGCATGGTCGACTGGCTCTAGGATCCCCTGGCTCACAAGCTTATCAATTTCCCTATCGATTTTAGGGCAGAGAGCGAAAGGTACTCTCCTGGGTTTAAGCCTGATAGGCGCTATGTTGGGGTCCAAGCTAAAAGAGATTGGCGTCCCCACATAGTTACTGAGACCGGAGCTGAAGACGTCCTTGAACTCCTTAAAAATTGCCTCGCCGCCACTGTCCTTCACGGAGTTGATTCCGGTCACTTCCAACCCCAGAGCTTCAAACCAATCGAGCCCCAGGAGACTCTGTAGGGGTGCGCTGGCCACGGTCATGGGAAGCTTGGCACTGATGTCTTTGAAACGCACCCGGAAAGTGCCTTGGCCCACGATGGGGACTCGGTTCCCCTAGTAGTCATGCAAGCTGATGTCTGGGGTGCGAATGTGCTGTTTTTTCAGGCTCGGGATGGCTTACTTCAGGGTCGACCAGGATATGATTGTTAGGGACAATCAGTCTATCTCCCCCTCTAATGTATTTTAAATGTATTTTATTGTTATGTCTGTATTTTATTTCCATTGACTGTACAACGCCCCGAGTCCCTTTTTGGGAGAGGGGGCGGTCTAAAAATCTAAGAAATAAATAAATAAATAAAATAAGGGACGATCCAGTGTCGATTTCTAGCTCACAGGGAGCGTCCTCAATGAGGAGTGTGACCTTCAGCTTTTTTGGCCGCCTAGTGCGGACTTGCCCTATCGTGGTTTGATAGGTCACCTTTGGTTCTCTCTCTGGGCGCCCTTGTGGTTTCTGCCAGGCCCCTGGGTTGGGCCTCTGTTGGCGGTTTGGAGTGGTTTTTGGCTGCCAATCGGTGGCAGGGAGTTCGCTCTTGCACACCTTGGCAATCTGCCCCTTCTGGTCGCAACGCTGACAGGTCGCGTCACAAAAATAACAGGTAGACTGGGAATGGTCTCCTCCACAGCTAGCGCAGGGCAGCAAACGCGAGTTGAATTTTTGCACCGGTTTCGTGCGGCTACAGTGCATGCAGTAGCTGTCATCTTCTTCGCTGTCAGAGGGTTCTTGTTCTGCGGCCTCGTGATGTATGCACGTTTGCTTCTGCACGGTTTGTGGCACATTATATTGGCGCTGTAAGGCTTCCGTGGACTTGTCTGCAGATTCGGACGCCCTGGCCTCATCAAGTGCGATCTGCAGAGACATATTTGATCTGGCTAGCAAACGTCTCTGCTGATTAATGTCCCGCACACTGCAGATAATGCGGTCCAATATTAGGTCGTCCAGGTCACGGAATTCACAATACGTTGCCGCCTTTCGCAGGGCCGCAACATATTGGTTGATAGATTCTCTCTCCTTTTGATTTTGCACGTTGAATTCGTGGTGGCGAACATGCCTTGATGGTTTGGGCGCATAGTGGGTCTTCAGAGTCTGTTGTAATGCTGCCCATAGAACGGCTTGGAGCAGTGTTGTCTCCGATAAGTCCTTCACGGTTTCGAAGACCTCTCTGTCACAGTACTTCATTTTTCGGGTGTCTGGGATGCCCATAAGGTCGTTTGCCTCGAGGAAGCATTCGAACTGTAACATGTATGATTCCCAGTGTTCGGCCACCGGGTCATACGGAGTTGGTGGGGCGTGCATGGCCCTTCTTGGATTAGGTGATTCGAATTTGCCACTCAAAATGGTAGCTCGATGCCGCGCCAAACTCCGGGCTGGATTTACTTGCTGGAAGTCTCGTTGTTCGTTCTTCGCCTATCTGCCTCTTAATCCCATCCTCGTGTTAGATTGGGCAATGAGAAGGCAGACACAGGCTTAACGCAACAACAGCTCTTTATTAAAGTTAGACAAGTATGTACAATCCAGCAACTGTTTTGTCTGACAGCAGCCCTTTTATAGGGAGCTGTCAGACCTCTTAGCCAATAGCATCAAACCTCTGTTCCCACTGGAACAGAGGACCAGAGTGGAAACTCTGGTAGCTAGTGTTAATATCTAACATTAACACACCTTCAGGCCAAATATAGACTAGCTCTGATCCTGGAACCATATCACATGCTTTATACATTAATATCATATTCAATGTAATCATTATTGCTAAAAAAAACAGGCAACAGTTAGAGTAGTTTGTAACAAAACATGGGCAATAAACAAGAAGTTGATTCACCACCACCACCCCTATTTTAGCTTGTTTCTGTCTTATCTAATATTTTCCTGCAATTCTTCCATAATCCAGAGTACTAAGAGTTCTACCTATTTAGCTTATAAAATAGGCTTGATGTCCAACAGATTTCCTACTTATTAATATGAACAGATTCTGGTCTCGGAGGGTGGTTTTAAGCGCTCCGAAGGCGTCAGGGAAGCCTCCGGACGGTCCCTGAAGCCTTCGGAGCACTTAAAACGACCCTCCGAGCAAAGCATTCCGAAGGCATCAGGGACCGTCTGAGGCTTCCCTGAAGGCTTCGGAACACTTAAAACGACCCTCCGAGCAACCCAGAAATCACTTCCGGTTTGCTCGGAGGGTGGTTTTAAGCATTCCGAAGGCTTCAGGGAAGCCTCCGGACGGTCCCTGAAGCCTCCGGGGGAGCGGGGATGCTCTTTTCGCCCTCCTCAGGCTCCTATAAAGCCTCTGGAGCCTGGGGAAGGCGAAAAATAGCTTTTAAAAAGGTGAACTCAGCTGGCCAGCACGCGCATGCGCGCTGGCCAGCTGACAGGGCAGCGCCTTGCGTGCCCTGACAAATGGCTCCGCGTGCCACTTGTGGCACATGTGCCATAGTTTCGCCATCACGGTAATAAAGCAACTAACTTAGCTCTGGTCTTAAATGCTTCCCTGTGCTGTTGCACATAAAACCAGAGGAGCTATCATTGTGACAGTTTTGCTGTACTGTAGTCTGTCCCCATGAAATGCAAGCATGGAATAAACTGAGCCTGGTTTGTCCTCAGTCTTTTCAGTGGCCACAAACTACTAGCAAAAGTGGCATTTTATCACAAGGCAAGGAATGTTTCCCCTTTTGAATTGGAGCATCCAAGAAGGGGCGGGAAAGACCAAGAAAAATAACGAAAGAGGGGAAGAGAGCAAGGAAGCAAAAAGAAGGAAAGAGTGGAAGAAAGAATGAAGAGGAAAGGAAAAAGAAGGGAAGGAAGGAGATTATAAGGAGAGACAGTGAGTTTGTGTGGTAAATTCTGCCTAAGCACTTGATCACCAGCAGCCCTGCTGCCTTTTACCATCCACTTGTCCCATCCTCCTGACTTCTCCTGGTGGTCTCCCATCCTATCATTGAGTATGCTTTGGTTACAAAGCTAGGTCTCGTAAGGAGAGAGAGTGGGCCTCCCTCTGACCCACATACTTTGCCCTCCTGCACTCACCATGGGCAACCAAGGAGAGTGAGCACAACAGCAGTGGGAGCTGGCCGTGCCCACCATGGCCTCCGAAGTCAACCACAATGGGGCCCTCATTGAAATTGAGGTTGACACTTCTGGACTAACAGATGACCTGAGTGCTGATATGTGTTGCTCTCAAACTCTCAAAGTATGAGTCAAGTTAGAAATATTATAAGCTTGCATTCAACAGCATAAGTCACATTGATCAAAAGCATGCCAAATGCAAACGTTTACCTTTCAATAAAATGTTTATTGGACTCGTGTCCCTCCTGGCTTGTACTGGCATCCTGGGAGGTCTCACGAGGCTGGCTCCAGGAGTTAGTCAACGCTTCCTTGAGTGAGGGGTTTCTGCCGCCCGCCCTGAAAGAGGCGGTGGTGAGGCCCCTCCTCAAGAAGCCTTCCCTGGACCCAGCTCTGTTAGCCAACTACCATCCCGTCTCCAACCTTTGCTTTCTGGTGAAGGTTGTAGAGAGTGTGGTGGCACAACAGTTTCCACACCACCTGGAGGAAAATGATTATCTGGACCCGCGCCAGTCCGGTTTCCGGCCCGGCCACAGCACGGAGACGGCATTGGTCGTGTTGGTGGATGATCTCTGGAGGGCCAGAGATGGGGGTTGTTCCTCCATCCTGGTCCTATTAGACCTCTTGGCGGCTTTCGATACCATCGACCATGGTATCCTATTGCATCGATTGGAGGGGTTGGGGGTGAGGGTCACTGTTTTGCGGTGGTTCTCCTCCTACCTCTCTGGCTGAGTGCAATTTGTATTGGCAGGGGGGCAGAGGTCGACCTCGAGGCCGCTCTCTTGGGGGGTGCCACAAGGGTCGGTCCTCTCGCCTCTCCTGTTCAATACATATATGAAGCCGCTGGCCGAGATCATTCGTGGGTTTGGGGTCGAGTGCCATTTGTATGCTGACGATACTCAGCTGTACATCTCTACCCCAAACCACCCCAACGATGCTATCGAAGTGATGTCCCGGTGTTTGGAAGCCGTACGGATCTGGATGGGAAGTAACAGACTCAAGCTCAACCTGTCCAAGACTGAGTGGCTGTGGCTACCGGCGCCCCGGTTCAACCAGCTTACTCCATCACTGGCCATTGGGGGCGAACATCTGGCCCCCGTGGATCGGGTACGCAATTTGGGCGTCCTTCTGGATACCCGGCTTTCCATGGATGACCATGTGACAGCTGTGGCCAGGGGGGCGTTCCGCCAGGTTCGCCTGATGCGCCAATTGCGTCCCCTATTGGATCGGAGCGCCCTTCGCACAGTCACTCATGTGCTTGTGACGTCCCGGCTAGACTACTGTAACACTCTCTACATGGGGCTCCCCTTGAGATGCACCCGAAGGCTGCAGCTGGTTCAGAATGCGGCCGCGCGGGCAGTCTCGGGAGTCTCTGGCTACTCCCACGTAACACTTCTCCTGCGCGGGCTACACTGGCTGCCTGTGGCTTTTTGGGTGCATTTCAAGGTGTTGACCATCATTTTTAAGGCGCTCCATGGCACAGGACCTAGTTATTTGCGGGATCGTATCCTGCCCCATACATCCCTTCGGCCGATTCGCTCACACAGAGAGGGACTCCTCCGGGTGCCGTCCACTAGGCTGTGCCAGCGGGCGACGCCTAGGGGAAGGGCCTTCTCTGTGATGGGCCCGACCCTCTGGAATGACCTTCCCCCCGACATTAGAATGACTACGTGTTAGATTCGGGCAACGAGAGACAGACTCCAGACGATAGTGACAACAACAGCTCTTTATTAGTAGTAGTAGTGATCCAGCTTGCTATGGGGTCGAGTAGCTCCCCTTTTATAGGGATCTGGTACGCCTCCCGACCAATCAGAACAACCCCTTGTTCCCGCCCTAGTGGCGGACCTTAGTGGAGACTTACAGCGGTTTATGCTAATATCTAACACTACGGATCTCCGCTCCTTCCGTCAGAAACTTAAAACCCACCTATTCCAGCTAGCTGGCTTGGCCTAATTCCATCTTCCCACCTCAGTTTTATTTCTAAATTCTTAGGATTGGTTTAGGGTCTGTTTTTAATGTTTTTAATTTTTATAAATTCGTACAGGGGTTGTTTAATTTGATTTTTAGCTATGTATATGATTGTTTGTATGTTTTTAAATTTATTCCTGTACACCGCCCCGAGTCCCTCCGGGGAGAGGGGGCAGTCTAGAAATTTAATAAATTATTATTATTATTAATAAAAATGTGTTTGTATCATTGAAAGCGCTGTTATTATGGGGTTTTTTTTCAGAGAAAAGATGTTAATCAGGGGTGAGTTGTTTTTCTAAACTAAAACCTCATTATTCAGGTTAAATTGCCGTGTTGGCACTCCGAGATTAATAAGTGGGTTTTGGGTTGCAGTTTGGGCATTCGGTCTCTAAAAGGTTTGCCATCACTGGATTAGAGCATACACAGAGTGTAACCTAATTCAGCTTTTGTTAAATTGCTGTTGAGAGAAGCTCCATTGTAACCTAAGGTGCCAACTACATAGATAAAAACTCTAGGTGAATTGCCAAGCTTAGCCTAGCAAAGTAACTTCATGTGAAAAGTAGAATGTGGATTCTGCCAAGTAGCCTTGCTTGTAACTTGAAATGTGTGTTCAGCATTCCCCAGCAAAGGTCTGAGTTATACGCCAGAAAATGTATTTCTTTTCCCTTCTAAACTCTGTTGTTTTCAGAGCACAAAAATCATGAAATACGTGTGATATTAAATTATGTTTCTATAGCAATGAAGTTCTGTGCAAGCTGTGTGAGCTGTAAGATGTTTGGAAAAGTTTTTGGCACATGCCTGTTTTTCTCTCTCTGCCTGCTCTGTTAAGGTGGGAGGCAAAAAGGTCATCCAGTCTTTTGCTTTCTGCAGAAATAAAAGCTGATAATCCATAGCTTCGTCTTCAGAGTTTCATTGGATTTATCAGATTCTGAGCTGCATTCAAAAACCTTGCACAATGAAGAATGCTGTGTTATATTTGGGGTCAGATCAAGTCCAAACTATTATATTTTAATAAATATTGTTCTCATGAAGGCATTAGAATAATTTGTTAATTAGACATTGTTTAAAATATTAAAGACAGAATATTAGCAAGATTGTATTATAAAAGTGGAAAATAATAAATAAATTAAAAAACTATAAACAATGTAAATCAAATTACTGTATCTCACCACTAAAATTTATTTCAATTAGATTAACATGTGCAAATGCCAACTGAAGTATTCTATTCCAATAAAGGGCCTACTATAATTTTTGAGGATTGCTGCATATTTTAATGCTTCTAAGGCCCAGATTCTTTGTGGAGGAATCTTTTTAGCTTCTCCAGTTGTACAAGAAACAGGGAGACCTCAGTTCCTCATACAATTTGTCAGTAGTAGAATCCAAGATTGGTCTTTAATTGAAGTTTTGTCTGTTCTAACAGCCACAATTTTCAGAGTCTGTTAGTTTCCATAGATTAAATTTAATGCCAATACCCATATTTTCTGATTTTAGACAAAGTAGAAATTCTGTAAATTCCCAAATCCGCTCTGAGGGGCAGCAGCTGGAGTCCTTTTGTCCACCCCAAGTTACTCCTCGGAGGCTGTGATTGGGTTGGTTCTGCTGGTGGTTTCTCTCTGAAGCCCCAAACATCAGATTGATATAAGAACATGGGGGAAACCTTGGCCTCACATACTTTAATAATTGGGGCTGTGGAAGCTGGAGAGCTATGAGGTTTTCTTTTAAGCACCACTTTCAGTCATGTCTTTGATCTAACTGAGCTCCTTTGATGATGAGGGAGACAAGATTCAGTCTCAGAGAAAACAACCCCAGGTAAGGAAAAGTGTCACTTGCTCTATTGGCTGACCATCTATGGCTACGATGTCATTTCCCACAGACCATAACTTTTGAACTTGATTTATTAATTATCAGATAATTACTATGAAAAAAGAACCCAAGTCTTTCTCGCAGGGTATATAATCTAATGTGTAAGTATGATAATATCACAGTGTAAATCAGCATGTTCCAATAGATATTTAGCATGCTAAATGTTAGATATTTGCATAAACAGCTGTAGTCTACACTCAGGTCCGCCACTAGGGCGGGAACAAGGGGTTGTTCTGATTGGACGGGAGGTCTGCCAGATCCCCATAAAAGGGGAGCTGCACGACCCCATAGCAAGCTGGATCACTACTACTTAACTAATAAAGAGCTGATTGTCACTATCGTCTGAAGTCTGTTCTCTCGTTGCCCGAATCTAACACTAAACATATGTACCTATAACAGAACTTATAACAAAATAAAAGGGTTGGAAAGGACCTTTGAGGTCTTCTAGTCCAACCCTCTGCTCAAGAAGGAGACCCTATACCAGGGGTCCTCAAACTATGTCCCACGGGCCGGATACAGGCCACAGAAGCCATTTATCCACCCTACGTCCAACCATGATGCTGCCCCGCCCGAATCACCCCGCCCACCCTCACAAGCCCCACGGACTGAAGCCGCAAAGTAAGACCAAAGTTTTTGACCGGCAGAGTACTTCTGGGGACTGCTGATTGTCATGTGCGTGCGTGCCAGAAACTGGAAGAGGAGCTGCCTGTTGCACATGTACGCACTGGAGAGAGAGTGACGGTGTGAAGTAAATCCTGCCTTAGCACTTAATCACCAGCAGCCCCGCTGCCTTTTACCATCCTCTTGTCCCCTTCTCCTGACCTCTCCTGGTGGTCTCCCATCCTATCACTGAGGATGCCTTGATTACAAAGCTAGGTCTCATAAGGAGAGGGAGTGGGCCTCCCTCTGACCCACATACTTTGCCCTCCTGCACACACTATGGGCAACCAAAGAGAGTGAGCACAGCAGCAGTGGGAGCTGGCCATGCCCACCATCGCCTCCAAAGTCAACCACAATGGGGCCCTCATTGAAATTGAGTTTGACACCCCTGGACTAATAGATGACCTGAGTGCTGCATGCGTTGCTCTCAAACTTACAAAGTATGAGTCAAGTTTAGAAAAATTATCAGCTTGCATTCAACAGCAAAAGTCACATTAATCAAAAGCATGTCAAAGGCAAACGTTTACCTTTCAATAAAAAGATGTTTGTATCATTGAAAGCGCTGCAATTGTTGGTTAGGGTTAGCTCGGGCTAAGTGGCACATAGAGCCATGTCGCCTGGCACACACAGCCTTGCTCGTTGCTCTTCCGGGTTTCTTATGTGCATGTGTGCATGACGATCAGCTGGTCTTTGTGCACATGGCAGTGCCAGAAACTGGAAGAGCTGGTCTTCCGGTTTGCATGTGCTCATGCATGCGAGCCAGCTGATCATCGCCTGCGTGCCAGAAATCAGAAGAGGAGCTGCCTGGTGCACATGTGTGCACTGGCATGCACACTGGGCAACTCCTCTTCCAGATCGCATCCCTGACAATATCACTCGGTGCCGAAAAGGTTCACCATCAATGCCCTATTCCAAGGGTGGTTTTACCAAGGCTTTATCAAGTTGTACCAATACTTCACATGATTTGGATTCTCTCCTTCTGTTGATGCAGCCTAGGATTGCAATGGCTTTTTTTGGCTGCTGCCACACATTGCTGGCTCACATTTGAGAGATTGTCCACTAAGATTCCAAGATCCCTCTCACAGTTACTGCTATGAACCAGGTTTCACCTAATCTGTACCTGTACATTTGGTATTTCTAGGCTCAGTGTACAACTTTACTTTTCTCTACACTGAATTTCATTTTGTTAGATAGGCCCAGGGTTCAAGTCTATCAAGGCTATTCCTGCCAGTTTAGTGTCATCTGTAAATGTTATGAGTTCCCCATCTATCCCTCATCCAAATCCTTCCTGAAGATGAATACTGGGCCTAAAATGGAACCTTGGGGTCCCCCACTGCTTGTTTCCCTCCATGCAGATGTAGTTCAGTTGAGGACCACAGGCTGAGTCCATCTGGTGCTGATGCTGTCTATCCCACATATTTTTAGCTTACCAAGAAGTAGATGGTGGTTTACTTTGTCAAAGCCTTTTTAAATCCAAGTATACTACATGCACTGCATTTCTCTTGTCCGCTAATTTAGTAATTTTTGTCAAGAAATGAAATAACATTTATTTATTATCTGTTTTTGGATCCTTCATAAGTCCTGGTAAGTCATTCATATCTATACTGAATAACAAGGGTTCAAATATGCATCTTTCCCCTCCCCCTTGGTAAGCGTAGATCCTTCTTCTCATGGCTCCATTGAGCCCAAACCTCTCTCTCAAACAAGGGCTTGGATCAGGGCAACAATCTGAGCTCCATTTTGAGGGCAATCCATTGTCTCCTTGTTTCTATGTTTATTGAGTCAAATGCTGCACTAACATCTAGAAAGCATGCAAACCTTGTTTTTCCTCACTAACATAGATTAGTTATTTCAAGACAAATTTGTTGCCAATATTAGATAATTAACTTATGCATTATTTCTTATAAAATCTATATAGCATTCATCAGAGTTTGGCAGTGTGACTAGTAATATGTGATAAACCCAGGAACAATAACACAGCACACAGGGCCTTAAGACAATTAACAGTGGTTTATCTACAAACGATATACAGACATATACAAGCAGGAGATAAATTCCCTTTCCATTCACTACAGACACAAGGAGAGAACTGAATACAGGCTGAGAGAGAGAGAAACACCCTCTAATGACCACCTATATATAGCCTCCTCTTAAAACAGTAAATGACTTGTGTGGACCCCACCAGAGTCTTAAAGAGGCAATACCACAGCTGCAATGAATCAGCCTCATTGCATCAGTCACATTGCATTAGCTTACTGATGACAGCTTACAACTTTACATCAGCTGGTAGCTATTAAATCCTCAGTAACTTGACACATTTAACTCTACCTAAAAATGCCTGGTTCTTCTGCAAGGAATGCATTTTTCTCAAGTTTAACTAAGAGGATCATGGCATAAATTTTTAGCCACAATATCTGCTAGTCTATTTGGCCTATAATTGCTAGACTCCTTCTTATTCCACATTTTAGACAGATAAAATGCTACTATTGCCAACTTCAATCCGACTGGATATTATTTATATGTGGAAATGAAGATGCCAATAGAGGCCCCAACAATCAGGGATATATTTTGATCAGTTAAATAGTTGGTAGAATGTCTTCTCCATGGAATGTATTACTTGCACTTCAGGCCTTTTATGATTAATCTCAACATGAACATAATGTCGTAAAATATTGACATTTTAGCTAATATGGAGAAAAGCAGCTCTTGAATTCCATGGAGAAGACATGATTGCATCTATTGCTCACCCACCACCCCTCACCATGCCCTTTACAAGATGGAGAAACACACACACAAACCTGTGGGACTTTGTAGGTGCCTCCTAATGTTGACATCTGGATGGAGATGCTCCTTCTAGCTCCATCAAGGAGAGCCAGAAGGTTCTCCGTCCTTCCACAGCCGTAGTTGGGGACATTGGCTTCTCCAGTGGAGAGAATGTCCAGCAAGGCATCTGAAGTGCGGAAAGTGCTCATATAGTTGTCATGGATGTTGTAGCCCAGTGTGAGATTGTGCAGGAGCTGGGAATTCTTCTTGACCACTTGAATGTTGAAAATATATAGTAGGCCATATGCAAAACCATAAACATCCCTATTGTAAAAAAAAAGTTATTATAATCAACAGCAACAACAAATACTTTAAAATATATATATAATCCTCCAGAAGCCTACTGAGCTGTAAGCCAACATTGATCCAAAACCAATGATCAGTTATACAAATATGGAATTTGGCTGAGGTATGGCAACTACAACTGGTTCAACCACTACTTTAAATAAAATTCATTATTCAAGTGATAAAATAAGGATTGAACTGAGAGAGGAAAATAATCTGCAGCCCTTTCAGCTTTTCTTGACACCCATTTTTCGATTTAAGTCTCTTTCACAAAATCAGAAAAAAGAGAGAAGCCATGGAAATCAAAATAATTCAGGAAATTAGACATATCCCCCAATATAGGAATAAATGAAAAATTAAAAACAGAAAAGAAGGAGAGTGTTAGAATGAATGGAGTGCAATTCCATCACCCTGAATGACTTACGGATCATGGAAAATCAATTGAACAGAAGGAGCCACGTTGAAAAGCAACTTTATATACAATCTTTCCTCTCCACTGATGACTATACCGATGAGATGGTCTCCTGGCCTATAAAAGCTCCATGGATTTTTTCTATCCTGGTTCTCCAAACTCAGCGGGCATTTCATTCTCAGTTTCCCAGAGATTGAATGGGACACCAGCAGCATCAGAAGCAGAAACAGGAGGTCCATAATTCATGGGGCGAATCAATGAATCCTTTCTTTTTCTAAAGAATAATTTGAAGAATTCAAAGGACTCTCACAAGGGGGAATATGATCCAGTTGCTTTTCTGACTGAAACACAGAGAAACACTCAGCTTCATCTGGAAAGGAGAGAGACGTACATTCAAGAGCACAGACCCTGCCTGTCTCCAAACTCCATATTTCTCTGCCCAAAGTCTCCCCTGGAGGATTCGGCCAAAAAGCAGAGCTGAAACTTTTATCATAATTCTCCCTCTCAGGAGGGATCCCTGGATAATTCAACTAGTTCTTGGACTCAAAGGTTGTTGGGAAATTCTGTAGAGGGAAATGAAAGGGAAATAATCCCCATGTGATTCATAATAAGAGGGGCAGAGATGGAATTAAACCGGTCACCAAAAAATTGAGATGTTTGAGGGTCTCCATGCTTGAAACTGGCCCCAGAGGGAATACACGGCGCCTGTGGGTGAAGAAATAAATAAATCTGAGATTTGTTTGCATAAAGATAAAACTCCGGGGGCCAGTTAATGCCAGAGTATGTCACAGATCTGAAGTAGCTGCCAGCTGAGTTGGAATCAAAATTTACTTTGTTTTGAAAGTTAATGCTCAATAGTATCACACAAAAAGGCTGATGCAATAGTGTGGCCAGTTTCTAAGAACAAAATCAACGTTATTGAAAAAGTAGTTACCAGAACTTTGCAGAGTTAAAAAAAATGACATCCGAAATCAAGGCTGGCTCTCACCCCATTGAAGGAAGGGAGGGAGGGGAGCTCAGGACCCTCATGTTGCAGATGGAAAGCTGATCTGCAAAATTCAACTTCCATCTTCAGAGACCTGGGAATGCAGAAGCTCATCTCCCATGTTCCCCTGCCACCCTTTCCAATGCATAGGCCAGGCAAGGGGGCTCTTGCAGGGATGCCAGACAGGACTCTGCCCGGCTGAGTGGGGAGCCCCTCTTAGGAGGAGGAAACTGGGGAACCTTGTGTTGGGGAAAGGAAGCAAATTGCAAAATCCCCCTCCAGGTTCCATCTTCTGAGTCCTGGGAAGGTGGGAGAACATATCCCATGTTGCATTGCCATCCCTTTCCATGCATGGGGCACTCAGGGGAAAGCAAAGCCCAGACCCACGGAGAAAGTCCAGGATGGCCAGGAAGGAGGAGGGGATCCGGAGCATTCCTGAGAAGAGACTAACCTGGTTTATGGGTCCCAGGGTTGAATCTTAGGGGGATGCAGCCCCCAGGGTTTCTCCAGGTTCTCTTGGGCTCCGGGTCTTTCCAGGAGAAGCCATGCAGGGCTGGGTCTTCCAAGGGGGATCCAGTGTTGTCCTGGAGGAAAAGGCAGCCAGCCTCACCCTGGAGGGGACCCTCCGTGACTCTGAGAAGGATGGGGATCCCCCATGGCCCCTCCAGAGTCCCCAGTTGAAGAGACCCTCTTCATTGCAGCCTTTTCTGGGGAAGGAGCTTAAGCCCCCCTCCCTCTGCAATTCTGGGAGGTTTTGCCTCTTCCTCATCCTCCCCAAAACTTTGGATTTTGCTCTTTATTTCCCACACACACACACACACTTTGGATAGGCTTCTTGAGCCTCTTCTCCATCAGGCTGAGGGCAGGGAAGCTCCCAGGCAACCGTGTCCCCCCTCCCCTCATGTGATTGACTACAGGGTTGTCATGGCAAAGGGGGTGGGCCAGGAATTGAGGCAGCCACTAAAGAGAGAGGTGGGGGGGATTTTTGTCTCCCCTGAGAACTGGAGGATTTGAATGTGAAATCTGCTTTCTTTTAGGAAACCCTTTATATTATTATGGAAAAGTAAAAAGTTGAGGTTCGATTTTAATGCCTTATTTTACTGCAACAGAGGAAGTCAGAAGTCAACACTTTTTTTCTCTTCTCCCTCCTCCCTCATTTCTCTTTCCCCTTCTTCCCTCTCCCGTTTCTTCCCATTTGCTTTTTGTATTTTATTCTGTAATTAATAAAATGTTTTAAAGAGAGAAAAAAAGAACTGGAGGATTTGAATGCAAAATCTGATTTCTTCAGTTCAGATACAGCCCGGAATCAGAAGGAGGGAAGGGTCAGAGGAAATGAAGGAATATTTTAAAATATATTTTGAAAAACAAAGGAAAACTTAGACTTTGACAGATAAAAAATCAAAAGTGAACACCAAAACAAGAGAGAGAGAGAGAGATAAATTATCAAACTCTGTGGAAACAGTTGTTTAGCTCTCTAGAGTTTGATCCATGAGATATATAGCAATTAAAAGCAAAGAATGATAAAAGTCAGCCTTAAGCAAATCAGTTGGAGATGCCGAGCAGAAAGATCGGAAGATGAAGGGAAATTGGACATTAAAGAAAATAGTGTCGCCAAGCAGCTTCTGGAAAATAATTAAAATAGTTATAGTGTTGATGTTACTTTCTGCCTGGTTGAAAGGATTTAGAATTTAGAATTTCTCTTTATTTTAATTTTAAAAATGTGTAAGCTTTCCTATTTGTAAAATAAAAATCTCACCCCAGTCATTGAAGGGAGAGACAAAAATCCCAAATCAAATTCAAGTTCCTAGTGCTTTGTGAGTATGGAGTTTGGGTCAATTTGGTCTTTGGTGGTTCAAGTATATATATCATATACAGTATATATGACCCTTCCTGATGCCCCTTAAAGGCCCCATTGAGGAGCTTCTGTGAGGCCACAGTCTGTGCCTGAGAGTCCGTTGTGGCTGGGGAGGCTTGAAGAGGGTTTGTGGTCCCTTCCATCCCAATTCTCAGCCACTCTGGCCCTGCTGTGAGCTCAGCTGAGCGGTGGCCGGAGGTGTCTAGGAACTGAGGGGGAATTGGGCTTTGTGGAATGAGTGTCACCCTCTTGTGGAAGAACGGAGACTCACCCAGAGACTCTGTCCAAACTCTCTTTTTCCTATTGTCTGAAGGGAGGAATTCAGCTGATCCTAGGCAGGGAGGGAAGCGGATGATGGGCTCTGCTTGGGGAAGGAACCTTTCCCAAAGAAACAGAGAGACCCGCTGTGTCTCAGGGCTGGGAGGGGGTCTGGGGTCCTCACTGGTGCCTCCACAGGAAGCGAAAAAAGGGAGGGAGAGAAAATGGAAGGGATGATTAAAAAAAACTCTTCCTCCCTAAGACAACTGGAATTTTGGGGGGTTTTTTCCTTGAAAATGTTTCGCTTCTCATCCAAGAAGCTTCTTCGGTTCTGACTGAATGGTGGGGAATGGAAGGATTTGTCCTCTTTGCAGCCGTTTGGTGGTTAGCATTGTGAAGGTCAGCCATGAGCTCTCTGAGAGGCCTTAAGGCCACCTGGGGGTTTATCTGCCCCCTCAGGGCCACCTGAATCAGAGGGCAAATGGGGGGGGGGAAATATCCTTGGAACTGGGGAAAGGACCGTGTTGCTGTCTTGGGAGAGAGCAAAGTCCACCCTCTGGACAGAGGAGACCCCTGGTTGGAAAGAGGGTCCAAGAGGCCATCTACGTTAAAAGGAACAGCCCTCTCTCCACAGAGGGTGGGGGGATATGACCCCTCCTCTCTCCTGTCTACCACACAGTCCTGAGGACATGGGGGGTGGTTTGGGGAGGCCCACTCTGTGTGCAAGGAGTCAGTTAGGTCTCTGCAGGTTTCAAGAATGGAGAGGATCGCTAGGATAGCATAAGCACAATGCTGGAAAAAACCAGAAACCCCTGAAGATGAATAATAATAATAATAATAATAATAATAATAATAATAATAATAATAATAATAATAATAATAATAATAATAATAATAATAACAACAACAACAACAACAACAACAACAACAACAACAACAACAATAACAATATGGAATGTGCCGAGATGTTTGCTGTTATGACTGCGTTCCTTGTCCGGAGGGGAACTTCTCCACTCAGGAAGGTGGGTCACACTGGAGGAAAGGAAGTGGAACTGATTCATTACATACATCAAATAATAAAGGTTCCTATGATGGTTCTGAACATCACACAGGAAATTATTTGGGTCCAAATTATTCTCTCACTTTCATAGATGATTAAACAAAAATTGATCTTTTTTTTAAAAAAAGTATTATACTTCTTATCTTATCTCACTGGAGGTCCTGCACAAGGCTCCTGGTATCACTTGTTGTCCAAATAAATTATTTCTTGAAGGGTAAAAGGAGAGAATAGTAAGGGAGTATGTTTTTTTTCCCCCTCAGATACAGAAAAATGTACCAAGTGTCCAGATGATGAGTATCCAAATGAGGCCAGAGTCCAATGTATCCCCAAAGTTATAACCTTCCTATCATAAGAGAAACATCTGGACATCATAACGATATGAATTTTTGACATATTTCAATCTGTGGAAGAATTTGACTAGAGCTTTGGTTGATCATCACAATAGTTAGTTATTTACACTGTTTAAGAGTCCCATTTTTTTTTCTTATGAAATTGTATTTACAATGGAAAGAAATGTGATTTTGGAAAATGGCTTGAGGGAGAGTAAAGATGACAGGCTCCGCAGAAGTTTAAATATCTCAGATGATACAATAAGAGGAAATTGTTCCACTTTGTCCTGCATATCTTATTTGCTTCTGAAATTTATTATTTGCCCGTTTCATTAACCTGCTTTCAAGAATTTTTTTTTCACTGAGCAGCTTTGGAACCTTAAGAAAAAAATCCTGCTGCAGTCTCTTTTGCCCTGCTCTTCTCCCTAACCACAGGCCTTGTCTTAATCATCTTCATTAAATACCAAGAAACTCCCCTTGTCAAAGCCAACAACCGGGACCTCTCCTATATCCTCCTGGTCTCCCTCCAGCTTTGCTTCTTGTCTCCTTCTCTCTTCATTGGTCAACCAAGGAAAGCCACCTGCCTTCTCCGACAGATGGTTTTCAGCATCATCTTCTCAGTTGCCATTTCTTCTCTCTTGGCCAAAACCATCACGGTGGTGCTGGCCTTCCTGGCCACAAAACCAGGAAACCGAGCGAAGAAATGGTTGGGGAAGAGCTTGGCCAACTCCATCATCCTTTCTTCTTCTGCTGTCCAAATTATCATCTGCTCCATCTGGCTGGGAGTTTCTCCCCCCTTCCCTGACTCTGACCTCCACTCCCAGCCTGGAGAGATCATCCTGCAATGCAATGAAGGGGCTGTTGTCATGTTCTACGTCACCCTCAGCTACATGGGCTTCCTGGCTGCCATCTGCTTCACGGTGGCTTTCCTGGCCAGGAATCTGCCTGGGGCCTTCAACGAAGCCAAGCTGATCACCTTCAGCATGCTGGTCTTCTGCAGTGTCTGGGTGACTTTTGTGCCCACCTACCTGAGCACCAAAGGGAAATACATAGTGGCTGTTCAGGTCTTCTCCATCCTGGCCTCCAGTGCTGGTCTGCTGGGCTGCATCTTCATCCCCAAGTGCTACATTATCCTTCTGAGGTCAGATTTGAACACAAAGGAGCAGCTTACAGCCTGGACAAATATAAATACATGAGATATAAGAGCATTGTGATATTGGAAAAATTGTTAAAGTTTCTTTTATTTGAAAAAAATATTTTCTTTCCACTTTGGTAGTATGCAGGAATTAAAGAAAAATATATGTGTATGTTTCTCGTACTTCCATTTCATTTCATCTTCCTGAAGAGAAGTCTGAGTAGGTCAATGAACCTGACACTGTATAAAAAAATAATTTCAGCCATTGTTCCTACTGACAAAGGGCTAAAAGGGTGAATATATATGTGAGAGAAAGAAGGAAAAGGGATAAGACGGAAGCTGTGGGAACCATCTTCAAGCATGTTAATCTCCACGAGAACCATTGGAATAACAGAATGAGCTGAAATGCCATGTTTGACTTTCTCTCAGCAGGGAAGCAAATCTTCATTTGCTGATTTCCTGATAAAAACCCTCTTTGCAGAAAGTGTTGACTACAAATGCTGTCTAGGGTTTCACTTTGGAGTTGTTTTTATTTAGTTGTCTACCTCTAAGAACTTCCCACTCTGTTTTTTTTCTGTCTTTCTTCATCCAGAGAATTAAAATAGCAACAACATCCAAGGATATTCAGACCCTTTAATTGTCCACTCTACAATTTCTACCTAAAGCATTTTCTCTGGTCCTCTTTCAAGCTTGTCTTGTTTGTGAAGGGCTGGAGAAGGTGTCCAGAGAAAGGGGACCTTGAGACTCTCCCCAGGAGGAGGTTGGAGGGATCCTGTCTAAAGGCAGCCGCATCATTGACTAGGTCACAAACCTTCAATGCTGCATAAGATTCATCCAGGTCCAAGAAGGGGGAGAATAGGGGAGGGGGACTTTGAGGTTTCAAGGAAGAGGCACCCATGGAAGCTGTTCTGCTCTCCAACCACAGAGATTGCTGATCAATTGGAAATCAATGTTTAGGTCTCAGAATGGCTCCTAATTGGGAATAGAATCCCTTTGCAAATTTCATTTTAAGAAGATAAGAAAAGCTCTGATGGATCAGAGGAAGATCAGTCTGAGATTCCCAGTGACCACACAAATGCAATCAGAAGGCGGCAGAGACTTATGGCTTTGCCCCACATGGAACACAATTTCCCACAATTTCACTTTCCTCCATCCCACCACACAGTATTGGACAATTGGCCATCTCAACACTCCAGGAATCCCCAACTCTGGTATCCCACATTAGTAGTTTCTATCCTTGGGCTGTCAGACTTTTAAATGCAACCACAATCACTCCATGCAGACGCTAGTTTTTTTTTCTTTTTCTTTCTTTTTTCGTTTCAGCTATAATTTTGCACCAGTGAGGTTAAAACCAATTCCATTGTATTTAAGTACAATGACAATAAAGATTATATTTTATACTTTATAATCTGAGAAAATGTTTCCTAGTTGCACAATTCCAATAAGCACTAAGGCGGGACTGGAACTCAAGAGTCTCCTGGGGCCCAAAGTCCCCCTGGAAGATTTCATACCTAAGGAAGGACTAGAACTCAGAGCTTCCTCGCGCCCAGGTCGGGCAACGCCAGCCCCAGGCAGGCGGTCTGCCTGAGCCCCCTCCCCTCCCACCGCCGGTCCCCACAGAAGCCGCCTGGGGCCGGCCGGGAGCCTCGCCAGGGAGCCAGTCGAAGAGGTGCAGAGGGTCGGTCAAGCGCCTGGATGGGCTTCCTCCCAGCCGGGCTGCGGAGATGACGGTTGGGGACTTCCTGTGCTTCTTCCTCCCCGCCCTCCCCCCCGGGCCTCGTTGGGGCTCCGCTCCAGACGCAGCGGGGTGCACCGCCGATGAGAGCGCTTGGAGGACCCGCGGGGGATGAGAGTGGCCCCCGGATCTGAGAAGCCCCCCGGGGGGGAGCAGGCTCTGAGGCTCTGAGCCCCCGCGGGACCTCGAGGCAGCAACGGGGGCAACCTCTGTTTCCCCCCTCCCCTCAGCCTCCACAAGGCAGACAAGTGGGCGAGGTGGGTGGCGGGGAACTCGGTCTTAGGAGCGGAACCAGCACTGCTGGCCTCGGGGCAGGTTCTAGCCGTTGGGCGGGGAAGGGAGGAAGGGCGCCCGGCTTCACGCAGGAAGCAGGCGAGGCAAGGAGCAGCTGCAGCTGCAAAGTTGGAGGCTATTGGAAGGGGGGGAGGGAGGGAAGCGACTCTCCTATTGGGGAGGGGGTGAAGGTATGAGCAACCCCTCCCTCTTTCTTGGCTGGGTCCAGGTAAGGTTGGAAGAGTCGCGGCATCGCCTGGAGCTTTTCTTCAGCTGCACATTTGGGGGTCTCTCAATTCTCCCCCTTCCCCCCATGATCTGAAAGGATCTCCCCCCCCCCAACCACTTTCCCGGTCTTGGTCCGACCAGGCACTCCGAGGGCCGTGGTTCTTCTGCTGGCAGCTGCCTGCTGAGAAGCCGCTGGAGGGGCAGCTGAGGGGCACTGCCCCCCTCCCACCAAGGAGAGAAAAGCCCCCTTTCTGCCTCTGCTTTTCCCAGCGGCAATTGTGCTGAGGACCCCTCTTCCCTTGGGCCTCAGTCCGATCTTCTGTTTCTTGTGAAGCTGCAGGTGGGGGCAGTGATTGAAGCAGCCTCCCTCAATTCTAGGCAGCCACACCTGGAAGGAGAGTTTCCGTCTGACTTGGGGGAGAGATGAAAAGGACAGGAGACCTGATCCAGGTGGGCAAAACTTCCCTTTTCTTCGGATTGAGGTGGAGCCGGTTCCTCCCCCTCCAGACCTTCTCAGCCTCCGGGCACCGCGGAGGCTCCTGGCTGGCCCTGACTGACCGACCAGGGTCCTTTGAGGGTTCTTTTTAACACCAGCAACAGATGAAACCTTTGGGTGTGGATGTCAAAAAGTAACAGGAAGACTCCAACGGTGGAGACTCCCCACACAGCCCTCCATTCCCAGGCCAGGTCGCTCAGGCGAGGCCATTCAGGCGACCACCCTGTGTCCAGAGGCTGGGAGGGTCCGGATGGAGGGGAAGCAGCTCCCCATCGCTTTCAACGCGAGGGAGAGGGCGGGGCCGAGAGACTTGCAGGACACCCCCCCCCCCCTCTCTCTGAGGGTCCCTGTCCATCACACCCAGCGGGGTGGGCGGGGGCTGCCTCCAGGCGTCTCCTGCCAATATTGTCCTGAAATCAAGTCGCCTCCCCTTTTCTACAGAAGTCCCACCTCTCCCCCCATTATTATTCCCATATGCGGTTCAGTACCCCCCCCCCCCCATTCTTTTGAGGTCTCTGCCCTTCTCAGTGCTGTTTGTGGTCTGTGTGAGATTATTAAAACAAATCGTGTTTTTCCTGGAGGCGAAGCGTGGAAGTTGAGGAAATGGGGGGGGGGTAATTAATGGGCGGTAGAGCGTGGCGTGTCCCCCGGGGTGGGAGGTCGAAGGGGTGAAGACAGACGAAGGTTCGAGCGGCCAGGGGGGTTTGCAGCGCGAGGCTCCCGGGGATTTGGGGTTGGTGGTTGAATGAGACTGGCTGGGTGGGTTTTGCTTTGCTAAGAAAGAGCTGCCTAATAAGCGGCGTCACAAGCGGCTGATCGGACAGGAAAACTCAGTGGGAGGAAAAGATGTGGGAGGGAGGGAGAAAGGGAGAGGGAGGGAGGGGGAGACCCAGCTGTGTGAGTCCCTTCTGAAGAGGCGATCTGATTGGTTTGCTCTCTGACGTTGTGAGTGGCTCAGGCTGATTCGTTCAAAATAATCCAAAGGGAAGGAAAAGTGAAGAGATTTATTTCAGTTCCCATTCCTCTTCTCCTTCTCCTTCTCCTTTCTGTTTCCCTTTTTCCCTTTCTCTTCTTCCAATTCCCCTTCTGCTTCCTTCTCCCTTTTTCTTCCTGTTTGCTTCCATTTCACTCTCTACTCCCCTTTCTCTTCCTATTCCTTCCCCCTTTCCCTTCTGTCACTGCTATCCCGCCAAAGGACTGCGCAGCCCGGAGACGCTCTTGTTCCAGTGCTCTTAGGACTCCAGCCAAGCAGCCGGGGGGAGCTGAAGGGCCGCTCTGGGATTTGGCAGGATTCCCCTTCGTGGTGGCCACTCAAACGTCGTCCCAGGAGCCTCATCCTTCCTCCTGTCAAACTTCTCCAACTGGCCGTTCCTCCGGATCCCTTTCTCTCCCACTGTGGCTGGGATCTCCTCTTTCTGGGGCTGGTCGAGGCTCCCGGGGATTTTGGGTTGGTGGTTGAAGTAGCTTGACTGGCCGGCTGGGTTTTGCTCTGCTGTGTAAGAGGACGTCACAAATAGGCTCCAGGCACTTTGTGGTAGCTGATGGGGGAGGTAAACTCCGTGGAAGGAAAAGACAGGAGAGAAGGGAAGGGAGAAAGAGAAGCAAGGAGAGATGGAGGAGAAGGAGGGAGAAAGAGACTGTATGGGGTCCCTTCTGAAGAGGACGTTGTGAGTGTGTCAGGCTGGTTCTTCTTCAGTTATTTGTAGTTACAAAATAATCCAAAGGGAAGGAAAGGTGAAGGGATTTATTTCCGTTCTCATTCCTCTTCTCCTTTCCCTTTTCTCTTCTTCTTCCAGTTTCCCTTCCCCCTTCCATTCACCTGTCACAGAGCTCATGCAAATTCCTCAATCTTTAGGATAACTTCGATTATCTTGTTGGACAGGAGACCACACAGAAATGACACCTTCACTTTCTTTCTTTATTTATATGAACATCCATCAAAATTTCAGACAGTTATAAAACATGTATCAGGGATAAAAAAAGGAGCAGCAAGATGCCCCCCAGGCCCCCCCCAGGACCATTTCTTACATTACTGTTACTCCAGGGCTCCCATTCATGCAACACACGCACCACTCGGAGCCCTGTGCTGTGAGGCTCCAACTCACCCGTGTCTCTTTGGGCCCAGAACAGGAGACTTGCCAGCTGCCACAGAGGCTCCCCACAAAGGTCTCTGTAGCCCTTGAGACCTACCGGTCCCTCTGGGGAGGGGAGGGCAGCGCTCTGGCTAGGAGGGGGAGGGGAGGGGGCTGGGGAGGGGCAAGTGGGAGCTTCTCTTAGTGGGCGAGTTTTGGATCTGTGGGGCAGAGCGAAGCCCTCTTTCCGTCTGTTGGGCATTTGGGGGGAAAGAGGTTTTTTCCAGCTCTGGGCCAAAAAGACTTTGGAATCCGATCTTCCCTCCAATTCTGGACCAGACAGACTCTCCTCCTCAGCTGCCCCGTCTGCCTCCAACCTCCCACCTCCCAAAATAGGAAACCTCACGGGAAATTAAAGGATGCTTTTATGAAAGGAGTGGGCGAGAGGACCCAGGATAGAGAAGAGAGCAGAGGTGGGATTCAGCAGGTTCTGACCAGTTCTGGAGAACTGGTAGCAGAAATTTTGAGCCGTTCAGAGAACTGGTAAATATCACCTCTGGCTGGCCCCACCCTCATCTGTTCTCTGCCTTCCGGAGTCCCAGCTGATCGGAGTCTTTCGTTGCCCTGCAGAGGAGAATGGCGCTGGAAAGCAGGTTGGCGGGGTGGGGAGGGAATGGGGATTTTGCAGTATCCTCCCCCTGCCACGCCCACCAAGCCTCACCCACAGAACCGGTAGTTAAAAGTTTTGAATCTCACCACAGGAAGAGAGGGAGGGGGAGGGGGTGGATTGAGAGGGAGCTGAGTGATCCACTTGATCCCTTTAACCTTGGAGAGAGAGAGATTCAAATGTCATCTCTAGTGCCTGCAAGAAACTCCTGCAGTCTTCAGAGTTCTTGGATAGGAAGCCAGTTAAGCTTCCCTTCCCGTCCCTTGGTTTTCTCCTTTTCCCTTCCCTCCCTCCTCTCCCCCTCGCACCCCTCCCCATGTCATTTAGCACTTTGAGATCCTTCTGTGTGCTCAGTTTTCTGGGAGCCTTCCTTATGGCTTTCACATGCACCCCTCATGTTTTCCTTTTATTCAACAAGCATTGCCTTTCTCAGGACCCCCCTCTTCCCTTGTGACACCCCCCCATATTGAGAGGTCCTCAGTTGCTGAGGGGTCTAGGAGGGGGCACCACCAGCATCTCCCCACAGCTAGATCCAAGACGATGATAGAAAAGGCCAAGAAGCCTTTCCTAGGCTGATTGTGGGCTGGGGTACATAGGTTCTCCCAACAGGGCTCCCTCTGAGGGTCTGCGGGGCTTTTGAGGGGAAGGCAACACATGGGGAGCCCCCTCCTCATGGAAGGCTCTGAGGAGGATCCTGGTAAGGAAAACACCTCTGAAAGGGTCACCCAGCAGGTCAGAGGTCGCCTGCTGGACATTGAAAACCCAATTGACCCACAAGAGAGACCCCGGTCCCTCCTTCCTTGCCCAGAATGGCTTCTCCTCCCCCTTTGGGCCTTTTATGGGGGAGGCAGAGATGACGGAGGCCCCTTGGAGAGGAAGCCCTGAGATGGCTTCACCCAGCCCCTGTTTTCTAACAAGGCATCCAGAGACCATCAAGTCCTTCATGGAAATGAGGTTTGGACAGAGTCTGGCACTCTGCTTTGCAGCCCCCCCCCCCCCAAAGTCTTGGCTACCTGTTTTGCTTTCCGTATTTGGTTTTTCCATCCAAATTGGGTGGCAGAGACCTTGGTGGACGCCTGTCAAACTCCGGTTACCAATCTGCATCTTTAGAGGAATTGTGGGATGAATGTAGGAAACACTAAGGAGACCTCAGCTATTCCTTGACCTCTCTTCTGACCAAACTTTGGGGGCAAGCTGGGAATAGCTATAAGTTCAATTGTTGGATTTTAATTGACTAACCACATTTTCCATTATTGTCAGTATTCCTCCATTCCTTTAAATTACAATTTGCCCTGGCTGTCCAACAATTGTCCTAAAGGATCATTGAGGTTAAAAGAACTGGAAGATAAACACAATTAGAATATTATACATGGTCCTGGATATTGTCTCTCAAAACCTATATTCTGATTTTCCAAACAAAACATTAATGCTATTACTGTGTCTGACAGCTGTCACTATTTGATGAAGGCATGCAACTTCCTTAGGAGAATGGGACTCCATGAAAACTCTCCAAAAAGAGAAAACAATTCTTTCTGGACCACATTAAAGGCTCTCAAAGTCTTTAATCCATGTCAATAACTTTGTCTTTTTAAGTGCATTTTTTCAGCGTTGCAAGAAGAATAATCTGGACTTCCTGCAATAACCTCTATAAAGCATCTCTTTACCAATCCCAGAGGGTCGTACTTGTGGGTCAGCCAGGAGTTCTGCCTCTTGTGCATTGCATGAAAGAGCCTCAATGTGAAGTTTGTCCTGGAAAGAGGAGCCCAAGGGGTCTCTGGGAGCCCCTCCTCCCACCAAGGAGTCTTCCTGCCTGCTACATTGGAGGATGGAGGCAGAAAGCAGGTCAGGCTGGGATAAATCCTCTCCATTCTTGAAACTTGCAGAGACCTGGCTGACTTCTTCTACACAGATTGGGCCACCCCTATCCTCCCCCCCCCCATGTCCCCAGGACTGTGTGGTAGACAGGAGAGAGGAGGGGTCGTACCCCTCCCCCTCTCTTGAGAGAGGGCTGTTCAGTTTTAACCTAGATGGCCTCTTGGACCCCTCTTTCCAACCAGGGGTCTCCTCTGTCCAGAGGGTGGACTTTGCTCTCTCCCAAGACAGCAACACGGTCCTTTCCCCAGTTCCAAGGAGGTTCCCCCCCATTTTCCCTCTGATTCAGATGACCCTGAGGGGGCAGATAAGCCTCAAGGCCTCTCAGAGAGCTCATGGCTGACCTTCACAAGGCTAACCACCAAACGGCTGCAAAGAGGACAAATCCTTCCATTCCCCACCATTCAGTCAGAACTGAAGAAGCTTCTTGGAGGAGAAGTAAAATGTTTTCAAGGAAACAAACCAAGAAATCCCAGCTCTCTTTTGAAAAGCACCTTTGGGATGTGCGCTGAAGATGCCCCAAAGAGGGATGGGGCTTTCGGAGTCTCTTCCGTGGCTGAAGAAGGAAAAGGGATGAAGTGGGGGAGCCTCTCTTTTAGGTTGCACCTCAGGTCTTCTGCAGGAGGTGCCCTTTGCAAAGAGCAGGTGAGCCTGTCAGGCCTGCTTGGGAGGAATTCAGTTTCTGCCCTGGGTGAAGGGTGTTATTTGAGGGCCGAGTCCATGGGCACACGTGGGATTGAACCAAGGTTTGGACGGTCACTTCTCAGAAAGCCCCACAGAACCTGCCCATCCTATGGTCCACATTCAGGACTCTGCTTCGTGACCCAGACAAGAACACCAAAGGGGGCTTATGCTTAGCCTCGCATCCCTGAGCAGGGGGGTCCTCTGTGCTTTGCCTGCCATGGCTGGTTGCTGGTGGTTTCAGATAGACAGAATTTAACAGAACAACAGAATTGGAAGGGTCCTTGGAGGTCTTCTAGTCCAACCGCCTGCTTAGGCAGAACCCCATGGATTCCCCACTGCTGAGTGCCACTCAACTGCCAACCTTCCCTTCTGAGCTGAAGGGGTGGGGATTCCAAGGGAGGGAGGGGTCAAGGGTTGAGTAGAGGGAGAAGTGTTGTTTGACCTCTAGGTTACCTGGATACCTGGATTCTGTTGGAACTCTTTTCCGTTGATGAGTGAGGCCATGCAGGCTTGAGTGGCTCAGACAGAGAGAGAGAGACATACAGAGAGAGAGAGAGAGAGAGAGAGAGACAGAGAGAGAGAGAGACAGAGAGACAGAGACAGAGACAGAGAGGTGAGTAGGACTTGGTTTCTGGCCTCGGGTATTTTGTTTTCTTGCTGGGGAGTTTGACCCTGGGATGGAGAGTCCTGGAGGGGAAGCACCAGTGGTGTATTAACCACTAAGCAGGCTAAGCACGTGCTCAGGGCTCCAGGCCCAAAGGGGGAACTACAAAGTTGAGAAAGAAAAAAACAACCAATGAACCAGCTTGGCTTCCTTTGTCCAGTATGTAGAAAGGAGGGGGGGCACCAAGATTTGTCAGTGCTTAGGGCACCAGGGAGCCTTAATCCGCTACTGGGAAGCACCAACCATTAAAACCAGAGATTGACTCTTCTTCCTCCATCCCTTTTCTCTTTCAGAAATGGACCCGAATGAGTTGTTGCGGCCATCCAGGGAAAGACCCCAGACCGTCTTTGGAGAGCCCTGGAAAGTTGCATTGTTTATCGTTGGGGTCTATGTATTCGTTGGCCTCTGCATTTTGTACCGCGAATGCAAGTAAGTTACTTTTGTTAAAGGGAGCATCATCACCACAACCTGGGGAGCACTGGGGCACTGAAAGCCCCCCCCCCCAAATGTTGGTGGAACTAACAGGAGCAAGGATAGAATCCCTCAGGGCTGGAAGGGACCTTGGAGGTCTTCTAATCCAACCCCCAAACCTTGAAAATCTCCAGTAATGCAGCCCCCATCAAGAATAACCTCTATTGTCATTGTTAAGAAAACAATGTACGAGTCAGTTAGATTTGATTCTTTTCCTCTTCTTCCATCCACAGAAAAAGGTGTCTGCAAGTGTCACCAGAACAACGAAATGAAGATGTGGAGGCCACCATAATCACGGTGGAACCGTACATACCGGAAACCATCTATCCCAACATCATCTCAATTGATGAGCGAAGGATGTCAGGCGTTCTGCCTTGCACGACAATGTGATGGTTGGTAAGTGTTTCTCAGTTTTTCTTTATTTTTTAATTTTAAAGGCATTTTGTTATTGCTGTTATTTAATTCTTAATGCCTTTTGTTCTTTTGCATTTCTTGCTTTGGGGTTTTGGGTGGGGGTGGTTGGACTATGGAAGCTAACAGGAAAGAAAATTAGGAGCCTTTAACCTTAATTTGGTTGCTCATTTTTATTAATTGCTTTAACAGATGTTTTAACAGATTAAGAGAGTTGGAAGGGACCTCATAGGTCATCTAGTCCAACCCCCCACTCAAGCAGGGGACCCTACACCATTTCTGACAAATGGCAGACCAATCTCTTCTTGAAAGTCTCAAGTGATGAAGCTTTTGTTTCTTGCTTACTATTTCATTATTATTAAAATATTCAATCTGTGTTTCTTTTTCCCTAGGACAAATCACGGCCATGGGTGAACTTCCAGCCATCACATTGTTGACCAGGGCTGAACGTCTGACATCGTCTTCCATCAATTATGGTGATGTTGGGATCGATGGATTCCGGTATGGAGGTTCCACCGTGATGGAGGCCTCCTCATCTTCAACTGGTGATTCTGGTGACACTTGCAACACCTTCAATGCAGAGGCCAACCATACATAGACCCCAAAGACGAACAATGTCACTTTCCAGGGTCTCCAAGGAACTTTGGTGGTCTCTCCCTGGATGGCCGCATCAGCTCTGTATCGGCTTGTTTGTTTTTAGCCTTGGGGCTCTAATAAATATATTTTAAATTCAAGATTGTTCTCTGAATATTTCTTTCTGGTTCTTCTTTGAGATCCTTGTTTTCTTTTAGGAATTCTGCCTTCTCCCATCCTGCCTTAGACCCAAACAAAGGAGACGATATTCTCTCTCCAAAGATTTTCTATCTGAAAAGCTTCATTTGAAATATTTGTTCTCCAAAATATCAAGACCAGAATAAAATTAGCCCCCCCCCATGATTTTTAATTGAATGATCAGATTTGATTCAAGCAAAACCTAATTAAACCGTGTTTTGGTTTTTTATATATAGCCTTACATTTTAAATTTAGTTTTGCTATGTTTTGAACAAGTGGAAAGGAGTCACCTCTTATTTCCCCCAACTTTCTTCCAGGCCACCCAATTCAGACAGACGTCCAATTTCCCAAAGTGTCTTCCTCATTCAAAGCGTTGCCCCTCACCCTCAAGGGAGGGGGCTCCCAATGTGAGGCCTTCCTTCCCTTGAAGGGCTGGGCAGAGCCCCAGAGGGAGCCCCCTGAAAGGAGCCCCAGACAAAGTCAAAGGTTTCCGGGCATTTTGCATGATGTCCTAATCGCGGATCCAGCTGTGGGGAGAGGGTGGGGGTTTCCCCTCAGAGACCCCTCAGCAACTGGGACCTTGGAGTTGAAGCTCAAAGGGGGATCCTGAGGGGCCTCAGGTAGAGTCTCTTGCGCAAAAGAAGGGGGGAAATGGAGGTGAGAAATGTACGGAAGGACCTCCAAGGCCCCCAGGAAGCTCAGCACACAGAAGGCCTTCAACCTGCTAAAGAACCTAAGGAGGGGGAAGGGAAGAGAGGGGGAGGGGGAGGGGGAGAGAGAAGAAGAGAAGGAGAAAGAGGAGGAAGGGAGGGGGGGAGAAAACTAAGGGAAGGGAAGCGTAACTGGTTTCCTATCCTTGAACTCTGAAGACTGCAGGAGTTTCTTCCAGGCACTAGAGATGACCTTTGAATCTCTCTCTCCAAGGTCAAAGGGATCAAGTGGATCACTCAACTCCCCCGCAATCCATCATCTCCCCTCCCTCCCTTCTCTATCCTGGATCCTCTCACCCACTCCTTTCTCAGAACTGACTGGATTCACTTAATGTCCTTTGAGATTTCCTATTTTGGGAGGTGGGAGGCAGACGGGGCAGCTGGGAAGGAGAGAGTCTGTCCGGTCTAGGATTGGAGGGAAGATCGGATTCCAAAGTCTTTTTGGCCCAGAAGCAGAAAGTTTAGGGCTCCTTCTGAGCTAACCTGCTTGTCTTTTGTTACTACTTCAAGTGGGGCAGGGAGGGAGAAGAGGGAACCCGGAGATCCTGGACAGAAGCATCAGCTCCTCTCCGTAGTTTCCCAGGCATTTGGGAGGGGGCCACCACCAGGGTCCCCAGGCAGCCAGGCTGGGCTCCCCCAGTTGAGGTGCCCTGGAAACAGGCAGGAGGCCCTGAGTCCAGATGGGGATGGAAGCCCCGAAGTTCCCTTTGACCTCCTGGGAGCCTCTGGATGGAACTGGGCGCTGCGTCCTCTGGAAATTGGCTGCCCTTCATGTCTCTCGGTTGTCATCCTTAAGCAGATCCTGGCACACCAGGGGAGATTGGGAGTGACCTTGCTTGAGGAGGACGCTTTTTAGGCTGTGCCTTTATGTTTTTGTTTAATTCGCTTGAATTAATAATACAGCTTAAAATCTCTTTTTTCACAGTGAGAATGTAATAGAACAGAACAGAATAGACAGAGTTGGAAGGGACCTTGGAGGTCCTCAAGACCAACCCCCTGTTCAAGCCGGAAGCACTAAACAATTTCAGATAAATGCTTCTCCAATCTCTTCTTGAAAACCTCCCTCAATGGACCAGCCACAACTTCCAGGATTCAAACTCTTCCATTGGTTAATAGATTTTCACTGTCAGGGAATTTCTCCTGGCTTCTCGGTTGGATCTCCCTTTGCTGGGCTTCCATCCGTTGCTTCTTTTTCCTGCCTTCAGGGGCTCCGGAGGATGAAAGGAGCCCCTCTTCTCAGTGAGAGTCACTCAAGTATTGGGCGATGCTCTCCCATCCCCTGCAGCCCTTCTCTTCCTCAGACCGGACATTCCCTTCATCGGTCATCTCCTCGTTCAGCCTCCAGACCCCCCACCCTCTTCCTTACCTTTCTCTGCCCACTGAGGGAGTCGCCTTTAGCAATGGAGGCCGAGGGATTTTGGGTTGAGAGAGCTGACAGTGAAACTCCCCAAAGCTGCTCTGACAGTCCCATAAAGCCTGTTTTGAATCCATAACCCTACTTTGTTCGTTAGGTCGCAAAGAAATAATTGCCAGACGGAATCCTGGGAGGGACGAAGGTTCCACCCGAGAGATCGACAGTTAGGGACTGTTGGGCTGGACACAGTTCCCAAAAGGAGCACAATTTTTAGCAACGCCTGGACTTTGCTGTGAGGACGGAAGAAAAGAAAGGAAAGAAGGAGAGTAGAATGAAACAAGCTTGTCCAAAACTGCTATCAGGACAACAGGGAGTCCTTGACTTATAACAATCTGTTTAGGGACTGAAGTTACAACAGCACTGAGAAAAGTGAATCATTACCAGTTTCACACTTACGACCGCTGCAGCACCCTTTGGTCACATGGTCCACATTCAGGCACTTGGGAACTGGCCTGTATTTATGACACTCGCAGTATCTGGAAGTCATGGGATCACCATAAGATTTGCTTAACGACCACATGATTTACTTAATAACAGCACTCATTTGCTTAGCAACTATGGCAAAAAAGGTTGTAAAATGAGACAGAACTTTGTTAACAACCATCTTGCTTAGTAACAGAAATTGTGGTCATAAGTGGAGGAGTACCTTGATTGCCTGATAGTCCATTGGAATTTATCTCCAGAGACGTTCGGGATCTCATAATTTCACTTTCTTCTCCCTTCTGCTCGCTTTCTGGGAGCCTGGAGAAAAGTCCCTCTGAAGGGCTTATTTCTGGGGTTTCTGGGGCTGGAAGCAGCCTGAGATGACTGAGGGGAACCCACAAGAGAGAGGGTTGCACTGCTGGGCTTCCCACCTTGGAGAGAGGGAGAGGGAGAGGGAGAGGGAGAGAGGGAGAGAGAGAGGGAGGGAGGGAGGGAGGGAGGGATGGAGAGAGAGAGAGAGAGAGAGAGAGAGAGACCCTCTTTCTTTCCTCTGATGGAGTTTGAGACACAGCCGATCTCCTGCTTGCAGCTATTCACCTGGTGCAGCCACAAGGAGCCCAATCTCATCAGGATGCAGTCTGACTCTCCTGTGAGGTTTCTCCACCCACATCTTCTGGACTCCAGTCTCAACCTGGCCCATGCACTGGGGAAAAGAACTGGCTGTTTGTGCTGTCCTTATCACCCAAATAACAGGATGGAGACAGGATGGTGGATCTCATGGAAAAGCCTCTTTCACAGGGCAGGAGCAGCTATGGAAAAGGTGAGCTAAGTAGGTCTCCTTGGATGAGAACATCTAAGCAAGAGGACCTGGAGGCCCCCACCTTCTCTGGCTTGGTGGGATGGCCAATGGTTCTCATGGAGATTATCAAACAACATAGTTCGAGCTTGCCTCCCATAGAATCCATCTTAAGACTTTTCTGATTCATTCTCTCATACATAAACTTTTAGTGCTGTCCATAGTAATCATTGCTGAAATCATTTTTTAAAAGGTGTCAAATTCATTGGCAGTTGGTGAACAACAAATCCCTCTGAATGACTTTCATAGAGTTCTCTTTAGCAAGATTTATTGAGGTGAAAAGGAAGGGAGTTATAAGAATTCGAGTCATTCAACCATTTGGAAACATGTAGATATGTTATTTGACTCCTGCATACTATCTAAGTGGAAATAATTCAGGTATTCTTTCAAATAAAAGGACATTATACCATTCTTATAATATGATGGTTTTTTTATCATGTTTTTACATTTGTTCTGGCTGTAAGCTGCTCCTTTGTGTTCAGGTCTGGCCTCAGAAGGATAATGTAGCACTTGGGGATGAAGATGGAGCCCAGCAGACCAGCACTGGAGGCCAGGATGGAGAAGACCTGCACAGCCACCATGTATTTCCCTTTGGTGCTCAGGTAGGTGGGCACAAAAGTCACCCAGACACTGCAGAAGACCAGCATGCTGAAGGTGATCAGCTTGGCTTCGTTGAAGGCCCCAGGCAGATTCCTGGCCAGGAAAGCCACCGTGAAGCAGATGGCAGCCAGGAAGCCCATGTAGCTGAGGGTGACGTAGAACATGACAACGGCCCCTTCGTTGCACTGCAGGGTGATCTCTCCAGGCTGGGAGTGGAGGTCAGAGTCAGGGAAGGGGGGAGAAACTCCCAGCCAGATGGAGCAGATGATAATTTGGACAGCAGAGCAAGACAGGATGATAGAGTTGGCCAAGCTCTTCCCCAACCATCTCTTCACTCGGTTTCCTGGTTTTGTGGCCAGGAAAGCCAGCACCACCGTGATGGTTTTGGCCAAGAGAGAAGAAATGGCAACTGAGAAGATGATACTGAAAACCATCTGTCGGAGAAGGCAGGTGTCTTTCCTTGGTTGACCAATGAAGAGAGAAGAAGACAAGAAGCAAAGCAGGAGGGAGACCAGGAGGATGTAGGAGAGATCCCAGTTGTTGGCTTTGACAAGGGGAGTTTCTCTGTATTTAATGAAGATGATTAAAACAAGACCTGTGGTTAGGAACAAGAGTAGAGTAAAGGAGACCAGGATGATGCCCAGAAGTTCTTCATAAGACAGGAAGGTTATAACTTTGGGGATACATTGGATTCTGTCCTCATTTGGATATTTATAATCTGGACATTCGGTGCATTTTTTTGTATCTGGGAAAACATAAAAAGAATATATTTTTCTAAAAATAGCTATGTATATAAATATGTATATGAATATTTATAGCTATGTCTATAAAATATGAGGAAGTCCTAGGATGTTAATTATTTCATCTGTCATATGCAGAATCTTCACAGGAACCTACATTATTTAGAGGTAAAGAGTGAATCAAATAAACTTGGCAAAATTCCTGAGTCTTTCTACACGGCACTTCTTAGTATACTGGACGTGAAGGATAACTTCAGTATGTCGTAATATCTAGTCAGCTGGCAGAATATTCATGTAATGTTTCCTTCATAACTGTCCATACCATTATTCCACAAAGAAGAAGAAGAAAAGGAAAAACACAATAAGTAGAAAGTGATGGAAAGAAGTTACAAAGTAAGAGATATAAGAAACATACTCAAGACTCATAAAGGACTCAAATGCCTGTACGTGAACACTCAAAGTTTAGGGAAGAAACAGGGTGAACTTTAAGTACTAGTACAATGTAGTAAGTACTAAGTACATGAAGGTAGGTATGATATAGTTGCCATTACTGAAACATGGAGAGGTGAAACTCATGACTGGAAAGTACTGGTGGAAGGATACAAACTATTCAGAAGAAACAAGCCTGATAAAAGAGGAGGTGGAGTTGCATTAGATATAAAAGATCATTACATCTCTACAAAAAAAGTCCCCCATAAAACCAAGGTATGAAAACCTCCTAGAATCCATATGAGTCAATATAAAAGGGAAAAGAATGACATTGCTATAGGCGTATAATTCAGGCCACCCAACCAAGCAGAAGAAATAGACAAACGTTTTGCTAAACAACTAACAAATGTATGTAGGAAACACACCACAGTAGTAATGGGAGATTTTAACTACCCTGATATGAACTGGCAGATCAAACAGACTTCTAATCACCTAGCTGACAACTTTGCCATCCAAATGACAGAGGAGGGAACTAGGGGAAAAGCTATAATGGACCCAATTCTTACTAATAGAAAAGGAGTGATAGAGGGACGGAACTTTGGGCGAGAGTGACTACATCATATTGGAATTCAGGATAATGCAAACACAAGCAATAGGACATAATCCAGCCAGTGTCTTAAATTTTAAAAGAGCTGATTTTAACAAACTCAGAGAGAGACCCTTAAAAAATTCCATGGATGAAAATCTTAAAGGGGAAAACAACTCAAGAAGCATGGAAAATTCTGAAAAATATGATCATAAAAGCCCAGTCTCGCACAATACCACTGAGAAAGAAAAACAAGAAATTTACGAAGAAACCAGCATGGTTGCACAAAGATCTTCTCTGTAAACTGAAAGAAAAAAAGGACAAATACAAAAAAATAGAAAGAAGGACACTAACTAAGACAGAATATCAACAGACCGAATCTGCAAAGAAGGAGTCAGTAAGGCAAAGGCTCAGAATGAACAAGAAGCAATGGGTGGAAACTAATCAAGAGACAAGCTACCTGGAACTAAGGAGAAATTTCCTGAGAGTTAGAAAAATTATTCAGTGGAATGATTTGGCTCCAGATGTTGTAAATGCTCCAACACTGGAAGTTTTTAAGAAGAGATTGGACAACCATTTATCTGGAATGGTATAGGGCAGTGATGGCGAACCTTTTTTGGCTCACATGGCATAAGTGGGGGGAGTGCACGGAGGGTCATGTGTGGGCGTGCCACACCCATAATGCAATGTGTGACCCTCCAGTGCGCATGCATGCACTACAGGCACTCCCCCCATTTTTTTGCATACTTTTTTCGCCCTCCCCAGGCTCCAGAGGCTTTATAGGAGCCTCAGAAGGGCGAAAATGGCCTCCTCTGCCTCCCGGAAGCCCTCCGGAGACTTCAGGGACCTTCAGGAGGCTTCCCTGAAGCCTTCGGAGCAGTCAAAATGACTCTCCGTGCAAACCGGACTTCCTCGTGTGTCCTGACAAATGGCTCCGCGTGCCACCTATGGCATGAGTGCCATAGGTTCACCATCACTGGTATACGGTTTCCTGCCTGAGCAGGAGGTTGGACTGGAATACCTCCAAGGTCCTTTCCAATTCTGTTATTCTGTTATTCAGACATGAAATCTGGATGAGTAACTTTGGCCAGTCGATCTCTCTGAACTCAGCCCACCTCACAGGATTGTTGCGGTAGGAGGATGAAGAAGTATTGTGTGTGTTCACTGCCTTGAGTTATTTAAGAGTAATAAAGTGTGGGTTGGAAACAAATAAATATTTTAATGTTAATCCCACATTGACACAGTAAAAAGTATTTATTTGTTTATTTATAGAAATTATAGATTCTCTGATTATGTCCTAACTTAGTCAATGAATAGAATATCAGAGGGTGGTTTTTTTTTAGCAAAGTGTTTAAACTCTAAGAATGAGCCTGCCATTTTTTTCCTCAAAGTCACCCACCTTCCTGAGCAGAGAAGGTCCCCTGCGGACAAGGAATGCAGTCATAGCAGCAAACTGGCTCTCCTTCTCGAGCCCTCTTGACAAATCCAGGATGACAACTTTCCACACATTTGGACTCAGGCAGGGACTGAGCAGAAAAAGAAGAAATGCCAAAGAAAATATGTTAATAGTCAACATACATGGAAAATAGAGATGGACACAGACATTAGCCAAGTAGCATCTGGTCTTCACTTAGGTAAATGTGAAATATCTGACCCAATACTTGAAGGAGATACAATACTGGCAGATTCTTCCTTTAGTTTTCTGCCTTTTACTTTTGGCATCTCACTTTACCAAAAAGGGCTTTTCTATTTAATAAAGTCTGGAGGAATGGAATTGAGAAAACATTCATTATTCAGTGACAACCAGTTGGTTCCTCCTCATATCCCTATTCACATGGATTCCTCCATTCTTCATATACCCACCATTTTAAAACATGATCATCTAATCATATTAAAGTTTAGAATTTCAGATTAAGTAATTTTTTTTTGTGTATCGTATTTATGACACCAACTATAGAACATAATCCAACCAGAGTAAAATAATTCAAGAAGCCTGGGAAACTCTGAAAAATGCCATCGTAGAAGCCCAGTCCAGCACAATATCACTGAAAAAGAAAAAGAAAAAATGCAAGAAGAAACCAGCATAAATGCACAATGAACTCTCTGATAAACTGAAAGACAAAAAATATAAAAAATGGAAAGCGAGACACATAACTAAGGCAGAATACCAGCAGATAGCTCAAATCTGCAAAGAGGAAGTCAGGGAAGCGAAGGGTCAGAAGACTTGCAAAAAATGTTAAAAATAATTTTTAAAAAGAGTTTTTTCAAACATATAAAAAACAAGAAAAAAGTCAAGGAAACAGTCAGTCCACTAATGGGAGAAGATGGCAAGGAAGTGACAGTCAGCAGGGAGAAAGCAGAACTGCTTAATTCTCTCTTTGCATCTGTTTTCACACAAAAAGAAAAAAAAATAGCCCAATTTACCAAAGACAGAACTGTAAATGACAGACTAGGAATTCGAATTAAAATAGGCAAGAAAATGGTAAGAGAACACATGTCCACGCTAGACGAGTTGAAATCCCCGGGACTTGGCAGACTATATCCCAGTCTTCTGAAGGAGCTGGCAGACATGATTTCAAAAACATATCTTTCAAAAATCCTGAAGCACCAAGGGACTGCCAGAGCAGGGGTCTGCAACCTTAAACACTCAAAGAGCCATTTGGACCCATTTCCCACAGAAAAAAAAAAACACCGGCAGCCACAAAGGTCCTAACCGGAAGCCCCCCATTCAATTCTGGAGCTGACTGGAAGTCTGGTTCCCCCACCTTAGAATCTCCGCCTAGCACGGCATCCTTTTTCCTCTGCCTGTCCTAATCAAAAGTCCTATCTATTGTTGAGCTGACCGGAAAACCCGCTTCTTTGCCATAGAGTCTCCTCCTGGTGCGCCATGCTTTCCCCGCCAACTGGAAGCTCCTCTCAAAATTGTGGTGCCAACAGGCAACACGGAGTCGCAGCAGAGGGATGAAAGATCTCCTTGCAGCTCCAGAGCCGTGGGTTGCTTACCCCTGTGCCAGAGGCCTGAAAAAGAGCTGAGGTAGTTCCCATCTTTTTTTAAAAAAAAGTGGGGGGAAAAAGATCCAAGAAACTACAGACCAATCAGCCTGACATCAATGCCCTATCTCAAAAAAATGACATCCAATATACAAAAAAAACACACAAGGTTTTCTACTTAGGCAAGAAAACCAAATGTACAGCACAGACTAGGTGAGTGATGGCTAACCTTTTTTGGCTCCCGTACCAAGCCTCCAGAGGGCAAAAAAATGGACCTATAGACAAACCAGAAGTGATTTGTTTGTCCGTAGGTCCGTTTTTTGCCCTCCTGAGCCTTCAGGGAAGCCTCCTGAAGGGCCCTGAAGGCTCTGGAGGTTGAAAAATGGACCTATGGGGAACCCGGAGGTTCGGGAATGGTAACTTCCAGTTTGCTTGTAGGTCTGTTCTTTGCCCTCTGGAGCCTTCAGGGAAGCCTTCTGAAGGCCCCTGAAAGCTCCAGAGGGCAAAAAACGGACCTACAAGCAAACCGGAAATCTGTTCCCAAACTTCTGGTTTGCCCGGAGGGCTGGTTTTTCATCCTCCAGAGGGCGAAAAACGGCCTCAAAAGAAGGCCGAAGTTAGCTAGCCAGAGCATGCATGCATGCTGGCCAGCTGACAGGGCAAAGCCTCGCGTGCCCTAACAAATGGATCCGCGTGCCACCCGTGGAACGCATGCCATAAGTTCGCCATCATGGGACTAGGTGAAATTTGGCTCAATAACGGTAACTGTAAGAGGGATCTTGGAGTCCTGGTAGACTATCCCTTAAAAATGAACCAGCAGTGTGCAGTAGCAACCAAAAAAAGCTAATGCAACCCTAGGTTGTGTTAACAGAGGGGTAGAATCAAGATCAAGTGAATTTATAAGGTCTTAGTAAGGCCACACTTGGAATATTGCATCCAGTTTGGTCGGCACCATATAAAAGAAGATGTTGAGAGAGTGCCGAGAACAGCAACCAAGAGGATTAGGGTGCTGGAGGCTAAAACATATAAAGAACGATTGCAGGAATTGGGTATATCCAGCCTAGTAAAAAGGACCAGGGATAGCAATATTTGAGGGGCTGCCACAAAGAAGAGGGGATCCATTTATTTTCCAAACCATTAGAAGGTAAGACAAGAAGCAGTGGATGAAAACTAATGAAGGAGAGAAGCAGCCTAGAACTAAGGAGAAACTTCCTGACGGAGAGAACAATTAACCAGTGGAATTGCTTGCCTTCAGAATCAGTGGGTCAGGGGTAGGTTCCTGCCAGTTCTAACCTCTTCTATAGAAGAGGTTCCGCAAATCTACAATGCCATTTAGAACCGATTCCAGCTCCCTCCCCCCCGCCCGTCTGCACATCATCAAAAGGGTCTTGTAACTTGATAGCTTTAAGACTTGCGTGCTTCAAATGCCAGAGTTTCTGAGCCAACATTTTGGTTACTAAGCAAGAGTGTTGTTAAGTGAGTTTCACCACGTTTTACAAGTTGGCCACGCCCGCCCAGTCACATAACTGCCAAGCCACTCCTACTCAGTCACATGGCCGGCAAGCCACTCCCACAAAGCAGGCCACACCTACAGAAGAGGTTCTAAAAAAATTTGAAACCCACCACTGCAGCGGATGCTCCATCACTGGAGGTGTTTAAGAAGAGATTGGATAGCCATTTGTCTGGAATGGCATAGAGTCTCCTAACTGAGCAGGGGGCTGGACTAGAAGACCTCCAAGGTCCCCTCCAACTCTGTTATTCTGCTATTAAAAAGGTAATGATTTCTTCCAGTCATATCCAACTCTAGTGGGCAGTGGGCATCTCTGTTTCTTAGCCAAGGGAGCCAGCATTGTCCAAGAGGCTTCTGTGATCTTGTGGGAGGAGGCCTATATTCTGAGCAGTGGTGGGTTTCAAAATTGTTTAGAACCTATTCTGTAGGTATGATATGTTTTGTGGGAGTGGCTTGGTGGTCATGTGAACAGGTGGGGGTGGCTAAGTTGGAAAATGTGGTGAAACTCACTTAACAACGCTCTTGCTTAGCAACCAAAATTTTGGGCTCAATTTTGATCATGTTCTCTTTTTCTTTCTTTCTTTCTTTCTTTCTTTCTTTCTTTCTTTCTTTCTTTCTTTCTTTCTTTCTTTCTTTCTTTCTTTCTTTCTTTCTCCTTCCTTCCTACTTTCTTGTGTCTCTTCCCCCCACTTATTTTCTTTCTTTCTCCTTCTTCTTTCCTTTTTTCTTGTCTCTCTCTCCAACTTTCTTTCTTTCTTTTCTTTTTCTTCCTTTCTTCCTTTCTTCCTTCCTTCCTTTCTTTCATGTGTCTCTTCCTCCTTCCCTCCCTTCCTCTTTCTTTCTTTCTTTCTTTCTTTCTTTCTTTCTTTCTTTCTTTCTTTCTTTCTTCTTCCCTTCCTTCTTTCTTGTGTCACTCTCCCCCACTTTCTTTCTTTCCTTCCCTTCCCTTCCTTCCTTCCTTCCTTCCTTCCTTCCTTCCTTCCTTCCTTCTTTCCTTCCTTCCTTCCTTCTTGTATGTCTTTCTCTCCAACTTTCTTGCCTTCTCTTTCCTTCTTTCCTTCTTTCTCTTCTCTCTCTCTCTCTCTCTCTCTCTCTCTCTCTCTCTCTCTCTCTCACACACACACACACACACACACACACACAAACACACACACACACACATACACCATTTCCTTGATGTCTGCCACTAACAGCTCTCAAAGAGAAGGAAGTGTAAGGACTCACCACTTGGGAAGGGGTTGGACTAGATTACCTCCATGTTCCCTTGCATCCATCTATATTCTCTGTCCCATTTAGTCACAAACAACCCCATTCACTTTGAAGTTGGTCGCAAACTCCACTCGTCCTGCAGGTGCCCTGGTCCCACCCAAGGAGGCGAGCTTTGGGGCGGGGGGAAAGGAGGGAGTCTGTGGCTCCATGTGTCTCAATCTTCTACCCTGCCTTGGTTCTGCGCATCCAGCACAACTGACCACCCCGCCTCTCCTGGGACTTTGCCTTTCTCAGGCAGGCAGGGGCTGTGCCAGGGAGGCGGCTGTCATCTGCCCTGGAGCTGTGGGCAAAGGATTGGCCAATGCTCAGGCCAGCCAAGATCGGCAGGACTTCGCTCCCCCCACGCCCTGACTGTGGGTGCCAAACCTTCGGTACTGGCCCCATGGACTTCAGGCACCAAAGGCACAGGGTGAGGTTGCATAGGCGCCCGCTGCCCTGCCTTGCTCCCGCAAATGGAGGGCGAAAGAGAAACGGCAGCCGGAACGAGGTCCAGTGAGGTCCCCGGCTCCTCCCTGGAGAATCCCAGGAAAAGGAGGGACCCTCCTTCGACCCTATTGTTTCTGGGTGGCACAGAGCCCTGGGGGAACCTGACGGGGTGGGCGAGTCCTCCACTCCTGTTCCTTCCTCATCTGTGGAAGGGAGCGCACCCCACGTGGCTTCTTCAAACAGCCGAAGAAGGAACAGGAGGGGAGTTCGGCTGTTTGAAGAAGCCATGTGGTACACGCTCCCTTCTCTTTGACAGCTGCCTGGTTTCCAATGGGGGGGGGGAGAAATCCATGTTTTTCCTCCCTCTGCATGGATTTCCCTCCTCCCCAGTTGGAAATGAGGCAGCTGTCAAAGAGAAGGGAGTGCGTGCCATGTGGGCTTTTCCAACAGCCGAACTCCCCTCCTGTTCCTTCTTCGGCTATTTGAAGAAGCCATGCGGGGCATGCTCCCTTCTCTTTGACAGCCACCTGTTTTCCAATGGGGGGGAAGAAATCCATGTTTTTCCTACTTCTGCATGGATTTCCCCCCCCCCCAAATTGGAAACAATGTGGCTGTCAAAGAGAAGGGCGCACATGCCACATGGGCTTTTCTAACAGCCGAACTCCCCTCCTGTTCCTTCTTCGGCTATTTGAAGAAGCCACGCGGGGCGCACTCCCTTCTCTTTGACAGCCACCTGGTTTCCAATGGGGGGGGAGAGAAATCCATATTTTTCTTTCCTCTGCATGGATCGGAAATGAGGCAGCTGTCAAAGAGAAGGGGGCGCACTCCATGTGGGCTTCTCCCAATCCTACGCTCCAGCAAAGGAAGTGGGTGGATGGGGCAAGCCTGGTGCCAACAGGCGGGGAAAGTGAGTGGTGACTGGGCAGGCAGGTGGGGGGCAAGCAAGGGGGCTGGCCATGGGAGGGAGCATTCTGGTATATGGCCTCCGCAAGAACGGGCATGGGAAGACATGCTAAATTTCATGAACGGGTACGTCATACATGTGCGTACCGGCTGAAACCCACCCCTGATGCTGAGGCTCACAGAACAATGTTACTTTCCCACCAAAGTGGTACCTATTTCTCTACTGGCATTTTCATGCTTTTGAACTGCTAGGTTGGCAGGAGCTGGGGGAAGCAATGGGATCTCACACCATCATGTGCTGTTTGTGTCTCAAACTGGTGGCCTTCTGGTTGACAAGCCCAGCATCTTAACCATAGGCCACCAACGCTCCCTAAAATAGAATAATAGTGGGATGAGACAAGAAACTCTGACCAGTAGGATCTGGAAAGTTCTCTTCTGGACTACATAAAACCTTACAAAGCTGCTCCCCTTTGAAAGGAGTCCAGAACCATCTCTCCATTAAGACACAAAGAGGAAAAAAAACAACTTGAAAAGAGATGTTTTTTTGTTGATTTGCATATTTATTTCTTCAACTGATTTGACTGATAAGCCAGTGAACTAAGACTGAAACTGACTGTCTAGTTTCTAGAACTGGAGTGAGATGAGGTATGTAGGTGAGGACAGGAGAACGTGTCCCCCAAACTGGGAAGGTAAGTCAGCACAGGGGACAGGAGAACGAAGCCTGTGTCCCAAAGGGATATTTCTAAGGCCCAGATCAGTAATTGAGAAAAGGTCCTTCCTGTTGAAGAATTACAATTAGATGACACCAACTATCATGGATACAAAGACCCACCACTTTTTCCTACCTTGTTGAGCAACTTTAGCCGGGAAATGACATTTTCTTTGATAATAATTCTCTGCCTTTGAAAAAAACCCAGAACGTCTTCCCTAAGATCCTCATTGGGCAGAACTATGAAGCCCAAAAAGCCCAGATTCGCTGTTAGATCTCCATTTTGGTCCACATAGAGTTTTGAGACGGTAACATTGCGAAACTCATTCTTCTCCAGGAAAGGATGGAACTAGAGGGGGAACATCCAGGAATTTTAAAAGCAGAAAAGTTTGTTTCTTATCCCACATGGTCCATTCACATTTGAATCTTCTACAGTTGCAAATATACATAATTAGGAAAACATACAATATATCATTTGTCAAGACTATGATAACTCACAGCATAGGTAGGCATAGCTGGGTGGGCATAGCTGGGTGGGAATGGCTGGGTGGGTGTGGGTGGCTCACCACTGCTCAGTGGGCGCATCTGACTCGGGATGGCTGGGTCAGGATGGAACAAGTTTCACCGACTAATTTGACATGGGGACAAACTGCTCCTCAAACTGCTGGCAGTCAAGCCTGCACGCGCACACACACACCACATTCTAAGTTTGGAGACTTTTATACCCTAGGGAAGGAGAGGGCCTTCTCTCAAAGCCCAGACATGATTGGCAGTTTGTAAGCTCCAATGTGGATAAAAGTCTCCAAGCTTGGAATGGTGTGTATGTGTGTAAGTGTGTGTGCATGTGCATGTGGCTGCACAGCACCCGGAGACGTTCTTCTCCCAATCCCAGACATCATTGGCATTTCCCTGTCTGGTGCCTCCTCTGAGCAAAGCAGGAGGAGTATGTGGAAGCGCAGAAGAGAAAGTTTGCAGGAAGTCATTGAGTCCAAACTCTGCTTTGAGAGGTGTCTGGAGACTAAGAGGAGGAGAAGGAGGAGGCAGGGGAGCACCACCAGGGAGGCTGGACCTTCTTGAAAGGGAATCCCAGTTTCCAATCATGGGTGGAAAGGATGCTGGCTTGTTGGGGCAGCTTCCTCTCATGCAGCTCCCCCATCCCCTCCTCCTCTCCAGAGATCTCTCAAGGCAGAAGATGGACTTGGAGGAGGACTTGCTTCCTGCAAATTTTCTCCTCTGTGCTTCCATATGCAGCAACATCGTCCGCTGCCTCCTTGGGGGGGGGGGGGAGGCAGGCAAGACTGAGAGAGGGATCTGGAGGTCTACAGTGGAGGAAGGTGAAACCAGGGCAAGCGCCAAAGCCTCGCCCATCAGAGGAGACTTGCCGTCCCTCTCAGGCCTCTTGGAGGATCCCTGGATGGTGGGGCAGGTTCTGGGCAAGGAAGGGCAAGTGCCCAGCCCGGCCCTTGAGCTCCTGGGGCACCTGGACCCTACAGCCCAGCCCAGCCTTGTTTCCCTAAGGGGGTGCTAAGGATAGTGGCAGGAACACGGTTGTCTATACAGGTGTTTCTTGTGAGATCTCTAGTGTCTGGAAATCTATTTTGGAAGATGAACAAAAACATCTAAGGGAAAGATTGGAGTGACCTTGGAAGGGCCTCAGATCAAAAGAAAACAACTTTGAACTTCCTCTTTTTTTTCTGGTGACAATGTTTATATTACTCTGCCAGGGAGGTGATGATTTTTTTCCTTTCCCTCTTCCTTTTTTCTCTGAAGCTTTGAAGTTTTGAACTTTTGAATACTATTTTTCCTTTTTCTTTTTTGAGATATTTGAGACATTTGGATGGCTTGTTTTAAACTTAAGTGGACTGAACTAAAGAAATCTTTAACCAAAATATTTCTTTTTCCTTTATCCTTTTTTCCCCTCTTACTCATAACATTGCGCTTTTTCTTTTTTTAAATTAGAACTCATAAATTGGAATTAATTGGATAAGGCTGCTAAGATTTTTATTTTTATTTTCTTTTTGGATTTTTATATTTTTTTATATTTTCTCTTTTTTATTCTTGGCACACTTTGCTTACTTTCACTATTCATCCATTGTTCTTGATTTACATTTTTTGTGACACTCCAGTGGTTAGCTGGGATTTTTACTATAGTTAATGTCAACTGGATCAAAACATAAAAAGAAAAAAACCCGGAAGATGAGTAGAAAGACAACACCTGTGGGTTCCACAACAACAACCCCTGCCTCCTCACCGGCAGGAGGACAAAGATCAATACAGACGATGATCCAAAGGAAAAAGAGAAGGGTATAACGCTAGAGGCAATCATGCATGGAATACAGAAATTACAAGCAAGAGCTGATAGCAATGAAGGGAAACTAGACACTCTGGTAAGGAGGTCTGAAAGTATGGAAAAGAGGATCGAGACAAAAGAACAATGAACAGAAAATATAGAACAAAAACCAGTTAAAACAGAGGGAAAAATAGAAAATATTCAACAATGGATGATGAAATATGAGGACAGATTGCAAAAAATTGAAGAAAGGGATGAACAAAGAGAGAAGAAGGCTGAGGAATTTCACAGCAGATTGAGTGACATGGAAAAAGAAAGCAGTGGAATATTAGGATGGGAGATGGACCGGTCTGAATACTTCTTAAGATTTCAAAACATAGTAGAAGAAAAGGGAGAGAACCTGCTACAAATAATATCTGAAATCTTGACAGACGTGTTAGAGATACCCCAAGAGAAGATGATGGATGGCATAGATGAGGCATTTCGAGTACACACAAGATATGCAGCGAGGAATGCTCTTCCAAGAGAAGTCCACGTAAGATTCACCAAGAAAGCAATTAAGTTACAAATATTGCAGAAAACAATAGATAGAAAATTGGAACATAAAGGCAAGGAGATTGTAGTTTTAAAACAAATTCCAAGAAGAGTGGGAGAGAAGAGAATATCAATTCCTGACTAAGATTCTGCTCAAGAAAGGTGTTAATTATAGATGGTTTATACCAGAAGGTTTAATATTTGTATGGCAAGGACAAAGATCCAGAATTGATACAATCAAAAAAGGAGAAGCCTTCTATGCAGAACACTTGAGACGGATGGCTGAGAAGACTGGAAAAGAAGAGCTACTGGTACAACTACCAGAGGCACCCATAATCGAGACTGAGAAAATAGAAGGTACTGTAGGTGGGATTGATATTGAAGAAGGAGCCGTAGGTGGTGTAGATGTCAGAGAACAACGAGAATCAAGATCAACTAGAGCTATAAATCCTACATATAAAATATAAACATGGAAGAAAAAATGGTTACAATTAATATAAATGGACTTAATTCAGCAATTAAAAGAAGGAAAATAGTTCCTAAATTAAAATCAGACATAATCTTTCTACAAGAAGTGCACATCCAAAAAAGACATGAACATCTACTAGTACAACCAAAACTTGGGTAAATATTTACTTCATTGGCGGACTGCAAGAAAAGAGGAGTGGTTTTTTTACATTAAAGATAAAACTCCAGTGAAACAAATTTATTTAGATGAAGATGGAAGAATTTTGATGGTGGAAATTATGGATAATACTAAGAAAATACTTTTAATTGCAATCTACACACCTAATGAAAACCAAGATGAATTCTATAAAAAACTCCACAAGAAAATTTGTGATTTAGACTATGCTGATATTTGTATGATGGGAGACTTCAATGGCGTTATAAATCAGAACATGGACTATAAAATACATAAAACAACAAAGTTAAATGGAAAAATACTTACGAAATCCTTTTTCAGGATGATAGATGAAATAAACCTAAAAGATATTTGGAGAAAAAGGAACCCTACAAAAAACAATATACTTTCTCAAATAGACACTTATCATTCTCCAGAATTGATATGATATGGGACTCAGTGGATTTGACTTGCAATGTACAAGAAGTTGAGATTGAAACAAGCACTTGGGCAGACCACAATCCAATTACAATTAAATGGAGAGGCCAAAGGACAAGATCTTGATGGACATTAAATAATACGATATTGAAAGAGAAAGATTTTGTACAGAAAATGGAAAAAGAATTGGTTTTCTTCTTTAAAGAAAATACAAAAGAAGATACATCTATGCAGAACCTTTGGGATACAATGAAGGTCTTTACTAGAGGTCTGATAATAGACTACACAAGAAAGAGAAACTTAAAGAAACAACAAACATGTAAAGGTTTAGAGAATGATTACAAGATACTGGAAAAAGTGTGTACAGAAATCTCCACAAAAAAAGACATTAAAATAAAAATGGGTACAATTAAATACAAAATGGATCTACTGGAAAAGGAGGAATTGGCACAAAAAATCAGAGGTGCTAAACAGAACTACTTTGAAAATGCAAATAAGCCAGGCAGATGGTTGGCATATAAACTGAAAAAGGAGAGAGAGGTAAAGAAAATACAGCAATTAAGAGATGAACAAGGACAAATTTAGTATGGAAATGTTGAAAAGAAGAAAATTATACAAGTCTACTATGCTAAGTTGTATGAACAAGAGACTATAGAAGAGGGAGGAGTTAAGCAATACTTACAGAAAGCCAATCTTCCCCGGATACCAGATGATACTAGAACTATATTAGAAGGTAAAATAACGATGATGGAGTTAACTGAAGCTCTTAAAAAACAAAACAATGGGAAGGTTCCGGGACCAGATGGTCTACCAGTGGAATTTTATAAAACACTAGAGGAATCCTTGTCTCTCCCTCTTCTAGAAGTTATGAATGAAGTGATGTCTGAGAGCAGAATACCTAAATCATGGTTAGAAGCATATATTACATTGCTACCTAAAGAGGAGGCAGATCTTACACAAATTAAGAACTATAGACCAATCTTCTTGCTAAATTCAGACTATAAGCTATTTGCATCAATACTGGCAGAGAGACTTAAAAATATTTAAATGGGTTTATCCCCCCGGATCAAATTGGCTTTTTATCAAAGAGACAAATTAAAGATAATATGAGAATAATTTTGGACACCTTGGAGTACTACGAGGCTCATCCTGAAAAGCAAATGCCTTTGATGTTTCTTGATGCACAAAGGCCTTTGATAATGTGAATTGGTGACTTATGTTTCAACAATTGGAACAAATGAATTTTGGTAAGAAATTTATTCAAGCTATACAAACTGTATACCGTAAACAAACAGCTAAGATAATGATAAATGGAGAACTGACAGATTCTATTGAAATAAAGAAAGCTACGAGACAAGGCTGTCCATTATCACTGTTACTTTTTGTCTTAACACTAGAAGTTCTAAATAGAAAGATTAGAGAAGAGGAAGAAATAAAAAGAATGACAATTTAAAAAAGAAGAATATAGCTGCAAGTGTTTGCAGATGACTTGGATTTTATTCTTGAGGAGCCATTGGAAACTGCACCCAAATTGATAGAAAGAATTGAGGAATATGGAAAAGTTGCAGGTTTGAAAATAAATAAAGACAAAACAAAGATTTTGACAAAGAACATACCATCCAGACAAAAAGAAGAATTGGCGGAAGTCTTGGAGATTCAAGTTACTAACAAGGTTAAATACTTGGGGATTTATCTAACAGCTAGATGTAGTACTCTTAAGGAGGATAACTATCTTAGACTGAAGCAACAAATTGCAACTGACTTGATGAAATGGGAAAACCTACAACTATCAATGATAGGGAGAATATCTACAATCAAAATGAACATTCTACCTAGAATTCTATATTTGTTCCAGACAATTCCAATTAGGTTGGGAAAGGACTATTTTGCAGATTTAAATAAAATGGTGCTGAAGTTTATTTGGCAGGGGGGAAAAACAAGAATAAAATTCAAAGTGTTACAAGATGCTAGAACAAGAGGAGGATTGGATTTACCCATCTGGGAGTTATATTACCAGGCAACAAATTTGATGTGGATTAAGGAGTAGATAACACTAAGAAATGCTAGGCTTTTGAATTTAGAGGGTCACGACTTACTATTGCGATGACATACTTTTCTATGGTATAAGGGAACTAAAGCACATGGTTATTTTAGAAGGTGTTATATAAGAGAGGCTTTGTTATTAAATTGGGAGAAGGTTAAAAGGTTACATTACTTAAAAAATTCAGTCTGGATATCAACCATTAAAGCCTTTTCATATTCAATAATATATAAAAAGGAACAAAAAGTTAGATATGCTGAACTATCGAATGCAGAGGGTGAGCTTAAATCTATGCAGGAGCTGAAACAGGAAGGAATTGAAATGAATTGGTACTCTTATGTGCAAATACATTCTAGATATAATGAAGATCGAAAAATGGAAGGTTTTTATAATAAAATGACTGATTTAGACAAAATTTTAACAGTTACTGATGAAAAAGTAATTTAAAAATTATATGGCCACCTATTAGAGGTTAAGTTACAGGAAGAACAAGTTAAAGAAACTATGATAGCTTGGGGAAAAAACTTTGGGCATGGGATTGAGTTAGAGAAATGGCAGAAACTGTGGTCTCAAAACTATACAATGACAATGTCAACTGCATATAGAGAAAATTTGTATAAGATGTTTTACAGGTGGCACCTATCCCCAACGAGAATAGCAAGAATGTCCAAGAATAAATTGGAAGTGTTGGAAAGGTCATCAGACGCCGGGTTCATACTACCACATGTGGTGGACTTGTATTGAAGCTAAAAGATACTGGACAAAAATCCACAGGTAGTTGGAGAAAATGATACATAATCACATAGACTTTAAACCAGAACTTTTTTTATTGGGAATTATACCTGAAACATACAATAAAGACTTGAAATATTTGATTGTAAATGTCTTAACAGCTGCTAGAATTGTATTTGCAAAAAATTGGAAAAATGAGAAAATACCAACGCAGGAGGAAATTATTCAAAAAATAATGGAGTGTGCTGAAATGAGTTAATTGACATTTGAAATTAGAGAACAAGAGGATGAGCAATTTTATAAGGTATGGGATTTGTTTTATCAATGGTTAGATAAAAAAATCTGGAAATGAAAATGTTAGTTATGCTTCACTAGAAAGTGATAGCTGATACTATAAAAGCATTTTATTATTAAATAGAGTGTTTGAATATATGAGGCATAAGGATAATAATGAATCTATGTATATTTGTGGGATGATTTGAATACTATGCATAATTGTAAGTAGTGATTTTATTATATTAGAAAGACACTTGGTTGTTAAATAGATTAATAACAATGTAATGAAAAATTGGTACATATACGAATTGAATATTTAGTAATTATTTGGTTTAACAATGAAAGAATATCATCGATGGTTGAATACATAATACACAAGGACTGTACACTTGATGGATGATTGGTGATACTATGCATAATTGAAAGTAATGATGTACAAACATAAATTGACGGAAAATCTTTTGTTTTGTAAGAACAATAGAAAGAGATAGGTGATATTGTAAAGATTTATTGTTATTAAATAGGTAATTAAGGATCCAAGGGAACAAGGTTTGTTTAAAATGAAGGAATATTAACTGTAATCAAATACATAATGCTTAATGATAGTGATGTATTTAGCTATGCTTGATGGATAACCAGTGATTGTATATATAATTGTAATGATTGAGGCACAAAAGCTTGTAACCAAACAACATGTTTTACGAAATTGAGAAGGGTTTTATATATTATGTTTTGTTTGTCTCTGTATGTTTAAAAATAAAAATAAAATTCTTTTAAAAATGCACATATCCTTTTTAAAATGAACGTGTTTAATATCAAAATATATCTGTTATAATGCCTCTCTTTGGAACTTTATCCTCTGAGTGATTACATTGGCCAAAACTCTTGTCTTTTTGTACCCCTCCATCTCATTTGGATACTTTTTGAAATGGAATAAGTTTGATGGATCTTTGACAGACCCCATACCTGCCACGGCTGCAGCCTTGGAGACCCCAGCCTCTCTCTGTCGTCCTTTCTTCTCCTCCTAGATCTGGAAGAATAGGCCGCATTCAAGGCAAGGGCCAGAGTCTTTATGATCTCATACACATGCAAGATATTTGTGATTTGGATCCTGTTCTCTTTCTTTTGGGTCTCCAGTGGGGCTTTCTGGGTGCATCTTCTCTGGCCTTTGACAGAAAAGACGGGCTTTGAAACAGAACAGCGGAAATAATGATATTGAAACCGGCGTTCCACAAATAAACTGGGTTTAAAGGCATCATCCAGTGGTCCTTTTTTCACCTTAAAAGGAAAGGACCAAGCACTATGGATGTATTTCAAAAGTCTGTGCTTTGTAAGTTTAAATGCTGCCAACATTGTCAAGATCCAGACTTTCCTTTCAATGGGTCCTGGCAGATCTTCAAGTGTTTCATGGAAAGGAAGAATTCTGTCCCAAAGGGAAACATCTTCTATGAAGTGAACAAAGACGTTGACTTGTCTCCACTTAGAGAGGGCCTCCCTGAGGGAGGCTCTGTATCCAATTTCTTGGTATCCAATTGTTGAGAATCGTTGTGATATAACCACACAAATTCCATTCTTGACAAGCACAGGAGGGAAAGTCCTCATGAAATTCTCTCCCTCCTCTGTGTCTGAAGCAAAGAGGCCAATCAGGGTCCATCTGAAGTGGAGGAGCAGCTGGACAATTGCTGGGTATATGATGGCTTTTCTGGGGACCATGTGGTGGAAAAAGGGGAACTGACTTTTATCCCTCAAAGCCTCTGAAGGAATTTTATCACTGATCTGAAAAAGCAGTGATGAATGCTGTGTTATACTTGGGGTTAGTTCAAGCCCAAAATATTATCTTTTAATAAATCCAGCTTTGTTCTGATGAACAGAATAGTTCATTAAGTCATATCAAGTTGCATAATGTAGGACATAGAACATTAAGAAGTTCATGCATAAAAACAGAATGCAGGAAAAAATTAACTAAAAAAGAGTGTGAATGAAGAATCTAAATCATTTCTGCATCACCCCTACAATCTACCACAATCAGACCCACATATCCAGATCTCAAATGAACTATTTCACTTAAATAGTGGGGCATATATATGTAATTTTTGAATTCTGATCACAAAGGAAATATGTTATTTTAATACATAGATCCAAATAGGTCATTCCTATTCAAGGAGAGATCCAACCTAGAAATAAGGAGAAATTTTCTGACAGTGAAACCAATCAACCCACGGAACAGAAGTTGCCTTCAGAAGTTGTGGTAGCTTCATCTTTGGAAGCTTTCAAGAAGAGACTGGACTGCCATCTGTCAGAAATGTGGTAGGGTCTCCTACAAGGTCCCTTCCAACTCTGTTATTCTAATTCTCCACAAATACAGGTACATTCATTGCAAGAGAGTTGGTTAAGACTTCAATATTGTTTCTAGCTATTGAAGTTCTGTTCAAGTAAATACAAGTAATCCTTGAGTTACGAAGGTAACAGAGCCTGCCAATTAAATTTGATTTGAATCACATTAAATGAATGTGATCACTCCCTGCTTTCCCCAATGCATTTGATAATCAAATGTGCAATTCATTAAATGCATATGAAATATCTTGGGTTGGGGGAGACTATGTGGGGCCTGGTGCTGGAGCAAAACTGTTTTTCTTACACCTCATGTTCTTACAACTCCACAAGCTTCTTTATCAGGGACTGTGGTTTCTCTGCCACGTGGGTGAGCCTCTTCTGGAGCTCTTCCAAAAGTAAATACAGTAAAGCCATGGGAAATGGGGTAGGGAGGAGTTAGTGGGATCTGGGAAGCCAGAAAAGTAGGCCCAGTGCCTGTGGAGACCTGGCAGGGCAGGATAGGGGGGCAAAAAAGATCTTGACAAACTTGAACATTGGGCACTGTTTAACAAAATGAAATTCAATGGTGAAAAAAGTAAGCTTCTACATTTAGGCAAGAAAAACAAAATGCACAGGTCCAGTATAGGTGGTACCTTGCTCAACAGTAGTAACTGTGAGAGGGATCTTGGAGTCCTAGTGGACAACCATTTAAATATGAGCCAGCAGTGCAGCAGCTGCCAAAAATGCCAATGCAATCCTACGTTGCCTAAACAGAGAGATAGAATCAAGACCATGTGAAGTGTTAATACCACTTTATAATGCCTTGGTAAGGCCACACTTGGAATACTGCATCCAGTTTTGGTTGTCACGATGTAGAAAAGATGTGGAGACTCTAGAAAGAGTGCAGAGAAGAGCAACAAACATGATTAGGGGACTGGAGGCTAAAACATATGAAGAACAGTTGCAGGAACTGGGTATGTCTAGTTTAATGAAAAGAAGGACTAGGGGAGACATGATAGCATTGTTCCAATATCTCAGGGGTTGCCACAAAGAAGAGGGAGTCAAACTATTCTCCAAAGCACCTGAGAGCAGAACAAGAAGCAATGGGTGGAAACTAATCAAGGAAAGAAGCAACTTAGAACTGAGGAGAAATTTCCTGACAGTTAGAACAATTAATCAGTGGAACAGCTTGCCTCCAGAAGTTGTGAATGCCCCAACACTGGAAGTCTTTAAGAAGATGTTGGATAGCCATTTGTCTGAAATGGTATAGGGTTTCCTGCCTAGGCAGGGGGTTGGACTAGAAGACCTCCAAGGTCCCTTCCAACTTTGCTATTGTATTGTATTGTAAAGAGGCAGCATCTCTGCAGTTGGTCGTAAGGGTGAATTACCACTGTGGTGCTGCAACATGCATAATTTTGGTACCGGGTCATAAATACCTTTTTTGAACAGTCATTAATTGAACTGTCATAACTCGAGGGATACTTGTACTGCCCTAAAAAGCTTTGGCATTTCTGCATTTCAGAATTGGCAATTTGGGAGGTCTGTTTGTAGCAGTTCATCCATTGCAATGTGCCAACCTTACTGAGGTTGGGTGTATCTTTCTCTGCTTCAACGTCCCAGATTCTTTGTGAAGTAATTGTATAGCTTCTTCTCCAGTTACACAAGAGACAGGGAGACTAGAGCTCCTTATACAAATTGTCAGTTGTACAATCCAAGATGTCTTTAACTGAAATTTTGACAGTTCTAACACAGAGAATTTGCAAGTCTGTCAGATTCCTCAGCTTTAATTTTACAGCAATAACTACTCTGATTTTTGGCAAAGAAGAAATTGTAAATTGCCAGCTGAGCTCTGAGGGAAACAGCCAAAGTCCGATAATCCACTCCCAAGATACTGTTCAAATATTGTGATTGTGTTTGTTCTAGTACTAATATATATTTGTCCCAAACTTCAGTTCAGTAAAAGGGCTTGGAAGTTACTTTGGCAGTATATACGTCAATAAATGGAAAGAAAGCTAGATAGCTATGGGTTTAAGTTTAAAGTTTTAAAGTTTAAGTAGTAAATTCACTTGAACCCTTTCTCTAAGTGGCTGATGATGAGGGATCCAAGATTCAGTTTCAGAGAAAACTACCCCAAGTAAGGAAAGATGTTAACTTCTCTATTGGCTCAGTATCAAATATGCATGCATGGCTATAATATTGTTTTCCAAAGGCCATAACTTTTGACTTGATTTGTCAATAATCAGACAATTATTATATCAATAGAAATGAAGTCTTCCTAACAGCCCATGCCATCTAATTTGTAAGTATGATAATAATATCATATTATGTGTAAATCAGTGTATTCCAGTATGTATTTAGTACCTTAGACATCTGTATTTCAGGATCTTTTATTACTGTTGATAAGTCAAAAATATCCAGACTGAATAACAAGGCACTTCCTCTTTGGTAAGTATCGATCCTTCTTCTCGTGGCTTCATTGAGCCCAAACCTCCCTCTCAAACAAGGGCTTGGAGAAAGGGCTTGGATCAGAACCAACAGGCTGAGCTCCATTTTGAGGGCAATCAATTTTTTTCATAATATTCACTGTTTATTTTTTTTTACTGTTTACTCTGTCAAGTGCTGCACCAACATCTATAAAGCCAGCAAACTGTGATTTACCTGATATATTGTATATTAGATATTCCAAGACAATTCTGTTGTCAATATTAGACTTTATTGTATGTTATATTGTATGCATACTTTATTATTTGTGATATAGATTCATGTAACATTTAACTCTATCTAAAACCTTCTTGTTCTTCTGCAAAGTAATGCACTTTTCTTATACTGAATCTCAAGTTTACCTCAGAAAAACATGGCATATATTTTAGCCACAATATCTATTAGAGTAACTGGTTTCAAACCCTCGAAACGACTTTCGCTTCGTTCCTCAGTTGCCACTCCTGGTGGGAGTGGGGAGAAGTCAGAAGGTATTGGAATGTGGACAAAACACCAAACAGGCTTAGCATGAGAATCAAGGTCATGGCAACGAACATCTACTGAGACTGAAGGGGAAGCTGCTGCTGGGCTGATTGGTCAACTACATAAAAACATGGGGATTACTCAGAGCCAGCTTCACCTTTCTATGTGCTGATATGATGTACTCAATAAAAAGATCTTTTGAGCCTGACTGAAGCCCCTGAGTCCTGATTCGATTGGGTTCATTACATGGAACTATGACATCGGTCTGTAATTGCTAGATACCTTTTTATTCCATTTTGTATATGTGTATATATAGATGCTACTATTATTGACTTCAATCCAACTGGATACGGCAGATATTATTTATATGTAAAAATGAACATACCAATAGAGTCAATAGAGGAACATAAAAGAGCAAAACATAATTGACAAGCTTGCTAATAGAGTGAAAAGCAGATCTTGATTTCCAGGGAGAAGATATAAAGTAATTGAATCTATTGCTCAACCACCAATATCTCATTCATTTGACCAGACAGAGAAAAAGAAACAGACACAAACCTGTGGGACTTTGTAGGTGTCTGCTAATGTTGACATCTGGATGGAGATTTCCTCTCTACCTCCATCAAGAAGAGTGAAAATGTTGTCCTTTCTTCCACAGCTGTAATTTGGAATATTGGCTTCTCCAGTGGAGAGCAGGTCCAGCAAGGCATCTGAAGTGCTAAGTGTGTTCATATAGTTGTCCTGGATGTTGTAGCCAAGTGTGAGATTGTGCAGGATTTGGGCATTCTTGTTCATCACTTGAATGGCAAAAATTAGTTGTATGAATTTTGAAAAACCATAAGCATCCCTATTGTAAAAAAATGTTCATGTTATTATAATCCAAAGCAACATTTTTTTTAAATTATCTAATCCTCTTTGTCTTCACAAGCCTACTAAATCTTAAGTAAACTCTATTGATCCAAAACCAAACTGACTTCATCTTTGGATCTGAATCTCTTCCACAAAATCAGGGAAGCTTAGAAATCCAAATCATTCAGGGAATTAGTCAGGTCCTGCTATATAGGAGTAAGTGGATTAAGAAGAAAGGAAGGAGAGTGTTAGATTTGCAAGTGGAGGGAATGCAGCCTCATCACCCGGAATGACTTACAAATAAGTCTGACTAGGAGCACTAGTGAAAGAAAATATTATATTATATATTTCTTTTGAAGTTGTGACTATACTAATGAGATGGTCTCCTGGCCCGTAATAGCTCCATGGTTTATTTCCATCCTGGTGCTCCAAACTCAGAGGGCATTTCATTCTCAGCTTCCCAGAGACTGGATGGGACATCAGCAGCATCAGAAGAAGCAGCAGGAGGCCCATCCTTCTGAGGGCTTTATTAATCTCCTTCCTGTTTTCAACACCAACAACAGGAACAGTTGGAGGAATTCAAAGCCTTCTCACAAGATGGAAGTGCCAGTGGCTTTCCTGATTCAAATAAAGGCAATCTGAACTTCATCTGGAAAGGAGAGAAAGGCACATTCAAGAGCAGAGCCCCTTCCTGTCCCAAAACTTTTTCATATGGAACGCAACGTAAGCAATTTATCCTTTTCTGATGAAAGTTGTCTTCAATGTTGTTTCAGTCTGGTGTTTACATCAAAGATCCTGAATTTCTTCTGGGCTCCATGAGAAGAGGCTGGAGAAAAACATGTTAGTGAAAAATCACAGCTACACCCCCAGGGGCTCTGTTTGATCGTGGTTGCGGTCTTTCCTGTCAGGACATGTCCAGAAAGTGATGCTGGATGAAGATAGCTCAATAACAAGGGAAGTGACTTCTCCTATCCTTCAACATGGTCTCTTGACTCTAGAGATGGCTGGGGAAAGCCACCCAGAGCTGTGGAGTTTGGTGACACTCTAGGTTGATGATACTTAACTCCAGGGCTCCTGTCTTGTTAACACAAAGGAAGCAATCAGAAGCCTTTAACCTTGTCTAATGTTAAAAGTTGGGCTTCATGGTGATTTTCTTTTATAACAGAACTCCATATATTATTCCTCATTTGGAGCTAATTTCATTTTTTTTATAAAAAGTTTTTTTATTTTTTATTTACAAACATAAACATTCCACCTGTCCATCAGCAGTGGTTACAAACATCTCTGTGCAACATCATTCACTGTTAGATATTAGCAACTGTCATTAATGGTTTCCACCAAGGTCCTCTGTTCCGGTGGGAACAAAGATTCAATCTCATTGGTCGAAGGGTCTGACAGCTCCCTATAAAAGGGATGCTGTCAGACTGAACCTTCGCTGGATTGTACATAGTTGTTCTGTTACAATAAAGAACTGTTGTTGCCTAAGCATGAGTGTGCCTTTCCTTTACCCAATCTAACACTGGCGACGAAGGTTGGATTGAAAGGCAACTAGGTGAACCAAAAAGAGCGTAGCAATCCAGCAAGTAAATCCAGTCCGGAGCTCAGTGCGGCTTCGAACAGCCATTTTTGAGCGGCAAACTCAAAGCGCCCTCATACCACAAAATGGCCATGCACGCCCCACCGACTCCATACGACCCAGTCACCAAGCACTGGGAATCGTATATGCTGAGGTTCGACTGCTTCCTTGAAGCCAACAACCATCGCATGCCCAATGGAACTGAGGCACCCATAGCCTATTACTCAAGGACCTTGTCCGCTGCCGAGCGGAACTACAGCCAGCTGGACTGTGAGGCTCTTGCTGCAGTGGCTGGGGTAAAAAGGTTCCATGAGTACCTCTACGGCCATGATTTTGAACTCATCATGGACCACAAACCGCTGCTGGGCTTGCTAGCTGGGGACCGTCCTACTCCTGTGTCATTGTAGCCGCGAATGACCAGATGGACTATTTTCCTTGCGGCCTACACCTATCGCCTCGTCCATCAACCAGGCTCAATCTTGGGGCATGCCAACGCTTTGAGTCGCTGCCCGCTGCCAGAATTACTTGCAGACCCTACCCCCAAGATGCCAGTCCTTCTCTTTGACTGCTTAGAGACTGGTCCTGTCTCATCTAGTGACGTTGCCCACCACTCTGCAAGAGACTCCATGATCAAACAAGTTTTGAACTGGGTGTGGAGGGGGTGGCCCAAGGGGCCTGTTGGGTCTGATTTCAAAATGTATTATTGTAAAAGAGATGAATTGTCTGTTAATGGCTGTTTGCTGTGGGGGGACCGGGTCATTGTTCCACCTAAACTGTGTGTTGCAGTATTAGAGGATTTACACGTAGGGCATCCTGGGATTGTCAGGATGAAGTCTTTGGCTAGGAGTTACGTGTGGTGGCCTAACATGGACAGGGAGATCAAAGAGTGGGTGGCTACCTGCACACCATGCCAGGAGTCCAGACCAGCTCCCCCAGAGGCGCCCGTTAAGGAGTGGGAGCGACCTCAAGCACCATGGTCTAGGGTGCACATTGATTTTGCTGGCCCAGTTCATGGCCAGACATTCCTGGTAGTTGTGGATGCCTACTCAAAATGGCTAGAGGTAGTCCTCATGATCTCTACCATGGCAGAAGCGGGCATCAAGGTACTACGGAGACTTTTCATCACACATGGCCTAATTAATTTAATGTCCTGTAGCTTTAAGGTGCTGGAAAAACTTTGCCAGCACCTTAAAGCTACAGGACATGAAATTAATTTTGAAGGAACCAGGTTAATCTCCAAAACTGAACAGTTCAACAAGAGAATAATTATGGAAGCTATCGAAACAGAGAAACACCCCCACAACATGAATAAACGTGATGATACCTCCCACCTACCAGACATCTGGAAACCAGCCCTAGTCAACAAACGAGCCCCCCCACCACCCAGGCCATTACAACACGAAACAACAACGGACACACAGCCAGCACCAATCAGCACCAATCTACCAATCATGATACAACCACACAACCAATCATTCCACTTACTGAAACAAAGCCAGCACTCCAGACACCACCAGACACCCCCACCAAGATTTATAGAAAGACGGCAGCTCTGATCACACTTTAAGCCCAAAATCCAGCCTGAAGATGACGAGTGAGACTGCGCCGAAACGTTGCCAAGACAATCTCAATGTTACACGGGAAAAGACCCGAATACAACAAAACCAGCATACCTACACCCTTGAAAATGTACGAAAACACACACACACACACACACACACACACACACACATATACATGTGTGTGTGTGTGTGTGTGTGTTGTATTTGTGCTGATAAATAAATAAAGGGAGACTAGTATAGATCCATTTCAAGCTATTTAGCTCTCATCAGCTAGCCATACCCTTACTGGGATTTGAATGAGAGCTAAATAGCTTGAAATGGATCTATACTAGTCTCCCTTTATTTATTTATCAGCACAAATACAACACAAATATAAAAAGGCAACATTAAAAATAAAAATATGGTTTTCTGCCTGGATGGTTTTTTGTAATGAGCCGAAGGACAGAGAGAGGGCCTCTGGAGCCTGGGGAGGGCGAAAAAAGCATGTAAAAATGGGGGGGAGCGCGTTGTGCGCGCATGCGCATTGTGGGGGTCGCACATTGCATTATGGGTGCGGCACGCCCGCACACGACCTCCCTGCACTCCCCCCCACTTGTGGCACGTGAGCCAAAAAAGATTAGCCATCGCTAGGCTACAGAGTTGCCCCTGCATGGCCCCATGGGAGTCTGACAACCAATCAGAATACATTTCTTACACAGGAACAGGAAACCGAGAGGTGGAGCCAAACAGGGTATAAAGCCAGGAACTTTCAGCCCTTCTTGCTCTCTTCTCTTTTTCTTCTTCACCCAACATCTGGAAGCTTCTGATCCCCCTTTTCTGTTCAGGAGCTCAAGCCATGTGATCCTGTCCACCATTAAACCATTTTTCCAAGCAGCCTCCATGTCTCCAGTGTCTTTTCCCCCACTTGGAGCTGAACCCATTTGGACATTTATTTCAACAGTCCTCAAAAAATAATCCGGTAGCTTTTTGAAAAAAAAAAAGCACCTTGAGACAACTATCACCTGGATTACGGAGATTCTCCACAGACATATAAATCAAATTCTTTCCCAGTGAGGAGAAGGAGAAGAAGCAGAGAGAAAAATGCAGGAGGAAAGTTTGGCCTGGCCTCATCCTGCTGGGTGAATTGCAGGGAAGGATGAGAAAGAAGAGAAAGAGGTCAAAAGAAACTTCCCTGCACCTCTCCCAGAACTTACAATTATTCTACCCATGACTTTCCTTTTGCTCCACTCTTTACTGCTCATATTTTCCCCCTGGATATTTTATTGCTTAGCTTACTTATGGTGTCCTATCAAGGACATTTTTTCAAGCTGCCCTGGGTTGGACACAACAAATTTCTTGCCAGGCTCACCAAGAAAGGGGCTTGGGGGACTTGGGGGCCCTTCTTCTGGTTGTGGGGATGCACTCAGTGGACTGCAGACCGTTAGACCTTCATATCTGAGGCTTGGAAGGTCCAAGTTGGAAGCCCCTTGGTTCCAGGTCTATCAGGGTCATTGGAGGGATTACATTTCCAATGGGGGGAGGGGACATTGATATGCACACCTTGACCCAGAAGGGAGAATTGGGGATTTGAGAAAGAGGGGCTGGGAGTCGGCAATGTGATGTATGAAAAAAAATGGCTTCAGGATGTCCCAGTTGGAGAAGCATTGAGACCCAAAGTTAGAAGCTGACCTGGGGAGATTAACCTAAAAAGGGATTCCATTGGCCAACTGTAGTTATTTCCCAAAAAGACTTGCCTGCTGGTTGACTTATTTATATATTTTTATTTTTTATTACTCAGAGTTTTATCCACTTTTATTCTTTCTCTAAATAGCTCAAGACAGTGAACATACTGAAAACTCCATCATCCTCACAACAACATGCTTCTGAGGTAGACTGTGGCTGACAGAGATGGACTTGCTCAAGGGGACCTACCAGGATTTCCTGCCTTGGATGGGACTGGTAAGTACTTGGAGGGAGGGGCTCTTTCCTAGTCTGAATGGTCCTCCCCTTTTCCCTCTCATGAGAAGCCCCCTAGCAGTGCCAGAGGTGGCCGAATTGACCGATCACAGATTCTGACTCCTTTCGAGAGTCTTGACAGAAGAAAGGCCTCGAATTGGAGTCAGAATCAAATGGGAAGTCAGGATAGTTTGAAGGGAGATCAGTTGTGATGGATTAAGTCAGAATTTCTCAAACTGGGCCACCTGAAGGCATCTGTGGAATTTAGGCAGTTAGCAAAATGTCCCCTGAACTGAGAGAAGAAGTGACTGTCTCTCTCCATTTTCCAAACAGGTCAGCAGCAGGGAAGAAATGGTCCTTTAGGGAATATCCTTGGGCTGTTTTCTCAATGAGCAGTGATGGCCTCCATGATCTCCAGATTAACCAGATTCCGTTGACTTTCAGATCCAGGAATCCATGAAAGAGAAACAACAGATGAAAGAGCAACACAGTTGTCTCAAGCAGACAGTGGATCAACTTCAGACCACAACAGAAGACCTGCAGAAAACTCTGCTGGACAACAAAGGAAGCTTGGACCATGCCAACACGATGATCCACCAGTTAGAGCCAGAGAAAGAATCTTTGGTGAAACACACTGAAGAACTCCAGAAAGAAATGTCTGAGGTTACTAGCCAAGTGGCCTTCCTCAAACTTGAGAAGGCTGCCTTAGAACCTCTGAGAAACTCCTCAAAGAGGTCTGGAACCTTCTTAAGAACTCAAGAAGCACCTCTAGAGTCTGCAGCATGAACTGGCTGAGATGGACCAAAGTTCCACTTTGTGGAGAAAAGCCACTCCAGCCAACTGAAGCAGAAAGTCACCATTCTTCAGAATGTGAGGGAAAATGAGAAGAAGCAACTCAACCATCTGCAGCAGCAGCAGACCTGTGTTTACCAGGCCAGAATGGAAGACCTGCAGAAAACTGTGGAGGGCAACAGAGAAGGACTGACCCATGTCAGAATGGCCATCCAAGAATTAGATCTGCAGGAGAAAGACAGGGAAGATCTCCACAGGGAGGTCACCAGCCAAGTGGCCTTCTTCAGAAATGATGTTGGCACTCCTGAGTGACCAGCACATGGGACAACTTTGCTGACACTCTCTCTCCCCATACCTGGAATGGAGGAATGGTGGCCTTTTACCCATTTGAAAGAGAAAAGAGATTATTTCCCTCCCTTCCCTTGACTTGCCACCCAATGTGCCAGGGGAGTCAGGAGAGCCCCTCCCTTACCCTCACATTACCAGTCACTGCAGAACTGTCAGCTGAGCTGAAAGCCTCCCAGCCACCGAGCATCAGGGCCTGAGAGCTCTGAGGAATCCCAGGGTTCCGAGCCAAGAAGGAGGGTGGAGGTGATGGCTGTGGCAATGGTGAGATGAGATTGGTAGCGGTGGATCCCCAGGTTCAGCTCCAAGCCTCGGAGTGCCATCTGAGGCTGAGGGGCAGCAGTGAGGAGGGTGAGGGCTCTGCTGTGGGGAGGGCAGAGAGTCTGGCCAGAGTCGGATCTGGGAGCCAGAACCAAGCAGCCAAACGAGCTGAGCAGCTGGGATCTGGGCAGCCCAAAGGAGAGAAGAAGAGAGGAGAACAGCTAGAAGCCAAACTGGGAGCCGAGGGGTCTGCAGGAGATGCCTCGAGGCAGCAGAGAGCCCCGGAGGCTGCAAGGCTGACGGAGCTGGTGGCAGAGCTGGAAGACAGGGCTGGGTTGAGGGTCTCGGGGGCAGGCAGAAACTCCTGCTGCTCCAGAGGCTGCAAGAGAGAAGCAACAGGAGGGGGAAGCCAGGGGCCACCAAGGCCAATTGGAGCTGGTCAGTGGCCGGTGGCCGGTGGGTAGTGAAGTAGTCTTAGAGATGGTAGAACATAGGAGGTAGATTTAAAGGGCTGGCAGGGACTTTGGAGGTCTTCTAGTCCAACCCTTTTCTCAAGGCAGGAACTTTATACCATCCTAGTCAAATGGTTCTCTTGTCCACTTTGAAAACTTCCAGAGATGGAGCACTCACTACTTTGAGAGGCAATTTATTCCATGGATTAATTGTTCCTTCTGTCTGAAAACTTCTCCTGACTTCTAGATTGGGTCTCTCTTTAACAAACTCCCACCCATTTCCTCTTTTCCTTCCCTCCAGGGCTTTGGAGACAAAGTCACTCCCCTCTTCTCTGTAGGAACCCCTAAAAATGGCAGAAAATTCTATCATGGCTGCCAAATCCTTCCCACCTTGTCTTGGCTAAACATAGCAAACTCCCTCAACCGTTCATCAAATGATTTGGCCTCTAGACCTTAAATCATCTTTGTTCCTCCTCTCTTCACACCGTCCAGAATCTCCACAACTTTTTTCTTTTCTGGGGTGACCAGAACTGGACAAAGTATTCCAAGGATGGTCTGACCAGTGAGGTAGAAAGTAGTACCAGCACTTCTCTCCCTCTTGAATCTTCCCCTCTTTTATTGCTGCCTGTTAAGTAGTGTCCAATGTTTATGTCTTCTGGATATTGGGCTTATATTCTCGTAATTCCCATAAACGTGGTCCCATCTGCAACCCCGATGAGTTCCCTTTCTGTCCCCTCACATAGGTCACTTAGGAAGATATGGAAGAGTCCGAGGCCCAAGGCAGACACTTGAGGTGCCCCTCTGAATATTTTGCTCCATGTAGATGTAGCTCCATGAAGGACTCCTCACTGGGTGCAATTGGTCAGCCACTCTATGAATTTTGTGCCTATTTGGAATTGAATACCGATTCTATCTCTCTTATCATCCTTTCATATTTTGTTTTTTTGTTTTCCTTTGTGCCTAAAAAGAGATTCAAAGAAGGAATTAAGCATTTCTGCATTCATAGGTTCAGACATCCGCGTGTGGAATCTTTCTCAGTCTCTCTAGAAACTAGAAAAGATGAACAGAGTTGGAAGGGACCTTGTAGGTCATCTGGTCCAATACCCCACCCCCCAGCAGGAGATCCTTCACCATTTCTGACAGATGGCAGTCCAGTCTCTTCTTGAAAGCTTCCAGGGATGAAGGTCCCACAACCTCTGAAGGCAACTTCTGTTCCATAGGTTGATTGGCCTCCCTGTCAGAAAATTTCTCCTTAGTTCTAGGTTGAATCTCTCCTTGTTCAGTTTCCATCCATTATTCCTTGTCTGACCTTCAGGCGGAAGACTGCTATCATGTCTCCCCTGGTCCTTCTCTTCGCTAGCCATGCCCAGTTTCTGCAACCGTTCATCATTTGTTTTAGCTTCCACTCCGCTAATCATCCTCGTTGCTGTTCTCTGCACTTTTTCTACAGTCTCAACATCTTTTTTATAGTGTGGTGACCAAAACTGTATGCAGTACTCTAGGTGTGGCCTTACTAAGGCTTTACAGAGTGGAATCACTACCTGCCTTGATCTTGATTGTATCCCTCTGTTAATACAGTTTAGAATTGCATTGGCTTTTTTTGGCTCCTGCCGCACATTGTTGGCTTATATTTAATTGGTTCTCCACTAAGACTCCAGGATTCCTCTCACAGTTACTGCTATTGAGCCTGGTTTCACCCAGTCTATATGTGTACCTTTGGCTTTTCTTGCCTAAGTTTAAGACTTTACTTTTCTCTACTTTGAATTCCATTTTGTTAGATCTCTCTTAGCTTGTTGAAGTCAGAACTCTCTTAAAGATTCCACTATTAGCCTGCTTGAGCAGAGCTTGGACTAGAAGACCTCCAAGGTCCCTTCTAACTCTCTAAGACTGTTACGGTTGGTGAAGTTCCCTGTGCTTGATGAAGGATGTTTGGGGGGCTCCCCATAGGCTTAGAGCCAGAGGGGTGAATGGGGTGCTTGCCAGTTTCTTTATGGGGTGAGTCAGGTCTGGGGTGGTGTGGATATGCTTGTCTGACCGGTGGGAGAGGCCATCTATGGGGCGGGATGGGGAGTATGCATGAGGGCAGGGAGGGGAGGGAAAGTACAGGTAGATGTTAGGCATGTCCTCCTCCTTCTCTTGCTTCCCCCTGAGAGGCTCTGGAGCAGCCGGAGCTTCTGCCTGCCCCCAAGACCCTCCACCCAGCCCTGTCCTCCCGTTCTGCCCCCCTGCTCCCTCAGCCTTCCTGCCTCGGGGCTCTCTGCTCCCCCGAGGCCTCTCCTGGGGACCCCTGGGCTCCCCTTCAGCTTCTGGCTGCTCTCCTCTCTCCTCCTCTCCTGCGGGCTGTTCGGCCCCCGACTGCTCAGTACATTTGGCTGCTTGGTTCCGGCTCCCAGATCCGGCTCTGGCCAGACTCACCTGGCACACAAGGTAGCAAGTCAGTCCCCCCCTCCCTCCCTCCCTCTCTCCCTCCCTCACCCAATCCTCCATCCTCTCCTGGATAGACAGTTGGACACAGAGTCCTTTGATGCTCTTTCTATGGAGATATTAGAAAGAAACATGTCCTCCCAATAACCAATAGGCATCCTGGCCATTCTGACACTGCTTAGCTCCAGTGGCTGCTTAAGGCCGAACAGACTGTGGTTACAGCAAAGGTGGCTCAATTCTCCGCAGCAGCACTGGGGATCCATAGGAAACGTGATTAATCCACCATGGCTCTTTTACACCACTGAGGTAGGAAACCCTTTGCATTACTTCTCCTTTTCCTTTTAGTATTTAATGACTTTGGGCCTCACAGGTTAAGGACTGATATTATAGTATCGTTAGGCCATGTGTAACAAACAGATTGGATGTCAAATTGTGATTTTAATATAGATTTCATCTGTGGTTTATTATTTCATTCTACAATTTTGACTGGATATTCCTTGAGTGTTTTTATTTGTTCTGGTCTTTGATTGTAATAAACTTGATTTGATTTGATGCAATTCCATTTACCAAGAAGGGGACCTAAAAAGACATTTGACAGACATATGAGATCCTGATTGGCGGCCTCCCACTTGTGTCTCTTCTCCTGCCTTTGCTGCTCTGGAGAAGCCACTCAGAAGTAACCTCCAACCCTCCACAAAATGTCAACAATGAAAATGGGGTCACCCTAAGATTTGCTTAATGACCACATGATTTACTTAACTACCCCACACATTTGCTTAACAACTGTGGCAAACAGATTGCAAAATGAGGCAGAACTTACTTAAGAACTGCCTTGCTTAGCAACAGAAATTGTGGTCATAAGTGGAGGACTACCTTGATTGCCTGAAAGTCCATTGGAATTTATCTCCAGAGACATTCAGGATCTCGTAACCCCAACTTCCTCTTTCTTCTCCCTTCTGCTCGCTTCCTGGGAGCCTGGAGCAAAGTCCTTCTGAAGGGCTTATTTCTGGGGGTTCTTGGGCTGGAAGCAGCCTGAGATGACTGAGGGTAACCCCCCAGATCAGGCCTTCAAGGGTTGCACTGCTGGGCTTCCCACCTTGGAGAGAGGGAGACCCTCTTTCTTTCCTCTGGTGGAGTTTGAGACACACCCGATCTCCTGCTTGCAGCTATTCATCTGGTGCAGCCACAAGGAGCCCAATCTCCTCAGGATGCAGTCTGACTCTCCTGTGGGGTTTCTCCACCCACATCTTCTGGACTCCAGTCTCAACCTGGCCCATGCATTGGGGAAAAGAACCAGCTGTTTACAGTGTCCTTATAACCCAATAAGGAGATGGAGACAGGATGGTGGATCTCATGGAGAAGCTTCTTTCACAGGGCAGGAGTAACTATGGGAAAGGTGAGCTAACTAGGTCTCATTGGGTGAGAACATCTAAGCATCTGGCTTGGTGGGATGGCCATTGGTTCTCATGGAGATTATCAAACAACATAGTTGGAGCTTGGCTCCCACATCTTACCATTTTTCCTATTCATTCTTTCAGACAAACACTTTTAGTTACTGTTGGTATGAATAATTGATCAAATGATTTCTTCAAAGGTGTCAAATTGATTGGCAGTTGCTGAACGACACATTTCTCTGAATGATATTCACAGAGTTCTCTTTAGCAAGATTTATTGAGATGAACGGGAAGGGACTGGATCCCCCTGCGAGACCCCCAGAGTGGAGAAATCTCCCCCTTGCATTTCTCCCAGAGATTCTGAGAGATTCTCTTCAGATCATGATCTGTCTGATCTCGGTCCGTCTCTGGAGTTGGAGGGTCTTCCTGGCCAGCCTCCCCTCTTCCTTCCCTGCACTGATTATTGTGGTCCTTGGATTCACATCTGGGGCTGTTTCTCTTTCCACCCAGGAGGATTTTTTTCCCTTTACTATCCCTCCAATTTCACACCCTCTCATTCTTTTGAGGCCTATGGAAACACAAGTGAGGGCACCAGACCCCTCCCAGCCGTGGGTCACAGAGGGTTCATCTATTCCTTCCCCAAGCAGAGTCTGCCTGAGTCCCATCATCCACTTCCCTCCCTGCCTAGGATCATCTGAATTCCTCCATTCAGACAGCAGGAAAAAGGGAGTTTGAGCAGAGCTTCCAGGTCATTCTCTGTTCATCCATACTGACCTCTCCAAAACCAAATTCCCCCTCGGTTCCTGGACACCTCCAGCCAATGCTCAGCTGAGCTCACAGCAAGGCCAGGGCGGCTGAGAATTGGGATGGGACCACAAACACTCCACAAGCCTCCCCAGCCACAACAGACTTTTAGACGCACACCGTGGCCTCACACACACTCCTAGACAGTGCCTTTATGTAGCCTCAAGAAGGGAGATGGGATCAGTCTCACAACCCTCACCCTATAAGGGTTCCTCAGCTGTTGTCCCTGGTGGCAGATCGAAGATTGTGAATCCCACTCCTGACACCAGTTTCTGTGGAATCAAACACAGGAGGACCCAAAAAACCAATAATCCAGGCTCACTGCAGTTGTTATTGATTCAGTGTCCACTGGAGGAATTTCCCCCCAGAACACAGCAGGACAGATTCCCACAGACAAAAGGATGCAGTCATATTTATACGTTTCTGGAAAGGAGGACAAATGATAATCATCAATAGGCATATCTAATAGATGATATAACCATGAATATTCATAGTTAGCACACTTCAAGTTCATGCTCACCCACAGTTACTATCCTCAAGAAAGAGACATCGTCTAAATAAAAGGAAACTATCCGTTGTATTGCCACAGCAGTTTGGCTAAAAAGTATTGAGGAATGAAGGCATTAATCCTTTCTTTCTATCTTGTTAACGCATTCTCATTCCTCCAAGAAATCAGTTTCCTCACAATGTTCCAGACACTCTTTATTTATTTGAATAAAAATCATTGCCCCACCCAGTATAAAATGTTTTACAGATGGCACCTAGCACCAACAAGGTTAGCTAAAATATCGGCAAACACATCCCCAAAATGTTGGAAATGTGAATCAATACATGGAACATACTATCATCTATGGTGGACCTGTGAGGAGGCTAAAAAGTTTTGGAAAAAGATCCAAAAGTGGCTGGAGGCAATAACGGGATTTAAAATAGACTGGAAACCGGAAATTTTCTTATTAGGATTACTGCCTACAAAATACAAAAAAGAAATCCAGTACTTAATATTGCATATAATAACGGCGGCAAGGATTGCCTATGCCCAGAAATGGAAAAACAAGCTAACCCCAAGCGAAGAGGAAATAATAAGAAAGGTGATGGACTGTGCCGAAATGGACAAATTAACTAAAGAAATCCAGGGAAAAGAAGAATCAGAATTCTATCAGATATGGGATAAATGGTATAGGTGGATGGAGGAAAGAAGTAGGGATCCTAGGCGATAAATAAACAGAATGTGGTAGCTCTCATAGAGGGCTGTCAGTGTTAAAATGTTTATCCATTGAATAATATAAATACGAATGTCTCTTGATAAAAGTACTCTCAGAACAAATGTAGCTAAAGGAGAATGTGGGTATCGTCTTTGATTTAAAATGCACAAGTTAATATGAATGAAGTATAAAGAATGATTGTAGTAATGCACGGAACTCAAATGTAACCAATTGACATGCTAGCTGGCAGTTGTACTGAAGAGTGTTTTGTGTGTGTGTTATTTGTCTAATTAAAACAATAAAAAAAAATAAAAAAAATCATTGCCCCACTCATGTATGAAGAATAGTTTGGAGTCGAAATTCCTCTGTCTCACATTTCCACATTTCTTCTGGTCGTAAGCTAAAATAGGGAGATACAAGAATTCCAGTCATTCAAACATTTCCCATTTGGAAACATACATATCTGATTTTCTTTGACTCCTGCATAATATCTAAATGGAAAGAATATCTCCTTTCACATAAAATAAACTTTAACAATTCTTCCAATATCATAATGGTGTTATATCTCATGCTTTTACATTTGTTCTGGCTGTGAGGTGCTCCTTTGTGTTCAGGTCTGGCCTCAGAAGGAAAATGTAGCACTTGGGGATGAAGATGCAGCCCAGCAGACCAGCACTGGAGGCCAGGATGGAGAAGACCTGAACAGCCACCATGTATTTCCCTTTGGTGCTCAGGTAGGTGGGCACAAAAATCACCCAGACACTGCAGAAGACCAGCATGCTGAAGGTGATCAGCTTGGCTTTGTTGAAGGCCCCAGGCAGATTCCTGGCCAGGAAAGCCACCGTGAAGCAGATGGCAGCCAGGAAGCCCATGTAGCTGAGGGTGACCATAGAACATGACAACAGCCCCTTCATTGCATTGCAGGATGATCTCTCCAGGCTGGGAGTGGGGGGCAGAGTCAGGGAATGGGGGAGAAATTCCCAGCCAGATTGAGCAGGTGATAATTTGGACAGCAGAAGAAGAAAGGATGATGGAGTTGGCCAAGCTCTTCCCCAGCCATCTCTTCACTTGGTTTCCTGGTTTTGTGGCCAGGAAGGCTAGCACCACCGTGATGGTTTTGGCCAAGAGAGAAGAAATGGCAGCTGAGAAGATGATGCTGAAAACCGTTTGTCGGAGAAGGCAGGTGGCTTTGCTTGGTTGACCAATGAAGAGGGAAGGAGACAAGAAGCAAAGCAGGAGGGAGACCAGGAGGATGTAGGAGAGGTCCCTGTTATTGGCTTTGACAATGGGAGTTTCTCGGTATTTAATGAAGATGAATAAAACAAGGCCTGTGGTTAGGAGGAAGACCAGGGCAAAGGAGACCAGGATGATGCTCAGAAGTTCTTCATAAGACAGGAAGGTTATAACTTTAGGGATACATTGGATTCTGGACTCATTTGGCTATTTGTCATCCAGACATTTGGTGCATTTGTCAGTATCTGAGAAAAGTAGAAAGCAATATTTCTTTAGCATCCTTTCCTTTGCACTTCAAGAAATACCTTCTTGGGACAAAAGCTGATAAAGGGAACATTTTCCAAGATGCATTGCTTAACAATTCTACATAAAATATTAAGTATATTGTTCTATAAAATTTATATACCTAAGGAAATTGGGTTATATCCTAAGAAATTGGGCATTTTGAATAAAGAAGAAAATAGTTGAGCTTCAATCTTTTTTTTTAATCTGTACTTTCATCAAAATTTCTGGCTAAGTTCATTTCCACTAGGCCTTCCTTTCCTCCGGTGTCACCCACCTTCCTGAGTGGAGAAGGTCCCCTCCGGACAAGGAACGCAGTCATCGCAGCAAACTGGGTCTCCTTCTCGAGCCCTCTTGACAAATCCAGGATGAGAATTTTCCACACATTTAGACTGAGGCAGGGACTGAGGAGAAAAACAAGGATAACAGATAACAGATTAACAGAGTTGGAATGGACCTTGTAGGTCATTTAGTCCAATGCCCTCACTCAAGCATGAAACCCTACACCATTTCTGACAGATGACAGTTCAGTCTCTTCTTGAAAGCTTCCAGGGATGAAGCTCCCACAACTTCTGTTCCATTTGTTGATTATTCTCACTGTCAGAAAGCTCCTCCTTATTTCTAGGTTGAATCTCTCCTTGGTCAGTTTCCATCCATTATTCCTTGGCTGGCATTCAGAAACATTAGCTAAGTATTTTCTGAACTTCATTTAGGTGAATATGAAATCTCTGATTCATTTTAAGCAGACACAGGATATATAACAATGGCAAATTCTTCATTTAGTTCCTCCCTTTGGCTTCTGGCATATCTGGCAGGATGGAATTGAGGAAAGATTTAAGTATTAAGAAAGAAGCAGTGGTTTCTTCCTCATGGCTGTATTAATATGAATTTTTTTACTATTCATTTATTATGATGGTGTACTCATAGTAAATTTTAGAATCAATTTATTGTTACAGATTTATTAAGTTATTATCATTTTAAATTTGTTAAAATAGAATAAAGCTGATGAAGAGAAAAAAACCGTCTGACCAGTAGGATCTGGAAAAGTGGGGAAAGGTGAAGCAAAAGTATCTCCCTCTTAAATAAAAAGGAAAAGTTCCTTAGAAATTAAGGCTGCCAACTTTAAAAGCAATGTTCTTTGTTGATTTGTAAAATGGCCTGCAGGTTGAGTCTTCCTCTGATGAGCTCCTTGTCCTGCCCTCAGGCTCAGGCATTATGGAGAATAAATAGATGCCCTTTTCTATGTTGGAAGATGCCTCTCTCCTCAGCCTTCTTTTCCTAGAGGGTAAACATACCTAGTTTCCTTAGCCATTTAGTGATTTAGCCTCCAGATCAACCAGGAAGCAACCTGGGATTAAGGAGAAACTTCCTAACCGTGAGAACAATTAACCAGTGGAACAGCTTGACTCCTGAGGTTGTGGGTGCTTCATCAACGGAGGTCAGTTGTCTGAAATGGTATGCGATCTCCTGCTTGAGCAGTGGGTTGGACTAGAACATCTCAAAGGTCCCTCCCAGCTCTATTCTGATTGATTGAAATCCTAAACTGTCAGCAGCCTCCCAAGTTGGGCATGGCTAAATCAGCATTAAAAATGTTTCAAGCTACAGCATGTAAAGGATACCTTGGTCAATAGTATGGAAGCCTTCCAAGGGGTCTAAGAAGACTCTATGTGTTCTGTTCCCAATATTCAATTCTCTTTGAAGGTCTTCCCCTTAATGATCAGATTTAGCCAACTTGAAATGGGTTCAATGGCTTTCAAAAATAAAGAAAGGATACCGATATTTCACCCACCTTGTTGAGCAACTATTGCCGTAAAAGAGCATCTTGGCTGATAATAAGTCTCTCTCTTTGAAAACTCCCCAGCTGCTCTTTAATGGCATCCTTCTTATGGAAAGTAACCCAGTTTATGATATTCAAATCTGCAGCTACATCTCCATTTTGATCCAAGTACAGTTTCTTCTTGGAAAGATTGCAAAATTTACTCATCTCCAGAAACAGATGGAACTGGAATAGAAACACCATGAAGGTTAACAGCAGGAAGCTTGGTTTCTTACCACTCATGGTCTTTTCACATGTGAATCTTTCTCCTAGAGTTGTCTAATTTGCAAATTTTGTGAGTTGGGACATATCCCTGTCTTCAAAACTGACAAAAGTTCAGCAAAATTTGTCAATCATATATTGAAAAACTACATTTGTATTGATGAAATATCATTGACCAGATTTCTCTATGAAAGAGAATATTTTAGAACAGACTACAAATAAATTGAACAAAGAAACAAACAAAGAGATTATTTGTAAACTCCTTGGGAAAAACAGGGGGATTACCAGAAAACGTGGATTTCTCAAGAAGAAAGTTGCCAGGCTAATCTTTTCCCAGGTACACCAGGTAGGAAACACAACCACATGAGGTGACTCGACTTTATTGGAAGGCCACATCAAGACAATCTCGCAAGTCTGAAAGTTTAAATCTCCCACCAACCCTTTTTCAAGCCTGGAGAATTACACAAGATCTAAAAAAAAATTCACAACAGAGAATGAGGTGGCTGGACGGAGTCTCCGAAGCAATAACTCAAGTCAGCAAACATATCAAACACACCCTCCTCTTCTTATTTATCACACAACAACATTGTGAGGATGGTTGTGGCTGAGACAGTGTGACTATTCGAAAGTCGCCCAGCTGGCTTTCAGCGCTAAGGCAGGACTTGAACTCAGGATCTCCAACATTCTAGCCTGGTGAAGATGTTGGTATTATATTATATTTGCACATGTCATTACCCTTCCTTAATAGATTGTGGAAATGCTGGTGATGTAAAGATTTCAGCTACTTGCTGGTAACTAATTAATTGGGATAATTAATTTCAATGTCCCTCATAAAACTGGGAATTTATGAATAACAATTAGTCCTTGATCATCTATTTTTCTATATTGTCATTAATGCAGGCGGGTAGTTGATAAAATATGATTTTCTGATACAACATTTATATCAACTTTTAAATATATTTTGATGTGATATCAAAAATATGTAAATTTTAGCAATTAGGACTTAACAAATTATGCTATTTTGTATAAGAACATTTTATTAAGATTTCATTTGCATCTTTTCTTAAATCATTTCTTTATTTATAACTTAGACCCATTCAAAAAAATATCTTGATGGTTCACCAAAATTGTCTGAAAACCCCCCAAAAGGAATTTAAGAGAGAGAGAAGTGAAAAGATCTTCACTTAGAAGTAAAATGTGATGCAAGAGAAAAGGGATGATGGATACCAAACTGGATAGGAACATTTGGTGAAATGATCTCAACAGAGTCATTGATTGGAAGCCACAGCAGAGCAAATATTCTTGTCTGGGGAAACCCCAACTTAAGGTCCCCTTGTAGGCACCACCCTTGGGGAAGACGTGGCAGAATATCTGGCTCAGGAAGGGCAAGAAAGGGGAAAGGAAGCTGCTGCCATCTTGGCTGCCAAAGGGCCCTATTGAAATAAGGCAGCTGAAAATCAGAGGGAGCCTGGGACCATCTTTCCATGCAGTCATAGAGTCAGAGGGCTGGAGGGGATCTTGGTCTTCTAGGCCAACCCCTTACTCAATACCATCCCACTCAAATGGTTACGCAGTCTATTTTTGAAAGCTGCCAGTGATGGAGAACCCACAAGCCCAAGAGGCAAGCTGTTCCACCTATTAAACAGTTCTCGCTATCAGGAAATTTCTCCTTCCTTCTCGGTTGGATCTCTCTTTAACAGGCTCCCACCCATTGCTTCTTGCCCTGCCCTCAGGGGCCTTATAGAATAAATGAAACCCCTCTTCTTTAGGGCAGCCTCCCAGGTACATCTGTTATGTCCCTCCTAATCCTTCTCTTCGGTTAACTAGATATTCTAGGACAATCTCTCAATTGGCGAATGGAGGATGCAGCCCTCTTCCAATGACGGAAAGATGTCACACAGAAGCTTAAGATCTGTTTACTGTTATCCCAGAGTGTCAGGCATGGAAAAATGAACTCAGTTACAAGAGAGGAAACTCAGTGAAGCAGAGGAGTTCAGTCTCCCCTTCGCTGTTTGTCTTTCTCAGGCGCAAGTAGCCAAGAACAGCAGTTGATCTCAACGTCAACAAAATCCATGTGGGGGAGGGGGGAATGGAGTTGTTGGAATATAATGTTTCTAACAAGATGATGCATTGAACCCCCACCTGCTCAGCTCCTACAATCTTCATGCAAAGACCAAGCAGTCATCAGACAGAAAAGCTTTAATTCCTGCAGAGAGGAGGGGTTGAGCTAGATGGTCTCAGAGTTTCCTTCAAAGGTATAAATATAAAATTCTATGGTGCTAATTTCAAACCCTGCTACAGTATTTTATTGAAAAATGTATGCATGGTTTTAAAATTAGCAGTGTTTAACACCCCTTTCCATGAATAATTAAATTGCCCCAAACTCTTGGCCTTTTGTACCCCAAAGAGCTCTGATGGTTCCCCTCCGTCTCCTTTGGATGCTTCCTAAAAAGTAAGGAGATCTGATGGATCCTTGTCGGGACCCCTTACCTGCCACGGCTGCAGCTTTGGAGGCCCCAAACTCTCTTCGACCCCTTTGTTTCTCCTCCTCAGAATGGAGGAATAGGCAGCATTCAAGGCCTGGGCCAGAGTCTTGGTGATACTGTACACATTGGGGTTATTTAGGACCTGGATCCTGTTCCATTTCCACTGGGTCTCCAGTGGGGCTTTCTGAGTACATCTTCCCATGTCTTTGACCAAGAAGATGGACTTTGAAACAGAAGAGTGAAAATACTCATCTTGATATTGAGGTCCCGCAAAGAAATTGCGTTCAAAGGGATCATCCTTAGGACTTTTTTCCTGAAAAGCAAAGTTCCAAATACTTTGGACATATTTGAAAAGCCTGTGCCTTCTCATTGTCGCTTCACCCAAGATTGACAAGATCCAAACTTTCCCTTCAGTGGGTCCTGGCAAGTGTGCAAGTGCTTAATGGAAAGGAAGAACTCTGTTTGCAAGAGGAACATGTTCCAGGAAGTGAACAAAGACATGGACTTGTCTCCACTTAGAGAGGGGAGCTGTACTTCCATCTATGGAGAATTGTTGTGATATAACAACACAAATTCCATTCCTGACCAGCATAGGGGTGAAAATCCACATGAAATTCTCTCCCTTCTCCGTGTCTGAATCAAAGAGGCCAATCAGGGTCCATCTGAAATGGAGGAGCAGCTGGACAATGGCTGGGTACTGGAATCCTTCTTTGGGGAACATCTGGTGGAAAAATGGGAACTGATTTTTATCTCTCAGGGTCTCTGAAGCAATTCTATCACTGATCTAAAAAAGCAATGAAGAATGCCATGTTATATTGGGGGTTAGATCAAATCCAAAACGTTAGCTTTTAATAAATCCAACCTTGTTCTCAGGGACCTATTAGAAGAATTTATTGTCAATTAGCCATTAAGCCATGTCAAGATGAATAATGTAGAACACAGAGCATCAATAAGTCCATATATAAAAATGGAAAGTAATAAAAAAAAATAAGTGAGAAAGAATATGA